>NC_062294.1:17142500-17767500 GCF_902655055.1 Lutra lutra
AGGTCATCTGACCAAGAAACAAGATCTGGTCTCTGCCTTCCCCTCCAGGGTGTCTCTCACCTGTTACCACACTACATCCAGCAGGCCCTTGCCCGTGGGCCTCTTCCTCCCCTAGTAAACTGTGCTCTTTGCGGTCTTGGGCTCTTGGTCCTGCCTGTTTCCTTTGCTTCCAGCAGTTCTTTTTATGGCACCTGCCCCTGCAGCACTACCCAGAACACACTTTTCCTCATGACAACCTGCCTGACCCACTCGGCTACATTAGGCCACCTCCCCACTCTAGTTACTCTTCACCCCATTTCTCTGCTTCATTCCATGAAACCCTATTCATTTACATGTTTCATGTCTATTTACTTGTTTATATTTTAAAGATTTTATTTATTTGACAGAGATCATAAGGCAGGCTGGTGGCGGGGCGGGAGAGGGAAGCAGACTCCCTGTTGAGCAGAGAGCCTGATGCCAGGCTCGATTCGAGGATCCTGGGATCATGACCTGAGCCCAAGGCAGAGGCTTTAATCCACTGAGCCACCCAGGTGCCTGTTTCATGTCTATTTAGACACTAGAAGTGAAGTTCCCTGAAGGCACAGGCCTGGTATGCTGCCCTTTCTGTGGTACCCCAGTACGAGCAAAAGGCAGGCCCAGGATAAACATGGATTGATTGATGCCCACCTCAGGGCAGATGTGGAGTCATTCATCCATCTATAAATGCTCCCTGAGTACATGCTAAGTGCTGATTATTGTGTTCAGAGCTGGGGGTCAGGGTCGGATAGAGAAGAGACCCAAGTCCTTACCTCTGGGGTAATTGCAGTCCCACGGGGAGGATATAGGCAGAGGGAGCCTGGCCAGGGCTGGCATCCATGGAAGTAGGCCCATGTCCAGAAGGTGACATTCTTGGGATGGGAGGCAGAGCTCCCTGGGGCACACATCTCACGGTAACCAGCAAGACTCTCAGGCCAGCAGGTAGGAAGCTTAGCTTGACCATCTAGGCCAGAGAAAGGACTAGATTGAGAGGCCCCCAGGAACCCCTCCAACTCTGAAACTACTGATCTTCAGGCAAAGGTGAATAAAACATAATAATGGCCAAGACAGTCCTAAAACTTGTTTGGAACCACAGAGGAACCCGAAGAGTCAAAGCCTTCTTGAAAAAGTAAGAATAAAACAAGGTATCACAATCCCAGATGAGATATCCTACACAAAGCTATAGTTATCATAAAAGTATGGTACTGGTACAAAAACAGATACACAGATCAATGGAACAGTAGAGAGACCCCAGAACTAAACCCACAGTCTCATGGTCCATTAATCTACAACAATGGAGGCAAGAAAATACAATGGGAAAAAGAAAGTCTCGATAAATGGAGTCGGGGACACTAGACAGCTACATACAAAAGAATCAAACTGGACTCCTTTCTTACACCCTACACAAAATAAACTAAAAATAATAATAAACCCAAAACAGATTAAAGACCTAAATATAAGACCATAAAATTCCTACAGGAAAATACAGGCAGTCATCTCTCTGACATCAGCTGTAGAAACATTTTTCTAAATACGTCTCCTTTGGCATGGGAAATAAGCAAAATTACTGGGACTACATCAAAATAAAAAGCTTTTGCTCAGCAAAGAAAACCCACTGAATGGGAGTGATACCTGCTAATGATACATCGAATAAGGGGTTAATACCCCAAATATATAAAGAACTTCTAGCACTCAACACCCAAAAAACCAATAATCCCACTTAAAAATAGGCAGAAGACATGAAGAGATATGTCTCTAAAGATGTACAAATGAGGGATGCCTGGGTGGCTCAGTTGGTTGGACGACTGCCTTTGGCTCAGGTCATGATCCTGGAGTCCCGGGATAGAGTCCCGCATCGGGCTCCCGGCTCCGCGGGGAGTCCACTTCTCTCTCTGACCTTCTCCTCGCTCATGCTCTCTCTCACTGTCTCTCTCTCAAATAAATAAATAAAATCTTTTAATTAAAAAAAAAATTAAAGAAAAAAAGATGTACAAATGACCAACAGACACATCAAAGGTGCTCAAATCACTAATCATCAGGAAAATGCAAATCAAAACCACAATGAGGGGGCACCTGGCTGGCTCAGTCAAGTGAAGACTATTGACTTTTGATCTCAGCGTTATGAGTTTGAGGCCCACGGCAGGTGTAGAGGTTAAAAAATAAATAAACATTTAGAAAAAATGTGGAAGGGATGATCCAGTTCATCGGGTACTATCATGAAAACAAAATGGCCTTAAGACCTTCTAAGCAGCAGATCTACAGGTCATAGTGAACCACACACTAAGTGAACTCTGGGCCTCAATTTCCTCATCTGAAATGGGGCGGAGAACCTACTACTCCCACTGAACAATCAGGAGAATTTGATGTTACTGTACAAATACTGAGGGCAATGCCTGGCACACAGTAAGAGCTTTATCAGTGTTAATAATAAAAACAGTGATTATGGGGGTGCCTGGGTGGCTCAGTGGGTTAAAGCCTCTGCCTTCAGCTCAGGTCATGATCCCAGGGTCCTGGGATCGAGCCCCGCATCGGGCTCTCTGCTCAGCGGGGAGCCTGCTTCCTGCTCTCTCTCTCTGCCTGCCTCTCCGCCTACTGTGATCTCTGTCAAATAAATAAATAAAATCTTTAAAAAAAAAAAAAAACAGTGATTATGTCTTACAGTTATCAAGAATAGCAGTAAGGTACTACTACTTTTTTTTTTTTTTTTTAAAGATTTTATTTATTTAGGGGCGCCTGGGTGGCTCAGTGGGTTAAAGCCTCTGCCTTCGGCTTGGGTCATGATCCCAGGGTCCTGGGATCGAGCCCCGCGTCGGGCTCTCTGCTTGGCAGGGAGCCTGCTTCCCTCTCTCTCTCTCTCTCTGCCTGCCTCTCTGCCTACCTGTGATCTCTGTCTGTCAAATAAAAAAAATCTTTAAAGATTTTATTTATTTATTTGACAGATCACAAGTAGGCAGAGAGGCAGGCAGAGAGAGAAGGAGGGGAAGCAGGCTCCCTGCTGAGCAGAACCCTCCCAGAACCCTGGGATCATGACCTGAGCAGAAGGCAGAGGCTTTAACCCACTGAGCCCCCAGGCGCCCCTAATCCCAGTTTTTGAAAGATTTTTATTTATTTGAGAGTGAGAAAGCACAAACAGGGGGAGGGGCAGAGAGAGAAGGAGAAGCAGACTTCCCACTGAGTAGGGAGTCCAGATTGGGACTCAATCCCAAGACCCTGAGATCATGATCTGAGCCAAAGGCAGATGCTTAACAGACTGAGTCACCCAGGGCCCCCCTGTTAATCCCATTTTGCAAAGGACCAACATTAACAGAAAGATAAGACTCCCTTTAAAAAAAATCATTTTAAGAATTTCCCAGGATTAGACCTCTGAGAGCTTGGACAGCCGAAGGACAGCCTTCCCTTCTCAAGGAAGGGAAGCTATGCATCCCAGCAATCAGATGAAAATTGTGAATCCTTGCCCTGTCACCAAGCAGCCAAGGGGACCTCATCTCTTTGAGCTCCAGTCTCATCTATAAAATGGAAATAATTATAATAGGATTAGTGCAGAAACCAAATGAGCTTACAAACGTAAAGCCAAGTGCCTGTCAACTGAAAGCTTTTTGATAATGGTCTTCAATTATGGACACTTCTACTGAGGGTGATTCACTGAGAAGGCACAAAATATAAAGAGAAACCAGATCCAATTGTAATAAGGAAATTCCCCATGAGAGAAAAATAAATCTTTAAAATGTGTTAAGTGTCTGAAAGTCCTAACGTGTCCAGAAATACTTTTTTAAGGAGATAAATCACCTTAAAGCCAATCTCTTTAATAACAAATGACTGTCCTCTAAAATATCAAAGAGTACATTCAGAATCACATTTCTGAAATGCCTTACACATTCACTGGTCCCTGGCCCCCCACCACATAAAAGCACCTGTACTCCCTGTGCACAGTAAGGAAAGTCCCTAAAATTCTTTCTTCCTTGGCCCAACCTTAAAACTGAAACTGCAGCTGCCTTATCTCTATGTTGGATCTGTTTTCTGCCAGGCTTGAGTTTCACGCCAGCTTCTCCAGGACAGCCGCAGGGCTCGGCCATGCATCTAAATATTGGCCAGGCAACTCGTTAACTCCTCAGTCCAAAACCAAGTTATTTGTCAAATTACCCACTAGTCTGAATTATCCAGGCTACCCTTCCGGGACTAGCAGGCTGGAGACCCCAGATGCCCAGAGACTCCCTGAAAGTAAGAATGGACCATGAGTGAGAGGGAGGAAGGAAGGAAGGGAGAAAAAGCTCAGTTGGCCATCCAAGCTCTCCACTCCACAGACAATAGAATTCTTGCTCCGCCAGGGTTTTTGTCATTCCATCCACATGTCTTGCATATTTTGCTCGTATCTGCTTCTCCAAGAAAACATGTGGAGTTCAAAGAGCTCAATGTAATTCCTCTTGCCCTCTAACTTGACAGATGCAGCCAGGCCTTTGAACGCCTTTTCAGGGGGAGTTGGATACCTCAAAGCCTGATGAAAGCTCTGGACCCAATGAACCCAAAAAAGGCTTGCCAGTGCGCTGTGTACACACCCTCCCCTTGTTCACATCCTGGTGGGTTCATGGATTCATGGATGCCCCACCCCCCACCAAGTCCAATCAAGAATCTCCTGGCTTTTTTTTTTTTTTTTTTTTTAAATGCTGCTGTTCCCCTCAGACCTCTTGACTCTGGATCTCTAGCAGGGAGGCGAGGCCCCTCCGAGTCCGTATTCCCTGCTGTCTGGGGGAGCCCAACTGTAGCCCAGGTTCGGGATGGGAAGGTGTGGACCAGCTTCCTTTGAAGTGCAATCCCAGGACCTCCATCCAGGCAGAGTGGGCTTATTTAAAAATGCCGGATTCCCAGACCCCACCCAGATTTACAAATGGGGGTCTCTGAGGGGGTGGGGCCCAACAGTCCACATTTAATTAGTTACACAGGTGGTTTTGAGGCACCATAAAAACTGAGAACTATTCCCAGAATTACAGCTCAAGACCTGTAAACAATTGCTAATTAACTAATCAGCATGTCAAATGGCAGAGCACTGAGGGTGTCCACATTCCGAGGAGTAGGGAGAGGAGCAGGGGACATCCCCCACTCCAGTACCGACTTCCCTCCTCCACTTCCAGGTCCCTCTCCTTTCCTCACCCTCCCAACCACATCCTCAACTAACCCTCTACACACCCTTGGATTGCTAGTGCTTCCCTCTCTAAACTTGTCATCTGTGTAATCAGAAATGGGTAGGGGGCATGATGGGACTACAGGAGCAACACCCACCCCCAAGAGGCCTATCCCTCCCCACCCTACCCTGCTTTACTCAGGTCTTTTCCCCAAACTTCCTTCTAACATAGTACTTCACGCAGTTTGATGTCCCTCCACCTTCTAGAATAGAAATTCTGCACAGGGGGTGGTCATTTTCACCTGAAGCCCTGGCTTCCCTGGAGTGCCTGGCAAAGGGTAGGCAGGCTCAGTAGGTTGAAGAGTGACAAAGTTTTGAGCTAAGTGGCTTCTTGACGCCAAACACTCTTGAAAGTAGTAGATATAACCACAATTTCCTTTCAATGTAAAAAGGGAGAAACTGAATAAATTAAACTGCTTCTTAGTATACCTGATTTATCTTTCTTTAAGAAGCAAATGGGTTAAGCCGCTGCCTTCGGCTCAGGTCATGATCTCAGGGTCCTGGGATCAAGGCCCACATCGCACCAGCAGCAAGAGCAGCAGCAGCAGCAGCAGCAGCAGCAGCAGCAGCAGCAGCAGCAGCATCATCATCATCATCATCATCATCATCATCGGGCTCTCTGCTCAGCAGGGAGCCTGCTTCCTCCTCTCTCTGCCTGCCTCTCTGCCTGCTTGTGATCTCTCTCTGTCAAATAAATAAATAAAATCTTTAAAAAAAAAAAAAGAAGAAGCAAATAGTAAGTTGGGGGGGGATGCAAAACTTTTTAAATGTCCCATGACTGTTTAAAAGAATGGCCAGAGGGATCCTATCTAAGCTCAGCTGAAAGGGAGTTTTTGTTGCTTTTCAGAAGAGGAAGAGCAAAATGTGATAGAAAAATTAAGAGGTCTGGGAATAGGACTTCCTCTTCTACATTATAATGTACTCCTCCCCGCTCCCAAGGCAGTGTCCTCAACAAATGGCTAAGTCACCCCAGCTCCAGGGTGCAAGCCTGATTCTCCCCAGTGAACAAGCCTCTCACCGAACACTGCTTACTGAGTGCCAACTACATTCCAGGTGCCATGCTGGGGACACTTCATGGGGCATCGAGACTGCTGGAACAGAGAACCTGGGGGATCCCAACCTAAGAAGGGGTTGGGGGCAATGTCCTGACTATCGCCTTGAGGGCAGAAAGTCAGAGAAGGCTTCCTGGAGGCAGCACCAACTGAACTGGCCCTCAGAGATGAGTGCGCGAGGCAGAAAGCTCAGGGGAAGTGCTGCTGGTGGAAGGGACAGAGTCCGGCTACTCTGCAGATGGACCAGAAGCACCATTAGAAATGTGAATCCAGGGACGCCTGGGTGGCTCAGTTGGTTGGACGACTGCCTTCGGCTCAGGTCATGATCCCGGAGTCCCGGGATCGAGTCCCCACATCCGGCTCCCAGCGCCATGGGGAGTCTGCTTCTCCCTCTGACCTTCTCCTCGCTCATGCTCTCTGTCTCTCTCTCAAATAAATAAATAAAATCTTTAAAAAAAAAAAAAAAAGAAAGAAATGTGAATCCATGGGCCTTACCCTGGACCAAGGTCTTGAAACTGAGCAGTCAGGGGCCAGGGCCCAAGCTTCTGACCACCAGCGTAATAATACTCACCCACTGAACACCCTTTCATCAAACAACTACTTCCTGAGTATCGCACTGCCTGGAATGGAGAAGGGAAGAGGCAAAGCAAGAAGATAGGAACTGGTGGGGGGGATCTGCACTGAAGGAGTGGAGAGGAGCCAGGAGTTAAAAACAAAGTCCTCACAAGGCCTTCCCCTGGGGCACTCCCCTCTGCCCTTCCATCACCCTCTCCACCTTGGTCACTCAAATCCACACGCACTGGCCTTCTGCTCTTCCACTCCACTTCAAGGCCTGGGACCTTCTGTTTCCCCCGATCTAGACCACCCTTCCCCACACTGCCCAGCCCCTCACCTCTCTTGGATCTTGGATCTTTGCTTGAATGTCCCTCTTCAGTGAGGCCTTCTCAAACCACCCCAACTGCTTCCCAGCAAATACTTACTCAGATTCACTTTTCTTAAACATTTGTTGCCACCTCAACACCCTAAATGCTTTACATGTTTATTATGTTTACTGCCTGTTCCCACCAGTATAGGAGACTACAAACTCCACCTGGGTGATCTGTTCCTGGCTGGTTCTCTGCTGCATCCCCAGTCCTGGAACAGTGCTTGCCACATAATAGCTCTTAATCATTATTTACTGAATGAATGAATGAATGAGGAAATGAATGAATAATGCACAAACGGACAGACAGGATGGGAGGTGCCGTCTGCTGAGATGAGCCCCTGGACGAAGCAAGGCAGGGGAGAGGGGAGTGGACTTTGGATAAGCATTCAAGCGGGGGGGGGGGGGGGGGGGGGGGGCTGGGTGAAGCCCCAGACCTGATACTCCAGGCCAGACCACGCTGGCCTCCCCCAGGGCCATGTGGATGGTATAGTTCTTTCCTGGTTCTCTGTGGCCCACCCCACACTGCTCCAGCAGAGTCCAGGAGTGACTCGGTCAACCAGCCCCAGGGCAGGCAAAGAGAGGAGAACCTGCTGCTCCTGTTCTCCAAGCTCGCCTGGTCTTTGCCAACACGGCCCCACCCAGCCAGCCAGCCAACGGCAGCCGCATTACTGTCCTTCTATGGTCCTGTTAGGCCCCATCAGCCCCAAAGGCCAGGCCTGATTTGCCAAGGGGTTGTTTCCTCATAGCCCCCACCCTTACAGTGCCACTCCAGAGCTGGGAGTAGAGTTTCATCTCAGCTCCCTGAGACACCAAATATCCCCTTTGCCATGTTCCTAGCCCCCCCCCCCCAATCTGCATGGGAGGATCCCTCCCCACCGACCTTGGCTAAGGGTACCCCTCTCTCAGCCAACAGGCTCCTCTCCACCCTCCTGCTCACATGCTACCCAACACCCCAGGCCCAGCTCCATCTGACTCCCCCCGCACCCCCAAGAAGCTCTGCCAGCGGCTCCAGCCCACACAGGTCTTACCCCACCTGGATTCTGAATGTGCCTATTGTCTGAAAACCTGGCATCTCAGCATTTTCTGACGCTCCTGGACAGATTACCAAACCCCACAGGACAAGAGACTCCTTGTGACTGACAGATCACACAGTAGGCCCTCAAACTCCGTACTGAGGGAACGTGATCGGCTTCTAGGATGCTAAAAATACCTTCCTCAGCTAAAGAGAATGGGGGGGGGGTTCAACCACAGATGGGTAAAATTTTCCAGGACATATTTATAAAGGATGAGCAGGAGAGGATTACGTTTTGCAGGACAATTCATATTTCCACTTATGGAAAAACTCTAAAAAGCCACAAAATAGGGACACACATGTTCCGTAAGTGTTCAGAAAAATATCTGGGAGGATACACACCCAATCGCTAACAGCAGCCACCTGCGAAGGGGAGAGAACTTTGGAAGATGTTTAAATTTTCTATTACAGATTATTCAGGTTTTCCTTGTAGAATGTAAGCTTTATAGTGGGGAATTTCAAACATGTCCAAGAGTCGAGGAAACAGTGTAATGAACCCCACAGATCCAGCACACAGCACCAATACCCAACTTGTGACTTCACGTATACCCCAACCCCCAACTCCTTACCCAACCAAACGCCTCCTTCCATCTGTAAATAAATCCTTGCCAACCACTGGAGGATTAAGACTGCTCCCCCACCTCAAAAAAATGATCCCTAGACACAATTACTGTTAAGGTTTTTTAAAACAAAATACTTCCCATTGGATCCGAAGATCAAGGAAGCTGTGGCTGCGTTCACACAGTTAACAGGTTTAAAATCTCTCCCCACCCCCCCACCAAGTGATTAAGAAGAAACTTTAAGTAGAAGTTTAGAAAAGGAAAATATAATAATTAGCCTAAGCAGCTCTGAAATGGCGGCTTGCAAACTTGTCAGTTTGCCACACTTGACGGTTCAGATTTAAAAGGGAGCTCAAGGGCAAGGGTAACACCCCTTTCATTCTGGGCTTCCAAGGGGGAGGGGATCTTGAAGTTTCATTTACCCCAAGGGCTCAAGCTAGTCAAGGCTTTTGAAGGCTGTAGTGGGTGGACCTTGAGTTTCCTTTTTAGGCCAAAGCGAAGAATCTGGAATGCAGATATTCCCAGAAACCAGTTAAAAGCTGGCCAGGCGGAGAGGTGTGCCTCTAGCTCTGTGATCCTGGGCTGGTCAGTAACCTCTAGAGGCTTCCGTTTCACTATCTGAAAATGGGACTATCATACTACCTACCTCAATGGTTACTATGGGGATTAAAAAATGAGATCCCACATCAACAGCTGAACTCCATCAATACATGGGTGCAAGGATTATTAGGGTATAGTCTAACAATATTACTTTCTGACACTATCGGCTGTGTAACTCTGGCCCATTCAAATAACCTTTAGAGAACCAGCCAATTCACATATATACTAAGAAACTAGATGATTCCTGGGGCGCATGGCTGGCTCAGTCGGTTAAGCGTCTGCCTTTAGCTCCGGTCAGGATCCCAGGGTCCTGGGATGGAGCCCCATGTTGGGCTTCTTGCTCAGCAGGGAACCTGCTTCTCCCCCTCCCTCCCCCCACCTTGAGCTCTCTCACACACACTCTTTCTCTCTCAAAGAAATAAAATCTTTTTAAAAAATAAATAAATAAAGCAGAAACATCTAATAATAAAAACTCAGTACTTCAAAGCTTTTGTTATACGCCAGCCACTGAAAACGCTTTAGACATGCTAACTCACAGCATTCTCTGTCAACCCTGTGAGGCAGGAAATACAATTTCATCCCCTTTTTAGAGGTGAGAGCACTGGGGCACAGAAAGGTAGAGCAACCTGCCCAAGGTCATAGGGCAAGTAAGAGAGAGTCAGAATCTGAACCCAGACAGCCCTCCCCAGATCATCTTTACTCCCCCCGCCCAGTGGGCTCAAGGAGACTTTCCTTCACTCCACAGGATAAAAGAGAAATAAATGCTCAAGATTAAAGTCACAACCTTGACGTCAAATCTCTGTTGAAACCGGGAGTGCAACCTCACACCTGGTAAGTGAAGTTGGGTTTCCTCGGTTGAACCACCCCCCAGGTATTTAATTCCCAAAGTTTTTAAGCACTCCCAAGGTTCAGGTGAGAGGATTAGCAGAAAGGAGGAAGAAAAGAAAAAAAACAAAAAAGGGTGAGAAATTCTAACTAGATTCTAAAGTCCAAAGAAAAATCAGCACAATTTACATGAAAGTTTCCAAATCAAAGACTCTAATGACAAGCTCTGAAACAGCCATCTGCAAGGCACGCGAGCACTTCTTTATCAATGCAGACTTAAGTCAGAAGGCACAGAAGTACACCCACAAATTCTAATTTCTCCAGAAAGATTAAGTCATTACAAGCCCAGGAGCCAAGGTGGTAATGAAATTGGTCACGTGAACTTTACCAGGCAGCTGTGGAGCCCTGTCATTTCTGAAAAGCCTCGGGTCCCTGCTCGCTACGAGGAGAGAGACCTACGGGCCAGTATCCTGGGAGTTATGACTAAGAACGGGCACAAGTACCTGTTCCTAGGAGGATGAGGTCACAGATTCCAGTGGCTCCTGATAACCTCACCGGGAGAGGCGGCCTGGCCGGTGATTCAGGGCTCCACCTCACCTGGCAATGAGCAGCCAGGCTATTGTCCCAGGGCTGACTCAAGGGGTGACGTTTTCTACACAAAACGCACTTTTCCCACAAATAACTTGGTCCTCTTGTTCCCTTTTCAAACACTCCTACACAACCGGGATGAAGAATTTGCGGGGGAGTTAGTTTGCGGCCTTTGAACGTCCCCATACTTCGTTCTGACTAAGCAGGTCTTGGGATACCGGTATACCTGTGACGCCCCCCCCAACACCCAATGTGCCCAAGAGTCATGATGCCTTTAGGAGAGTCTCATCCCCCTGCATGAGGTTAAAAGAACCAGATTTAAAGCCCTATTCCTCTCGGGCAACACACCAAGGGTGGGTGACAGGGAAAGCACATTATATCCTGGTTTAAATCTGATACCCTTTAAAGGAGATGTAGTGACAATTAGCTCTCGGGACTATTCCTCCAGAAAAATACCTGCCCAGAGATGAGCCCCCCCCCCCAACTTTTTTTATTTTTCCTCTGAGGTATAGTTGACATACAATATATTCATCTCAGATGTACAACCTAGTGAGCTACATTTAAACACTTATTACAGAGATCACCAGATAAATCTAGCTACCATGTGTCACCATATAAAGTTGTAAGCTACTATTAACTATATTCCCTATGCTGTACAGTGTATCCTATGTCTTATTTTAATAACTGAAGTCTGTACCTTTTAAGAGAATAGTCTTTTCTTTTTAATAGACTGGTCTTTAAATTACATCAATATGGACTTTTAAAATAATACAGGAAGCCCCGCTCCATCAAAGACCTAGTCCAGGGGCGCCTGGGTGGCTCAGTGGGTTAAAGCCTCTGCCTTCAGCTCAGGTCATGATCCCAGGGTCCTGGGATGGAGCACCGAATCAGGCTCTCTGCTCTGCAGGGAGCCTGTTTCCTCCTCTCTTTCTCTGCCTGCCTCTCTGCCTACTTGTGCTCTCTCTCAGTCAAATAAATAAAATCTTGAAGAAAAAAAAAAAAAAAAGACCCAGTCCAATCTAACACCTCTTGAGCACACACTTCAAGTCTTCACATAAATGTGGTTTAGTGAGGATTCTCCCAGAACCCTCCACTCCGACACTTTTAGTTCTATCCCCTTTCCTCCTGTATTGTTCTCCTTCCACAGACCACTGTGCTGTCTCCTGTCTCCTCTGATTAGAAGAGAAGCTACACAAGGGCAAGGATTTGGGGGTTTTGTCCTGCTATATCCTCAGTGCCCAGCTAAGCACAGTACTAACTAGTGTTGGCAAGTGCTCAACAAAAATGTGTTCAGTGCTCAGACAGATGACCGCCATCTGGAAGGACTTCTCTTCCCCCTGAGACCTTCAGAGCAGGAATTACCTACCCAACCTCCACACTTGGCCAATCACAGTCTGGTTAGTTGCCTTTTCTTGCTGTAAAGAGCACAGGCTTTGCTGTGCTCTGGAGTCCAAAAGCCACCGGAACACCCAGCCACAGAACACCCAGCCAGGCTCTCCCCTTTCCTGTCTGCCGGACCTGCACTAGCTTATCCTCTCAGAGCTACAACCGTCACTTCTCACAGGTTGAGGTTTAAAGGAGACAGACAGCACATGGGAAGATCTGAACACAGAATAAGTATCTGTCAGTGCAATGTTGTTTATGAGAACAGAGGATGAAACAGTAATGATTTTTTTTGGTAAGTATATCTCAAATATTGCAGGGGACATAGTAATAAAAAAATTAAAACCACTATTTCTCTGAAATTCAAATATAACTGGGCATCCTGTATTTTTATTTGCTAGCCCTGGCAACTCTACATAGTAGGTTGCTACCCTTCTGAAGACAGGGTGATAGATCTTATATAATGATTTCTAACATTCTCTCTCTCTCTGACAAATAAGTAAAATATTTTAGAAGGTTTTACTTACTTATAAATAAATATATTTGGGAGAGAGCAAGCAACAGAGTGTGAGAGAACTCTCTTGGGGAGGGGGGTCAAGGAAGAGGGAGAAGCAGGCTCCCCTGAACAGGGAGCCAATCCCAGGATCCCGGGATCATGACCTATGCCAAAGGCAGATGCTTAACTGACTAAGCCACCCAGGTGCCCCACCTTCTCAACGTTTACTGATTTGATGGATTTTGGAGTTGTGAGATTTGTATCTTGACCATGAGCTAATTAAGATGCCTTGAATTTTTGTATTGAGAGGTGTTTGTTTGTTTGTTTGTTTTTTTGCATCTCACAAGTTCCTCCCAGGTTTCTGTGCATTGCCAAGAACCAGAAGAATGGATACCAGGTCTTTAACAATTAATGGCCCTGAAGGATGCTGCAGATACCCAGGAAGGTGTTGGGTGCATCTGGGAGTCTCGCTCAAGGAAGGTGTTACCCAGACAATAGGAAACAAAACAGATGGCTCTGCTAGGCTCAGATCTCTGTTTAGATTTTGATCTGGTGCTTCCTTACACCCAGAAGTGTGGGGCAGAAATGGCTCCCTCTGACCTTTAGACTCTAGATTGCAAGCTGTTTTGTGACAAGACAATTAGGTAAGGTTACACTAGGGGTGTGCAGGGCTCAGAGAAGCAGGGGAGTGCCAAGCGGAGACACATGCCCTGTGACTATCCCCTCCTCATGTCCTTCTATGGCTCATACTGACAAAGTTCTAGCTTTTCTTTAAAAACAAAAGCACCCTAGAATAGTTTGTCTTTGTTTTTGCTTTTTTAATTAACATATACTGTATTCTTTGCTTCAGGGGTACAGGTCAGTGAATCATCAGTCTTACACAATTCACAGCACTCACCATAGCACATACCCTCCCCAATATCCATAACCCAGCCACCCTATCCCTCCCCCATGACCCTAGAATTGTTTCTAAATACAAAAAATATGTATAGTTCTATACATACACTCTGAAACCTCCTTTACTCATTCAGCAAACACTTACTGAGTACCTATTATGCGCCAGGCACTGTTCTAGATCCAATAAAGCCTGAAACTAAAACATGAAATTCCCTGGCCTCCAGGAGCTCCTATTCTACTGGGAGGAGACAGAAAATGGACAGAAGAAATAACTGAAATACATAGCATGCTAGATGATGATAAGTGCTACAGAGGAGAATAAAGCAAAGGAAAAAGAAGGGGAGTGCTTGAAGGGTTAACTATCTCAAATAGTTTCAAGGGTTTCAAGGGCGTGACATGTGAGCAAAACTTCAATCTAAATGAGTGAGCCATGAGGTGTCTGTCAATAGAGCAAACAACTCTTGATCTTGGGGTCATGAGTTCAGGCCCCACGTTGGGCATAGAGCTTGCTTAAAAGTAAAATGAGCAAGCCAATGTGGGTATCAGAGAAAAGTATTATAGACACCAATAACAGCCAGTCAAAGGCCTTGAGGTAGAAGTGTGCCTGGTGCGTTCTAGGTACAGTCAGGAAGAAATGATGGTAAGGGGTCGGGGGAGATCATGAAAGTTTTGCACATCACAGAAAGGACTTTGATTTACATTCTGTGTGAAATGGGGAGCCACTAGTGGATTTTGATTTTTAACTTTTTTAAAGAATTTTTTTATTTGTTAGAGAGCGAGCAAGCAAGAAAGCACAAGGAGGGGGAATGGGAGACAAAACATGCAGAGGGAGAAGCAGGCTCCCCAAGGAGCAGGGAGCCAGAAGAGGGACTCTGATCGAAAGGCAGCCACTTAAGCAACTGAGTCATCCAGGCGTCCCTAACTTATTTTTTTGATTGAAGTATAATTGGCATACATTTTATTAGTTTCAGGTGTGCAACATACTATTCCCTATTTGTATTAACTTAAAATTTTAAAAACCATCACTCTTGGCTGCTGGATGAAGACTGTTGGGGGGGGGGGGGGGGGCGTGCAAGAGGACACAGGGAGACCCGAAAGGAAGCTGTGGCATTAACCTAGATGAACACACTCTTAAAACTTCTTTTGGGAAAACTCTTCTGGGAACAGAAAAGGTGTATGAGTATGTGTGAATGCCAAACCACAGAAACAGGTGTTTTCCCTAGCCCTCAACTTGCCTAGGTACCATAAATCTGAAAGGCTTTCGGCTTATTACAAGCTCTCCTAATTACAAAGCCCACTAATTATTATCTAGGCCTTGGCCAATTATCTCACAGGGTCCTGTGCTGGCCACTGTTTATGATTTTGCTCAGGGTGCACAGGTTCAACCCTTCCAGACGGGCTCCATTAGATCCCAGCAGTAACACCTGAGCTCACAGGATTCAGGCCCAGATCTCTCTCACACCCTGAAAAAGTCCCAGTTGGAACCTTAGTAAATTTAGGACACTTTCCCTCCCAACCCCTCAATCTGAATGCCAACTGAATTCCATTTTCAGAGACCCAGAAAGTTGAAGACACACAGAAAGGAAAAGAAGTGCACTTCAGCTAGCATTTATTTGGAAGGGGAGGAAAGGGGAAACAGGATGGAAATTACCCACACGTGAAAGACAAGTGCCCCTTCAAAAGCAAAAGCAGCTGAAATCCAGCATCACAGTTAAAATTAGTGAGATCAGGAAGATGTAAAGACACCTCTTCCAAGGGGAGAGGGAATTCCTTACCCTCAGAAAGGTGACTTGGGTTCCACTGGAGATGCATCTGGGCAACAAGGCATAGGAGGGGCATGATGAGAGTGTGGGTTTTGAAAGATAAAAGTACAAGACCAATGCCCCACCTCTGCCACTACCTGCGTCAGGGTGATAAGACTTTTTTACATACGTATTTAAAAAATATATATATACAGATATATATATATTTATGTATTTTAAAAAAATATATATATGTATTTTTTTTTTTTAAGATTTCCTATTTATTTGTCAGAGAGAGAGGGAGAGAGAGCAAGCACAGGCGGACAGAATGGCAGGCAGAGGCAGAGGGAGAAGCAGGCTCCCCGCCAAGCAAGGAGCCCGATGTGGGACTCGATCCCAGGACGCTGGGATCATGACCTGAGCCGAAGGCAGCTGCTTAACCAACTGAGCCACCCAGGCGTCCCGATATATATATATATGTATTTTTAACCAAGTGAATCATTTGTCTACTAAAAGAATAGAAAGGTAGGGGGAATAGAAAGAGAAAACCCAGGACACCTGGCTGGATCAGTGGGTGGAGCATGCAACTCTTGATCTCAGGGTCGTGAGTTCAAGCCCCACATTGGGCACAGAGATTACTTAAAAAACAAAACAACAGGGACGCCTGGGTGGCTCAGTTGGTTAAGCAGCTGCCTTCGGCTCAGGTCATGATCCCAGTGTCCTGGGATCGAGTCCCGCATCGGGCTCCTTGCTCGTCAGGGAGCCTGCTTCTCCCTCTGCCTCTGCCTGCCATTCTGTCTGCCTGTGCTCGCTCTCTCTCCCTCTCTCTCTCTGACAAATAAATAAATAAAAAATCTTTAAAAAAAAAAACCAACAACAACAACAAAAAAAAACGAAAGAGAAAACTCTCTATTAACTGCAGACTAAAGTCCAAGGCCTTGGGATAGCCTGGCTGCAGCCTACATAGGCAGTCGCATCCTGGGGTCCTCTCCAGGAGCTACCCTCCCCTGTCCAAGAAAGCACAGCTCCAGCCTAGCTCCTTCAGGCCCCGCCATGCCTTTGAGCACCCCAGTCCCAGTTCCTGGACAGCCTGTTCACCTTCTCTGTCTGGCTGAAACCCTCTCACTCACCATAGTGATTGCTGAACACTTCCCCACCACACAGCCCTTCTCAGAAGGTAGAAGGTACTCGAATTACCCTCTGCAGGAGTCTCAGAGATTTTTGAATCTCCCTGAGAGCAAGAGCTGGGTCTTAAGTCAGTACCCCTAACACTGGCTACACAGTGGGGAGGGGTATGTGTACTGGCTATTTCCCTGGGTCCCCCCATTCCTAGCCCATCAGCCCTTTTCTACACCCACAGAGCAGTCCTTTGCCAGCACGGCAGAAGGACCAACCTTATCCCTTCAGGATCCACGGTGCCCTTGAATCTCTGGCCTTATTTAAGCTGGACAGCCAGATGTTCAGACCCTGGCTGGCACCAGGTATCTACTCATTCAACATTTCTGACCTAGCTACTGTGGTTGTCAAGGGCAATCAATCTGGTGGCAGCAGCAGACACCTGGGGAGCTTTAAACAAAATGCCATATCCAGAACCCCACTCTCAGAGACTATAGCTCAGTGAACTTGCAGGAGGGCAAAAACCTGCATCTTTGAGGTGTTCCAGGTGATTCAATACTTAGCCATGCAGGCGAGCATACTCTCAGGGGCCGGGGCAGAGCATCTCTGGCAATGGGGAAACAGTATCCTCAAAGTACATGTATTATGAAATAATTTTATTTTTTAAAGATTTAAAGTAAGCCACAACACGGGGCTCAAACTTCCAACCTGAGATTAAGAATCACATGATCTACCAACTGAGCCAGCCAGATACCCCATGAAATAAATTTCAAATCAGAAGGGGTGTCTGGGTGGCTCAGTTAATAGTCTGCCTTTGGCTAAGGATGTGTCCTGGGGTCCTGGGGGTTCTGGAATTGAGCCCCATGTCATTGGGCTCCCTGCTCAGCCAGGAGTCTGCTTCTCCCTTTCACTCTGCCCCTCCCCCAATGCTCTCTCAAATAAATGAAATTAAAAAAAAAAAATAGAAGCTGACGATTTCAAGGTCATTTTGATCTTCCTATCCCAGCTGCTCCTTGCCTCACTCCTCCCACTCCGACTGCAAACAATATTCATGAGCAGGTCCACAGGTAGCCCCACCCAGGTATACTGCACAGCGGAAAGCAAGAAAACACCACAGAACTGCCTTTCCTAGCAAAGGGCATTCTGGTCTAGTCACTGTTTGCAGAGCAGTGTTTGCTTTAATGCAGAGCAGGGAGAGTGAGGAAACTGGTTTGGCTGGTTTACTGGGTGGGTCGAACAGAGGGAAAAGTTTGAACCGAAGGTAAAACACAGAGTAGAGACTCCAACAGAAGGCACCAAATACTCCAAGGGCTTTAATATTTAATATTCATTGAGGACCTGGTACTATTATACCCATTATATAGATGAGGAAACTAAGGCTTCTTTAGAGGGTAAAGTCCTTGGTCAACATCTCAGCAGGGAAGGGGCATTCCCTAGGTTTCAATCTAGGAAGTCTGACTCAAGAACCTTCTAAATGATGGAAATGTGCCTGGGGCTTTGGGCGGGGGAGGACTGGAGGTAGATTAAAGGAAGGAAAGGGAAGAGGAAATGTGCAAAAAAAGAGAGTGGCTAAAGCCCTCCCAGCAGTAGCAAGCTTGAGCTGAGGTGTATAAAAGGTAAACTTAAATTAGTAAGAGAGAGACAGAGAAAGGAAGAAAAGCTACCAGGAGAATTTCTTTTAATTGACCAAAAACGACAAACACGTCAAAACGACTGCCCTTCCCCTTTCAGATTCAGGTTTGAGGGCTCCCGCCTCTGTGCGCCTCTATGCTCTGCCTCTCAGACAGAAGCACTCAGCAAACTATCCCTGGAACACACTTAATGAGATAGCCCAGCTTCTAGAACCACTAAAAGGGCGAGCAACCCTCACACGAGTCTTAGAAAGTTCACAGACTCACCTCTAACCAGTCCATTTGGATCAACATCTAGGGCTGGCCTGAGGCCAAAGATTTTAAGAGGTGGAAAAAAAATAAGAAAATGTATGAGGAATAATAAGTATTTATTAACTCATTTGTTTAAAATACCTGCATGCCTACTCTGTCCCTAAGAAATAGGAGGCACCATCTAATGAAACTTTGTTTCTTTGTATCATCTCACCTGCTTTGTGTTCAGCCCACAGATGCTGATTCGGTACTGCAACCCCAGAGTCTAGCCCAGGGCTGGCACTCCTACTTGTTGTCTAGCCAAATACACAAACATACACATTTAAGTCTCACAACAAACCACTAAGTATTATTGCCCCCACCCCTTTCACAGGGGGGGAACTGAGGTTCATTGAAGTAAAGTGATCTACCCAAGGTCACACAGCTAGAAGCTGAAAGGCAAACCTGGATCTTCCTTTTTTAAGATTTATTTGAGAGACAAAGAGAGCGGGGAGAGAGAGAGACAGAGAACAACTGGGGGAAAGGGCAGAGGAACAAGCAGACTTTCAGCTAAGCATGGAGCCAGGCTAGATCCCACCCCTGGGATCATGACCTCAGCCTGAAGTCAGACACTTAACCCACTGAGCCATCCAGGTGCTCCACACCTGGATCTTTCATGTGCTTACTCAAACTATCCTGACCAGCCAAACAGACTTCATTCCCCTCCTTGAAAGCCCAAAGCCTTGAAAGGAGATGGGAGTTGAGGCAGAGTGGAAACCCAGAAAGCCTGATGGTGACAGGTGCCTCGGGGATTTTAGGGTTTTGGCAGCTTCTGGGAGATGTGAGAGCGGACTGCTGCAGCGTCTGGCTTATCTGGGGCTACGCTTGGAAGGGAATGTGTAACAGACACCAAGGTGAGCATTTCGGAAGAAAAGACTCCCCCAATATAAAGCCCCAGACAGCGAAAAAGGGATTTCCATAACCACCTGGCAGAGGCAGGGCGGTCCAGCAGGCCCCACGGGGGTAGGGGAGCAGCAGGCAGACTTCCCTACATAGGGAGTATGTAAGGAAGCCTCCGCTTCTCACAGACACAGAGGCAAGAACAGGAGGAGTCAGGTCTCCTTCCCCAGTGAGCTCAGCACCAAGCCTTATCACCGATGTGAGTAATAGGGAAGTGAGTCCGAGGGGCGGGAGAGAAGGGATCTGATGATGTAAGGGAGATCCCAAAGCAGGTTTCTGTATTTTTTTTTTTTTAAGCCCAGTTGAATTAGGAGGTTTGCACACTGTTTCTACCACCTTTCAGCACATCTTTTAGAAATGGGAAATGGATGTATTTAATCCACACAAGTGGGTGCTTGTGAGCTAGGTCAATCCATTAAGCAGCCAGAGCCCAAACCCAAAACATAAACCCTGTTTGCCCAAAACCAGGTGGTAGAGGAAGCAAAGCAAGGAAGTCATCGGTCTGAACACCTGCAGGCTTCCCCCACCCCTACCCCACCCATGCCTCCATCAAACTAAGGGCACTATGATGATACTTCTTAGATCCCATACTGTCTAACGGCCTGGGTTTCTCAAACCAGTTTGTGCTAGGAAAAAAATCAGAAATTCTAGAGAACTGGGTTATAGTTGTTTGTTTTTTCAAATACTCTCCATTCTAGAACCTGGAGAGAAACCAAGGAAATAAATATAAGGCTGAGACTATGGGGTCAATCATCTCACAGAGCATGACAATCACCCCAGCGAACCACCCTAGAGTCCCTGGAGTTTGGTTCAACTCTACCTGTGACACTCTATGGCCAATGGTGGACAAAAAGGAACAGGTTCCTTGTTTTCAAACTCCCATGAAGCAAAGTGTTTGTGGAGCCAATGTTTAAACCTGGTGCTAATGTCACATCCCTCCATTTCCTTGGATTCCCCAAAGACTGAGACCACCACCTTCCTTAGGAGCCTTTTTAAAATCACAAAGCCGTGACTCGCGGGTGGCTCAGTTGGTTAAGCAGCTGCCTTCGGCTCAGGTCAGGATCCCAGCGTTCTAGGATCAAGTCCCACCTCTGGCTCCTTGTTCAGGGAGCCTGCTTCTCCCTCTGCCTGCGCTCACTCTCTCTGACAAATAAATAAAATCTTTAAAAATAATTAAAAAATAAAATCACAAAGCCATGGAGCGCCTGGGTGGCTCAGTGGGTTAAAGCCTCTGCCTTCAGCTCAGGTCATGATCCCAGGGTCCTGGGATTGAGCCCCGCATCGGGCTCTCTGCTCAGCGGGGAGCCTGCTTCTTCTCTCTCTCTGCCTGCCTCTCTGCCTACTTATGATCTCTGTCAAATAAATAAATAAAATCTTTAAAAAAAAATAAAATAGGGGCGCCTGGGTGGCTCAATGGGTTGAAGCCTCTGCCTCCGGCTCAGGTCATGATCCCAGGGTCCTGGGATGGAGCCCCACATCGGGCTCTCTGCTCTTGGGGGAGCCTGCTTCCTCCTCTCTCTCTCTCTGCCTGCCTGTCTGCCTACTTGTGATCTCTGTCAAATAGATAAATAAAATCTTTTAAAAAATAAAAATAAAAATAAAAATAAAATAAAATAAAATAAAAATACAATCACAAGGCCAGTTCTCTGAGGTCGCACATTGATTTTACCAGAAGGACACTCCTATCCTCGGCTAACTGGGTCATTTTACACAGGACTGGTAGGAAAGCCCAAAACAGGGAAATGTCAGAAAATCTGTTGAGTGGGGTGGGTCCTGGACAGAAAGAAACTGAAACCAGCCACCCCACTGAGGAGCCAAGATCGCCAGCTGCTGACTCCCTGCACTTCCTATGGAGTCTGACCCATCTCCATCACCACTACCTCCTCTCCTCCGGGTCCTGCCACATCAACATCTCTGCTCTCTCAGGCACACAGCGAAGATGACATCTACTTCACAATGGACACTACTTCCCCAAATGCCATCTTCCTCTCTCTTTTTTTTTCCAGAATATTGAGCAGGTAAGAGAACAGAAGACCAGCTGTGTGTCTCTGAGCAGATTACTAAATTGCCCAGTTTCCTCACCTGCAAAATCGACCAAATAACGGTGCCTACCCTCATAAAGCAGAATCAGGTGAAGGGAAACACCTGCCTCAGAGTTTGGTTCAAAAGGAATAGGTGCCGCTATTAATAATAATAATGGCAGGGGTGCCTGGGTGGTTCAGTCGGTTAGGCGTCTGCCTTCGGTTTGGATCATGAACCCGAGGTCCTGGGATTGAGCCCTGCATTTGGCTGCCTGGTTAGTGGGAAGCCTGCTACTCCCTCTCCCACTCCCCCTGCTTGTGTTCCCTCTCTTGCTGGGTCTCTGTCAAATAAATAAATAAAATCTTTAATAATAATGGTGATTTTTACATTACGTAGTAATGTTAGTGGGACAGACCAAGAGCTTGTCAGGGGGAAAGGCGGGGTGCAGTGCAGGAGCAGTGAAAGTCAGATTAACTCACATCTGGAGCTACCAAATGTCCTGAGGTACAGGAAAACAAAGTGACCAGCTCTTGTCTTGGACATCCCCATAGAGAGAAGCACTCACACTCCCAGTTTCTAACCCCTGCCTCAATCTTCAAGACTGGGTAAACTGCCTCCTCCAAGAAGCCAGTCCTACCCACTGGCAGCCATCAAATCATCCCACGCCACCCACATTCTTTGGCAACTAAATGCCCACGTCCCACAGTGTCCTCTTAAGTGGGTCCTGGGACATTCTCCATAATCTGCTGGAATGTGACATGCCAACAGGCTGGAGTCCCTGTAGCTCTTCATTTCATTGCTGGGTGCCCAGAACAGGGATGGGCAGAATATCAACCATCGGGTAATGGTGGACCCACTGCAAAACCACACAAACTCCTTTCTGACTCAATAGAGAGCTCCACACAACACCGACAGGACCCAGAAAAGCAAGTATGTTTAATCAATGAAACTGCAGTTTCTGTTTAAAAAAATGCCGCCCACTGTTGGAACAACTTCCAAAATTCAAACAATCTTCACACAACAGCATGACTGCTGCTGTTTTCACGTGACCAAAGACTGGAAGAAGCAATGCAGTGAATTTCCTCTGGGAATCGTGGGTGATTTCTCACTTTAACAAGTGTTTTATAGTTACAATACTTGCCCCATCAACTAAAATCAAGAGGAAGGAGAACTCGTTTTGGTAGAAAAGAAGCATCTGGGAAGTTAGTGAAACCAGAAGAGAAACCAGCTTTCCCTTGCTCGCTCACTCCTGCGAACAGTGAAGTGAAATAAAGCAAACCCTGTAATCCTGATGATCACAGTGATACCGCCCAGAAATACATTGTGTGCTTTTTCATTCCCAGAATCAGAGCTACCTGGCTTTAAAACAAAAACAAGAACAAAAACAAACACAAACAAAATAAACATTATTCCTTAGGGGAATGGTACGTGTATTGAAATTTTTCACCTCTTTGGGCAAATGCCACAACCTAATAACCAAGACAGGGCACCTCAGTAACTGAGATGGTGCAGAATGGGGCCTGGGAGTCGGGCCCATTCAAATTCCTGCTCTCTGACCTTGGGCAAGTGGACTCCACCCTCTGAGCCTCCATTTCCTTATCTGCAAAGGGGAATTACTAAGCCTTCGCCACCCTCCATCACACCAGGTTTCTCCAGTCTTGAATAACAAATTGTCTCGCAGGAAAGGCCTCTAAACGCCCCCTCCCCAACATCCCCCTACAAGGGTAGCCCTCTCACCCACAGTGCTCAACCATGGCTAAGGCTGAGATCCCTACATTTGTGTAAATGCCAAAGGGGTATCTTTTGAACCAGGAAAAAGGGGCTTTGCCCAGGGGCGTGGGAGTACAATTTCCCAGACCCTTGCCACTCCCACCACACCAGGCTCAGGACTTACCTCTGCCCAGGACTCGGCCTCTCTCTAAATGTCGCCGGGGCACTGTGAACGTGTAACTGTCAGAGCCAAAGCCAGGACGACAGGGCCCTGGCTCCTGGCAGAGCCACGATGAGACCTAAGTAGGGAAAAGGTATGAAACCAGGGTGACCTGGGCGCGGCGGCGGGAAGGGGGGGGGTCCCCTCCTGCCCACACCGAAACCAACTGCGCCTCCCCTCCCTCGCTCCCACCGACGGCATTGTGGGAGGGCGCTACCCTCACTCACCCCCAACCCCCAGGGCAAGTAGCCTCGCCAAACCCCTTCATTCCGAAACCTGCTGCCGCCAAGCCCCAGGTACTCCCGGGAGAGGGGGCTGCTCTGTCAGCTGCTCCCCACCAGGCGCCCCTTTCCTTCCCGTCTCCTTTTTCATTTCACTGGAGGCATCTTCACCCTTCCCCACTTCACTTTCCACACACCGGGAACGCCCCCACTCCTAAGTCTACCTCCTCACAAGGAGGGGCGCTTCAACACCTTTTGAGCCCTTTATTATCCCAGGGGCGCCTCCAAACCTGTTTACAGTCTTTTCTTTACACGGCAGGTGCCTTTATTTCTACTGATTTCCCTTTCCTTACCACAGAGGTCGTCCCCACTCCTCCTGCCTCCCCTTGACTTGCACTGGGACTCCTCTTTTCCGTATCCCGAGGCCCCACGTCCCCCCACTGCCCGCCGCCAGCGAGGACTGCGGCCAGCCCCGGGCCCCCCGACTCCGCCGCGAGGGTCGCCCCCGCCCCCCACGCCTCGAGTATTTGCGGGAGGGAGTGGGCAAAGTCGCGCTCGCTCTCCACCCGCTCCCACTCCCACCTCCGTGGAGCCCAAGAGCGCGGCGCAGCCTCCAGGCTGTTCTTGAAACTAAACTTTCTTGGAAGAGGAGGGGGCGACAGGAGAAAGGAAGGGCCGACGACAGAGAGAATGGGGGCCGGGAAGCGTCCCCCGCCCACCCAGGGGACGCGACGTACCTGTAGCAGCAGCAGGAGCGCGCAGACGCTAGGGTACCGAGGGCCCATTGCGGGCGGAGCAGCGGTCGGGTCCTGCGGAGCTTGGCGGAGCGAGAGCGCGGCAGGACTTCCGCGAACTCACAGGTGCTCTGCAGCTCCCGGCGCGGACGAGCTGGGTTGCGACGCGGCAGCCAGGTGAGCCTGGAAGGCACCGCCCCCGGCACCGCTGATTGGCTGAGGCTACACCTGCCGCCCACGGCCAATGAGCGGCGGGGCTTAGCCTCGGCTTCCTCCGCGGATTCGGGGGTGGTCGGCTTCCACCCGCTCCAAGCCGCTGCCGCCCACTGAACCGCTACCCGCACTTGCTAGAATCAGGATGTGGGATAGGGGTTCCACCATCCCTGTCACCTCCAAGTTCCCCCCCAGCCTCCTGGTGCCTCACAAACACCTGGGGACAGAAAGGAATTTACTCTTTATCTAGTTTTGGCCTTTTTTTTTTTTTTTAAAGTAGACTCTGCTCTCAACGCGGGGCTTGAACTCATGACCGTGAAATCAAGAGTCACTCCTACAGACTGAGCCATCCAGGCGCCGCATTAGCTCTGCCTTTTCTTTCTTTTCTTTTCTTTTCTTCTTTTTCTTTCTTTCTTTCTTTTCTTTCCTTCTTTTTCTTTCTTTCTTTTTTTTTTTTTTTTTTTTTTTTTTTTGACAGAGAGATTGAAGAAGGGGAAGGGCAAAGAGAGGGAGAAGCAGGGTCCCTGCTGAGCAAGCAAGGAGCCGGATATAGGCAGGAGCCCAGGGTCCTGGGATCATGACCTGAGCCTAAGGGAGACGCTTAATCGACTGAACCACCCAGGCACCCCCCACACACACACTTTTTTTTTTTTCTTTTAAGAGTTATTTATTTTAGAAAGAGCGAGCAAGAGTAGGGTGGAGGGGCGGAAGGAGAGGAGGAGAGTCCCAAGCAGGCTCTGAGCTAAGCACCCAGGCGGGGCTGATCTCATGATCCTGAGATCAGCACCTGAGCGGAAACCAGAGTCGTTTGCTTAGGTGCAGGAGCTTAGGTAGCTTAACCGACTGAGCCACCCAGGGCTTCTAGTTCTGTCGAAATTTTTAACTCCAGGTCTCCATAGGTTTGTGAGTGTGCAAATCAATCCACTGGGTGGGACCCACATTTCAAAAACATCAATATCTCCATCTTCCAAATGGTGTGCCAGGCTCTATGTTAAACATTTAACATTGACCCTCTCCTTTAATCTTATCTCAAAACAACCCAAGAGCTGTTGTTATTCCCGTTTGATAGGCCAGTAACTGATGTATAAAGAATTGGAGACCAGTAGGAGGTGGTGGAGGACTGGAACCCACCCCCTCTCATTCCAGGACCCTTCTTGCTATTAGCTTCACCTCATGTAGACCCCAGACCATCTTGCAGCTGGAGCGGTAGTTTCCTTTTTCTTTTTCTTTCTTTTTTTTTTTTTAAGATTTTATTTATTTATTTGGCAGAGAGAGAGAGAGAGAGATCACAAGTAGGCAGAGAGGCAGGCAGAGAGAGAGAAGGGGGAAGCAGGCTCCCCGCCAAGCAGAGAGCCTGCTGCGGGGCTCGATCTCAGCACCCTGAGATCACCACCTGAGCGGAAGGCAGAGGCTTAACCCACTGAGCCACCCAGGCGCCCCTCCTTTTTCTTTTGGTTTTTTTTTTTTTTTTTAATTTTATATATTTATTTGACAGAGAGAGACACAGTGAGAGCAGAAACACAAGCAGGGGGAGTGGGAGAGGGAGAAGCAGACCCGCCCCCCCCCCCCCCAGGAGAGAGCCCCATGTCCCTGGGATCACAACCTGAGTCAAGGCAGACGCTTAACGACTGAGCCACCCAAGCGCCCCTGGAGCGGTAGTTTTCAATCTTCGATGTTATCCTGGAAGAGACCCTTTAAAGATCATCCAAACCTGTTATCTGCAAGTAAGTTTCAATGTCCCATAGCAAGTCAGTATCAAAGCCAAGACTGGAGCCTAATCCCCTGATCCCCAAATTGGGGCTCAACACCACACTATTGTCTCCACTGCCTTCTCTAGAGAATTCTGTCCTTAGGAAAATAATTTTAGAGTCAAAAAAAGAATAGACATGCAGATGTTTGATCAGAGAGCTTCTGTGTATGACTGCCAGAGGCCAGCCCCGTCTGTGTGGTTTGGCTATCCCCATGACGACACTATGTTTCCCTCACCCCCCAAGCATGTTCAGAACTACTGAACAATGTGGAGTAAACTGCTCACCAGCTGCATGACCTTGGGCAGCTAGGTGCTCTTATCTGTGTAAATGGGTCAATGGGAACTATTCAAGAAAATGACTAAACAGAATACTTGGCACCTGGTAGTGCCCGCTCAGTAAATGTTTGGTGTATTGGTTGTTCTTTGGAAAGAGCACTCCCTTTCCCTCTTCCTTACGGGGAAGGCCATTTTTAGCATACTTCACTAAATATTCACTAAAGGTGAATCTGGGCTCACTGAGGCTACTTTCTTAACCCAGAGGGGAGGTATTGTTGCAAACCAAGAGATCAGCCCAGCCATCATCCCCCACCTGTCCTCTCAGTTTTAATGGGTTTCCCCACCTGTCCCCTCAGTTTTAATGGGTTTCTGAGTACACGCCCAGGCCATTTGGATTTCTGCATTTTGGCTCTCTCTGCCTCTTAACCCACCAGGAGGCTCATAGGGAAAGGGCTCCAGTATTTCCTTTCCCACTGAGGCTCCCGCCTGACTGTGCATTAAACAAGATAATGGAAATACAGAAAGAGGCGTTTCCCCCATGGGGCAGCTGGTCCGTTTATTTTTTTTCTCCCAGTTATGTAAAAATACATATTTTATACCATTGCTCGGCCCAGGGAGCCTTTAGGGCTTTGCTTTTCTCCACCCAGCAAGCCCTGGCCTTGTAACTCTGAAGCAGCTCTCATCGACTCTTCCATTACACTCTGATAATTCAATAAAAAGGATTTTAGAAAACAATTAGGGGCAGTGAAGACAGGTCAGCATGATGCTCTCTTCAGACTTCTCAGCAAGTCCTTCAAGCTCCAGAAACAGTCGTGAAGGGCTGCTGGCTCTCAGTGGTCGGAGTGAGGAGGGAACACCCAGGAGGTTGGAGGTAGAGCACTGAGTAACTATGGCCCTCAGTGAACTGCCTCAGTTTCCTCTTCCGTCAAAAAAGGTTTCCTTTGGGGCTCCTCCGTGGCACAGTCAGTTGGGCATCTGACTCTTGGTTTCAGCTCAGGTCACGACCTCAGATCACACCCTGCATCTGGCTCCATGCTCAGCAGTCTGCTTGTGACCGTCTCTCCCGCTTTCTCCTGGCCCTCCCCAACCCTAAAATAAATAAATAAATCTATTTAAAAAAAAAAAAAAAAAAAGGATTCCTTGGGGCGACTGGGTGGCTCAGTTGGGTAAGCAACTGCCTTCTGTTCTGGTCATGATCCCAGGATCCTGGAATCGAGCCCCGCATCAGGCTCCCTACTCACTGGGGAGTCTGCTTCTCCCTCTCCCTCTGCTGCTCTGCCTGTTTGTGCTCTCTCGCTCTGTCAAATAAATAAATAAAATCTTAAGAAAAAAAAGAAAAGACTGTGAGGATCAAAGGAGCTGAAACACTGGGCTAGCTGCTGGTGCCCTTTGACCTCAAGTTGATGGAGGCTTCACATTCTCCTCTAGCTGGGGAGGGGGTAGCAAGTGTCTTGATCCTTTCCAGTCTCAGTTTCCTCTTTCATATAAAATGGGGATGCTGGGCGCTTGGGTGGCTCAGTGGGTTAAAGCCTCTGCCTTTGGCTCAGGTTGTGATCCCAGGACCCTGGGATTGAGCCCCGTATCAGGCTCTCTGCTCAGCGGGGAGCCTGCTTCGCTTCCTCTCTCTCTGCCCACTTCTCTGCCTACCTGTGATCTCTGTCAAATAAATAAATAAAATCTTTAAAAAATAATAAAATAAAATAAAATGGGGATGCTGATAGCACTTAATTCACAAGATTCTTGTGAGCACTCCATAAAGTCAGCCTTTAGCACTCTTGGCTCAATACATCCTCTTCCCAAACTTTGAGCCCCTATGAAGCCTCCCCACCTCCACCATTAAAGCCTCAGAGGCTACCTTTGGCTGCTGTGCAGAAAAAACTCTCAGACACCTGTCTGGTTAATCTTTTCAACCTTCCCGAGGGTCATTTGCATTTTAAAGAGGGCTCTAGGGTGTGCTTCTTTCAAAGGAATGAGAATTTAGGAGGTAGTAAGCTCGGCCCAGAGTTCTTGGAGGGGGTCTGTGGAGGAGCCGGCTTCTGGTAGGTCCAAAAACCCCGGAGATCATCTGCGATTGTGTCTGCGCAGGTCCACCGCATTCATTAGCTTCTCAACTGAGGGGAAGAAGAGTCACAGACTTGGAGTTAGATCTCTCTGAGGACCAGTCCAATGTTAACAGTACAATTTCAAGTATCTACAGCGAAAAGAAAGGTTGGCCAGGGGCCTTGCTGGTAGATGACAGCCCCCACCGCTGATGCAAACCAAGCATTGGTCTCTGGGATGAGAATTCCAGGTTTCCTTATTACATGGTGTGTCTCTGACGAACTTCCATTTCCTGGGTGTCCCGGCCCCAGGTCAGCCTGGAGGTTAATGATGACTCCTCCGGGTAGTCCTTTCCCTTTCATTTC
The DNA here is from genome assembly GCF_902655055.1 of Lutra lutra. Taxonomy (NCBI): domain Eukaryota; kingdom Metazoa; phylum Chordata; class Mammalia; order Carnivora; family Mustelidae; genus Lutra; species Lutra lutra. The sequence continues at coordinate 17,171,321 of NC_062294.1, forward strand.
CTGGCAATAGGGTGGCAATAGTGGTACACAGACCAAGAGGGGTACCGCCTCTCTAAGCCTCTCTGAGAAGAGCTTAACCCCTACCTGGCTGGAAAGGCATCCCAGGGAAACTGAAATTGCCAGGATCTGCAGCCAGATCAAGATCCCAATGGTGTGGGGGAGAGGAGGCTCTGTACTAGCTGCTCCTGGGGGCTCCTGAAACCTCTGCTGGCCCAGACTGCCTGCCAGCACATAGGGGAGGGAGCTGGATATCCAGCTTCAGCTTCCTGTGAAAATAACCGTAACTGAAAAAAAAATAACGGTAACTGATAGAGGTGCCGCCCTGGCCTCTGCAGCTCAGCCAGCCCTTCATGTCTGCAAAAAAACGTTGTTCTTTCAAACACAAAGAAAACAGTACACTGCGTACCATGTAGGGTAGAATGAAACACCACATAGCTATCATCTAGCTTCAATAACTGTTTTTTGCTATTTTTTTTTTTACAGATTTTGTTTATTTGACAGAGATCATAAGTAGGCAGAGAGGCAGGCAGAGAGAGAGAGGAGGAAGCAGGCTCCCTGATAAGCAGAGAGCCCATTGCGGGGCTGGATCCCAGGACCCCAGGATCATGACCTGAGCCGAAAGGCAGAGGCCTTAACCCACTGAGCCACCCAGGTGCCCCATTTTCGCCATTTTTATAATTTTGTCATTTGTAAACTTTGTACTTGTACCAAATCTTGTCTCATCTTTTCACCCCTGCATTAAAAAAAAAAAAAGACTTTTTTAGAGCAGTTTTATGTTCACAGCAGATTTGAGAGGAAGATACAGAGATTTCCCCAATACCCCTTGCCCCACCCCCATACAGAGGCTCCCCCAGCATCCCCCACAAGAGTGGTACCTTTGTTACAGTTGGTGAACCTGCACTGACACTTCATAATCACCTGAAGTCTACGTTACAGTTCTGTGGGTTTGTACAAATGTATGATGACATGTAACCATTATAATGGCACACAGTCATTGCACTGCTCTAAAAATCCTCTGTGCTCAAAACAAAACAAACAAACAAAATCCTCTGTGCCCTTCCTTGCCTACTCATCCCTCCCTCCCCGCTAACTCCCATCAACCACTGATCTTTTTTACTGTCTTGTAATTTTGCCTTTTCTAGAATGTCTGGGGCACAAGTCAGCCCCCAAATACACCATTTTGGCATACTGATTATTCTGAATTACTTAAGAAAGAGCAGTGCAAAAAAAAAACCCACTCTGACTCCCACTTTGTGCCCTATCTCCCTTGTGAAATGTTCCCTCCTTGTACCAGGAAAGAGACATCCTTATGGGAGGACGCAGAGAATTCAGGGCCAGGGAAGCTTTTATAAATAAAACTGATCGGTTTTACTAATTTACTACCCCCAGCCCAAATTCTATTTAAAACCCCCTACTAATTGGCACTCTCAAACATAAGTTTTCTTTATCCTGTCAATTCCTCGCAGTGTATATGTCTTAACCTAAAATGTATGAACGCTTGGGGTGCCTGGGTGGCTCAGGCAGTTAAGTGGCTGACCCTTGATTTTTGGCTCACGTCTTGATCTCAGGGTCTGAGACCAAGCCCTGAATTGGGGTCCAGCCTAAGTAAGCATGGAACCTGCTTAAGATTCTGTCTCCCCAAACCATAAAAGACTCAATCTCAAAAAACAGACCGAGGGTTGCTTGGGGGAGGAGGGATGGGAGAGGGTGATGGGGATATGGACATTGGGGAGGATATGTGCTATGGTGAGTGCTGTGAAATGTGTAAACCTGGCGATTCACAGACCTGTACCCCTGGGGATAAAAATACGTTATCTGTTTATTTTTTTTAAAAAATAAATAAATTTATTAAAAACAAAAATAAAAAAAATTAGAAAAAAAAGATTCTGTCTCCCCTTCTCCCTCTGCCCCTCCCCACTGCTCACATACTCTCTCTAAAATAAATACAATAAAATAAAAGAGGGATGCCTGGGTGACTCAGTCAGTTAAGCGTCTACCTTTGGATCAGGTCATGATCTCAGGGCCTTGGGATTGACATATAAATAAACAAAATCTTAAAATAAATAAATCAATAAAATATTTTATTGATTTATTTATTTATTTGATAGAGAGAGAGAGCACTGAGGGAAAGTGAGAGGAAGAAGCAGACTGCCTGGGGAGCCCAACGTGGGGCTCGATCCCAGGACCCTGAGATCATGCCCTGAGCCAAAGGCAGACACTTGACTGAGCCACCCAGGCGCCCCAAAATCAATCTTAAAAAAAAAAAAAAAGAAAGATGGGGGTGTGTGTCTGTGTGTCTGTGTATACATACACAGACACAAACACACACACACACACACACAATGGGATATTACTCAGCCATAAAAAAAGAATGAAATCTTTTCATTTACAATAACGTGGATGGATCTGGAGGGTACAATGCTAAATGGAATAAGTCAGAGAAAAACAAATACCATATGATTTCACTCATATGTAGAATTTAAGAAACAAACAAAGAAAAAAAATAGACTCTTACATATAGAAAACAAACTATTGGTTACCTTGGGGAGGTGGTAGGGGAATGGGTGAAACAGGTGAAATTGGATTAAGAAGACACAGTGGTGAGCACTGAGTAAAGCATAGAGCTGTTGAATCACTATACTTCACAGCTGAAACTAATATAATACTCCATGTTAATTATACTGGAATTAAAATTCAAAAATGTATAAAAGCTGCATTCCTTGATCATTTCTTTGGGTCTCTATTTTATGACTGAGCCTCCATGTACATGTAATTAAACTTTGCTTTTCCCTTGGCATTTTTTTTTTAGGTTCTTTAAATTTTTTTTTTTAAGCAATCTCCACACCAAACATGGGGCTTGAACTCACAACCGCAAAATCAAAAGTCACACTCCCTTCCAACTGAGCCAGCCAGGGAATTGCTCCTTTCCTTCTGTTAATCAGACTCATGTCAATTTGATTCTTAAACCACCTAAAGGGGCGCCTGGGTGGCTCAGTGGGTTAAGCTGCTGCCTTTGGCTCAGGTCATGATCTCAGGGTCCTGGGATTAAGTCCCACATCAGGCTCTCTGCTCAGCAGGAAGCCTGCTTCCCTTCCTCTCTCTCTGCCTGCCTCTCTGTCTACTTGTGATCTCTCTCTGTCAAATAAATAAATAATATCTTAAAAAACAAAACAAAACACCTAGAACCTTGAAGGATAGAGAAAAATACTCCCTCCCCAGCTGTTGGAATGATAAGGTCTATAGACTTTTCATATTGGCTTTTTTATTAATAATATTCAATAAAAAATACTATTAATATTAATAAATATTTAATATTTTACTTTTAATAAATTTCACTATTTTAACTATTTAAATTATTTTAAAATAATTTTAATAAATATTTAATATTAATAAATATTTCCCCCATGTCTTTTTGTGGCTTGATAGCTCATTTTTAGCATAATTTTTAGCATAATTTTTTAGAATAATATTCTAGTGTCTGTATGTATGCAATCTATCCACTTACCCCTTTTTAAAATTTATTATTTTTTTAAGATAAAAATCTTTTTTTTAAGATTAAAAATTAAAGATTTATCTATTTGACAGAGAGAGACACAGCAAGAGAGAACACAAGCAGGGGGAGTGGGAGAGGGAGAAGCAGGCTGTGGGGCTGGATCCCCAGACCCTGGGATCATGACCTGAGCTGAAGGCAGACGCTTAACCACCTGAGCCCCCCAGGTGCCCCAAATAAATAAAATCTTTAAAAAAAAAAGATTTTACTTATTTATTTGAGAGAGAGAGAGAGAGAGAGGCAAGCACAAGCACGGGGAGCAGCAGGCAGAAGGATAAAGAGAAGCAGGCTCCCTGCTGAACAGGGAGCCTGATGCAGGGCTCAATCCCAGGGTCCCAGGGTCTTGACCTGAGCTGAAGGCAGATGCTTAACTGACTGAGACACCCAGGTACCCCAGGATGTCTTATGTTTTGTATTTGGTTGAATGCATCTTCACAGTGTCATATAACACATCCCTCTATCCTATATGTCACACATACTGGTCCTCAGATCTAGAGGCTTTATTTGATTCGGATTCAATTTTTTTTTAAAGGTTTTATTCATTTATTTGACAGAGATCACAAGTAGTTAAAGAGGCAGGCAGAGAGAGAGGGAGAGGGAAGCAGGCTCCCCGCTGAGCTGAGAGCCCGATGTGGGACTGGATCCCAGGACCCTGAGATCATGACCTAAGCCGAAGGCGGCGGCCCAACCCACTGAGCCACCCAGGCGCCCCTCGGATTCAATTTTTTTATTTTAATTGTTTTTAAAGGTTTCATTCATTTGCTTGACAGAGAGACAGAGAGAGAGCACAAGCAGGCAGAGTGGCAGGCAGAGGGAGAGGGAGAAGCAGGCTCTCCCCTGAACAGGGAGCCCGATGCGTGGCTGGATCCCCGAACCCTGGAATCATGACCTGAGCCAAAGGCAGATGCTTAACTGACTGAGCCCCCAGAGGACCCCAGATTCAATTTTTTAGACAAAAATATTTCCTGTGTGGTTCTGAGAACTTCCCACAACATCATACCAGGAAACGAGAAATTGTCTGGTTGGCTCTATTACAATAGTAAGATTCAGTTAATGTCAGCTGATCCCCCATTAGCAACTTATCTATCAGCCTTTTACCTTGTGGTTTTAGCACCATAAATGATGGCTGACCAGATCCATTAGCTCATTAGGGCAAAAAACAAACATTTATTAAGCGCTCCCCTGTGCTAGGTACTCTGCTCAGCACTATGGACACAAAAGTAAACAAAATATGTTTCCTGCCCTGAGCCTACCTGCTGGCTCAGTCAGTAGAGCATGCAACTCTTGATCTCAGGGTTGTGAGTTCGAGGACCATGTGCGTTGCAGAGTTGACTTAAAATAAATAAGGCATCTCTTTCCTAACCAGTCCTTGTTGTGTTCTGTCTCAGAGCTGCCCATGGCAAAATATCTTCAGGGAATGCCAAAATTGGGCATCCTGTCCCCAACTTCAAAGCCACAGCTGTTATGCCAAACGGCCAGTTCAAAGACATCAGACTACTTGACTAAAAAGGCAAATACATTGTGTTCTTGTTTTACCCTCTTGATTTTACCTTTGTGTGCCCCAGGGAGGTCATTACTTTCAGTGACAGGGCAGAAGAATTTAAAAACCTCACCAAGTAATGAGTGCTTCTGTGGATTCTCATTTGTGTCACCTGCCATATGGACCAACACACCCAAGAAACAAGGACTGGGACCCATGAACCCTCCCTTGGTATCAGACCCCCAAGTGTAGCATCACTCAGAACCATGGAGTCTTTTTCTCTTTCTTTTTTAGGACGATGGAGTCTTAAAACCTTATGAAGGCCTCTCATTCAGGGACCCCTCTATCAGTGATGAGAAGGATATCCTTTGGCCGCTCAGTCTAAATGACCTTCCTGTTGGCCACTCTGTGGATGAGACTCTGAGACTAGTTCAAGCCTTCCAAGTTACTGACAACCACGGGGAAGTGTGCCCAGCTGGCTGGAAGCCGGGCAGCGATACCATCAAGCCTGATGTCCAGAAGAGCAAAAAATATTTCTCTTAACAGAAGTGAGAAGTGGGCCATTTTAGAGCTGGGCTGCAGTGGATGTCCATGAAAACAAAATCTCTTTTGTACCAGTGTCAGGCTTAAAACACAAGACTCCATGCAGATGCGGTATGGGACGGGACACGCCTTTCTTGCAGGGGCTGGGGAGGCCAACCTTTCTCTCTCTGGGGAGCATGGCCTGAGCTGTGCTGTCGGCCAGGCCACCTGATGGGTGCAGTGGGGCACCACTTTTGATCTTTCGTTGTTTCTATTAAACTTGAACTGAGAAAAAAAAATAATAATCGAAGTTTAAAAAAATTGTTTCCTGGGGCGCCTGGGTGGCTCAGTCAGTTAAGCATCTACCTTCAGCTCAGGTCATTATCTTAGGGTCCTGGGATTGTGCCCTGAGTCAGGTTCCCTGCTCATTGGAGAGTATGCTTCTTGCTCCTCCTCTCTCTGCCCCTCTCCCCCTGCTCATGGTTTCTCTTTCTCGTCTCAAGTGAATAAAGAAAATCTCTTAAAAAAAAAAAAAAAGTTTCCTGCTCCTAAGAAGCTCAAAGGTAATGAGGGATGCAGACAGGTCAACATTCATCCATTTCTTTATTGAATGCTGACTCTGTACCAGGCACTGTGCTTGATCCAAGGAACTGCAGTATATGGTATGATTAAAAAAAATAGCTATCATGCCTTGGAGCTCATCATACTTTATATGCTTTCCTCTGGGTACTGTCACTGCTCCATTTTCCCCATTTGGAAGCAGAGGCTCCTAGTATTTGTCCAGGGTTACCCAGTAAAAGGGATAGAACTGGAATTTGAACCCAGGGCCCCTGGTCTCCAAAGCCTCTTAATCTCCATGCTGTACTGCTAAGACCAGGGCAGGCTTTTACTTACAGGTACCTGTCGAACTGAGAGGCAAACCTTGCTTAATTGAGCAAGAAATAATCTGTCAAATTGACCTGAAATTCCAGACCCCAGCGCAGCCAGAAGAAGCTGGTAAGAGCAGAGCTCAGGCTGCTGATTGCTCAGCAGGGCTGGAGCTCCCCTCCACAGTGGGGTGGGGTGGGTGGGGTGGGGGACCCACACAGCTGCAAACAGAGGGGCCACGTGGTTCTCCGACTTGCCTACAGAGCAGAACGTGTTATCCCCATTTTCTCGAGGGTCTGAGAGTGAGGCTCAGAGGGAAGGGCCAGCTCACAGCAGAGGCAGGCTTGAGGCTGGTGCCCCAGCTCCAAGACCAGTACGGCAAAAACGGTTCCCAGCATAGACGTAGGCACTCACTGCTTGAGTCTCAACCCTACTCTTCCGCCAGCTAGTTTTAGGTATTTAAATGAGTCACTTAAACTCCCTTTGGTCCTCAATTTCCTCATCTGTACAGATGGGGATCACAGTAGCACCTACATTGTTGGCTGGTTGTGAGGAACCCAAGGGAACAGGGCACCCAGGAAGTGCTAGACAAACATTAACTATTTCCACACTTCCCGCTGCTCAGGGTTTCCCCGAGTGCAGTCCGTGGGCCGTGGGCTCCCACCAACCAGCCTCTCACTTTCTCCTAGACCTGCTGAAAGAGAGGCGCTTCATGGCTGGCTGGGTGCCGTCTCTGTGCACACATAGCTTTGAAAATGGTTTCTCAAGAATGCGAGATAAGGCGCTGCAGAGTCACGGGGCACCCAGGCTTCCGGTCTCCCGGGACCAGAGAAGACCCCACTCCTCCTCCCCGAGCCCAAGAAGTCATCCACAGGGATGGCTGGAGAAAGCCCCTCCTTCTCGTACCTTCACTTTTGACAAGGTCTACCCTCCAGCCTTCTCCAATGAAATCCCGTCTGTAAAATGACTCAACCCCAGAGGGTCCATTAGTTTTTTCTTCCACCACTAAAAAGTAGGACTTTGGTGGGGAGCCTGGGTGGCTCAGTCAGTTAAGCGTCTGCCTTCAACTCAGATCGTGATCCCAGGGGATGAAGCCCTGCTTCTGGCACCCTGCTCGCTCACTCTCTCTCTCTCTCTGTCAAATGAATAAATAAATCTTTGGGAAAAATTTTAAAGAATAAAAGCAATAAAAAGCAATACAACACATCATGATTCTGTAAATGTCAGTCATTTGAGAACTGCTAGCGCCCAAGAGAAGGAAAAGTGAACCTGGTCAATGACAATTTACAATATCAAGAAGTTCAAAGTCATAGTGCCGCTATGTGCCCAGGCGCCCCTGCTTTTTAGTTTTTAGGTTGAACTTTCCGACAAAGCGAAGAAGACTTAATTATAGTCACAGTGTAATGAATAATATATATGTCTTAAAAATCGCGGTGGGGGGGTACTGGGAAAATTGAGAGGAAAGCTGGGAAGTTTGGTGAGGACCCCAAATCCTCATCCAACAGACATTCTTTTTTAAGGTTTTTTGTTGTTGTTTTTTAAGATTTTGTTTATTTGAGAGACATACAGAGTTAGAGAGCGAGCAGGAGTGGGAGCATGAGCTGTGGTGGGGAAGGGGAGAGAAGGACAGAGAAGGACAAGCAGAGTCCCTGCGGAGCAGGAAGCCCACATCTGGCTGGATCCCAGCACCCTGAGCCCAAGGCAGATGCTCAACCAACTGAGCCACCCAGGTGCCCCAAATTGTTTTTTGTTTTTTTTTGTTTTTTTTTTTTATATTTTTAAAGATTTTTATTTATTTATTTGACAGAGAGAAATCACAAGTAGACAGACAGAGAGGAGGAAGCAGGCTCCCCGCTGAACAGAAAGCCCGATGCGGGACTCAATCCCAGGACCCTGAGATCATGACCTGAGCTGAAGGCAGCGGCTTAACCCACTGAGCCACCCAGGCGCCCCCCAAATTGTTTTTTATTAAAGTAATGTCTATACTCAAACTCATACTCTAAGCTCAAACTCATGACCCTGAGATCAATGTCTTGATCTTCCCACTGAGCCAGCCAGGTACCCCCAAACAGATATTTCTGTGGAGAGGGAAATTTGGGGAGAGTAGTGATCTCACGATTACCCATTATATTATTTATTATTCACTATTTTTCTTAAGTAGGCTCCATGCCCAACATGAAGCTCAATGCAAGGGTTGAATCCATGACCCTGAGATCAAGACCCAAGCTGATACAAGGGTCGGATGCTTAACTAACAGAGCCACTCTCAGGCCCTTACCTGTTATATTATTATGTTTTATAATGTATATGTGATATATTTATTCTTCTAAAAAATTTCAAATATTAACCCTTTAAAAGAAAGAAAACATAAGGGGTTCCTGGCTGGCTCAATCGCAAGAGCATGCAACTTCTTTCTTTCTTTCTTTCTTTCAAGATTTATTTATTTTAGGGGTGCCTGGGTGGCTCAGTGGGTTGAGCCTCTGCCTTGGGCTCAGGTCATGATCCCAGGGTCCTGGGATCGAGCCCCAAATCGGGCTCTCTGCTTAGCAGGGAGCCTGCTTCTCCTCCTCTCTCTGCCTGCCTCTCTGCCTGCTTGTGATCTCTGTCTGTCAAATAAATAAATAAAATCTAAAAAAGAAGAAGAAGAAGAGGACCAAGTAGAAAGGGTCTCATTAAAAAAAAAAGGCGGGGGGCAGAGGAAGACAGAGAGAGAGAATCTCAACCAGACTCACTGCTGAGCTCAGAGCGAGATGCAGCGCTGGATCCCATGAACCTGAGATTATGACATTAGCCAAAATCAAGAGTCACACGCTTAACAAAATGAGCCACCCAGATACCCCAAGGGAGTGTGGGACTCTTAATCTCAGGGTTGTAAGAGCCCCACATGGGTGTAGAGATTACTTACAAATAAAATCTGAAAAAAAAAATTAAAAGATAAAGTAAAAGCAATGAGGAAGGGCAAGAGAAAATATAAGATAAAATGAATAAGATAGAAACAGAGCAAAAATAAAAAAGCATTTGGTCTCTGCCTCCACAAATGCAAACTTGTTCTGACTATGCTAAGTGTTTAACCCTTTCTAGATACACCTAAAAGGGATTAAAGGAGGGTGGTGGGGCATTGGCTATAAGAAGGAATGGAGCTCTGCGGGCCCACTACAACCTGGATGAACCTTGGAAACATGATATGCTTAGTCAAAGAAGCCAGATACAGAAAGCCAAGTATAAGTCCATTTTTACAAAAGGTCCAGAAGAAGCAAATCCATAGAGACAGAGAATAGATTAATGGTTGCCTAGGGTTGGGCAGGATTTGGGGGTAAGAGGGACTTTGGGAGTGACTGCTACTGGAGATGGAACCTTCCTTTAGAGAGGGAGGCATATGTTCTAAACTTAGATTGTGGTGACAGAAAAAAAAAAAAAGATTATGGTGATGATCTCACAACCTTGTAAAAAAACTAAAACCCACTGAATTGAATGCTTTAAATGCGGAAACTGTGGTTTATGAATTTTGTCAGAATTAAACTGTTTTCTTTCTTAAGTGGGGAGGAGAGTTTTGCTAACAGCAAGCCTAGCAGAGGGATGACTTTTGTAGTCCTCTACCTCCTACTGGTTTTGTTTCACAAATGGAAAACTCTAGAAACCTTTCATCCACACACATATATAACAGCAAAAACGGCTCTCATCTACGTAACACTCAGTGTGTTCCAGGGTCTAGTCCCAGGAACTTTTATTGTTACTGTCTCAAGCACCTCTGTGAGGAAGACACTATCCTGCCCCCTCTTGGGAAGACCAAGAGGTGAAATGATTTTTCAGGGCTGGCAAGTGGCAGAGCTGTAGCAAACCCACCATGTGCCAAGTCCTGGGCTCAGCACCAGCAATACAGAACCCATCCTGAAGCCTGTTACCCCTCCACTGTCCATGAAGAATGAGCCAACCAACCCAGTGCTAGAGAGACCATCCTTGTTTGCCAGGGACAGTCGGGGTTCCTGGGGTGTAGGACCCTCAGTGTTGAAACCAGGGAAGCCCAGGGTAAACCCCACTGAGGCAGCCACCTTACCAGTCAGTGGGCACGTTGACAGTCCTGTGCACGCGTGGGTTTGCTTGTGCCTGTGTGCACCTGTGTGCTTGTCTGCTCATGGGTTCGTGGAAGAAAGGGATACGTCTTCGTCCTCCGAGGATCGGCAATTCTCAGCGAGAGTCCAAGTTTCATAGGAGAGGAAGGTGAAGCTGAGCCAGATGGTGGCAGGTGCGGGGGAGCCTCCTGCAGGGGTGTAGACCAGCCGAGTGATAAAACCTGGGCAAAGAGCAAGGTTTCCACGGCAGGAAGAAACTGGAGTCCAGACTGAGGGTGAGGAGGGGCCCAGCATTTTGCAGAGTGACTCTGTAATTTCTCAGGCTGCTTTCACTCACTCACTCATCCGTTCATTCATGTGGTAAGTACCCATTGGGCACCTAGCACCGGCCAAGTATTTTGCTGGTGAGGGGAGTGTCTTTCTGCCCTCAAGGAGCTTTTGCTCTGGTGGAATAAACAGACGAGGGAAGCAGGTATTCACAACGGAGGGTAATAAGCCAGAACGACAGCACCAGGCCACTCAAAATAAACACCAGCCCTTAACACCAGAGCAGGGGGCCCCGGGCCCCTACCCTTTTGATTACTGGGTGACAGGGATGTCTGGGGGGTATGAAAGATAGCCCCCTCTGGTATGGGGAGCACTTGACGGACTCAGGGAACCAACTGATTGCCAATGATACGGAAAAATTTCAATATAGTATCTTAGCAACTAGAATAGCCATATCAGAGACTAGAGCTTGGAGACTAGAGCTGGTGGTAATGATTCAAGATTAACAAGTCACATGATGGGAGGGCATAAGGGGCTCAGGGAAGGCTTCCTGTGGGAAGTGACATCAGAGTTAGCCAGAGTGCCGGAAGTCACCACCTGGGCGGAAGCCCAGAAAAGAGGGCTCAGCATTTTCAGGCAGTTCAGTCTAGCTGGAGGAGGGAGATGCAGGAGACGGGGCCCAACAGGCAGGTAAGGAGACTGCTGGGTGCTGGCACTCATGGTCAGCAGCTGGGACTGTGTCCTCAGAGCAATGAGGAGCCACTGCAGGATTTTAATTAAAATTAGAGGAAAACCAAAAAACATATAACAACTGAACTAGATAAAAGGCAAGGTCCTTTCTCTTTTCTAAAGATTTTAAGTAATCTCAAAAAAAAAAAAAAAAGATTATACATAATCTCTACACCCAACATAGGGCTCGAACTCACAGCCCCGAGATCATGAGTCCTATGGTCTATTGACTGAGCCAGCCAGGCACCCCAAAGTATGGAAAGTCTTTTAAATTCGAGCCACTCTAAAAGTTGTATGGTGGTATATTATTCTGGTTTACTTTGTATTTACTCAATGACTAATGCTGAGCACCATATATTTGTCCTTTCTTTTTTTTAACGTATTTTTTTTAAAGATTTTATTTATTTGAGAGAGAGCAAGAGTGAGAGAGAACATGAGCAGGGGAGGGGCAAAAGGAGAGGGAGAAACAGTCTCCCGCTGAGCAGGGAGCCTGATGTGGGGCTTGATCCCAGGACCCTGAGGTCATGACCTGAGCTGAAGGCAGAAACTTATCCAACTGAGCCACCCAGGCACCCTTTCTCTTTCCTTAAAGAAAAAAAAAAAAAATTATACAAGGAATAAATATCCACAATAGAAAAAAATTTTAGGGATGCCTATAGATGGCCCAGTCAGTTGAGTGTCAGACGCTCGGTTTCAGTTCAGGTCATGATCTCAGGCTCGTGAGATCAAGCCCCATGACGGGGAGTCTGCTTGAGCTTCTCTCCCTCTGCCTCTGTCCCTACCCCCTGCAGCGCCCCCCACTCTTCCCATCACTGGGAATGCATGCTCTCCCTATAAAATAAATAAATAAATCTGAAAGAAAAAAGAAAAAAAAATTTATTTTATTTTATTTTATTTTTGACAGAGAGCGAGCATGTGCTCAGGAGGCGGGAGGGAAGAGAGAGACTCTCAAGCAGACTCCCCACTGGGCATGGAGCCTGACACAGGGCTCCATCTCATTGCCCTGAGATGGTGACCTGAGCTGAAATCAAGAATCAGAGGCTTAACTGACTGAGCCATCAGGTGCCCTTGAGGTCACATTTTTTTTTTAAATATTTTATTTATTTATTTGAGAGAAAGAGATCACAACTAGGCAGAGAGGCAGGCAGAGAGAGAGGAAGGGAAGCAGGCTCTCCGCTGAGCAGAGAGCCCAATGCGGGGCTCGATCCCAGGACCCTGGGATCATGACCTGAGCTGAAGGCAGAGGCTTTAACCCACTGAGCCACCCAGGCGCCCGTGAGGTCACATTTTTGATGCTGGTTGGGTCCAAGGCCCCAGAGTGGGATCCCACAGGACCAGCCAAGATGGTCCCTCGCTTCAGACGGGATAGAAATCAAACACGAACTGAGAGGAAGTGAGAACAGAGTTTATTGAATATGTAGAGAATATAGATTTGTCCAGGAGACTCAGGAAGGACAGGAGAGTGAGTCTCCTTTTTTAGGATTTTAATTATTTACTTGTCAGAGAGAGAGAGAAAGAGCACAACCAGGGGGAACGGCAGGCAGAAAGAGAAGGAGAAGCAGGCTCCCCGCTCAGCAAGGAGCCCCGTGTGGGACTCATCCCAGGACCCTAGGATCAAGACCCAAGCCAAAGGCAGATACTTAAACCACTGAGCCACCAAGGCATCCCCAAGAAAAAAAATTTAATGCAGAGATAAACAAAAAAGAAAACTAAAATAAAAATCACCTGTTATCCTAGAGTTAACCACAGTTGACATTTGAGTTATACCTAAGATATACTCAGATATATATTTACTGATATATAATTATTACTAAGTAATACAGATATATAGATGGATATAATTGTAGATAGATATGGTTATATCTATCTATATGATTATATACATCTATATTTGAGTAACTAATGTACCTGGTACCTGGTACAAAGTCTGAGAGGAATGAAAAGTTAAGTGTTGAGAAATAAATCTCCCACTCATTCAGTTGGCAAAGGTAAGAACTCTAACTAAACAGAGTAGCAGAGAGCATGAACTAACAGCATTCTTTCATGTGCTGATGGGAGTGTAAACTGGCGCGATTCTAGTGAAACAGAACATTTACAAACCCTACACCCCAGCCTACACCCTACAGCCCCTTGCTCAGCATTTAACCAGAGAAATCACCAAAAACATGTGCAGCATGAGAATCATACAAGAATATCCATAGTTGTATTACCATAAGAGTAAAAATTAAAAAAAAAAAAAACAACTAGATGTCCATTGACAGGAGAATGGGTATTTATTTTTTTTATTTATAAATCCTATTTTATTTTATTATTTTATTTTATTATTTATTTTTTTTTAAATTTTATTTATTTATTTGACAGACAGAGATCACAAGCAGGCAGAGAAGCAGGCAGAGAGAGAGGAGGAAGCAGGCTCCCTGCTGAGCAGAGAGCCTGATACGGGGCTCGATCCCAGGATCCCGGGATCATGACCTGAGCCGAAGGCAGAGGCCTTAACCCACTGAGCCACCCAGGCGCCCCTATTTTATTTTATTTTATTTTATTTTATTTTATTTTATTTTATTTTATTTTATTTGTCAGAGAGAACAAGCAAGCACAAGCAGGGGGAAAAGCAGGCAGAGGGAGAAGCAGCCTCCCTGATGAACAGGGAACCTGATGCGGAACTCAGTTTCAAGCCCCCGAGATCACGACTCGAGCTGAAGGCAGACACTTAACCAACTGAGCCACCCAGGCGCCCCAAGAATGGGTTTTTTAAATGCAGTATATTTGGGGTGCCTGGCTGACTCAGTCAGAGGAGGGTGCAAATCTTAATCCAAGGGTTGTGACTTTAAGACCCACGTTGGGTGTAAAGATTACTCAAAAATTAATTCTTAAAGGGCACCTGGGTGGCTCAGTCATTAAGCGTCTGTCTTCGGCTCAGGTCCTGATCCTAGGATCCTGGGATCAAGCCCCAAGTCGGGCTCCCTGCTCCGCAGGAAGCCTGCTTCTCCCTCTCCCACTCCCCCTGCTTGTGCTCCTTCTCTCGCTATGTCTCTCTCTATCAAATAAATAAATAAAATCTTAAAAAAAAAAAAAGTAACTCTTCCTCTCTGGTCCCCCAGCCACTTTGTTCCCCTCCCCAAAGGCAACTGCTATTACCTCCAGGATAAACCACCCCATTCTACCTGTTCTATAAAGTAACCTGTGTTTGTACTCTGTAACTGCTCATGGGCAGCCTACCATGTCAATAAACATAGATTCCTAATAGCATTTTTTTTAAAGATTTTATTTATTTATTTGACAGAGAGATCACAAGCAGGCAGAGAGGCAGGCAGAGAGAGAGGAAGGGAAGCAGGCTCCCTGCTAAGCAGAGAGCCCGATGCGGGGCTCGATTCCAGGACCCTGAGATCATGACCCGAGCCGAAGGCAGAGGCTTAACCCACTGAGCCACCCAGGCGCCCCTCCTAATAGCATTTTAATGGTTGTATTATTTCCCGCTGTTTAGATACCTATAATTTATTAAACTAATTGCCTTCGGGTAAACCTGGTTTTTTTCCCAGTGCTTATTCTTATAAACAACGTTATGAGGAATCCCTTTATATATACACCTTTGATAACTTGTATGGTAGGTCTTGAGGATAAATTTCTCCAAGGGGAGTTACTGAGTCAAAGATAATGTGCCTCTTGCGGAATTTTGAGCCATACATCGTGCCCACCAGCAGGGAGGAGGGGATGGCCTTGAAGAGCTTTGGCAACAGGCTCGGTGCTGCTGCGAGGTTTTTTGTTCCTGAAGCTACTCCAGAGGTTAAGTCTCCAGCAAAGCCAGGTTAGCCATGCCTGGGCCGTCCCTGGGGGGCAGCAGGAAACGGGGTGGCTTCTCTGGCAGAGGAAAACAACAAGTCTTTATTAAAATGCTATTCACCAAGAAGCTTTATTAGCCCAGATCTTGGCCTCGCATGGGGCAACTCCCTGCAGTCTGGCGCTGGACTATGTCTCCTGGGGGAAGATGAGCAGGAGTCCAGGGTGTGCCGGGCTCCCCTTCCATTGTTCGCCTCTGCAGTTACTATCGCAGGGTGGGTAAGAGCCGGCCGGGAGCCAGACCACCTGGACTAAAATCCCCACCTCCTGGCTGTGTGACCTTGGACGAATTTAGAATCTCTCTGGCTTCAGTTTGCGCTTCTGGGAAATGGGGCCAATAATACCCACCTCATGGGGTTGTTCTAGCATTTAAATGAGTTAGTATACGGGGGTGCCTGGCTGGCTCCGTTGGAAGAGCATGGGACTCCTGATCTCTGGGTCGTGAGTTCAAGCCCCATGTTGGGAGAAGTGTTTACTTAAAAAAAAATTTTTTTTTTTTAATGTGTGAGTATATGTAAAGTCCTCAAAACACATTGGGCATGCTGAAAGTGCTCTCTATTAACTATCACAAGTTACTTGCCCTGGGCGAGACCCACAGTTACTGCCCTTGGTTGGGGGAGGGGGTGTCCTTAGACTACTGGAGGAGATAGGTAGGTAAAGAGGCATTTATAATTCAGGGTGATGAGTGCATTAATGTAGAAGCTAAGGAACGCTCATAGGAGAAAGACTTCAAACCCAAAGATTTCCTGGAAGAAGTGACATTATGGCAAGAACCAAGTCCCCTATAGGCTAAAGGAGGGGCAAAGTGGTGTTGAGACTTGAGACACCAGCAATTAACTCCTTTTACTGAAATGTGAAGATGGGATTCAGAGGTTTTCAGTCTTGGATTTCAATTGAGCATTTCTCAGCACCTGCCTGGGTCCCAGGTCCTCTGCAGGGTGCTGTAGCACAAGTGTGGGCTGGAGGGGCACCTGGCTGGCTCAGTCAGTGGAACGTGTGACTCTTGATTTCGGGGGTAAATTTGAGCCCCATGTTAGGTGTAGAGATTACTTTAAAAAAAAAACACAACTATCTATCTATTTATTATTATGTAAAATCTTTTAAAAGAGATGTATTTATTTATTTGACAGAAATGGTGAGAGAGATAGCAAGAGAGAGAGCACAAACAGAGGGAGGGAGAAGCAGGCTCCCCACTGAGCAGGGAGCCTACAGCAGGGGGAAGAGGAGCCTCGATCCCAGGACTCTGAGATCATAACCTGAGTCCAAGGCAGCCACTTAGCCAACTGAGCCACCCAGGCGCCCACCAAAAATAAAAAACTTAAAAAAAAAAAAAAAAAAGAGTGAGCTGGGGATGTTAAGGCAGAGGCTCTTAGTGAGCGTTTGACCTAAAGAGGGAGATGGATATAAAACACTTTAGAGTTAGACCCTCATGAGCTCTACTGGAATAAAGAACAAAAAGTCAAGGGAGCAGGTAATTCTTACTCTTCCAGGATAGTATGGAAGGCTTTGCAGAGGAAATGCTTGTAAGAGTTTATCAGATTCAGGGAGGGTGAAGAAGGAAGGTAGGAGAACAGCACAGGCAAAGGAGAGGCAACAGGAGAGACTATGTTCCGGAAGAGTGAGATGTCCCTTGTGACCTATGGGGCCTGCACCCAGGGAGATGTTATGGATGGGCAGGAATTACAGCTGGAAGGTCAGTTTAGGTCAGGGTTTTTGGAGGGCTTCACATGACAGCCTAGTTCAACTTCATCTAGTAGGTCATGGGAACGGAACAGAAATGCTTAAGCAAAGAAGGGACATGATGAGATCTATGTTCTGGAAAGGTCACTCTGGCACACATGGGGGGAGGGATAGTTCTTGGGAGGCAGCAACACTCAAAAATCACTGTAATTGTCTAAGCAAGAAACCTGGTGGGCACGGAGGGGACGGGGAGCGTGTCTGTAAGCAGTCATCTGAAACACTTGAAATTAAAAACTGGAAGTTATTCCCTGGTGGCTCATGAGTCAAGATGGCTAAAACCCCTGGAAAAATAAACTTGCTCCTGACCCCAGCCGGCAGGAGCATGAGCAACCTGATCTACTTGTTGATTAGGATTAGGGGAACTTTTCCTCTTTAACTGAGGGTCAAGTGAATTACCAGGGGAAGTAAAAAAAAGAGAACGACAGATATCTAAGGATGGAGTGACTTGGTTTTATCGTTTTTTCCTGAATGGAAACAACACATGAGATCCACATTTAAAATATTTCTCAAGGAGCATAAAGTGCATTCCACCAGAAACAATCGTGACTTCATTTCCATTGAGACAGAGACAGAAGGAGAGTAGAACGGAAGGGTGGAGAAGGGTGGAGAAGTGGGGGGGAGGGGGACAGACAGACACTGGCCAAAGGCCACCAACAGCAGAGGGAACGAGAAATGTCAGGGAAGGGAGGATGATGCACTGGGCCCAGAAATGGACTGCAGTATAAGGACCTTGGAATTAGGAAGTCCTGAGTTCAAATCTCTCCTGTTTCACTACCTTTCTTATCCCCATTAAAAAAAAAAAAAAGATTTTATTTATTTACTTATTTGACAGAGAGAGAGATTACAAGTAGGCAGAGAGGCAGGCAGAGGGAGAGGGTGAAGCAGGCTCCCTGCTGAGCAGAGAGCCTGATGCGGGGCTTGATTCCAGGACCCTGAGACCATGACCTGAGCCGAAGGCAGAGGCTTAACCCAGTGAGCCACCCAGACACCCCTCTTATCCCCATTTTTTAAAATTTCGTATTTATTTTTTAAGATATTTTATTTTTAAGTAATCTCTGTCCCCAGTGTGGGCTTGAATTCACAACCCCAAGATCAAGAGTCCCATGCTGCGCTGACTGAACCAGTTGGGTGACCCTCTCTATATTCTCACCTGTCAAATGCGGGTTATAATATCCTTATCCTATGGTACAATGAATGTTATTGGATCTGTGTCTTTAAAGATTTTATTTATTTGACAGAAAGAGAGAGAGAGCACAAGCAGGGGGAGCAGCAGGCAGAGGGAGAAGCAGGCTCCCCACTGAGCAAGGAGCCCCATGCAGGACTTGACCCCAGAACTCTGGGATGTAACCTGAGCTGAAGGCAGACATTAACCCCCTGAGTCACCCAGGCGCCCCAGATTTGTATCTTAAAAAGATTAGGTTGCTCTGGCCACCTGCTTAGAGTGGGATAAAAGGAAAAAGAAAGTACACTGCAGATTACCTGGCTTTTCTGAGTTTTCTTAAGCTCTTGAGACAAGGGGATTATTATTATTACACTTACAGCTTTATTTATCATTTCTTTTTTCTTTTTTTTTAAAAAGATTTTATTTATTTATTTGACAGAGAGAAATCACAAGTAGGCAGAGAGGCAGGCAGAGAGAGAGGAGGAAGCAGACTCCCCGCTGAGCAGAAAGCCCGATGTGGGGCTTGAACCCAGGACCTGGGATCATGACCTGAGCCGAAGGCAGCGGCTTAACCCACTGAGCCACCCAGGCGCCCCTATTTATCATTTCTTTTTGAATTTCTAGTTGGCTAATTGTGATTCAGCTTTTCAGCTGTTCTTGTCAAAACTTTCATAGACTCACTGATTCACTGGGGTTGGGCCACTGACATCTTACTTTCCCGTGCCCACGTGTTCTCACCACCCGGCCTGCGAGGAAGCACCAGGGCTCAACAGGATATCTTGTTCCTCTTACTTCCGCTGCCTCCCAACTGCCTGGAACCTCGTGAAATGACACAGCCGGGTCCCTGAAGCACTCTCTTCCACGGCCTGTCCTCAGGCCTCACCCCTCTGCTTTTACTTCTCTCCCCAGACAACCACTCCACAGAGATGGGAACTACGAAGTAAAGCCCTTGAAGGGGGCCACCACTTCTCCTTTATTCCTTCCTCTCTAACCAGTGCCAACTTCCGTCTTCCATCTCTAGTGGGAAGCAGGATGGTGTGGGAAGCTGGCGCCCCTCCCCGGCCCGTGGGAGGCCAGACCTCTCCCCACAGCCTCATTCCCTAAGACTCCCCTGCACCTGACCATCCGTCGCACAGGCCCCTCGAAACGTTCAAAGTACAGGCACGTCCGACACCAGACCTATCATCGCTCTTCGCCAACCCGTCCGTTTTGTTTTCTTCATTTCAGAAAATGGCACCATTATTCAACAGTTGCTCAGGCCAGAAACTTGAACATTTGGTCTGTAACTCCTTTATTTATTTACTTATTATTATTATTTTAGTAAAATCTCCCCCCAATGTGGGGCTTGAACTGCCAACCCCAAGACTGAGAGTCACATGCTCTACAGACTAATTCAGCCAGGTGCCCTTCTAACTCCATCCTTTCACGCACTGATCAACCCACCTCTGATCACTCATCCAATCCTCCTCAAATATCCCTGCATCTACCCACTTTGGTCTACACCCTCATCCCACGCATCATCACCCCCACTTGGGTGATAGCATCATCTTCTGAGCTGGTAATTTCCCCTTTCCACAGGTGGCTTTTTAAAGTTAAGAAGTTAGTTCACTGGTTCGTTCGTTCATTCATTTATAGGTAATTTCTACCCCCAGTGTGAGGCTGGAACTCATGACCCCAAGATCGGGAGCTGCATGCTTTTCCTGCCAGGCGTCCCTCCACGTGTGGCTATTTAGATTTAAATTCAATAATTAAGTAGGGGCACCTGGGTGGCTCAGTGGGTTAATCCTCTGCTTTGGGCTCAGGGTCCTGAGATCTAGCCCCACCTCTGGCTCCCTGCTCAGCAGGAAGCCAGCTTCCCCCTCTCTCTCTGCCTGCCTCTCTGCCTACTTGTGACCTCTCTCTCTCTCTCTGTGTCAAATAAATTTAAAAAATCTTTAAAAAAATTTTTAAAATAAATAAATAAATTCATTAAGTAAGTTAAACTGAAGAAAACTCAGTTCTCAGTCACATTAGCCACATTTTAAATGCCACGCTAGTGGCTATAGTCTTGGTCAGCACAAATATAGAACATTTCTATCATCACAGAAAATTCTATTGGATGGCTATTCTATTCTATCCTTGAGTTTCTCTCTGCATGTTTTTTTTAAAAAATCATACAGTCTCATTTTCTCCTCTTTTTTTACACAAAAAGTAGCACACTTTACACACTGTTCTCCAACTTCCTTTTTCTCTCGGCAAGCAGTGGCTGAAGGGCTTCCTCCTTTGATTTCGGTAGCAGCATAGCTATCCCACCATGCTGTGAGTGTGGCAGAGTTTATTTAACCAACCCCCCCACCCCGCCAGACGAAAGGTTGCGAGGGGTTGTTATCAACCTCTTGCTCTTACAGACAGTGGAACAACAACAAGGGTAAGTGGCCTTGTCCATCTGGAATTTTGCACACACGCAAGTGTATGGACAACACATGCTGGAGGATGGCTCTAGAGCAACAAGTCCTTCATGGCCCTGACCCTGCTGAACACATGCTGTTCCTCCTGCTCTCCTTCTCCAGCCCCTGACAAACTCCTCCAGCCCTCAAGTATCAGCTTGGGTGTTGCCTTTTTTTTTTTTTTTTAAGATTTTATTTATTTATTTGTCAGGAAGAGAGAGAATGAGCACACAAGAAGGGGGAGCAGCAGGCAGAGGGAGAAGCAGACTCCCTGCTGAGCAGGGAGCCCAGTGCGGGACTTGATCCCAGGATCCTGGGATCACACACTGAGCCAAAAACAGACATTTAACCGACCAGGCGGCCCATGGGTATTGCCTCTTCTGGGAAGCCCTCCCTGACTCCACACCAGGTCAGGCTAAGATCAGCCTGCACTGTAATTGCCAGGTTCCTTCTGGTCTCTTCCCTCAGTTTAGCGCTTTATAAAGGAGGCCTGGGGTGGGGTTGTCTTGTTTTTCCATATATCCCGGGGGCCTGGCACTCAGCAGAGGCTCTATGCATATTTGCTGAATGATGAGGCAGACACCAAGTTTTAGTAGTTGTTCATTCCACTACTCCGTGGGCTCCCACACCTCATGGAGTTGGAAAGGAGAACCCCTGGAGAGCAGGTGATTCAAAAGGGAAACTGAGGCACAGAGGTGGCAGCCTTTCGATCAGCATCCTTGACTCCAACCTCTTTTTTTTTTCCAGCCCACTGTATAGTTAATAATAATAACAAAAACTATACGGATTAATATTTATTGAGTATCTGCTATGTGGTAAGTGCTGTTCTAAGTGTGTTACATCCATTAACTAATCTGATTGTTGTAGCAACTGTGTGAGGATTGTACTCTCATTACTCCCTTCTTAATGAATAGAGAAATTGATAACTTGTCAGGAACGGCAGAGAGTAACTGGCAGTGGGGCTTCACAGCTCATGCTCACGCGCACTCTGCCTAGCTGTCCGCTCTTCTTGTAGGCTTCTCCCCTTTCCCAAAGCCCACTGTGGCTCCTTACTGTCTCAAACCCAAAACTTCTCTTGTCATCTCTTCCCCACTCCCATTGCCACCCTGGTTCTTGTTGTTCCCCCCTTACCCTGCCACCCTGGTCCCGCCCTTCTTGGCTTACTTTATTTTCTACTTCATTGGGTTCCCTCAAGACTGAAGTCAGACTGGGCTTCCTATCCCTTGCTATTATAGTACTGTCTGGGTACCAGTTTTCTTATCTCTACAAAGGTTGGTGGCACGTGAAAGCATGGGACTCTTCTTTCTTTCAGCCCTTATCTAACTCCGTTACATCCTGTGAGGCCAACTCAAAGGGCTTCCTCCTTTAGGAAGACTTCCTGGATTTCTCCAACCCCTAAAGTTCCCTCCTACTCTCCCCTGAACTCTAGGCAACTTTTAACACCCAGATTAGAGCATAATTTTTGTCTTACTTTCTGGGTGTAAATTGTTACCCTCACGCAAAATGAATACTCTTTGAAAGAACATAGAAAATGTAGAGCGTGGATTTCAATTATACAGCTTTATTTTTTGAAATACCATCTTCACTGTTTATGGCATGCTGAGATCTAACTTTACTAATCTTTACTTAATATTGTTTCTTTAAATGGGTTTAGTATTTAAAACTTAAGGAAATGTATTATTGATTTTTTAAATTGTTTTAATTTAAAAAATTTTAGGGTGACTCAGTGGGTTGAGCCTCTGCCTTCAGCTCAGGTCATGATCTCAGGGTCCTGGGATCAAGCCCCACATAAGGCTCTCTGTTCAGCGGGGAGCCTGCTTCCCCCTCTCTCTCTGCCTGCCTTTCTGCCTACTTATAACCTCTCTCTGTCAAATAAATAAAGAAAATTAAAAAAAATTTTTTTAGGAAATGTATTTTAAATTTAAAAAAAAAAAGAAAAACATTAACAATAGTGTAAATGAAAAACCAGTATCATTTGCTACACTAGAAAGTAAATATCAATAAAATGATGGAACAATGTTGTTTATATTCTAGGCTTTCTCTGGTTAAGAGAGAAAACTGTAAGTCTTAAGTCATCAGACTTGCTAAGCACAAAGAGGACTCTCCTTGATGCAAGCAAAAGGACTGAAAGAAAATTGAAAACACTATACCTCTTTCTGTGTGATTTAGGATCATTTAATACTTCAGTCCCTGCCTCATGTATCACCTAATATCAGCCCACCTTGCAGGAAACAATGGCTTGGTCAGAACAGACAGAGCCATCTTCCTCACCCATCTGTGCCCCTTTCTAGCCTCAGTTTGCTCCTCTGTAAAATGGGCTGTTCACTGGGACAGCTGTCGGGATTAAATGAGATGTTATTCCTGAATTCTCTCAGCTCTGCTGCTTACCATCTGCCCATGAGCATGGGTGACTTGCCCTGCCTCCCTGGACCTCAGTTTCCTCATTTCCAAAAAGGAATGCATAAAACCTGCCTTGGAGAGTTGTGAAGCTCCTTTAGCTAATATTTGCTGAGTACCAACTATGTCCCAGCGACTGTTCTGGGGGTTGAGGACGGAGCAGTGAAGAAGAGGGACAAAAATCCTGCTATTGTGGAGCTAAGCTTCAAAGGGTGGGGGGAGGAGGAAAATGAGATAGGTCAATAGATAAATTACATAGTACAGAACGGGGGGGGGGGATAATAAATGCTATAGAAAAATAAGGCAGGATGGGTGGAGGGCAGGGTTGCCACTTCCAAAGAGGGTGATCCAGGGACAGAATCTCTGACAGGCTGACATTTGGATAGTGTGTGAAGGAGGTGAGGGAGCCCTCAGATATCTTGGGGGAAACGGCACATCAGGCAGAGGGCACAACACATGCAAAGGCCCTGAGGTGGGAGCCAGCCTAGGCGATTTCCCAAGGAGCAGGCAGCTGATGGAGTCACAACAGGAGCCTGAGGGAAGACGAAGGGCAGCAGGAGGTGAGGTCCCAGGGGCAAGGGGGTTGGATCCTGGGGACGCTGTATATCTCTGGTTCTGATTTGGAGTGAAATATAGCATATGGCATGGTGCACAGTAGGTTCCTAAGTCATAGGAGCTCTAATGATGACAATTCCTGGCATTACTTAGCATTGTCTCCCCACAGAGCTTTGGCTATCGTGCTCCAGGGGGACACACGGTGACACACTCACCTACTTTACCCACTGGCCCTGCTTTACTGGAAGGCAGCGGGGACGGAATGGATGGAGCCCAGCCCCAGCATTCCTGCCTCACCCATGCCCGCCACACCCCTGTGGCTGGCGGGGCAGCGGGCACAGGATCTGCTGAGGCAGCCGCGGGTTCGGCCCAACTTGGAGGCGGCCTCAGGACCAGCAGCAGCAGCAACAGCGCCGCCTGCTTTCCGAGTATTCCCTCCGAGAGACCGGCTGTCTTAGGAAACCAAGGCTCGGAGAGGTCACACCCTCAGGTGAGTCACTCCCATTCTGCCACCTCTAGGGGCTGCACTTCTCACGAGGACTGCGCCCCAGTGAACTCTGGGGACCCTTTCCATCCAGGCTCCCCTCCTGAGGGAGAGGATCCTCAGATCCTGCCTGCCAATTCTGCAGCTGCCCGCAGGCCTGGACAGGTCCAGGCTGGTGCCTCCTCAGTGGATGAGGACGGAGTGGAGGGGGAATCAGGTTTTGCCAGCTCCAGGATAGAACCCAGGTTGCTGAGTCAGGCTTCTCCCAGGGCTTCTTAGACTCTGCCTCCAACCCTGGAGTGGGGGCAGCGGCTCAGGCCTGGGCACCCTGGACCCCCTCCTTGCCTGTCTGACTTCATCTCCCAGAACACTCTTGCTCTTTCTCTGCTCTGACCTCCCTGCTGAATCCTACCAAGCACACTCCTGCCTCAGGGCCTTTGCACTTGTTCCTTTTATTCAAACATACCTGCATATTTGCTCTCTAGTATCCTCCAGTCTTTTGGTACATGCTACCTTCTCAGTGAGTCTCCCTGACTACTAGAACTGAGCCCCGCCCCCATTCTGTCCTTGCACCCTATCCCAACTTGGTTTTCCTCTAGAGCTTCACCTTTCACTGTTCCATGTATTTTGTCTTGCTCATGGTCTCTCTCCCATTGAATGTTACTAGCAGGATCGCCCGTAGACTGGGCAGGAAGGGCCTCTGCATTGTGCTTTAGAAGGCCCTGCTCTGGCCCTCCTGCCCTTCCAGGAAGCCAAGTTGTAACTGTTAGAACCTGGGTCCCTCTCCCTGTCCTCTAGACCATTCTTTGCCCAAATGGTCCCAGGCCCTCCCCAGGATTGTCCAAAGGATAGCCAGCATAGCCCAGGTACATATTCCTAGGCCCAGGGGATAGAAGGCTGTCTATGAGGATCAGTGGACAAAGCTTGGATACATGGTCTGGGGTGTACACACAGGAACCTCATGGTGTGGGTAGAAAAGTGGGTTGAGGGGCACCTGGGTGGCTCAGTGGGTTAAAGCCCCTGCCTTGAACTCAGGTCATGATCTCAGGGTCCTGGGATCGAGCCCCGAGTCAGGCTCTCTGCTCAGCTGGGAGCCTGCTTCTTCCTCTCTCTCTCTGCCTGCCTCTCTGCCTACTTGTGACCTCTGTCTGTCAAATAAATAAAATCTTAAAAAAAAAAAAAAAAGGAAAAGTGGGTTGACCACTGCTCCTAGGCTGAGGGCTAACTCTGCCTGAGCTGTCACATTCTGGACCAGTACTCCAGAGGTCTGAAGATCCAGATTAAAACCTGGCTTTCCAGATGGCTGTGAAAATATCCTTGTTCCAGTAGGAAGATATAATATCTTTTATTTAAGAGTTTAGTCAACTCGTATGGTTATGTGGGCTCTACACACAATTTTGCCCAGAGCCCCCAATATATTAGGGCTGGGATTTCGAATATTTTCTGCATTTCTATATCTCCAGCACCTAGACCACTGCCCGGCACAGGACACATGCTCAGCAAATAGCTGTTAAGTGAATGAACAAAAAGCCCTGGGCTGATGTCCCCACATACTCCTGGGGGCCCCAGAAATGGTTGGACATGTTGTGGCTTTTCTATGCCAGAGGCTCAGAGTCTCAGGGTCAGGTGGGGTCAACTCTGCCTTGCGTGGGGGCCCCTATGCCATATATGAAGACTCTCTCCCACCGCCTGCCTGCCCCACACCCTGTTACAGCTGCAGTCTCTGAGTAGAGAGACCCATGCAGAGCTCCATCCCAGGACCCTGGAATCATGACCTGAGCCAAAGGCAGATGCTTAACTGAGTGAGCCACCCAGGCATTCCTATTCTTTTTTTTTTTTTTAAAAGACTTTATTTTTAAGAAATCTCTACACCCATGGTAGGCATGGATCTTACAGCCCAAGATCACGTCTCAGGCTCCACCGACTGAGCCAGCCAGGCGCTCCTGGGATTTTTATTCCTTTTTTTATTTTTTTATTTTATTTATTTGACAAACAGAGATTACAAGTAGGCAAGAGAGGCAGGCAGGGAGAGAGAGGAGGAAGCAGGCTCTCCGCGGAGCAGAGAGCCGGATGCCGGGCTCCATTCCAGGACCCTGGGATCATGACCTGAGCTGAAAGCAGAGGCTTTAACCCACTGAGCCACCCAGGCACCCCAAGGGATTTTTATTCCTAATAGTAAAAAGAGTTCATACTTGGGAATCAAGGAGATCTGGACCCCAAAACTGTCTCTATCACTTCCTGTCTATGTATGGCCTTTACTCTCCTTACCCTCAATTTCCTTTTATAAAGGGAAGCATGAAAACGCTCTCCCAGGGCTGCTGGTGGGAGAACGTAGGTAACTGGCCAGACACGGCCCAATACTGACTGCCGCCGCCGACACCGCCTCCATTATCACCACCAAAACGTCCAAGGCAGTTGCTGGCACACCGTGGACTCCTGTGCAAGGTGCACGTCAGCCAGTGGGACGGCCCTGCCCTCTGACTCCCTTCCTGTAGACCTTGCCCTCAGCGTCCAGGCTGGTAGGCGCGAGGCCAACCTGAGGTTCGGGTGAAGAGTGCCCTCTGCTGGGCGCTTGGGGGAAGGGCTTGAGGGGAAACCACTGCACCCTCAACCCTGAAGTGGCTTTGTGCAGACAGGAAATGTCTCCCTCGAGGTGGGACGTGCAGTTTCCACTCAGTGGAGATAAAGGAGCAGTAACTGGTCCTGTCAGTCTGTCTGCAATCACCACAGTAGAGATAACACTTAGGCGGCCTTGCATTTAGTCCTCCATTTTAAAGATGAGAAGAGCGAGGCACAGAGATGTTAAGAGATTTGTCTAAGGCGTCATACACTGGCAGTGCTGGAATTTGAACCTGCGCCCTGAACCATGCTTCTTTAGTGGAAAGTGGAAATAGCTCTACATTTAGCCAAAAAGGAGTTGGCTCTCTGTTTTGGAAGTGGTGTGGGCTGAAAAAGGGGCTTTCCATAGTGACTGCCCCCACCCACCAAGCTAAGCTCAGGGCCCCCTACTGACTGGACATCCCTCAGCATTTCCTTTCTCAGATCTTCTCGCAGCATCCCTGTGTGGACCGGGGGTCAAGGAAAGTCTGTGCTGAGCACAAGAGGCAATGAATTTGAGGCTTCAGCTACCTGCCTACCTTCCAAGGATGAGTCATTTCCCTCAAGCTGCCTCAAGGGCCTGGACAAAGCTCACCTGGGGAGATCGGTCCTATCTTCGGCCCATCTGCTCAGGTTAGCAGCAAGGGAAAATGCATGAAGGGAGGCCTGGGCTCTGCCCATCTCAGCCCTGCTGGAAGGATCCTGGGGAGTGCCTCCTTTTTGGAAACTCTTCTCTTCTCCCATCTGTAAAATGACAGGGGTGGATTGGGGGCAGTTTTCAAACTGCTCTGCATTTGGGGGTTAAGGAGAAACACTAGGAAGATGAGGCCAAAGAGGCAAGTCTCAGCCACCTGACACCTTCTTCCAACAAGTTCATTTAAAAAATTTATTTTTTTAGTAATCTCTACACCCAACGTGATGCTTGAACTCAAGACCCCAAGATCAAGAGTTGCAGGCTCCACCGACTAAGTCAGGCACCCTTACAATTTCATTTTTCTTTATTGGACTAGGGACCTGTGACTTTGGATTTTAAGCCTGGGGTGGACATCCCTTAACAGAGTGAGCCTGAGGGGATCCTTTCAACAGCAAGCTATCATCCTGGACTGACCCCTCCACTTGGAAGTGGGCAGCCTTGATCCCAAACAAGGCCACGGGGACCCCTATCACCCATCTCTAGTCACTGGAGGACTGGCTCTGAAGCATTTGCAGGGCTGGGTGCTCCAGAGTTTATTTCAACATTGTTAAGGAAAAAGACTAGAATCATTAACGTCCATGCGTGGTGGTGAGCTCCAATAAATGCTAACCCATCCCGACTGGGTTATGTTGCAGACATTAAGGCAGCCTCCTCGGCCCTGTCATGAAAGGTATAATGCAAAATGTATGTGAAGCATGGGAGGGAGACGTTGGAAGGATGCATACCAAAATCTTGCACCACAAAATAGGAAGGATCAACATTCCAGGTATGTCAAGTCAAACATCCGGGCAGTTGCCACTGGCATGGCCAGTGAGACTGATCATTTATGGGTGCTAAACTCTGAGTGGTTAGCACTGGTGACTTAACATATTTTGACTTATTACAGGCCTGGGTTTTTTGTTTTTTGTTTTTTTTTTTTTCCAAATCTCTCAGAGTTCCATTGCCAGGGGAATCTAGATCCATGAACAGAGCCCAGGTTTGGCTAGAAAAGGCCACTTTTCCTCCTCAACACCTTCCAAAACTCCCAGGGGAGGAAGGCCAGCCTGCACAGTGGCTGTTTGGTTTTATTAGTAGTCTCTGCTGAAGATAGAGTTGCAGGCCTCATTCAGGCTTTTCAGAGAGGAGTTTAAGATAAGGGGCAGCAGGTGTTTGCTGGCAGAGACACCTAATCCTCTCACCTTATCTGCCAAGAGCAGCAGGGCCCTGGTGGAGGGAGATCAGACCCCCGGAGCAGGAGGCCGAAGCTGGAGGGAGAGGCAGGAGGTGGCCCAGACCTGCAGGCTATGGTGCTGCCCACCAGGGACGGGTGGGAAGGTTTCTTGCCCAGTTGAGTTCCCCTTTGATTTCCCATCCAGGGCCTAGGTTTCAGGACACCCTCTGTCTCCTCCTCCAAAGCCTTGGTCCCAAATTTGTGCATCAGAATTTCCTGGAAGGCCTATTAAGTCACATTTCGGGGCTCACCTGCAGCATCTCTGATTTTGGGCACTCATGCTGCTGCCGCCCATCCAGGAACTGCATTTTGAGTGCCATTGCTTTAGTCACTGTCGTGGGACGAAAACTTTTATTTCAAGTTCAGCCATCCCTTTGGCTTCCTTCCACATGCTTTTCTCTTAGTTCACTGCACGTAAGTTAAACTTCGCTTTAACAAAGGCTCCTGTGGAACTGTTCTTTCCTCGCTGTCTCTCCACTGCCCCGGCCCCCCATTCCTGCATCCCTGTATTCTTACGGAAAGTTCCAATTTCATGGACATCCTGGGCGAGTTCTCTAAATTTCTGTCTGGCTTGATTTTGATGATGATCAGGTATCATTTAAAAAAATACAATGAAGCCATTCTTTAAGGGAGGAAAATCCCCTCTGAGGATGATTGTGAGGATTTGCTTAAAGGAAATAATTGAAGTTATTTGGCCCTAAAGTGTATTAAATAAATGGTAGCTGTTACCAGTGAACACAAATAGCACTTACAGTGGGCCAGATAGGAAGTCATTTAATCTCCATAAAAACTCCCCATAGGATACATGAAAAATGTGAGGCAAATTGAGGTTAAATGGGACTTGCTAGAAGTAGCAGACTTGGAGCCCTCCCTGCCTTTCAATGTGGAGCCCCACCCCACAGAAGAGGAACTCCGCCCAAACTGCCATACGGGAAAGCAGCCACACTCTGCCAGAGGAGAGTCGCCAGTAGCTCTGGTGAGGCTCAGCCCAGGGGTGAGGGGGGTTAATGGTTCTCCCACACATGAGAGCAGCTCAGAATTTGTAGAGAGAGGAGTGTCTGGCTGGCTCAGTCAGAAGAGCTTGTGATTCTTGATCTCAGGGTTGTGAGTTCAAGCCCCACGTTGGGTGTAGAGATAACTTAAAAAAAAAAAAAAATTGTAGAGAGGGTAGATTTATCCTTATTAGGCCCACATGGGCATGTATACAAATCCTGAGGGGGCACCTGGGTGGCTCAGTGGGTTAAGCCTCTGCCTTCAGCTCAGGTCATGATCTCAGGGTCCTGGGATCAGGCCTGGTATCCGGCTCTCTGCTCAGCAGGGAGCCTACTTCCTACTTCCCCCTCTCTCCCTCTGCCTGCCTTTCTGCCTACTTGTGATCTCTCTCTCTGTCAAATAAATAAATAAGGCCAGCAGGGTTAAAAAATGCTCACCCCTTGATAATTCTAAAAACCACTGAATTGGGCAGTGAAGTAAGTGAATGGTGTGGTATGTGACTCACAGGGCAATAAAATTCTAATAAAAAGAAGTTCACTCCCCCAGGCACCTCTGGGAAAAATTCCTTTAATAAAAAAGTTGTAGTACTTTTACACGATTGTCATCACCCTTTATCTACAGCACTCAATAGGGAAAATAAAAAACAAAGGACAACATAGTCACGCTCAGTATAAAAACGCAGGAATTCATTCCAATAGATCTTGTTGCTTGGAGAGGAGAGAGAAGTGTGCGGGGGCACAGGAGTCAAGCAGCTCCGGCTGGGGCGTCCGGAGCAATCCGAGGGACTGCTGAGAACCCGCCTCTAACTTTTTGAGGACAGCATTAAAAAAAAAAAAAAAAAAAACCCAGGTTGCAGTAAGAGGACTCATTCTAAGGAGAAGGGTCCATTCCAGAGAGAACCTCTTCACTGGGGGGTTTGGGGGCCTGGGGGATGGTCAGAGTCAGTCCGGACATTTATGGCAGGTGACAGACTCCCAGAAATTTGGCCTCGGAGGCAACCCTGGCCTAGTCTAGAGGTTTCCAGAGGTGAAATCAAACTGCCCAAATCCCTCCATTCTGAAAGGCTTAGAAACCAGCCCTTCGTGTCAGACGTGAGGGCCTCTCTCCTCCAAGTTGCTAAGGCCACTTCTTGACAGGCTCCCAAGTCCAGGCTCCAAGGAGGACTGAAGCTCCTTTGGAGAAGCCGCTGCGGCCCAACCTTGAGTCCCTGGTCCTGCGGGGAGGCGGCCTAGTCGTCCTGGCCGCCACCGTACATGTCCGCCAGCTTCTTGAAGCGGCTGCCCCACTCGTTCAGATAGTCATAGTCTTGATCCTGGTCAGAGGCTGAGGAGGTGAGGGAGCTCAGGGAGGCGGCGTCAGAGCCGCTGCCCTCATAGTCAAACACCAACAGGGAGTCGTAGGGCGGGGCCGTGGGGTCTGTGTTGGCCGCCTTCAGGTTCTGTGGCGACAAGAGCAGGCGGTTAGGAGCGGCACTCGGCCAGCCAGCAGCTGCGGGGCTCGGGCAAGTGGAGCCCACCCTGCTGAGCCTGCGTCTCATCCGTGAGGACATCTCTTCCCTTCAGGAAGGTTTTGGGAGGTGAAATGAAGTAATGCACATAAATGCTGAGCACTGAGCCCAGCATATGCCCAGTGCACGGCAGGACGGGCCAGAGGTCAAGGGCAAGAACTCTGAAATCAGACAGCTTGGGTGAGAACTTGGGCTTCACACCCTAGTTTTGTGACCTTGGGAAAACCCCTTAACCTCCAGGTGCTGTTTTTGTCTTGTCTCTAAACTGGGAGACTTCATATGGTTTTAGAGGAATAAAAAGTATATGTTAAATATACGTAAGGTGCTTATTAGAATAGTACCTGGCACACAGTCGAACATTATCTCCTCATTCATAAAATGAGGAAACAAGAGGATTCCCTCCCCGCAGCTGGTGTGGGGACTGAATGACACCATATTTGCAAACTATCTAAATGTCTGTCCAGAGACGTTCTAGAAACGGTCTTCGTCTGACTGGAGGGAAAAGTTCCAGGTATTTAGCTCCATGGTACTTTCTCAAACCATCTGCTCTGAGCAGCCTTCCCTGGATGCTTTTGTTTCTGCAGCATGCTCGGATACACTCCTGCTGAAGAATGGAGTCCAACCACCAGGCTACTTCTAGAAGGCAGGAGGCCAGCAGAAAGGTTCAAGGCAGGGTGAGGTATCTTGACTGTCCACCAAGCCCTCTGCCACTGCTGCTTCCTCACACTCCCTAAGATCCATCCATCTATGGCGCCTGGGCAGCTCAGTCGTTAAGCGTCTTCAGCTTAGGTCATGATCCCAAGGTCCTGGGATCCAGCATCGGGCTCCCTGCTCAGTGGGGAGTTTGCCTCTCCCTCCCTCACTGCTCTCGCCCAGCTCATGCTTGCTCTCTAGCTCTATCTCAAATAAATAAATAAAATCTTTTAAAAAAATTATCTTTTCCCCCCCTCTATCCACCTATCTTTTCCTCCCTCCCTCCTAGACTTCCTTCCTTCCTTGTATTAAGAACCTCCACTTATGGGGCACCCGGCTGGCTTGGTCGGCAGAGCATGCAACTCATGATCTTGAGGTCTGTGTTCGAGGCCCACATCAGGTGTAGAGCTTACTTAAAAAAAAAGAGAGAGAGAGAGGGGTGCTTGGGTGGCTTAGTGGGTTAAAGCCTCTGCCTTCAGCTCAGGTCATGATCCCAGGGTCCTGGGTTCGAGCCCCACATCAGGCTCTCTGCTCAGCAGGGAGCCTGTTTCCCCCTCTCTCTGCCTGCCTCTCTGCCTACTTGTGGTCTCTGTCTGTCAAATAAATAAATAAAATCTTTAAAAAAAAAGAGAGAGAGAGAAAGAGAGAAAACCCTCTGTTTACTGCTAATGAGGTACCAGCCTGTGAAGGCACCTATAATCTATCTCCTATGTAACTAGTTCAGTGGTTCTCACCACCCTGGCTGTATATTCAATTTTCAGCGTGGGGAGCTTTAAAAAAAAAAAAAAAAAAAAAATCAGAGCCTAAAAACCAAATGAATCCCTGCATTCCAGGCATCGCTGTTTTTCAAAATCCTTCAGATAAATCAAACGTGTGACCAGAATTAAAAGCATTGGAGACACTCAGCTATTATCAACAATACTATCATTACCTAGTAAATGCTACTTGTCAAGTCAGGAGTTCCTAGACTTAAATTACTTGGGATTTTTTTTTTTTTTAAGATTTTATTTATTTATTTGAGAGAAAGAGAATGAGCAAGAGCAAGTGAGTATGGGGTGGGGAACAGAGGGAGAGGGAATTTTTAAAAAATTCTGAAGCCTCAGGGTGCCTGAGTGGCTCAGTTGGATAACCATCTGCCTTCAGCTCCGGTCACGATCCTAGGGTTCTGGGTTCAAGCCCTGCATCAGGCTCCTGCCCAGCAGAGAGCCTGCTTCTAGGAGAGAGCCTGCTTCTAGGAAGCCTGCTTCTCCCTCTCCCTCTGCTGCTCCCCCTGCTTGTGCTCTCATCAAATAAATAAATAAAATCAATTTAAAAAAAATTCTGAAGCTTAGGTCACATCCAGATCAATTGTATCAATCCCTGCAAGGAGTTAGAGACACCAGTAGTTTTTGAAGTTCCCCAGGAGAATCCAATATTTGGGAACCACTGCTCCAGGTGCTTGTGCATCCAATCTTTAAAGCAATCTATAATAGGGGAGCTTGGGTGGCTCAGCTGATTAATCACCTGACTTTGTTTTGTTTTGTCTTTTTTTTTTTTTTTTTTTAAAGATTTTATTTATTTATTTGACAGATCACAGGTAGGCAGAGAGGCAGAGAGAGAGGAGGGAGCGGGCCTCCCGCTGAGCAGAGAGCCCGATGCAGGGCTCAATCCCAGGATCCTGAGATCATCCCCCAAGCCGAAGGCAGAGGCTTAACCCACTGAGCCACCCAGGCGCCCCAAGCACCTGACTTTGGGTCAGGTCATGATCTCAGGGTCCTGGGAACAGGCTGCTTAGGGCTCTGTGCTCAGCAAGGAGCCTGCTTCTCCCTCTGCCTCTACCCCTGCTCGTGCGCACTCTCTCAGATTAAGAAAAAGAAAGAAAAGAAATGAAAAGAAACAAAACAGAAAGGAAAGAAAAAAAGAAAAGAAAATGCCACCTATAACAGAGGGCCCCAACTCTGCTCCACAGTGGGATCACCTGGGACATTTAAACAACCAAACCTAGGTAGTCTGGCTGCACAGTTTTCTAACAACTGTTTTATTTGTTGAAAAAATGAATAAATCATTCCTAACCTATTGTTAACTAGTCTGCAACTTAGAATTTCATGAAGGAGAAAACTGAAGCCCAGAAGTTACTCAAATATGCCAGAGGTCCCACAGCTGGTTGATAAGGGAGGTAATATTTGAACCCAGAGCCAAGACCCCAAGCCCACGCTCTTTCTCCCATGCTGCTGATGGTTGAATAACGGGCCGCCCTCAGTTGGCCCCCAGGCCTCACCTCGATGATGAAGTTCCCAATCTCATCTGGGTTGGCTGGACGTGGACGGTACATGGGTGTGGGAATGAAGGTTGGCGCCACATCGTTGCGGAGAACCACCTCAGGACGGGCCTCCAGACCCCGGTGCAGTTGGGTGATGTCATAGTCCTTCATGAAAGTAAAGGAGATCGTGGGATGGAGAACACAGCCCCCCACCATTTATGTTGCAGCCCACTCCCCTGCCACGTGGTGTCCTGGTTCATGGGTAGGACTTAGAAGACAATCTTTGTCAGACATTTCTGAAAGCCCTTGTTTCTGTAGCTCTTCTTCCCAAAGGAAGCATAGGCTCGAGGCCGCTCTGACTAGGATCAAAGCGACCGCAGCTATGGACCAGACACCCTCTCGGAAGAGGAGAGCTGGTTGTCAGTCCTGTGTGAAGACTGATGCGTTCGGCCAGAGTCTGGTCAATGCAGCTAATGTGGTTTAGTTGGCTGGAACAATGACCCCTGCCAGTGGCCCTGGAGGCATCCAACTCCCCACCCCTAGACCCCTCAGTGCCTCACCTGGTCCTCCTCACCACCTCCCTCTTCACCATAGTAGAAGACATTGTCACGGGTGTCATCTTCTGGGAGCAGAAGGGGCTCCTTCACCTTCCTCTTCCTCCTCACCAACAAGAGGAGCACCAGCAGGAGGACTGGAAGAGTTAGGGAGGGTAAATATTTCCCCCACAATCACATAGCTGGCCAATACCCCCGAACCCTCAGAGCCCAGCTAATTTTAGATCCCTCTCCTTGGTAGCCACTGTTTTAAATACTTTCAATAGCTCCCCTGCACCTAGGAAAACCCCTAACTCCTTATCCAAGTGTACAGGAGCGCCCCCTGCCTGTGCCCGTACATATACACCCGTGAGCGGGTCTAACACACGGGCCTCCTTGGAGTGCCTCAAATGCACCCGGCACCTTCCGCTTAGGGCGCTTCACCTGGGCGCTCCTCCCCTGGAGCGCTCGGCACACGCGCAGCCACAGCCTAGTACCACCCCCTCCTGGCAGCCATCGGACCTTGTCCCCCACCCCCTCTGTATCATTTATTGTCAGTCTGCCCTTATTGGTGATACTGGTCCTCAAGGGACTCTCCTACCAGATGTTATTTTTCCAACAGGACTCTCTTCCAGTCCCCAGGTGACCCCTAAATTAGGCACAGATGTTAAGTTAAAAGCAAGACAGGGCAAGTCTGATGTGGTGCAGTAACTGGAACACAGGTGTAAACGCTATGTTGGTGTTTCAAGAGGAAGACTGGCTTTTAGGCATATGGTTGGAAGGGCCAGCAGGCTACTGGGACATGGAGGTATGGACCAGCAAATGCCCAGCTGTTCTCCCTAATGCCAGGACTGCCTCCAGTTAATCCCATGTATAGAAGGGTCCCCAGGAACCTCTCTGTAGCTGTTAAGTTGACAGGATACGGCCACTATTTACCTTTATCACTTTGGCCTGTTGACAGAACTGATGTCCATCTCTGGCCCAACACAACAAACCTAGTCTTCTTGGGAAGTCTATGGGTTCTCGGGATGCACACCCGATGTGGGCTATACAGTGTTCTTTCCCTCCTCCTTTTCTCTCCACTGAATCTGAGGAAAGGCAGGAGGTGAACTGGACTTTTCACCTGTGCCAAAGCTTATGTATCTGCCTACTGACATCTCCATTTGCACTATCTGGCAATTCTCCTCCCATGATCTTTTCCAAACTGGTTAATGGAAACTCTAGTCTCTACTTGTTTGGGTCTTAGAGACATGGATGGTTCTTTTCCTCATACCACATATGAATCTGAACAGATTCTGCCTTAAAATAGGACCATCTCTCATCGTCTCACCCCTAGATTACAGAAATAGCTACTTAATGCTCTTCCTGTCTCTACCCTTAACCCTGCACAGTCTGTTTAGTAGGAATCCTGTAAAACTCAAGTCAAATCACATCACTGCTTTGCTATAAACCTTCTGATGACTTCTTTCTTCCTTCCTTCCTTTCTTGCTGATTTTATTTATTTGACAGAGGGAACACAAGCAGGGGAAACATGAGACAGAAGGAGAAGCAGGCTCCCCACCAAGGAGGGAGCGTGACATGAGGCTTGATTCCAGGACCCTGGTATCATGACCTGAGCCAAAGGCAGATGCTTAACGACTGAGCTACCCAGGCGCCCTGATGACTTCACACTTCATCCAGACCCAGCATGATGCTTCACCACAACCATCACCTCTCTGACTCCATCTCCTACTTCTTTTCCTTTTGCTTTTTCCACTCTAGCCATTTGTTGTTTCCACACACCAAGTACAGCGCTGCCTCAGGGCCTTTGCACTTGCTATTCCTGAGATCTCTTCATGACTTGTTTCTTCATCTCTTTCAGGTCTTTACTTGAATACCCCTTCTGAGAAAAGCCTTTCTTACCCATCCTACTTGAGACGGCAGACCTCCTCTCCGTGCTTGCTTTTTGCCCATACCAACACCAATTTCTCTGCCAGCTGATTTGTCTGTTCTCTGCACTGGAAACTAAGCTCCATGAGGGCGGAAAGAGGTCTGTTTTATAAAGTGCTGCACCCCAGTGCCAGAAATAGTGCTGGGTGTGCAGGATGTGGACTAAAGCTTGCCCTTGTTAACTTCCTATTGGACTGCATGTGTTTCTGTGTAAGGACCAATTCAGAGAGTGGAAAAAGCCAATGGGAAAGGTTCTACCTTTAAAGAACTTCGTTTGTAACTAAACACGTCTGCCCCCTAGACCAGGGCCTCTCAAACCCTAGCATGCAATGGAACCCCTGGAGGGCTTGTGAAAACACAGATTACTGGGTCTTAGCCCTAAGCTTCTGAATTAGTAGGTCAGGATGGGCCTGAGAACTGGCCTTTCTAATAAGTTCCTGGCTCTGCTGATACTATTGGTCTGGAGATTGCACACTCAGAACAACTGCTCAAGCCTCTAGACGACATCATAGCAGGGCTCATTCTGTCTGTTCACCACTGTTTCCCGAAAGCCTGGCACGTTCCAGAAGCGCCATAAACATCTACCCACTGAATGACACCCCTAGAATTAAGAGCATCAGGAACAGATGGGCCATGTTGGGGATGCCTTAGTCCTAGCAGTTCAGGGTAGAATTGGGTCTTTGAATTACCCCATCCTCGGAGGAGAGAGAGTGTGGGTACTTACGCAAGAGAGCCAGGACAGCCCCCAGGATTGGGAGGAGGAAGCCACCCTTCCAAGGGTCAGGGCAGGTATTCACGTGGCCGTGGCAGTCACACACGGTGGCCTTGATCACCGTCAGCTGTTCATTGTTGCCACGGTCAGTCAGAGAAAGGTGTACATCATAGATGTCTTGCTTGAGGAACTTCTTCAAGGACAAGGCCACTGTGTTTCCTGGAGGAGACAGATAACGTTTGCCACAACACAGAGGTCACATTACCTTTTTTTTTTTTTTTTCTTTTTTTAAGGATATTTACTTACTTAAGAGAGAAAATGAAAGAGCACAAGAGGAGGATGGGTCAAAGGGAGAAGCAGACTCCCCACTGAGCAGGGAGCCCAGCACGGGGTTCGATCCCGGGACTCCAGGAAAATGACCTGAGCTGGAGGCAGTTGCTTACCCACCTGAGCTACCCAGGTGCTCCCATCGTCTTATTTTCCTAAAATCAAATTGATAGTCAGAGTATCTTTAAAATAATGAAGCTTTTAAAAAGCCATGTCATGCAGAGCCGATAATTTCTCAGCACCATTAGCTGCTCAACTGTTCTCCTCAACGTGAACCCAACAAAGTACATTCTTTCTGCGATAACTAACTCTATCTTTTAGCATTCATGCTGACTGACCACCTGTTTTCCTACCTGAAAGTTCACTACCTTTTATCATTAGAGCATTTTGCCACTGTAATAGTAAATAAGTTTATGCCTCAACTGTCAGATACAATTTCAGTACCTGAAACACCGATGTTTCTGCAAAAGCATTATTTTTTTCATAGATTTATTTATTTCAGAGATAGAGCCCAAGGGTGCAGGGGGAGGGGGAGAGGCAGAGAGCATCTTAAGCAGGCTCCACACTGAGCGCAGAGCCTCACAAGGGGCTCGATCTCAGGACCCCGAGGTCATGACCTGAGCCAAAATCAAGGGTCTGATGCGCAACCCACTGCACCATCCAGGTGCCCTGACAGCATCAGTTATTAATAAATGCAGGGGCGCCTGGGTGGCTCAGTGGGTTAAAGCCTCTGCCTTCGGCTCAGGTCATGATCCCAGGGTCCTGGGATCGAGCCCTACATTGGGCTCTCTGCTCTGCAGGGAGCCTGCTTCCTCCTCTCTCTCTCTGCCTGCCTCTCTGCTTATTTGTGATCTCTGTCAAATAAATAAATAAAATCTTAAAAAATAAATAGATAAATAAATAAATGCGAACGCACATGGCTGGTGACGTAACAGACATTGGTGAGCAGGTTGGAGAGGCTGCCGGCTGCACCGTCACAGCATCAGTGATGCACACGAGGTTTGGGGGCGCTGGTGGTGAGGCTGCAGTGGGCACAGGGCTAACCTGCCTTCCAAGGCCCAGGGCGGGTGGCAGGTTAACCTCAAAGCAGAAGCCAAGCCAAGTGTCAGTGGGGGTGCATGAGGGGTTCCACTCTGGGGAGGCTGTGTGGCGGTCTGAGAATGGGGAAGAGGGCTACGTTTGTGGGTGAGAGATACAGGGTCAGTGGCTTCTCTGAAGAAAGGCTTTAGTTTGTTTATTTACTTTTTTTTAACTTTTATTTGACAGAGAGACACAGCGAGAGGGAACACAAGCGGGGGGAGTGGGAGAGGGAGAAGCAGGCTTCAGGCCGAGCAGGGAGCCCAATGCAGGGCTCAATCTCAAGACCCTGGGATCGTGACCTGAGCTGAAGGCAGACGGTTAACAACTGAGCCACCCAGGCGCCCTGGACCTTCAGTTTGGACTTGTTTCTCATGGAAGGAGCCATTAGCCAGGGTAGCATGACTTCTCCTCATGCAGAATCCTCACATGCTAGCAGGGTCCCCCAGTCACTGGAGCAACCAAAACCCACCTCATGATGATAGCTCCCCCACCCTCAGGCTTGCTGGCCTATTTAGACACTGACCTCAGGCCACGTTTTGTTCAAAGGTTTTGCATACTTGCTGGGCTCCTCTTAGTAAGAAAGCCTGAAGGGAGGGTGCCTGGGTGGCTCAGTGGGTTAAGCCTCTGCCTTCAGCTCAGGTCATGATCTCAGGGTCTTGGGATTGGGCCCCACATCTGGCTCTCTGCTCAGTGCGGAGCCTGCTACCCCCACCCCTGCCTGCCTCTCTGCCTACGTGTGATCTCTCTCTGTGTGATAAATAAATAAATCTTAAAAAAAGAAAAAAAAAAAGCCTGAAGGGAGACTCCGCCCTGTTCCCATGCAGCAATGGCAGGTGGACAGGGAGCTCTGCGGGCTGAATGTCCAGTCCACATGACAAGGCCAAGGTCAGGTATTTCACCCGAACATCCCCACCACCACCTCGCACCCACGCCAGAGGGCGGATTTCACAAGGGATGAGGGCGGTGCTGGTGACTAAGCGGACACTGACTGGGAGTGAGTCTCTCCTCTCATCTCCACCGCCGCTTTGAGAGGAGGTACCTCTAGCCTCATTTTACCAACGCAGAAATTGAAGCTTAGGGAGGCTAAGAAACCAGACTGAGGTCATGCATGGGTAAAGTTTGGATTAATTCCTCTGACAACAAGAACATGGTCAGAGAGAAAAAACTAAACATAAAACCAAGAACCAGGGTCACGTGGATGGCTCAGTCAGTAAAGCATCTGACTTCGACTCCGGTCATGATCCTGGGATGGAGCCCCACACTGGGCTCCCCTGCTCAGAGGGGAGTCTGCTTGATCCTATCCCCCAGCCCTCCCCTTGTTTTCTCACTCAAATAAATAAAATATTGGAAGGAAGGAAGAAAGGAAGGGGGGAGAGAGAGAGAGAAAGAAAGAAAACAAAAAGACCCCCCAGAACCAGGTATCAGTACTGTCATCGGGTGATGGTACCACTGGACGTTGGCCACATGCTCACACCTCAGCGAGCTAGACCTGTGACTGCTGCCTGGGAAGAATGCTGGTGACGGTGCTTGCTCACTCCTACTGAGCACGGAGTACCAGACGAGAGGCGTCTGGTGAAATCACTTACTTCATCTTCAGGATAACTGGATGGAAGTTGTTACAATTATTGACACCAACCCTACAAATAGGGTTAACTGAGGAACAGTGAGGTTCGGTAACTTGTCCATAATCGCAAAACTAATAAATGGCGGGAAAATAGCTTCTAGGCCACAAGGGAGTGATAGGAGACCAGCTTGGGTTCCTCAAAGGAAAGGTGCCAGGCATACATACCCAGGTGACAGAAATCATAAAATTGAGACAATGTGGGTATCAGAAGCAGGTCTCCTGAGTTCTTTCTGGGCTGGGCTCAGCAAGAACAACAGACACTGGGCACTGGGTTCCTTCGGGGCAGAGCCTGTGTGTACTGGTTCCCTATTTCCCTCCTGGGGGAGGGAGGGGCCCAAGAGGAAGGGGAGACATTTTAAACCAAAGTGAACAGTGTCTCTCCAGGGGCCTCACTGGCTTTTGGGGCTGGATCTTTCTCACACACCAAGTCCTCACTCACTTGATGCCACTTGACCCCTCCCAGGCCAGTGACAACTGAAAAGCCATGAAAGACTGAGAAGCTCTGGGGGGAACGAGAAAAAGAAACGACGGGGAGGTGGACGGGAGCAGGTGTGGCTTCAGCTTCTGGTCCATACTCACACTCTCTGTGGCCTTGGGCACGCTACTTAACCTCTCTGAGCCTCACTATCATCTGTAACTCCAGATAAAAGTACTGCCCACAGAGGGTGGTAGAAACATTACGTAAGGAACGAAAAGATACCTTGCGTATTGTCAGGGGTTAATAAATGATAAGCGACAGAACATCAGTGGTAATGCACAGTGCCTAGATTCAAATTGTGAATTCAAATTGTGGCATCATTTTCTAGCCAGAATGCCTCTGGCAAGATACTTAACCTTCTAGAAGCCTTGGTTTCCTCATCTGTAAAATGGGCACACACTGATGTATATATGTGGGTTGCCGTGAGGACTGAGCAACCTCATCTATGAAGCGTCTTCAGTGCTCTCTAGCACACAGCAGGCATGCTCAGGCCATGTGGGCTATCATCACCGCAGGAGTCCTAGCTCTTTCATCATGTGCGACTGAGAAAGTCAAACCCTCTCTCCCCCTGCCTCAGTTTTTCCAATTGTACTGGAAAGTGGCTGGACTAGAATATTCTTAAAGGCTTACACTAAGTTAATTAAGCAGCATTTGGTTGATGTTCTTAATTCAGTGGAATGTATGTGGGGTTCTGGTATGGGGCACATGCCCACCTACCGCCAGCACTCACTCACCTTTCTCGTTGACCTCTGCTGTCCAGTAGATGTCTGCGTCGTGTGTGAGCTGGGCCTGGAAAGGGGAGGTGTGGGGGGACAGGTCCTTGTCTGTGATGTTCAGCACTTGGGCCACTGGGCTTTGGTTGCAGATGGTGATGTGACGGGGCTCGGGGACGGGGCCGTGGTCGTTGATGTCCATCAGAGTTAGCAGGAGGGTTCCGGTGCCAGTGGTGGGAGGGTTCCCTGTTCATAATTACACACAGTAGCCCTTTCAGCATCTGCCCTTGGTTGGGGTGACAGATGAATGCTAAGCTCTCTGATCTACCCAATCAGTCTCAGGATATCCCATTGATAGCCCTGCTATAACTTTTCAAGTCCCTCCACGTCCTGCCCTAGTCTCATCATAGATCAAACCAGTGAAGGCAAATCCAGGACAATCATGGCATCATTCTCAGCAGATTTTCCTAACTGATCACAGCAGCTAGAGCCACTACTCATCTGTCCCAAGGGGAAACCTACTGGCCACCTCAGGGCTGATGCCATGTTTGCTGAGCTCTGGGGCCAGGTCCCTTCACAGTCCTGCCGTGACTTCTCGCCTGCTTCCAGGCCTTGTTTCATCGTGTCAAGCAAAGACATCAAATCACACCACAACCCCCAGCTCTGTCAGTGTGACATCACTCATCAATCACGCCACTTCCCAGGCAGACCCTTCTAATCAAATCACAAGGGGAAACTGACAGTCCGACCCAGGTGTCAGTGAACCACACACTTGGGATGAAAGAAATCGTTCTCCTAATACGTGGGTCTTAGGGAAACCATAGCCAGTTCTAGTCTTTAAAAGTCTCCTCTGCAAGTCCCCCATGGCCCTCCAGATTGGTTTGCTGATAGCCCTCCCTGACACCCTACTCGGTTCGGGGAGGGGATGTGCTATGCCGTGGGCTCCAAAGGCACCGAAGCGGACGGGCTAGGAGGAAGCTCTCACCGTTGTCTGTGGCCAAGACCACAACTTTATAGACATTGTTCTTCACAAACTGTTCATCCTCACGGTCTAAGACCCCTGTGGCGGTGACCTGCCCACTGTCTGGGTCCACTGCTAGCCACCCTGCTGGCTCTCTCAGGATGTGGTAGCTGGAATGGAAAAGGTGGGAAGAGTCATACCCAGTATACTTAGAATTCTGGTTGTCATTCCAACTGGCAGACGGTGTCATGGGACTTGGGGTTCCCAAGCATGATCACATGAAAAATGCATCTCCCCGCCAAATGGGAGCCTGAGCAGCAGGCAGACAGCCCAGCAGGGACACATGATAGAGAGTGGCTATACCCGCCCCCTGGATCTCTGCTCAGAGTCCTCAGCCTTGGGGAGGGTAGGAAGGGAAGGCACTGTGCAGGGGTGATGGTCAAAATATGTAGCAATCTTAACGGTAATCAGAACAAGCGCTGACCACAGCAAACAGCCCCTCTGATGCTACTAGTGCTTCTGGATGCTTCCAAGTCCGGCTCCTGGTTACCTGATCTTCTGATCCCCCTGGTCAGGATCCTGTGCTGTGTAGGTGCACACAGGCTCCCCGACAGAGATGCCCTCCTGGACCTCAATGACTTTGGAGGGCGGGACAAACGCAGGTGCTTCATTCACGTCGTCCACGCGGACCACTACGGTGGCTGTGGACACTGGGAGCTTCACCACAAAGGGGGCCTCGTTGGTCACTTCAACATACAGGACGTGCTGGTTTTTGGCCTCGAAGTCTAAGCCCTGCGGGAGAAGAGGAAGGACCTGAGCTGCCAAAGTCTGAGGAGGACCCACGCAGTGCTGTGATGTCAGAAAGAAAGGGCCTGTGGCCAGGGGCTGGAAGCTCCCAGCATCCACAGTACTGTCCTTCCCGGGGCACCTGGGTGGTGCAGTCGGTTAAGCATCTGACTCTTGGTTTCGGCTCCAGATGTGATCTCAGGGTTGTGAAATCCAGCCCCATGTAGAGGCTGGCACTGAGCTCCATGCTCGATGCTGGGTCTGCTTGAGTTTCTCTCTCTCCCTCTGCCCCTCTCCTGCCTCTCTCTCTAAAACAAATAAATCTTTAAAAAAGAAATACTGTCGGGGCGCCTGGGTGGCTCAGTGGGTTAAGCCGCTGCCTTCGGCTCAGGTCATGATCCCAGGTCCTGGGTTCGAGCCCCACATCAGGCTTTCTGCTCAGCAGGGAGCCTGCTTCCTCCTCTCTCTCTGCCTGCCTCTCTGCTTACTTGTGATTTCTCTCTGTCAAATAAATAAATAAAATCTTAAAAAAAAAAAAAAAAAAAAGAAATGCTGTCTTTTCCATAAAGCCTTTCTTGCACTTTTTTTTTGAGTGGGGGGAGAGGGAGAGGGACAGAGAGAATCTTAGGCAGGCTCCACGCCCCGGTGCCGAGCCTGAGTGGGACTCGATCTCACAACCCTGAGATCATGACCTGAGCTGAAATCAAGAGTTGGACACGTAACCATCTGAGCCACCCTGGTGCCCCATCCTCCCGACCTTTCTGAGTGGCTGGTAGGGCCTTTCAGACTACCCCTAGACCAAGCCCTAGAGCTGGCTCCCAAGAGGGTGGCGCAGGGCATGCAGTAGAAACCTGTGGAGGCCTTTCTGGTTGTCCTAATGATGGGGATGCTGTTGGCATTGATAGGCTGGGGTAGGGCACAAAGAACTGTCCCACAGGCCATGTGACTTGCCAGTAGCCCCTTGGACGTTCATGTATTCATGGGTGTGAAAACTCTTGTTTACTATTTGTCTTACATATAAACTAAGTTTTTGGTGTTGTTTTAATATATACTGACTTTTCCAGGAATGCAACTTCTGAGGGGAGTTTGTAGTTCGGTTTGTCCAGGCCTTTCCTAAAAGTTGTGTATTTGCTGTTCGGTGAAGACATTGCTATGCCTGTGGGACGCATGAGCCGCCTTAGTGACATGCAATTTCCACCTCATTTGG
Source organism: Lutra lutra (assembly GCF_902655055.1). Lineage (NCBI taxonomy): Eukaryota > Metazoa > Chordata > Mammalia > Carnivora > Mustelidae > Lutra > Lutra lutra. Next base: position 17,215,690 of record NC_062294.1, read on the forward strand.
ACGATTCCACAAAGAGATGCAAGTAACTGACTACTTTATTATGTTTTCTAGTATGTACCCCAAAGCTTACATACAGAAATATCTTATTATCAGTAATTTTCCTGTAAGATTCTCCTTTATTTCATAATTAGGGTATTCTATTTTTCTAGAAATTGTGTAAGTTATAAAAGTTACATTATAAATGAAATTCATAATGAGGGCACTGCAAACTTTTTGTTGCAGGAAGGAGATAGTCAGGGGTGCCTGGGTGGCTCACGGGGTTGGGCCTCTGCCTTCAGCTCAGGTCATGATCTCAGAGTCCTGGGATCGAGCCCCATATCAGGCTCTCTGCTCAGCAGGGAGCCTGTTTCCTCTGCTCTCTCTGCCTGCCTCTCTGCCTACTTGTGATCTCTGTCTGTCAAATAAATAAAAAAAATAAAATCTTAAAAAAAAAAAAAGAAGATGGGGCGCCTGGGGGGCTCAGTGGGTTAAAGCCTCTGCCTTTAGCTCAGGTCATGATCTCAGGGTCCTGGGATCGAGCCCCACATCAGGCTCTCTGCTCAGCAGGGAGCTTGCTTCCTCCCCTCTCTCTCTCTGCCTACTTGTGATCGGTCTGTCAAATAAATAAAATCTTTAAAAAAAAAAAAAAGATAGTCGCTAAAGTACATAAAACCCTGCTTCTCTAAGTCACTTTTTTTTTTTTTTTTAAAGATTTTATTATTTGAGAGAGAGACCAACAGCACAAGCAGGGGGACCAGTAGGCTCCCCACTGAGCTGGGAGCCTGATGCAGGGCTCGATCCCAGGACTCTGGGATCATGACCTGAGTGGAAGGCAGTCGCTTAACCGACTGAGCCACCCAGCCGCCCCAGGTCATTCTTCATAAAAAACCAAGAGGTTAAAGAAATAAAAAAATGATTAGGCCCATCTTCTTTTTTTTTTTTTCTTTTAAGATTTTATTTATTTATTTGCAGTGACTCTCACCTGTATTATGAATGGAGTCCCTCGGTAAGATACACTTTGAACAAATTCATTCCTCAACATGACAGGGATGGGAAAGTGTCAGAAGGCACAGGCCTGCTGCACTCCCTGGTGAATGTTCCAAAGTAGGTGTCCCCAGGCAGGTGGTATACTGAATGTCCCTTGTCTAAAGCCCAAATGGACTCACCTTTCGGGTCGTCAGGATGCCCTGGTTGCTCTCGGGGTGGGTGGTGATGGTAAAATGGCCCCCGTCGTCACCTTCCAGGATGCGGTAGGTGGCACGCCATGCCGGCGAGCTGGGGGCATCCAGGTCAGTCACCGTCAGCCTCTGCACCTCCTGGCCCACCGTGTTCTCAGGTACACGGGCCTCGTACTGTCGGCGCGGGAAGCACAGCTCCATCAGAGCAGAGACTGACCGCCCACCCCGAGACTGTTCCCCTCTTCGCCAGCTGTGGATCCTCCGGGCAACTCAGTCTTCCTGGGACCACCCAACCCACACCCCACGGTTTCAGGACCCACACAGATGCAGCATGTCCTCAGAGCCGCTGGGAGAGACCACAGGGACCTGTTTTTCCTACATCTGAGGGCAAAATACTCCCGCCAGCTCACTGGGTCTGGGTGCCCTGAACCCTGCCATGTGTGGCCGTCTACCTAGATGAGATCGAAAAGGTATGAAGACGGTGGCAAGGAAGACTAGGGGCCTGATGGCTCTATGGCCTGGATCAGGAACATTTTTGGAAGTTCTGGGACAGGTGGCAAACACTGGGAGCTCAACTGCTTGCAGCAAATTTTTACTCAAGCCTAAATCATGTTTAGGAGCCAGTTATCTATCCACCTCCCCCGAGTTATCTAATGACGGAAGGGGGTAAGTTGACTGGCATGGAGTCCTCTGTCACCGGAGGTGTGCAGAGCATTCTCGGGGGCGGGGGGGGGGGGGGAAGGTGGGCACGTACAGCTGTGAGGCCAATTCTAAGTGCTCATACTGTTGAACACTTTTCTTTCTTTCTGCCTATTCTTCTTCCTTTCAGTAAACTCCACCCCCAACGAGGGGCCTGAGCTCATGACATGGAGATCAAGAGTCAGTCACATGCTCCAATGACTGAGCCAGCCAGGTGCCCCTCAACATGGCTTTCGTATCAAGCACTTCTGTACTGAGAACGGCGTTATCAACTATCCAGAGATTATTCCTTTCAACACGGAGAATGATGCAAGGAATATCATCTTCATTTCACAGATTCGGAAATGGGGCGCAAAGACGTTAGGCAGTTTGTCTCTTGTCACACAGCCTAGTAAGTGGTGGGGCAGGACTAGAGGCAAAGTGAGCTCGTTCCAGAGTTTCATTAGAAATGAAAAACCTGGGGCGCCTGGGTGGCTCAGTGGGTTAAGCCGCTGCCTTCGGCTCAGGTCATGATCTCAGGGTCCTGGGATCGAGCCCCGCATCGGGCTCTCTGCTCAGCAGGGAGCCTGCTTCCTCCTCTCTCTCTGCCTGCCTCTCTGCCTGCTTGTGATCTCTCTCTCTGTCAAATAAATAAATAAAATCTTTAAAAAAAAAAAAAAAATGAAAAACCTGAGCCCTTCATCATCTGCGGAGGGAAGGACTGACCAGGCACTCACCTTCTGAGGCTCAAACATAGGAGCGTTGTCATTGGCATCGAGGATTTCGATTATGGCCACTGCAGTGGTGGTAGAACCATCCCCGTCCATGTCCGTTGCCTGGATGGTCAGTGTGTACTCGGGGACTCTCTGGAGAGGAAAGGAGAGTTCAGGCCGAGGGGCCCCTCAGCCTGGGCTCCCAGAGGCACAGCCCTGCATGCATGTGGAGGGAAAGGGACTCTCTCCCCGTCTCCCATTGTTCTCTTGAATCCCCCCACCACCACTCACCCACCATAGGGAAGAATGGAGGGGGAGGAGAAATGCAGACCCACACGGTTCCCCTGGGCCAGCCGGCAGTGCAGTCTAGGGACTGCCCCCGACCCTGGGCTGATGCAGAATGGGAGCTTTGAGCGGGGATTTGGGCAAAGGTATTAATTAGGAAACAGTAGGCGACTCTAGCATTCATTGAGCTAATTCTACTTTGTAGCACACAAGGGACAAATCTGGGCAATGTGCATGCTAAGTGAGCCATTCCGAGAGGAAATGAGAAAACCTACAGAAAATATCAAAGCGCCTGCATTTTACTGCTGCCTCCTCAACCTTAACGAGATCATTTGGCACCATGCCGCTGGCTTCAGAGAGCTGTGGGATGTCAACACGGGAACACAGCAGCAGCCACCCTAACTGACTTGGATTCTCGCCGCTCTGCCTTAGGCTATGGGGCATGGACAGCGGCTTCCTGCTCTCGTGTTAGGCCCCAGCCTGAGCAAGGCTGGAAGGACAGCACTTTCCTTAGGAGCTACTCACCTCCCGGTCCAGGCCACTGGAGATGACGCTGATGGTGCCCGTGCTCCGGTGCACGGTGAACATGAGGTCATGAGGATCCTTTGGCTCTTGGCTATGGATAGAGTAAGCAACCACCCCATTGTATGTGTTGACAGCATCGTCCTCATCTGTGGCTGTCACCTGCATCACAGAAGTGCCTAGAGGAGAGAAGGCACGAGTGAGCATCCTTCCCTCCCTGCTCTAGTCCCAGCCTTGCCCACTTCTGGAATTCTGAGAGGCTCCATCCTGTTCATTGACTTGGACCCATCTTCCACTTTTTGGCAGATTGCTAGTTGGGGTCTGTTTTCCATTCTCTGCTCCTTTCTTAGAAACGAAAACCTCAATCATGTTAAGCTGAGCACAGGCCTGCCTGGAACAAAGACCATCTATTTCCCAAGAATGAGGCTCTGAGATTAAGAACTTGCCCAGGGTCATGGGTGAAGAGGCAAATCAAGATTCAAATCAAGATCTTTGTAGCTCCAAAGCTAGTGGTTCCCAAACCTGACTGATCATCTGAATCTTCTGGGAAATTTTTAAATATACAGATTCTAGGCTATATTCTAGGAGCATTCTTATTCAGGGTTCTTGGGATAGAATGAGAAAAATCTCAATTTTTAAAAAAAATTTTACTTACTTGACAGAGTGAGAGACAGTGAGAGAGGGAACACAAGCAGGGGGAGTGGGAGAGGGAGAAGCAGGCTTCCCCCTGAGCAGGGAGCCCAATGTGGGACTCGATCCCAGGACCCTGGTATCACGACCTGAGGTGAAGGCAGACACTTAACGACTGGGGCACCCAGGTGCCTGGAGATTTTTAAGATGATCCCAGGTGATCGGATGCACAGCTGGGGAAATCAGGTTAAGGAGGGTTCTTACAGGCTTTAGGTGCCTGGTCTGACCTCCAGATGGTTCCAGAAATTGACCCAAGGCTAAGTCTGGGTCCAGCAGACCACCCCAGCTATCCACCACTCCCCAGTCCTCTTACCAGGTAATACCCCTTCCAAGACACTCCCTCTGAAAACATCCTGGGTGAACTTGGGCTTGTGGTCATTCTGGTCTGTGACAATGATGGAAATGTTCATGGGGTCTTCCACTGAGGCACCATTCTCCGATACAGCGTGGCCAAAGAGCTGTGGGTGCACAGGTATAGGGTCAGCCTGGCCCCACCGACCCACGGGGTCCTGCTTCTTGTCGGATGCTACAGGTTACTTGCCTCATACTTCGCAATCTTCTCCCGGTCCAGTGGCTTATTCAACAACAACCAGCCTGTTTCCTTCTCTATGGCGAAGACACCCTCGGGGGGACTGTCTGCTCCAGGCCCTGTAATGCTGTAGAAAATCTTGGTGCCTCTGTCCTTATTAGATTTGAGCTGGAAGCAAAAGAAATTGGCAGCTGACAAAGTCTCAACTATCTCAGGATGGCAACAAAGGCGAGGAGGGCTGGAGAGACACTGCCTTATCAGAAACCAATCCTGTTACCAAGGCTTTCAGGAGCAAGAAACCCCATTGGCAGGCCTTTGGGTGAGGGTCCCTGCAGCCACCCAAGACTCTGGGGAGAAGGCACAGTTATACCTGATTCAGCCTCTGGGGGAAGGGGCCCTTGCCATTCTCGGCGACAGATATTGGTGGAACCACCCATTCTCTCTTGTGTCTTCGCAAGACGCGGCTGGACAGGGGGATCTTCAGTGCTTTCCTGCCCTGCAAGGAGAGGAGACTCCTTAACACAAACAGCGCACAGCTGGAAGACACCCGACATCCTCGCACTTTGAGGAGTTATTAAGGGTGAGGAGAGAGACCTAAAGGTGTTTACTGCAAAAGACAAATTGAAAATAATCCTAAGTGTTCATTTGGAGAGAACCAACTGAACACACATTATAATACTTCCATCTAGTGGAACTGCTCTACAGCTCTAAAAACGAGGAACGAGGAAGTCTCTGTGCTGACACGAAAGATCTTTGTTATATGCTGTTAATTGAAAAAGAACAAGGCATACTAAATTGTAATCTGGTTTAGTATTTTATTTAACAACTTCACATAGTTAATACGTATCGTCTTTTGTGTGAAAGGGTAGGAAAATAAGACCGTGTATTCATAGTGGCTCACATATAAACAAAGTATGGGGGCAGACACAAAAGAAACTAATGACAGGGTTATCTGTGAGAAGGGGACAGGCAGTATACTGATCTATTTTTAAGTGAAGAAAGAAGGCGCAAACATATGAACAGCATGCTAGCTTTTGCATAAAAGAGAGGAGGAAAAAAGGTCTGCGTATCTATCTATCTATATATATAAAATATATAACATGTTTAATATAAATAAATATAGAATATATAAAGAAACTTTAGAAGGAAAAAACTGGTAACAGCAGTTATCTGTATCTTGGACAGGGCATTAGGTAGATGCACAGAAACAAAGGGAGGCTATTCATTGTGTAACTTTTTATTATTATTATTTTAAAAGATTGAGAATTTATTATTATTATTATTATTTAAGGATTTTATTTATTTATTTGACAGAGAGAGATCACAAGTAGGCAGAGAGAGAGGAGGAAGCAGATGCAGGGCTCAATCCCAGGACCCTGGGATCATGACCTGAGCTGAAGGCAGAGGCTTTAACCCACTGAGCCAGTCACCCAGGTGCCCCAACTTTTTATTATTTAATTTTTTGAACCATGTGGATATATTAGGTCTTTAAAAAATTAAAAGAGAGGGGCGCCTGGGTGGCTCAGTGGGTTAAGGCCTCTGCCTTCGGCTCAGATCGTGGTCCCAGGGTTCTGGGATCGAGCCCCGCATCGGGCTCTCTGCTCTGCAGGGAGCCTGCTTCCTCCCCTCTCTGCCTGCCTCTCTGCCTGCTTGTGATATCTCTCTCTCTGTCAAATAAATAAAATCTTAAAAAAAAAAAAATTAAAAGAGAAATGTGGCTGAGTGCCTTGGGTCTGTCTTCCCAGAGGCTCATGGGATCGACATCCCTCCCCCCGGGGGCTTCGCCATATGATATGAGAAAGAAGGAAAGGGAGGTGGAAAGGGAATCCCTGGGGCAAAGGGCACTGGGCCAACGCTCACAGGGCAGTTAGTTCTCTGCCCCACTGGCTTGACTCTCTAGCGCCCCTAGTGGGAGGTTGTAAGCTGTGGGCAACCAAGGGCCAGCACTGCCTTTTCTGAAAGGGCAACATGGTTCATAATGGCCTTAGCAACCTCAAACTCCTGGCTAGCAGCAAGCTGGGCATACACAGAGAACAGCTTTCTCCTGTGTTGCAAGTGTACGTGGTGTTTTACCTGAACTGTTCTATCATTCTGCCCGGTGAAATCACCATCAGTGCCAGGCAGGGCTGACTCTTCCCCAGGGCAGTCCATGCAAATCACTGTGGGGAAGAAAGAAAGAGAATATTAGGAAAGAGGGGGCTTCTGGAAGCTACCCCAGAGGGCTTCACCTGACAATAGCCCTCTGACTGGATCAAGGGCTGTTCCAAGTCAGAAGGAGACTGGCTTTTGTCTCCATTGTGATCAATTATGAATTTCAGATGGGGCTTCCAACTTTGGTCTCGAGAGGGACAATCACTTTGTGGTTTGTGAACCCAGGCCCTTTCTTTCCTCATGACACCTGAAGAATCAAGATCATAGGCATTCAGCCCATCAGCCCCAGATGGCCTCATGGGACACAAGGTAAACCCAAGGTCATAGCTGGAGGCAGGAGGTTTTTAGCATTTTGGAAGATCACGAGTCTACCTACATGCAATACACATCCTGCTATCACAAAGATGGTTCTGGACAACCTCTAGGTGTTTCAATTTATCACATTCATCATGTTTTAGTTTATCATGCTCTCTGTGAATCCCCTCTGCTTGGCCACCCTTTAAATAAGCACTCTGAGGTGCTAACTACCGTTCACCAAGCCAGAGTCTGGATCCATTTCATCCGGACAATTACCTTAATTAACCACCAAGGTAGGTATTAGTTTTTTTTTTTTTTAAGATAAGAAAACTGAGGTTCAGAAGCCACACTGGCCTGATTCCAAAGTATTCGCTAGAGAGTGTTCCCTGATTCTGGCCCAGACACCAATGTGTCCTTTCACTAGGCTGCAGCATGACAAGGCCCACAGGGACAGGCACAGAAATGTCGGCCTTTTTTTGAAAAATTGTCCTTTAATCTCAGATGGCAATGATTGCTTTATTTTCTCCCCCTGCTGCCGCCACTCCTTTCCTCCTCTACGATGATGATTGTTTAAAAAATTCCTTTCTTGGGGCACCTGGCTGGCTCAGTTGGCAGAGGCTGCAACTCCTGATCTCAGGGTTGTGAGTTCGAGCCCCATGTTGGGTGCAGAGATGAGTCTGCAAATAAGGAAGGATAACAGATGTTTTGTTTTGTTTTGTTTTAGATTTTACTTTTAAGAAACCTCTACATTCAGCGTGGGGCTCAAACTCACAACCCTAAAACCAAGAGTCACATGGTCTACCAACTGACGCAACCAGGTGTCCCAAGAGATGAGTTGTTTTTTTTTTTAAACTACAAAAGTAATGTGAACACGATGAAGTATTCAGACAGTACATGAGTATAATAGTAAAAAGTAAAATTCTACTTTTTTTAAGTAGGCTCCACGCCCAGAGGGGAGCCCAATGCAAGGCTTAAACTCATAATCCCGAGTCATGACCTGAGCCAAAACCAAGAGTTGGACAACTTAACCAACTGAGCCACCCAGGCGCCCCTAAAAAAACTAGAATTCTAAATGATAAATATCCAGAATATAAAAAGAGCTCCTAAAACCCAACATCAAAAAACAAAGGACTGAAAAGACATTTGTCCAAAGAAGATACACAAGAAGATACACAAATGGCCAATAAGCCTATGAAAAGATGCTCAGAATCATTAGTTATTAGGAAAATGCAAGCATAAAGCTCAACGTGATACTACCTCACACCCACTAGGAAAACGATTTTAAAGGATTTTTTTAAAAAGATTTTATTTATTTGACGGATCACAAGTAGGCAGACAGGCAGGCAGAGAAGAGAGAAAGGGCAAGCAGCCTCCCCGCTGAGCAGAGAGCCCGATGTGGGGTTCGATCCCAGGACCCTGAGACCATGACCTGAGCCAAAGACAGAGGCTTTAACCCACTGAGCCACCCAGGTGCCCCAAAACTATTTTAAAAAGTGGGGCGGGGGTGGGGAATAACAAGTGCTGGCAAGACAAGAAGAAACTGGAACCCTGTGGCACTGGCAATGGACAATGGGCAGCTTCCCCGTTAAACAGTCTGGTGCTCCTCAAAACGTAAACACAGCCAGTCACAGGACCCCGCAGCTCTCTTCCCAGGTGCACACCCCAAAGAACGGTAAGCAGGAACACACGCAGGTACCTGTACAACAGTTTCCACAGTATCTTTTTTCACAGTAGCTGAGAGGAGCGAACCACCCAAGTGTTCACCGAGAGATGAACGGATCAACAAACTGTGTATATCCACACAGCAGAATACGATTCAGTTTTCAAAAGTAACACAATTCTGACATGGGCTACAATACGGACGACCCTTGCAAACGTCATGGTACGTGAAATAAGCCAGTCAGAAAAGGACAAACGCTGCAGGATCCCATGTATATGAGGTACCAAGAACAGCGGAGAGAGAGAGGAGACTAGAGGATCCCGGGGCTGAAGACGGGGCAGATGCGGAGTTACTGTCCAACGGGGACAGAGTTACTGTTTAGGATGACTAAAAAGTTCTGGAGATGGATTACGATGCTGGTTGCAAAACACTGTGAATGTGCTTGAGCGCCACTAAATTATTTACTCTAAGATGGATAAAACGGTCAGCTTTATGTTATGTGTATTTTACTTCAATAAGAAAAAACAGCAGAAGTCTGCTGTGGGCGTGTAAAATGGAACAGTCATTTTGGAAAACTGTTGGGTAGTATTTACCACAGCTAAATATGCACATTCCCCAAGACCTAGCAATTCCACTTCATGGTAGAGACCCAGCCAACACACACATTCACCCGAAGACGTGTGTTACAATGTTCACATCAGCACTGCTTCTAACAGGGAAAAATTGGAAATAGCCCAAAGGTCCACTGAGGCAGAATGGATAGGAACACCATGGTATATCCACATAATGGAATCAGTTAGCCACAAGGAGATGATGACCGGGATGAATCTCACAAACCTACAGCTGAATGAGAGAGGCCCAGTTCGGAGCGCCTGGGTGGCTCAGGGGGTTAAGCCTCTGCCTTCAGCTCAGGTCATGATCTCAGGGTCCTGGGAGCGAGTCCTGCATCGGGCTCTCTGCTCAGCAGGGAGCCTGCTTCCGCCCCTCCCCCAACTGCCCTCTACTTACTTGTGATCTCTGTTTGTCAAATAAATAAATAAAATCTTAAAAAAAAAAAAAAAAGAGAGAGCGAGCGAATGGCCCAGTGTGAGAGAGGACAGCGTTGACATGAGGTTCAAGAACAGGCACAACAAACCTAAGTGAATGAAGTTAAGACACAGGTCATCCTTCCGGACAGCGGGGAGTGAACCGAAGGAGGAAGAAGGGAGGCTTAAAGGCATACAGAGCGCCTTCGGCTCCACAGAACCCAGTGCCAGCTCGCTAGAAGCCAATAGCTCACAGAGAGAAGCAGAATCTGGTGGGGGAAGGCTGGAATATGCCTGTGACAAGGAGAAGATACTTTAGACACCAGGTCCCCACTGAAGAGTGGTGGCCTGTGACATGCTTGGCCAGCAGGAGGGGAAGGAGGGATCTAGGCCTGAGTCAGCTCCAGAGGGTCCTGGAGGCAGCAAGACTCCCAGGGTGACCCTGCACTTCACATCGTACACACAGCTGTAGAGACCCATCTTCTGAGGATTCTGGCTTTGCCTGAGGGCTATAAGGACCAGAAATGCTATACCGCAAAGGTTAGATCACCTTAATATAGGGCAATAGTTAGATAATCTGTGGAACGCTTACTCCACAGATTATTCATGCAAGTATGCAGAATTATAGTTATAGCAGAGTTTTTAAGTTATCTAGGGAAGTTCTTATGCTATGAAGTGAAAGACAGTAAGCAGACTGTAGAAAGTAATATATGCAACAATGCACATTTCAAAAGACTAGAAGGAAATGAAAATTTCCAATGAGTGGGGTTACCAGCAACTTCTTTTTCAAATTTTTCAGTCAGATTTTTCTCTTAATATGAATTGTGTTGTTCTCCCCACATATATTGCAGTCCTAACCCCCAGTACCTCCAAATGTGACTATATGCAGAGACAGAGCCTTTAAAGAGGTGGCTAAGTTAAAATGATGCCATTAGGGTGGGGCCCAAGCCAGGATGGCTAGTATCCTTCTAAGAGGAGGGAATCTGGACACAGTTATAGAGGGAGGAGAGAAGAAAGCCATCCACAAGCTAAGGAGAGAGGCCTCAAACAAAACCAAACCTGCTAAGGCCTTAATTTTCGTTCCTTAAGCCCGAGTCTGGGTTACTTTGTTACAGAAGACCTAACAAAACAATTCAACCTGTACCACTCTCAGGAGTCAGGAATCCCTCCCCTCCTGAATTCCTATTAACAGCTGATATTTAAGTAATTTTTAAATTTAATCTTCACCAAGCACCCTATGAAGCAGATTTAAGACCATTTTCTAGAATGTGAGAAACAGAGATTAAGTGAATTCACTGAAGTTACTCACATAGCTAGGCAACAGAGGAGCTAGAAAGCAGTACCCAGACCTCCATGGCCTGAGTCATTGTTTTTTTTTTTTTTTTTAAGATTTTATTTATTTATTTGACAGAGAGAGATCACAAGTAGGCAGAGAGGCAGGCAGAGAGAGAGGAGGAAGCAGGCTCCCCGCTGAGCAGAGAGCCCAATGTGGGGCTCGATCCCAGGATCCTGTGATCATGACCTGAGCCGAAGGCAGAGGCTTTAACCCACTGAGCCACCCAGGCGCCCCCTGAGTCATTGTCTTAACCACTATGGTTATTTTGTCTCTCTGATACACCCAAGAGTTTGTTTACTTATCTCTTCCTCACCTCCCATTTCCTGTTCTCCTTCTCCATCTATGGAAATGGAGAGTCTGATTTTTAGATGGCCAGTGAAGCAGTGCGGTACTTGGAGGAAAGCATTAGACTTTGGGAAAGTGACAGTAACACTCTCACAGGGTTGATGTGAGGATTAAATGAGAGTGTAAGTAAAGGACTGATGAAACAATGCATGTCAGGGTCTGCTTTGATGCAGTTAATGGACACAGAGACCCCTGCAGGCACTGACATTAACTTACTTGGTGATCCCGGGGAAGGCACTTGAATTCTGTGGGTCTCAGAATCAATTGTTTGCTCAAGTTTTATGCCTGAGGCCTGCTTTCCCTTTGTTTAAAAGGAGAGATACATGCTATTAGAGTAATTCAAGATTAGTAGGACCAAACACATTTGCTCCTTGATGTAGTAAGAACAAAAAAAGCTTAAAGGGAATACCTAAGACTCCTTAGGTGACTCAGCATACCTTAAAGGTTTGTTAAGGATGCATACAAAAGTTCCCCAAAGGTGAGCCTGGGTGGCTCAGTGGGTTAAGCCTCTGCCTTCAGCTCAGGTCATGGTCCCCGGGTCCTGGGATCGAGCCCAGCATTGGGCTCTCTGCTCAGCAGGGAGCCTGCTTCCCCTTCTTTCTCTGCCTGCCTCTCTGCCTACTTGTGATCTCTCTGTCAAATAAATAAATGTTCCCCAAAGCCCTTAGCTGGAAACATCAATATGCTGATGTGGAAACTGAACCAACTTGGAATTTAGGTTCTCTCATTTGGAAAATGGAAATTAGACTTCACAGAGCCATCTTTTTTTTTTTTTTTAAAGATTTTAAAGAGCCATCTTGAATATCAAATAAGATAAATCCCAAACCACAAATTTGTGAACCCCAGAAGCTTACACAGACTCTTACAACACACCAGGAAACTGAGGTTCAGAGGTGAAGATAGCCCAAGGTCACACAGCTAGTGAGCGGAAGTGGAGATAGAACCCAGGGTGTTGAGAGTCTAAAGCCAGGTTCCTCAATATTCAAGAGCTACTTGAATACTTCCTAAGTCCCCAAACATTCTTCTAGAAACTAGGGATGCATCAGGGAACAAGTGTCTATCCTCATGTACCTTTAAATTTGTATGGGGCAGGGGGGCGCCTGGGTGGCTCAGTGGGTTAAGCCTCTGTCTTTGGCTCAGGTCATGATCCCAGGGTCCTGGGATCGAGCCCCACATTGGGCTCTCTGCTCAGCGGGGAGCCTGCTTCCCCCTCTCTCTCTGCCTGCCTCTCTGCCTACTTGTGATCTCTCTCTCTCTGTCAAATAAATAAATAAAATCTTTTAAAAAAAGTTTGTACAGGGTACTGCCTCCTCTCCAAAATCACCTTCCTACTGAACTATTTAATGATGCACTGATTGTAATAGCAAAATCCCAGACAATGCCAATGTCCACCAGTAAGAGATGAACCCTGTATTACAACACTGTTTATACAAGAGAACACTATGCAGCCACAGACACACACACACACACACACACACAAGCTGTAGATGATGAGGAAGCTCCTACGTATTGATAAGGAAAGATTTCTAAGATATACAATTAATTTAAACAGGAGACAACAAAGATCAATATAGTCTATGTTAACATGCTAACTTTGTTTTTTTAATTGTTATTTGAAAAATACCTCTGGGAGGTGCCCCAAAAAACTAGGCTTACAGGTAGAAAAACCAGCAGGTAGGGAAAAAGGATGAATTTTTTTTTTTTTTTTTACTTAATATTCTTCTAAATTCTGACCTGCTTGAATGCATTAGCTATTCAAATACTGTTAAAAAAATTAACAAGTCCCAGGGCACCCGGGTGGCGTGGTCAGTTAAATGTCTTGGTTTCAGCTCAGGTCGTGATCTCAGGGTTGTGAGAATGAGCCCCACGTGGAGGTCTGCACTCAGCATGATGTCGGCTTTAGGGTCTCTTTCCCTCTCCCTCTGCCCTGCCACTTGTGCTCTCTAAAATAAATAAATAAATCTTAAAAAAAATGAACAGTCCTGCTTCCCGTTCTCAAAACAGCCTTCTTCCTAAGGGAAGGTCTTCAGCTAGCGGGGGTGGTGGGGGTGGCGGGGGGGCGGGCAGGTAAGTCTGTTAGTTGTTTCCTTTAACAAGAAGACTATGAGTTCTCCAATCCTTTCCTGTCAGGTTATGGAGCTAGAGGCTGATGGACTGACCGCCCCCCCCATCAGAAGCATTAATCCCCCAAACTCCGAAAGCTGCCAGGAACCCAGGAAACCTCTCCCTGTTCTCTACAAAAGCTGCCCCACCCTGTCCAATGCACAGGACATTTCAGTGTCCTGTTGCTGGCACATTTCCATTATCATACGGTTCCACATACTTGTAGTTGGCTGCCTATCCGTCTATTATTAGAGACGACAGTGCCAACCATCAAGGAGAAGTCAGTCGTCCTGCCCTCCAAGCCTGCGTGCCTGCTCTGGCTGCATATTCCAGCTGCAGCAGAGGGCCCTGCCCCCGCCGCTCTAACCTGCATTCAGCGGGATACAGGAACCAACCTGGGGCATGAGTCATGCAGGCAGGAACAGGCTTTAACCCACTCTGCCTGAGACAGCAGCTAAGGGCTTTCCTATCTAATTCCTTAGAAAATAACCTGCAAGGTGAGTATTACTGCCTCCATTCTGAAAACTCAGAGAACAAGAGGCTGCCTGGAATTGAAGTACCTCAGAAGGCAGCTTCGGAGAGGGAAGGCAAGTACACGAGGCCCCATTAAGTAGGAAGCAGTAGGACCAGATTTCAAACCCTAAAGGCAAGTAAATGATGAAGAGCATGGGATTTAAAGTCTAACAGACCTGGGCTCAAATCTATACTGTGTGAGCATAGGGAAGCCGTTTCCTCATCTGAAAATGGAATTACTACGACTTAAGTCCTAAAATTATTTGGAGGATTAAAGAAGATAAAGCTTGCGCACACTGAGCACGAGGTCCAGCCCACAGCAAGCCCTCAATGAAATGTACCTCTAGCCTACTCACAGCTAATTGAGGTTTCTGATTCTAACCCTGGTCCTCTCCCTACAGCAAAGAGAAACCATCTCTCCAAGTGGGCAAGGGGTTAGCTACAGCCAAATGCTTTACCTGAGGGATGAAGCACCAAAGCCAGAAGGAGATACACAGGACCACAGAGCCTAAAAGGGAGGAGAGCACTGTTTTACAGGGTATGCTCCACGGTTTACGGGGGAGGCAGAGGATGGCCCCCTCACAGACAAGCTACACTGCCCAGGAAAACTTGCTGAGGCACCTGTAGGAACACGAGCAGTTTCTTCTGCAAGCCATGAGTCACAGAGAGGCTATAAAATGGTAAGCCCTGGGGCAGATCATGACAACTTCCTCCTAGATGTTTCCTGGCACCCCTGGGTTGTACTACTGGTTTCCAAAATGAAATTGATCTGAAACCAGGTCTCATCATCACTCATCCCCTCCTCCCCCACCTTCCAACAGCTAGTGAAGTAAGCTGATTTCCATTCCTGACTGTAGCCTAGCTCCCCAAGGCCACACATCTTGGCCAAGTCATGGGGGCATGAATGGGCTTGTGTCAAACTTTTTCTGGGGCAAGTTGGTGAGCACTGATGAGCACATGGGGCAACAGTTCAGATCTTAAGACTGGAAAGGACGCCTACACATAGTTCTTCCACACCCACCTGGGACCTTAAAGTCATTTGACTGCCTTAGACTCCAGAGATCCTGAATCACAAAGCCGATGAACCTGATGGAGAGGTAGGTATTGCTATAATATAAATGGACAGCTTTCGGCACTGAGCCTTAGTACACAATTCCTAGGATATTTGGGGGGAAGGGAGTTAGTAAATTGAGACTGCTTCTAGAGAAATAATAATCAGAGCTCTGTGTATCTGCACTACATTAAAAAAAGACATCCAGTGGAAGTGGGAGTCCCTGGCCTGTGCTCAAAGCTCCTCTCTCTAAAGACCATCCTGCCAAGCCTGGCCTCAGATCCGGAACTGGCACCATGATAAAAGTTGGGTGAGAAGAGTCAAGTCCCCAGCTGTTGGAAAAAAGAAAAACTTCTTAAGCAGACACATAAGAACTGATGGATACTGCACTGAGAACTCATTCCAGTTCTGCTCTTAAGGTTGGAATTGCCTAGACACCTCCGAACTGCCAAGGGAACACCCTTGAAGGGCAGGAGATTGTCTTCTCAGCCACAACATGGAGGTACTACACAGTCTCAATGTCCAACTTTACTGGATGTTCTGACAAAAGAAAGCCGCCATCTCTCTGGGAATAAAATGTCCTTCAAGTGATCAGTCTTGGCCAGTTCCTCTGTTGATCTTTGGGCATTTAAACTAGAAGGGAAGGGGGGCACCTGGGTGGCTCAGTCATTAAGCGCCTGCCTTCAGCTTAGGTCATGACCCCAGGGTCCTGGGATCGAGCCCCACATAGGACTCCCCGCTCAGTGGGAAGCCTCCTTCTCCCTCTCCCACTCCCCCTGCTTGTGTTCCCTCTCTTGCTGTCTCTTTCTATAAAATAAATAAATAAAATCTTAAAAAAAAAAAAAACTAGAAGGGAAGAATATTATCAGTTTTAAAAGTATTGTGGCCAAAAGGTAGCTTGTGGGGGATGCAAAAGAGACAAGTCTCATTCTGGCTTGGCTTAGGGATACATCTAGCTCATAAAGCAAACAAACGCGTGCTTATAACTACTACCACTTTCTGTTAATGTGCTGGAATAACAAGTTGCTTGGGTAAGTATACAAAACTGCCTTAAAAGAAGATTCTGGCATTTTCCCAAGTAAAGCTACATATAGAAAAATAGTTCACTAAAATACAAATTAAAAGAATGAGTGTTGTGGAATACTTTGGAAACAGGTGCTGCTATATACTGTCAGGGGGTGAGGGAGTGTGAATTGGCACCTTTCAGACAATCAAGAAGCCTTAAACAAGCCATGTGACCCAGGAATTGTGCCAGAAAGTCATTCCAGAGAGGACAAAACCGTAACGGGAAGGATATCCGTAACTACTGCTGAAACTGTATAAAAAAATAAGTCAGTCACAACAACTTAACTTTCAAAAAAATAATTACGTGTGCTACTGTCACTCAAACATCTCATATACAGCATTGAATATCATAAAAGAGGGGTGCCTAGGTGGCTCAGTGGGTTAAGCCTCTGCCTTTGGCTCAGCTCATGATCTCAGAGTGCTGGGGTCAAGCCCCACATCAGGCTCTCTGCACAGCAGGGAGCCTGCCCCTCCCCCCCACCTGCCTGCTTCTCTGCCTGCTTGTGATCTCTCTCTGTCAAATAATAACTAAAATCTTTTAAACAAACAAACAAACAAACAAATATCAAAAAAGAAAACCTATAGGTGCACCTGGCTAGCTCAGTCCAAAGAGCATGCAACTCTTGATCTCAGGGTTCTGAGTCTGAGCTCAATGTTGTGTGTAGAGATTACTTGGAAGAATAAATACTTGAAAAAGAAAAAGAAAATCTATCAAGGAAAAACTCTGCTCTGCTGAGGGAGGAAAAAAAAAGCCAGGTCACAAAATAGCCATTTACTTATTTATAAAAGTTTATTTTTAGCAATCTCTACACCCAACAGGGGAATGAACGCACAACCCCAGAATCAAGAGTTGCATGCTCTTTTGCCTGAGCCAGGCAGCCCGCAAAACAGTCATTTACAGACAAAACATAAAATATTAATATTTTTATACTTATAAAGGAGAACAGGGGGAAGGGGGTTGAAAAGACAAAGACAGAGAATGGGGTTGAGCCCTGGCACCAGGAAGGTGGCCTAGCTGTCCCTAGAACCAAGGATCCCAGAGGGAGAAGATACCCAAGATGATGGACAGTGAGCAAGACCTAGACTAAGGAGCTCCACGGGAAGAGGGAGTGGGCGCGAAGGATGCTGGCGCTAGGGGAGGGGAGGGGTAGGGCACAGCGAGTCCACGCGGCAGGCTGGGAAGCCAAGGGGTTCACTGACCCAGAAGGCAGTTAGTGCCTTGCTGGGAGATAAGGCTCTTGAGGCCCCTGCACGGCTGTTGTCAGAGGACCCAGACTCTTGTTCTCCCAAAGCTGAGAGCAGAGCTAGCGGACTCACTGCCATGGAGGTGTTTGTGATGACTCATCACCACCAGATCACCTTTTTTCCGGGCACGCCGAGGAGTCAAGCACGGTGCTGGAGCCGAAGGCTTGGCGGAGCAGCAGTGGCTTCACACAGCGTGACTGCAGCCGAGTGTCGCTCTACCTGCCACATGGCCCCGCTCAGAGCACCGCTCCCCCTGGACCTGGAGCTTCCAGAAGAGGGAGCCCGCGAGGCTTCAGGGGGCCCTTAGCACACAGCCCATGAAGCTGGACTGTTAGGAGAGCAGGACTAGAGGGGGAGCCCTGAAGCAGTGAACTCCGGCCCTCCCCCTCAGATCAGTCAACGAACACTTGGTTAGGGAAATGGCCCGGAAAGATCTAGTGAAAATGTTCATTTGAAACGACAGAGAGGGGTGCCTGGGTGGTTCAGTCTGTTAAGCATCTGCCTTCAGCTCAGGTCATGATCCCAGGGATCCTGGGATGGAGTCGTGAATTGGGATCCCTGCTTGATGGGGAGCCTGCCTCTCCCTCTGCTCTTCCCCCCTGCTCGTTCTCTCTTTCTCTAATAAATAAATAAAATCTTAAAAAAGAAAGAAATGACAGAGGTCCTTTATGGATGGTGGGCTTCCATTCTGCCTATCTTCCAGTTTTTCCATAAAATATATTCGATCCGCTATCAGAATGAGATGTTGAGATCCTCTTCCCCCTTTACTAGAAAAGTCACATAACCCCATGTTGTTGAGGAGAAAGCAATTATTTCCCGGGAATTTCTTTTTGCCTCTCTCTGTGGAAAACTTTTTGCAAAGGACTGCATTACTCAGGTTCCTCTTTACCCTTGGGAGCTGGGTCCTCCCTTATAATCCTCAGGGAAAAGCCCAAGTTGGGCTTACTCCACAGCACCCTGGGAGTTTGGAATAGGGCTGACTCAAAGTTCAGCATGAGGTGTGCTGCTTGGCTTGCGGATTCCCACCCTCCAAGACCATACCAGAAAAGAGATCCTAGTGACCACCCTGGGATATCTGGGATAGCAATTAAGGGTCTGTTGGGTAAAAGCATTGGTTCCCAAACATAGCTGAATGATTCACCTGGAGAACTTTTTAAAAAACCCAGATATCCTATTTCCAGCCCACTCATCACTTCTGAATCAGTTTCTGAAGATGATCTCAGGGAGGCAGTTTACTGGTTTTTAAAAGTTTCTAGTTGTCTCATTTATTTCTCTAAAGTAGTTAAATTGGAATGGCTTTTTGAGGGCACTTCAAAAGATATTATCAAGATTTCAAATATCCAGATCCTTCTTCTGAACACATGTATCTGTCATATCTGTTTATGCAGTATTTCCCCTGGACATTTTTTTTCTTTAAGATTTATTTACATTTGACACACAGAGAAAGCACACGCACACAAGTAGAGGGAACATCAGAGAGACAGGGAGAAGCAGGCTCCCTGGGTGTCCCAAGTGGGGCTCCATTCCAGGACCCTGGGATCCTGACCTGAGCTGGAGGCAGATGCTTAACCGACTGAGCCATCCAGGTGCCCTGGATGTTTTTTTATTTTTTTTAAGATTTTATTTATTTATTTGACAGAGAGAGAGAGATCACAAGTAGGCAGAGAGCAGGCAGAGAGAGAGAGGAGGAAGCAGGCTCCCTGCTGAGCAGAGAGCCAATGCGGGGCTCAATCCCAGGACCCTGAGATCATGACCCGAACTGAAGGCAGAGGCTTTAACCCACTGAGTCACCCAGGCGCCCCTGCCCTGGATGTTTTAAAGGTATCTTGAAATCAATTTGTTGAAAAGCAAATCTATGATATTTATTCTTGGCCCAAATATTATCCTTTTTCAAGGTCCCTAGAGAATGACATTATCATGTGCTCAGCTACTCAAACCCAAAATCTGAGTCCCAGAAGCAGCTCAAACTGCCTGGGCTGAAATGAAAGTGTGGCTCCATCACCAACTTTCAGCAAGTTTGTTTCCTCACCTATAAAATTGAATGATGTTAATAATATCTGACTCAGTTAAATGAGTTAATACTTTGCACAGTGCCTGGCATATGGTCAGCTAGCAACATCACCTTCCAGAATCCCTTTCCCAGTCACCAAGATTCATGCCTCTTCATCTCTACGCCCACTTCTTTAGTACATTCCACATCATATTTAGCTTTAGTGAGTGTGAAAATCTCCATTAAAAAAAAAAAAGGATCTTTTAAAGTGCAACAAATCATACATTTGAGAAAATTAGATGACCAACTTTCTTGTTTGAAACTCATCAACTGTGTGCCATTGTTCTTAGGATAAAAAACAAAATCTTTAATGCGCTCAGTTCCCTGTCTCCATTCTCTAGCCATGTTAGTGCTCTTCTTAAATGCAGCATAACCCCCTTACCACAGGACCTTTGCCCACCCCCAAAACAGTGTCTCTCTACACTCCTGCTCCAATTTACCCATTTAACTCCTAACATCTTTCAGATCCCAAAGCAAGTAACTTTCTCAGGGAAGCTCTATGTAACTGCCACATAATTTATTACAACTGTAATTGTATGTTTACTTGTTATTATCTAATTGTCTATCTCCCTTACTACTCTCAATAGTGCCCAAAGGCAAAGACTATGTTAGAATTTGCTTATCACTGTATCTCAATACTTAGCTCTGTGCCTGATACAAAGTAGGTGTTCAATAATGTTGAGCCAAATATGAAAGTCCTGTGACCCAGCAGTTTTGCTTCCATTCTGAAGAAATACATATACAAACTATTACCATTGTAAGAATACTGCTACTTTACCACAGCTAACACCTAAACATTTATTTATTTACTAAAGGCTTTTTCATATACTAATGCATTAAATATACACTAGAGCCTTATCAGATCCCCATAATTATCCCTATTTTACAGATAAGGAAACTGAGGCACAGAGCTTAAGCAACTTAACCAAGTTTCCACAACTAGTTAGACAGATTTAACCCCAGCACTCTGCAACTCCAGCTCAGGCACTCTACACATTATAACATACTTGTACCTTATGCAAATTTCAATTGTAGAAATTTGAAATGGTGCCATAAATATTCAAGTTGAACTTTGTATGCCAAGTTTGAAAAAGTGCAAATCTCCCAAATAATGTAAAGTCACATAATTTCACAACTGTAGAGACTAGTGAACTGTAAGCACCGCTCTAGCTTCCCTACCCCAAATACATACAGTTCACATATATTCACATGAGAACATAAGTCTTCAATCATGGGAGTTATGAAATATTTGAGGTTTTCAAGAATTTATCTTTTAAATCATGCAACTGCCCTCTACAATACTGTTTACTACAGCGTTATTTGGGTTTAAGAAAAAGTCCATAAGCACCGCTTGGAAGAAAAGAAGATCATAAATGAATATCCTCTTCAAGAATGGAAACCCCGGGGGTACCTGGGTGGCTCAGTCATTAAGCTCAGGTCATGATCCCAGGATCCTGGGATGGAGCCCCATGTCAGCCTCCCAGCTCAGCAGGAGGCCTGTTTTTCCCTCTCTACCTCCCCCTGCTTGTGTTCCAGCTCTCTCTGTCTGTTAATAAATAAACATATATATTTTTAAAAAATGGAAACTGGGACACCTGGGTGACTCAGTGGGTTAAGTGTCTGTCTTCAGCTCAGGTCATAATCCCATGGTTCTCGGATCGGGTCCCATATCAGGCTCCAGTGAGGAGCCTGCCTCCCCATCTGCCTGCTGCTCCCCCTGCTTATGCTGAGTCTCTCTCTAACAAATAAAATCTTAAAAAAAAAAAAAAAAAAAGAATGGAAATCAACTTTTCTTCAGCAAAATGCTTGCTAACTAGATTCTGACAACTAAAAAAAACTGAGAAAATTTCCATTTTTGCTTTGACTGAATGTCACATTTTCAAACTTTCAACACCCAAGGAAAATGATGCAAGTGCTCAGATTTTACAGTTTACTTATGAGTTAAGCAGTTTACATTTTTTCAATTTTTGATGACTTCAAATGCTTCTGAGACAATCAGATAACTAGGTCATCAAACAATGGTTACTGTGAAAACTAATGCTTTTTTAAGATTTATTTGTTTGAGAGAGAGGGAAAGGAAGAGGTGAGAAACAGATTCCCTGCTGAGCAGGGAGTGCACATGGGGCCCGTATTCCTCACCCTGAGATCATGACATGAGCAGACACCAAGAGTCTGGCGCTTATCCCACTGAGCCACCCAGGCGCCCCAAAACTAATGGTTTTTAAATGGCATAGTAACCTTATTAACTTTACTGCAAAGCCTGTCATCTTAAAGGTATTATTCAAACAGAAAAGTTTAATTTATGTGAATGGGGTTAAGATGAACAATTCCTGTGATCATCCTTCTACAAGTCTTTCCTAATAAGGTGATTCCTGATAGTTAGGTTTCTGAAAATCCAAACACTTTACAATTTTTATGTTAACTCCTCCCCACTTCCACATCTGTAAAAGATAAAAACAAGGACTTAGCTAAATAAATCATAGTATATCTACCATGTAGAAGACTGTTAAAAACAAGATAGATGTGTTCTTACCAATATGGAGAAAGATGCCTGTGATTCATTAAGTTAAAAAAGCAAGTTACAATGTTTATATGCTTGAGATAGCCCAATTCTTGTTTTAAAAATTCCTGAATGCACACATAAATTTCTTGTCAAGAAAAAGGTCCACAAAGATTCACATTAAGCCACTGGATGTGCTTACCCTTAGGTGGGAGAACTGAGGAAGAGAAAAACTTTCCTGTGTTTCTGATTTGGTTCTGTTCAGAGGCAATGGAGTTCAGTGGTTAAAGCTTGGGTTGCTTAGATCTGAATCCAAGCTTTTTATCAGTTGTGTGATCTTGGGCAAGTTACTTAACCTCTCTGGTCTCTTTTCTCATCTGGAAAATGGGGATAATAATACTACCGACTCCAAGAGGTATTATGGTGATTAAACATGCTAATACATATAAAATGCTCGGAGCTGTACCTGTCACATACTAAGCGTTACATAGTTTATTGAAAAACAGGGTATTCTACAGTGAACATGTGTTCATGTATTAATGTAAAATTCCAACCAACCAGCCCAACCCGACATAAACAATTATCAGTAGTACCTACGGAGGGGGATGTGATAGAAATGAAAAACTCCCTAGGCAAGCCTGGTACTCAGCCAAGCTTGCAAACTACTGACTCAGGGGCTAAAGACCAGTAAACCAGTTGGAGTGTAGTTGAGTCTCTGCTGGGGGAATGCAGGAGCATTCTGGAAGCGGAAAAAGACCATAAAAGACAAGAAAATTACAGGTCAAGCAGCCCTGGTGGGAAGCCCCAGCTCGGGCAGACTCCACAAGGAGAGGGCAGGGTGTGGGCCCCGCATCTTGTTCTGGCTTGTGTATGAGGAGCCCACAAGGAGCTGTCTTTCCTCTCGGCCTGAAGCTACGACAAGATGGGACTCGTTGTGAGAAGGCAGCCAGCCTTAAGCAAGACACCCAAAAGAGGAGCAGAGTGCTCCAGTCCTGCCCTGTTAGTGACCAACTAACAGTCCACCTCCTCGTAGCTCCACAGACATGAAGGCACGTCTCACACACAGGACAGAGTTAGAGCCTCATTGCTGAGGAGCTGGGAGCAGAGTGACTTGCCTCAGGCCACATAGGTTGGGTTGAGAAACCAGGCCGAGAACCCCATTTCCCACTGCCCAGATGTCCGCCATCAGGCCTGTGCCCCGAGCTGGGGACAGGGAGGGGGTTGGGGAGACAGCGAGGAATCGGCTACGTTTCCCAAATTAGGGGGCAGAACCTTCTCAGAAAAATACATATGCATCTTGTACACAGTGAATTCCAGGGGAGCAAAGACTTCCTCAAGCTGATGTGAGACCCTGAGATCAGAACTCTGGGCCAGATCAACCTACTTCTAGCCTCCTATGCAGGTTTAAGTTTTCTTGGTAAGAGAGCTGTAACATGGACCTAATCTTATGTGCTCTTAAGCAAAAACTGGAGTTCTGGGGCTGAGAGAAAAAAGAAAAGCCTGGGACTGTGCCTCCTTGGCCCCATCTCCCCATCCAGCCCTTGAGATCAAGCCTTAGGGTCTGGTGGAGAACAGATCTCCCCTCACTGGGGTTCTGTGTAGCCTCAGAGGTGCTCCCAAAGGGGAAGAAGTCACCAGCTTGCCCACCTCCTGGCTCTGAGGCCCTCTCCCTAGATGTCAGACAGAAGAAGAGTCAAGAGTTGTGAGTTCCAAGGTGAGGTATGGGGAAAAAGGAAGATGTCTGTCTGCTCTCTTTCCAGGATAAGGCATTTTGGTTTACTGAGAGAACAGCAGCATCCCAGCACCCCGGAAGTCCAGCAGGATCACGACTGCCATAGCCTGGAGAGGATTCTGTCAGCTTGAGGAATTTGCAGACCACTGACGCTCTAGTGACCCAAAACGGGAAGGGTGACCAGATCTGGCTGAGGCGAGGGGAGAAAGGCAGAGTGTATCAAGCTCCTCCACTCTGAACAAGGTGGGGGGAGTCCTTGAGGGCAGGGGAGGGGGCAGGAAGGTGGGGGCGGGGATGCGGAGAAGTAGAAGATAACCAGCCAGAAGCAGATTCTCTGCTGAGAACTGTCAGTGAGAGCGCTATCAGGCCTGGTATCTGAACGAGCCCTATCCCCCCACATCCTAAAGAGGAGGCCAGGGGTCCTGGATAGAAATGCCCCCTCCCCCCAACTCCAGCTCCTGGTGATTAACAGAGGCCTGTGGAGGGAACAGGAATTCAAAGCCCTTGGGTCAGAAGTTAACTATTTCCAATCTTCCTCTAGCTTGGCTGTGGCCACGACTCACAACGTGGTCCCGTCTCTAATACTTAAGGAGTGTGGTTAGTATCTCACACCTAGGGAGACCAACCTGGGTTCAAATCCTAATTCCACAATTTACTATCTGGGTGACCTAGGATAGGTTGCAGAGTTGCAAGCCTGGGTTTCCTATTCAGTTAAATGAAGCCAATTCAACACCCATCCCCCCACGGTGGGGAGGGGTGGCTTTTAGGAGGATTAAAAGGGCTTATTACATAAAGTACATAGTGTAGTCTCTAGAACTCAGTAAGCTCTTGGTAAATGGTATTTAGGTTGTTTTGTTATTGTTGTTGTTTGTTTGGAAGCCCTTCTTTGACGGGTAGGCCCGCTGCCTGGCAATGACAGGTAAGTAAATGAAATGAGGGGGAAAATTGAACTGAGACAACATTCTTGGGTCTGGGGAAAGCTGGGAAGGGGAGGCAAGAAGGGGGGATGCTGGAGGGGAGCCCAGGGTCCTGGTTCCAGAGGAGACTTCAGAGATGCTGGCCTCCAGGAGAGCATACTTGGGACTTCAGCCCCATCTGCCCTTCCCAAACACCTTACTGCCTCTCTGATGGGCTGGGACAAATTCCAAGCTAGACTGGACCCTGCCTTTTGCCTCTTCCCACCTTATACTCCATAGTCCAACCAGACTAAACATATTTAAGTTCCTGGCCCCCATACTGTTCCCTTGCCAGGAATACCCCTTTGCTAACTCCCCGGCCCCAACCCCCTTGCATAAATCTTCCCCAGCCTTCAGCTTGGACATCACTTCCTTCAAGTCCCCCTAAGAATATGTTGGCAGCCCTCCTATGTGCTTCCATATTTTTTTCTCTCTACCTCCCACTCAGATCATGTGAATATACAACATGTTATATATTATATATATAGTACTATATATATATATAGAACTATATATATACTATATAGTATCTATACACTTATTATATATACTGTGTTATATATACTACATTATACACATACATACACAACTTATTTTGTCTTCCTCCACCAGCAGGTAAATGGCCCATGAAGACTGGGTTCTGGGCATGTTTTGCTCACCAACATAACTGAAGAACTTAGAACAATAGTATCTGGCACGTGGTAGGTGCTCAGTAAATATCTGTTCAAAGTCAGATTCACAATTAAAATTCATGGTGGCTGATCTGCTTCCTCCTCTAGTTGGGGAGTTCACGGACATTAACGAGCTATGAGTCTTTGTCGTCTCTGAACATCTCACACCCAGTAGGTACTCTGACATTTGTTGGCTTCATGACTAGTCAACTTGTCCTTGGGTCTCAGACACCTCATTGCCTCCATAATGAGAGAGGAGCTGGACTTGACCACATTGTCCATTTGAGGAGGCTGCTCCCCACGCACACACTGTCCAGGATAAAAATGACCCACGAAGAAGACCTCACCTAAGAAATTCACGTCCATTTCCAGATTGCCTTTCTATTTGGTGGGAAAATAATAAGAATTGGCTTAAGGACAATTAAAGGGGAAGGATTTCTCTCCCAACACAAAGGATGTAGCCAAAGACAAAATAAAGACTTGCTGTCTCTTGAAAATCAAGAATCCAGAAGGGGTCTGGTGAGGACACTGTTGGAGAAGGGGATGGTAGAATCCAGAAGAGATTCCGCTCCTTCAAGACCAACAAAAGCTGACTCCTCAGTACACAGCCCTAGTACTGAGATTGTCAGGTAATCCTCAGTTAATTTAGCAATTATGCTCCCAGGTATGTACCTAACAGACAGTGTACACCAAGACTCCTCATCAAAAGACTGGAACGATAATCTTCAAGCAGCACTAGTCATAACAACCAAAAATCTGAAACTCCTCAAATACCCATCAATAGAAGAATCATCACATCATGGAATGCTACAGGACACTGATACTCATCTACAAGTACCTCCAGAAATATGGAAGAATCTTACAAGGTACAATGACCCAAGAGGATATATGATTCTTTTACATAAAATTCAAATATGGGCAAATTAATCTATGGTATGAGAAGTTAAGACCATGCTTTTCTTGATGGGGAGGATAGAGAATGGGAAGGAAGGGGCATGGAGGTGCTGGTAATGCTGTTTTGTTTGTTTGTTTGTTTGTTTTAACTAATCTCCACACCCAGCATGGAACCCAACATGGGACTTGAACTCATGACCCTGACATCAAGACCTAGGCTGAGATCAAGAGTTAGATGCTTAACTGACTGAGCCAAATAGGCTCCCCAGTAATGCTGTTTCTTGATCTAGGTACAGCTACATGGGTATTTCAAATCTCTGGCAATCATCGAGCTATACACTTATCATTTGGGCACTTTCCTCCATATATGTTATTCTTTAATAACAGTGGTTCTCTGAATGGAGACAGTTCAGCCTCAGAACTAAAGCCTCAACTGATTTGAGCAGGGAAAGTCCTCCTCTCCCTCCTCCTCCATTATCCTCCAAATGCTGTGCAGAGCTATAGTTTCCAGCCCTAGAAACTCAGTAAGCAATGCCTTCCTCAACCACGGCAGGGAGTTGAGGACACCCTGCACTGGGTAACCTAGGAACAGAGTGCCATGTGAGGAGGTGGGGAGATGAGAGGTTTGGGACCTGTTCCCCAGGCACAAGCTAATGGTGATGTGCAACAGGCTTCAGCAACCAACCCCTAGTCCACTGCTGAGCCAGGAAGGCAGCCAGCTGGGCTCAAAGCCCTAGCCCCAGTTTCCAAATATTCATTACTGAAGCAGATTTACTGGGCACCGAGGAATCCCCCTGGATTTAAAATCCTGGCCTTGGGGTAACTGAGAGGCTCAGTCAGTAGAGCATATGACTCCTGATCTTGAGGTTGAGTTTGAGCCCCATGCTGGGTATAGAAATTACTTTAAAAAACAGCTGAAAAATAAAATAAAATAAAATAAAATCCTGGCCCAGTTCTGACGGTCCCAGTGACCCTACATCAAGTTGCTTATCCCCGTTCACAGCAAAGGAGAGTTACCACCACCTGCTTCGCAAGATGATTATGACCATAAAAAATATTAGATTATCAGCTCCCCAAGGGCAGGAACTTAGTTTTGTCCATTGCTTTAGCTGTAGTTCTAGAACACTGCCTGACACATGCAGATGCTAAATATATGTTTACTGGAAGAAGAAAATATAGAGGGCATGGCCCAGAATGGAGGCCCCAAAACAAAAGGCAATTTTTACACAAGTTGAAATAGGCAAATTCATGTCTAAGTTAATTCATGCGCAGTCAAATTCATTACTGAAACTTTGAAGTTACCTACCAAAGCTAATGTGGGTTAGCTTTAATCTTACTGAAACACTGACTAAGGGTGAGTTGAACCTGCTGAGGGCCCATAATGAAGTAATGGATTTTTTACTGTAATTAAGCTGCCTCTCTCAACTGTCCATCATTAAGGATGTATGACCACGTTGGGTCAATCACTTTTAATCACTGTCCTAATACCATGCAAATTCCCTCCTCCCACCTCTTCTTTGTCTTTGCTTCCAGACCACACTTGAGGCAGCCCCACAGACTGTGCAGTTGTGGTGGCTGGGGGGAACATTCCAGCTCTGACTCCCTCGATTAACCTCTTGCCCTCAGTGGAGGCAAGCCCAGCATCACTTGACCCAAGCCCCATCACTAGGACACCAAGAGACTGTATCTAAGCCAGTTTCCCTACAGGAATGTTTCTGGAAAACCTTATGATAAGAGTGAATAAATGACAAATTGCTCTTTGGACAGGGGTTGCTGTTGGTGTCTGTGGGATCTGGCGCTCCAACACTCCACTTCCTTTCCTCCACCTCCCACTTTCTGGTAGTAAAAAAGGTCACAGAACTTAGGAATCACAAACTTCTACTCAAGTCCCAGCCGGTTCCAGTAGTAATGCCTCCAGTGAAGCCACAACCACTCAGGCTTCATGGGTAAAACAGGCAGACCTTCCCAAGATTGTCAGGATTCATGCAAATACCTTCTGGGTGTCCTGTGAAGTATGGGGTCCAGAACTAAACCCAAAGGGAAAAGTCATGTTTGTGACCCTCAAGGTAGCTCCTGAGCTATTCAGCCTACAAAATTGAATCCATTAAGCTGCTTCTTGTCTCTACCTTTGAAACCTCCAGCAGAGCTGGGTTACAGGCTTTCTGAAGTACCAACTCTGAGATTAAGAGCTCAAGCTGTTTAATAGTTACCTTACCAGCTTCAAGAGAGTGTCAGGAGGACAAAGCAAGCTCAGAGTTGTGGAAGTGCTTTGAAGAGCAAAGTGCACATGCAAACAAGGTATTAATTATATCAGATAATTTCTTTGAGCTCAACTTCATAGACACCTGTGATATTCATAACCCAGGGGCAAACAAGAGGGGCAATTGTTCTTTCGCACTAAGAAAACTTGGCTGCTTGGCCAAACTCGAGAGAGTTTGTATGTACCCTCAGGATAACCCTTTCAACATGGCTGGATCCATCCTTTGCACTGAGGACACAGAGCTGGGATGGAGGTGGGGAGGTAGAAAGATGTCAGCAGCTGAGGACTAAGAAGAGAAATATCAGTTATTTTTTGTTAGGGTGTGTCAGTTTATTGGAACCCACTGGACCCAGAAACCTGCTTTTACTTAAGAAAGCAGGCAGCAGCCTACTTCACAGGAGAACTACTGTAAGAACCAGTCATGTTGCAGGGAGGCTCAAGGTTAGTTAAGCACATTAACCCACTCTTTGTTTTATAACCCAGGTGTGCTCCTGGCATGAACCCACCATTTTTACAACCATAAAGCAGACATCCAAGAAAGCAGAATTTTCTCAAAAGGTTTAAAATGCCTGACATCACCAGGAAACACTTGCCAACCGGACGGTGAAATTGAAAACCTCATCACTGCTTCCCCCCAACAACCCCAAGCTTAGCGAAGTGACAGTTAATTTGATATTTCTTGCTTCAGTAAGAAAGATACGGCACAATCAACACTCAAAAGCCATGAGACTGAAGTCGGGAGAACTTGACAATGCGGGGGAGGAGTACAGATTTGGCAGAGGTCTGGTTAGCAATAAAGCTTCCTCAGGGAGCCGGAATTGGAGTTGGGGCCCTGCCCAAGTTAACATTTTTACAGGTTGGCTGAGTTGCAGTTTGTTAGCCAGTCAGTAATAAACCCATGTGCAAGAATTTAAAGTTTATGAGGCATGGCCTCTTAATGCCTTTGCTTAGCTCCCTACAGCCCAGAGTTTAAGGAGCCTGGCCTAGCCAGGGTGTTAATTGTTTTGTCAATCTGCAAGGTTGTTTGGGAAAAGGGAAAAAAAAGTCTCCCACAGACTCCAGACCCCAGTCCTCTTGTGAAGGAACAAAGGAGAGCCATTCAGTCCCCTAGGCATTAGTACTTCTACATTCAAACTGGTAATTTGTACCTGGGGTGAGGGGTATGCTGATGAAGGCATTATAAATAGGCTAGGTGGCAAAGGTTCTTAATTGTGTTGGAAGCCACCTAAACTGTAGATCCCCTTCCCAGAAAAATGCACACACTAAGTTCTTAAACAATTTTCACAGGTTAGGGATCTGCTGGAACCCCAACCCAAAGATCCTGGGTTACACCTCTGTTTAAGAATTTGGGTTTGATGGGTGTAGAAACCCCCACTGTCCCGTCTTGGATGGAGGTAAAAGAGGCCCCCATCAGCCCGCAGCTGCTCAGGTCTCATAACGCACTGGTTCTCCGCACCAAAAGGACTCCCCGCTCTCAATATTTTCAACTTTGGTGGGGGTGGGGGGACTAGTATACTAAGTGATCAAAAATGTTCTTTGATCTCCCATCCACCGCACCCTCGGCTCAAGACCTTCCGCTTGGGACCCCCTCCCTACTCTCCCAACATTCCAGTCCCAAGTTGGGGGTGGGGGGCAGGGGGTGTCCCACTGCGTGATGGCCCCACCCCAGGTGTGCCAGACCCAGTTTCCACGCAGGCTGCAGGGGTGCAGGCCCTCCGGGAAGGGCAGGGTTAAGAGTGCATTCCAGCTGCCGGGGAAGAAGGGGGGGCGGGGGAAGGGAGCGCGAAGAAGAGAAACAGACCCGGTCTGTCTGTCGGAGACACAAAGCACGGTACACAAAGGGGGCCCGAGAGGGGCGAAGGGGGCTGCCCGGGGCACCGCTCATCCCCACACCTGCGCGGGGGTTGGGGGAGGAATGTGGACGACGCATTCCTTTGCGGGGGCCAGTGGGGGAGAGCTTCCCACGTCCAGGCTGGGTGAGGAACTCAGCCGCCCCGCACCCCGAAGGAGGTCTAGGTAAGCCGCCGCAGCGGGGCAAGGAGGAGTTGCAGGTCAGACGGCGCTGTGCTCTCCATCCTTCTCTGTCCGCCATCCACCCCCACGCTAACCCCCGAGATGCTTTCCGCTCCCTCTCCAAACCCGAGGCGGAGGCAGCGGCGCCAGAAATTCCCCCGCCCCAGCCTGGGCACCCCTCGCGCGGACCACTGGAGCAGCCCACGTGCGACCCTCGGCCCCGCGTTTCCATCGGGATACCTCGAGGAAGGTCTTACCTTTGCTCTGCGCCTGGCCCAGATCCACCTTCGCGCCTCCAGCCACCAGCGTCACTTCAGCTTCCCCGAAGCCCGCCCCGCACGGCTCGGAGGCCACGCAAAGCAGCCAGCAAACCTGCGCCTGAGGGAAGAGGGGAAAAGGGAACGGCTGGGTCACAGGCGTGCCCGGTTCTGCATACCCGGCCCGATATTCCTCACGGGGCTCTGCTCCGCCACCTTGGCCGCAAGTAGCCGAGCAACTCTCTCTTCTCGACGCCGCCGACGCGTGCGGACCCGCCCAGCTGGACCGCTCCGGCCGGGGCAAGCCAGTGGAGTACCTGAAAGAGGAGGACGAGGAGAAGGGATGCGAGAAGCCCACTAGGGAGCTCCATAGCTGGAGAACGAAGGACGAAGAAGCGGCAGCCTCCGCAGGACAGTGCTTCGCTAAGCTTTCCCCGTGCCTTTGAGCGCCTCTGCCCGCCGGCGCTAGAGGGGTGGGGGTGGGGGGGGGCCAGGTGAGCGCAGGTGGGTGCTGATTGGTCCGGCGCCTCAGGTCCCGCCCCCTCGCAGGTGGGGCCCCCGCAGGCGTGGTGGAGACGCCCACGATACACGCCTGTATTCGTGTTAATGCAGCAATTCTGAAATGCCCACGGGCGTTTCCGGAACTGCTACCCCTAAGGACCCAGGCTGTGTCTCACAGATTCTGGGTTCGAGGTAAAAAACAGAACAAAAACCACCCCGCTCCTCAGTCTCCGCAGCACTCGAAGAAAAATGTTTTTGTGCCTTGCAGCTACAGTGAGAAAAAAGTGGAGACGCTTCTGAACCCGACTGGAAACAGAGGCGCCCCATTCATACTCCCCCAAGGCACTGTTACCCAAAGCTTTGATGGAGGCCGAGTGTGGACGCCCCACAGCCGGCTACAGCGGGGGGTGCCCCCTGCCTCTCTCTCCACCTCCCATGCCAGGCGGCTGAGGACACAGGAGCTGGCAGTGAGGTGCAGAGAGGCAGTGTTACTGACTTTGCGGCAACTTGCGGAAGACTCATTACTTCCATTGCACAGCCCAACAACTGGAGGCTAGGAAAGAAGGCCCCGGAGTTCAGAGGCTGTTGTGGCGCCAAAGGGGGCGAGTAGACCGCGGTTATTAGCGTCATCATCTCCAGGGATCCCTCCTCCCCCATTAAATACAAATGACACTTTCCCAACTTTATATAAAATGTAAATACTTTTTAAAAGTCTTTTTTTTTTTTTTTTAAACGCGGCTGTTATTGGTCTGAAATACTGAATGTAAGTGAAAACTGCGTACTAATCGAGCGGCCTTCCGGGAGCCTCTCACATAAACAGTTCTCCTACCGAACCCCACTCCCGCCCCTTCTTGAAAGAAAGGTGGAGGAGCTAGGATTACTTTTTTTTTTTAAGATTTTTATTTATTTATTTGAGAGAGAAAGAGATCATGAGTGGGAGGGCAGAAGCAAGGGGAGCAGCAGAGGGAGAGGGAGAAGCAGGCTCCCCACTGAGCAGGAAGCCCTATGCGGGACTCGATTCCAGAACCCTGGGATCACCACCCAAGCGGCAGGCAGCCACTGAACTGACTGAGTCACCCAGGCACCCCAACTTTTTTCAAAAACTTTTTTAAAGATTTTATTTATTTGACAGAGCAAAAGTAGGGGGGAAGCTGTAGAGGAAGAGAGAGATGCAGGGTCCCTGCTCAGCAGGGGAAGCCTGGTGTGGGACTCCATTCCAGGACCATGGGATCATGACCTGAACTGAAAGCAGACGCTTAACAACTGAGGCACCACGCACCCCTTTAGACCTGAAATGCTTTCCCCTTCAGGACACACAAGTGGGCTCAGGACATACAAGTGGGCTCCAGACACAGAAACCCTCCTGGGGGCACCTGGGTGGCTCAGTAGTTAAGCGTCTGTCTTTGGCTCAGGCCACAATCCCAGGGTCCTGGGATCCAGCCCCACATCAGGTTCCCTCTCCCACTCCTCTTGCTTGTGTTCCCTCTCTGGCTGTTTCTCTCTGTCAAACAAATAAAATCTTAAAAAAAAAAAAGTTAAAAAAAAAAAAACCCCTCCTGAGACTCAATCCCTCTACCCTGCACACCCTCTCCCCACCAAGCTGAGCTTTCCAAAGATCCTGTTCCCTGAGGCCTCTCCCTGGAGCCTCTCCCTACTTTCCCTAGCTGCCCTGAGAACCCAAGCTGACACCTCCTTGTTCCTCTCCTTCCTCCTCCCCAGCTCAGATTCAGGGCTTTGAGGAGCCTGGAGTCTGTAATTATAGATTCTTTGGTCCTTTAGGGACAACCTGGTGGCTTGCCTATCTTTCCACCCATTAGGCCTGTGGCTAAGAGGTAAACGGTTTGCGCTGGGACAGTGGTAGTCCTCTCTCCAGCTGAACACTGGCCATACCGCCTGTGTTCAAACGGGTGTTCCACCATGATTAGTACTGAGGCCTCAGGCAAGTGAAATAACCTCTTTGAGGCTCAGTTCTGCATGCATTAAGACATCTGTCCTCTAAAGTACTAGGATTAAATGAATTAATACATATAAACGAGGATTAAATTAATTAATACATTTAAAACGCTAAACTCTGTACCTGACACAGAATAAGTGCCAGACATTGCCTGTATTGCTTTAAGATCTTGGCTTAATAGTCCTCTGCCTCGTGAGTGGTTTCTGTCCTCCTTAGCACCCTCGCATTCCCCAAACTAAGAAATGTAACCCTTCAATTTCACCGCTGATGTTTTGTATTGGCATCTGGTATTAAGGGAGAGCTCGGTTAACTGGCTTATGGTCCCAGCGGCTGGGAGTTGGCCAGGGACGATGCACTGGAAAAGCCAGAGGCAGCTCGCTGAGCTCCACACCTCGCTAGCCTCCATCTACAGCAGGGGTCGCTTTCCTTGTCGGTGGGGAGGTTAGCTATGCGTGCAGGGACGCATCGTGGCAGAGAAGGCCCCAGTGGCTCTGCCTAGCCTCGCCTCGCAGGTTCCACTGAGCCCGCGCGGAACTAGATGAAGCTATTAAGTGGACCGTTAAACACAGACGAGCCTCGAGATACAAGCCCTAATTAAGTAAACACCCGGCTGGAGAGCCGTTGAACTCGCTCATTTCCGCCTCCTTCTAGGGCATTCAGCATTCTGGGCGAGGGGCGAGGAGAGGAGAAGAGAAATTGAGAGTCAGCTCTTCTGCCTTCAACTTGGACCACGCTGCTGTCTTCGTGGCTCCCCCTTGTCGCTCACTCGCTCCTTCGTTCGTTCGTTCATTCATTCAGTAAATACTCGCTGGTAGCCTGCTATGTGCCAAGCACTAGAGATACAATGGTGAACAAAGCAAGCAACCCTCCCCCCTCCCGCCCCCCCCCCCCCCGCCCCCTTAGACCATCCATCCCAGACTGTGTGTGCGCAAGCACGGGGGTGGGGGGCCGGGTTGAGGAAAATAACCAAGTAAGTAAATGTTAGATAATACGTGCTGTGTGCATGAACAAAGATGAAATGGGAAGTGCAAATTCGTGAGATAGAAAGTAGGGGCGCCTGGTTGGCTCAGTTGGTGGGATCCTGTGACTTTTTTTTTTTTTTTAATTTATTTATTCATTTGAGAGAGCACAAGCAGGGGGAGTGGCAGATGGAGAAGCAGACACCCTACTGAGCAGGGAGCCCAACACAGGGCTCTATCCCAGGACTCTGAGATCATGACCAGAGCTGAAGGCAGATGCTTAACCATCTGAGCCACCCAGGTGTCCTGAGCCTGCAACTCTTGATTTCAGGGTCGTGAGTTGAAGGCCTGCAATGGGCAAAGAGACAACTTAACAAAAACAAAAATCAAAAAACACGAGATGTAAGATAGGGTTGGAAATTGTACATAACGTGATCCAGAAGGTGTTTCCAACAGAATCCAGGAAGAGACAGGATCC
The DNA here is from genome assembly GCF_902655055.1 of Lutra lutra. NCBI lineage: Eukaryota > Metazoa > Chordata > Mammalia > Carnivora > Mustelidae > Lutra > Lutra lutra. The sequence goes on from NC_062294.1 coordinate 17,250,280, forward strand.
AAGCCAGAGGGTTCAAGTCTTACTGGGGGGCCTAGAGGAATGGGCAGGGTTCAGAGAATCAAAAGGGATATTGAGGCGCTGGGGACCAACAACAACAGAGAGGCCTTAGAACTTTGAGGACTGAAGGGCAAGGGGAGGAAATGATGTCACTGAAAGTTGGGAGTTGGGGAGAGCTGGAGAGTAGAGGAAGGACTACCCCTCCCAAATGTAGCTGCTATCTGGCCAGGGCAAGCAAGTAGGATGCAGGAAAACTCCCAACATCTTTCTCCTTTTGCCATTCATCTCCCAGCAGCACTTCCTATGGGCCTAACCCACCCAGAAGCCTGTGGGCAGGAAAGCCCAGGTCTCTAGGGGTCATTTCTCCAGTCACAGGGCAGGATGGAGAAAACAGAAAATGGATGAGGGGTGGGCGAGCAATGGGGAAAGCCAAGAGGCCTCACTGAGAAATGGACATTTGAACAATACATTTGAACATTTGAACAATACAAGGAAGTGAAGAAACAAGTTACAGTAAGGATATCTGAAGAAAGAGTATTCCAGGGGCGCCTGGGTGGCTCAGTGGGTTAAAGCCTCTGCCTTCGGCTCTGGTCATGATCCCAGGGTCCTGGGATCGAGCCCCGCATCAGGCTCTCTGCTCAGCGGGAAGCCTGCTTCCTCCTCTCTCTCTCTGTCTGCCTCTCTGCCTACTTGTGATCTCTGTCAAATAAATAAAATCTTTAAAATAAATAAATAAATAAATTAATTAATTTTAAAAAAAAGAAAGAAAGAAAGAAAGAGTATTCCAGGCCGACAAACCCAAGCAAAGGCCCTGAGGCAGTGGATTACTTGGGACAGAAAAAAATTAAAAAAAATAAAAGCTAGAATGTCTGGAGTAGAGTGACAAGTAGGAAATGAGTCAGAGTTGGGAGGGTGAGGAACAAATCTTACAGAGCATCATAGGCCATTGTAAAAACCTACTGAGTGGGAGGGGAGGAAGACCCTGGCGGCTGTAAGCAGAGGCATGGCCTTGAGACCACAGGGAATGAGGGTAGAAGTCGGGAGGTCAACAGGGATCCTACTGCAATCATCCACACAGCAGCGGAAACAGCTTGGTTTAGGGTAGACATTGTAGAAGGGATAAATTATCAGATTAAAAAGCACCCAGAAAATAACAAGTGTTGGCGAGGATGTTAAAAAATTGGAACGCTTGTGCACTGTGGGTGGAAATGGAAAATGGTGCAGCCACCATGGAAAACAGCATGGCGGTTACTAAAAAAATTAAAAATAGAATTTCCAGATGATATAGCAATTGCACTTCTGGTTACATACTCAAAAGAATTGAGAGCAGGGACGCACAGAGATATTTGAACATCCATGCTCATAGCAACATTATTTGCAATAGCCAAGAGGCAGGAGCAATCCAAATGTCCATCCACAGATGAATGAATTAAACAAAATGTTCATTAGGTACAGAGTTTCAGTTTTGCATGATGAAATGAGTTCTGTGGATAGATAGTGGTGATGGTGGCATGACAGTGTGAATGTACTTAATGCCACTGAACTGTATACGAATTTTACCATGACTTTCAAAAAGTTTCTAAAAAAGTGATTTTAGATTTTAGATTCTGGGTGTATTTTAAAACTATTGCCAGGGTGCCCGGCTGGCTCAGTTAGTAGAACATGCGGCTCTTGATCCTGGGGTTGGGAGATAGAGCCCAAGTTGGGCATAAAGAAGACTTCAAAATTTTTTTTTAGGGAACCTGGGTGGCTCAGTTGGTTAAGCAACTGCCTTCGGCTCAGGTCATGATCCTGGAGTCCCGGGATCGAGTCCTGCATCAGGCTCCCGGCTTGGTGGAGAGTCTGCTTCTCCCTCTGACCTTCCCCCCCTCATGCTTTCTCTCTTGATCTCTAATTTTCTCTCAAATAAATAAATAAATAAAATCTTTAAAAAAAAATTTTTTTAAATAAAGATATTGCCAACAATACTACTACCCAAAGGATTGGCTGTGGGTGCGAGAGAAAGAGTAGGTCAAGGATGACTCCAGCCTTTGGGGCCTCAGCAACCAGCAGGATAGCAATGCCATTTCTTGAGTTTGGGAAGGTATGTGTAGTAACACTATCAGGGTACTGCTCAGACCCTCCCTGGGATCCCTTTAAAGTTTTCTGAGCTCCCCTTTCTCAGCTTCTGTGAGCTGATGCTCCTAGTACCCTGCACATGTGACTCTCTTCAGAGACATGCCCATCGACTCTTGGGGTCTGTTTGCCCTTGCAAGGAAGTGCCCAGGGTCATGAGTTCATGCCCTGTACTGGATTCCATTTTGGGTGTGGAGCCTACTTTAAAAAAGGGGGGGGGGAAGGGGGGCACCTGAGTGGCTCAATCAGTTAAGCCCCTGACTTCGGCTCAGGTCATGATCTCAGGGTCCTGGGATCAAGCTCCATGACAGTCTCCCTGCTCAGCAGGGACTCGCTTCTCCCTCTCCCACTATTCCTCCCCCTGCTTGTGTTCTCTCTGTCTCTCTCTCAAGTAAATAAATTTAAAAATCTGGGGCACCTGTGTGGCTCAATCAGTTGGGCATCTGCCTTCAGCTTGGGTCCCAGGGTCATGGGATTGAGCCTGGCATTAGCTCAGCAGGGAGTCTGCTTCTCTCTCTGCCCTTACCTAACACTCAGGCTTGTTCTCTCTGAAATAAATAAAATCTTAAAAATCTGAGGGATGCCTGGGTAGCCCAAGTCGTTAAGCATCTGCCTTCGGCTCAGATCATAATCCCGGTGCTCTGGGATGGGGCCCTTCGTTGGCTCCTTGCTCAGCTGGGAGCCTTCCTACTTGCTCTCTCTCTCTCTCACTCTCTGACAAACAAAATCTTAAAAAAAGAAAAATAAAGGACAAGGACTCCAAAGTCCCACTGTCTGGCTTTAAATCCTGAATCCAGGGGTGCCTGGGTGGCTCAGTCGGTTGGGTGTCTTCCTTCAGCTCAGGTCATGATCTCAGGGTCTTAAGATCAAGCCCTATGTCAAGGTCTCTGCTCAGCGGGAAGTCTGCTTCTCCCTCTCCCTCTCCCTCTGCAGCTCCTTCTGCTTATGCTCTTTCTCCCAAATAAATAAATAAAATCTTTTAAAAAATTAATAAATAAATCCTGAATCCAGTTCTTCTGATATATGAGAACTTAGGCAGGTGACTTTCTACTCTCTTGTGCTCCAATATTCTCATCTATAAGATGGGATAAATATAGTAACACCTTCACATAGGTTATGTCACTATTTTTGTAAAACACTTTAGAACATCGGGCACCTGGGTGGCTCAGTGGGTTAAGCCGCTGCCTTCGGCTCAGGTCATGATCTCAGGGTCCTGGGATCGAGTCCCGCATCGGGCTCTCTGCTCAGCAAGAAGCCTGCTTCCCTCTCTCTCTCTCTCTGCCTGCCTCTCCGTCTACTTGTGATCTCTCTCTCTGTCAAATAAATAAATAAATAATCTTAAAAAAAAAAAAACAAAAAAACCAAAAAAACCCACTTTAGAACATGATAAACATAAGTGTTAAATTGTATTAATTGTCCCTCTCCTTTCATTGAGGATTTCCTCAATGAAAGATAGTTTTTACCTGCTTTGTTCACAGTGCATAGAACAGCCTAGCATAGGGGCGCCTGTTTGGATCAGTGGGTTGGGCCTCTGCCTTTGGCTTGGGTTGTGATCTCAGCATCCTGGGATCGAGCCCCGAATCGGTCTCTCTGCTCAGCAAGGATCCTGCTTCCCCCTCCCCCTCTGCCTGGCTCTCTGCCTACTTGTAATCTCCGTCTCTGTTAAATAAATAAATAAATAAATAAATAAAATCTTAAAAAAAAAAAAAACACAGCCTAACATAAAATACTCAAATATCTATTGAATGGATGAAATCAACAAGATGCAACTTATAAGCATCTGACAGGGTGCTAGATTCGTAGTAGAAGCAAAACTCGTGTGGGTTGCCTGATGCACCTCACAGAGCTGAGGAGAGATCCAATGAGCTAACATAGGGCTAAGTATTTAGCAAAGAATCATACAAATAATACAAGTCATAATAAAATCAACTACTACCATTTCCTGAGCACACACCAGGTTCAGATTCTGTACTAATTACTTTTCATGCATGAACTCATTCGAATCCTCACAACTCTACACAGTCATTCATATTATTACTTTTCACTGATGAGAAAACAGGGTAAGTCCCTTGCCCAAGACCACACACTAAGGCAGAAGCAAAGCCACAGTGTAGCCCAGTTCTGCCTCACTCCAAAACTCACTGTCTGAACCAGTTGCCAAGCTGCTATCTGTCAATATTTGCTGGAAGAATGAGTTTGTGAAGCAGGTCTTTGGTATATTAGGAAGAATTCCATAGTATCCGATCCTTTCTCTTAAAAACCTCTTAAAATAAACATGTTTACCCCTGATTCAAGGTTAAATTCTGGGTTCTGCAAGAAACATTTAGAAAGAGCTTTTCTGCCCATTTTCGGTAGCAAAATTCCCAGATCTCCCCTCCCACACAGCACACTTAGGGGGATGTGTCCCAAAGACAAGCGAGTATTTTGCAGTCTTTTTCTAGGAAGGAGCCTTAAAACTGGGTGGGGTCCTATTTCCTGTCCCTCCCCTCCACTGCCCAGCGCTCTGCACAAATGATTCCATAGTCTTGCTTCTTTTTTTTTTTTAAAGATTTTATTTATTTATTTGACAGAGAGAGATCACAAGTAGAGAGAGAGGCAGGCGGAGAGAGAGGAGGGAGCAGGCTCCCTGCTGAGCAGAGAGCCCGATGCGGGACTCGATCCCAGGACCCTGAGATCATGACCTGAGCCGAAGGCAGCGGCTTAACCCACTGAGCCACCCAGGCGCCCCCATAGTCTTGCTTCTTTATATTTGTTCTTGATTTCTCTGGGACCCTCCTTTTTGTCTGGTGATGTCACTGGCTAGCTCCTTCCATCTATCACTTCTGAAGACTGCAAGGTGCTGAGGCAGCTGACCCCAGCAAGAAACCTGATCCATATACCTTCCCTTTCCTTGAGTCTTGGGAGGGGCTGTGCTGCCTTTAGCATCAGTGAATTTCTGCCAAGGCCTGAGCTGTCAGTTTCCAAAGACCAGCAGCCAAGCATTTACGTATGTGTGTACAATGAGCACACAGAATCAATTAATCAATAAGCACTCACAAAACCCTGAAGACCCGTGGTTGGCTAGGGTCTAGAAACTTTGAGTACTATAGGGCTGGAAAAGGGCCTTGAAGAAAACAACAACAACAACAACAACAACAACAACATAACAATAATCTGTCTTCAAAGGCATTCTTCATCCTTCCCCTGAGAGGCACTGGTGACCCTCGGATTAGGTTTCCCAGGCTCACTTGAGAGAGGACTTCCTGTTGGGATCAGTCAATGGGAAGCACTAGGAAGATTGGAGGCAGGACAATGAAAAAGCCAGGGTATTTATTCTCCTGCATCAGTGTCTTGGCAATGGCTGGGTCTTGTCTATAGCTCCAGCTGTGGGTCCAGGTTCTAGTAACACCACCTTTCCCCTCTCTTCTTCCTGCTAAGTGGTGGATGACTTTTTGCTGCCTTATCTATAGGTTGCATCACTGTCCCCTATTTGACTTCTCAGCCTCTCCGTCCCCTCTGCATTAAGTTCCCTCCAAAGACTCACGGTGGTTTTGCTTTCCGTATTGGATGTTGATTGATAGGAGAGTTAAAACACAGTACTTGCTATGGGTGAGACAGTGTTCTAGATACATTACATAAATTAACTTACTCAATTCCACCATCTGAGGAATGATTATATTTTACAGATAATAGTTTAAATTTACATCTTACAAAACTGAGGCACTTAGAGTTTCATCTACTCTAAGCAACACCCCAAATCTGGATGCATATCAGAAATTGCCCAGGAGATGCCAGCAATGTTTGATTTCTTGTTCTGGGTGGTGTATACATGTCTGTGCTCACTTAGAGGAAATTTATGGAGCAATAAATCCATGGTTTTATACTCTTCTGTGTGTATACATGTCAAGAAAGATCCAGTTTGTAAAATGGCATTTAGCAAAGAAAAAGACACTGTTTTCAAGATGTTTGTGAAGAGTTAATTTTTTCCCCTAAAATGAGTCAGAAAAAAAGTAACATTTCGAAAGTACCATATTCTTTTATATAGTTTATGATTGTAAACATATGAAACAAAATTAAAATTAAACATTTTAAGTAAAACAACATAGTTTTAAATCTTATAAAAATAGGGGCACCTGGGTGGCTCAGTTGTTAAGTGTCTGCCGTTGGCTCAGGTCATGATCCTGGGATCCTGGGATCGAGCCCTGCATTGGACTCCCTGCTCAGCAGGGGAGTCTACTTCTCCCTCTCCCACTCCCCCTGCTTATGTTCCCTCTCTCACTGCCTCTCTCTCTCTCTCTCTGTCAAATAAGTAAATAAAACCTTAAAAAAAACTTGTAAAATTATTATATCTAACTTTTTTTTACTTAACAAAAAAAAGGATATTTAGTGTTACTAAAGATTCAACATAAGGCGCCTGGGTGGCTCAGTCAGTTAAGCGACTGCCTTTGGCTCAGGTCATGATCCTCGGGTTCTGGGATTGAGCCCCGTGTCAAGCTCCCTGCTCAGTGGGGAGTTTGCTTCCCCCTCTGCCTGCCGCTCTGCCTGCTTGTGCTATCTCTTTGTCAAATAAATAAATAAAATCTAAAAACAAAAAAAATTCGTCATAAATATAATTTCTGATGTCTACTGTTAGATCAACATTTGTTAACCCTTTTCCTCCTGTAGGACTGGGTAATTTTATTTTATTTTATTTTTTTTAAAGATTTTATTTATTTATTTGACAGAGAGAGATCACAAGTAGACAGAGAGGCAAGCAGAGAGAGAGAGGAGGAAGCAGGCTCCCCGCTGAGCGGAGAGCCCGATGCGGGACTCGATCCCAGGACCCTGAGATCATGACCTGAGCCGAAGGCAGCGGCTTAACCCACTGAGCCACCCAGGTGCCCGGACTGGGTAATTTTAAACTTAAGGATATTATTAAAAATGCTACAATGGCAGGGCGCCTGGGTGGCTCAGTGGGTTAAGCCGCTGCCTTCGGCTCAGGTCATGATCTCAGGGTCCTGGGATCGAGTCCCACATCGGGCTCTCTGCTCAGCAAGAAGCCTGCTTCCCTCTCTCTCTCTCTGCCTTCCTCTCCCTCTACTTGTGATCTCTCTCTGTCAAATAAATAAATAAAATCTTTAAAAAAAAAATTAAAAAAAAATGCTACAATGGGGCGCCTGGGTGGCTCAGTGGGTTGGGCCGCTGCCTTCGGCTCAGGTCATGATCTCAGGGTCCTGGGATCGAGCCCCACATCAGGCTCTCTGCTCAGCGGGGAGCCTGCTTCCTCCTCTCTCTCTGCCTGCCTCTCTGCCTGCTTGTGATCTCTTTCTGTCAAATAAATAAATAAATAAAATCTTTAAAAAAAAAAATGCTACAATGGGGGCACCTGGGTGGCTCAGTGGGTTAAAGCCTCTGCCTTTGGTTCAAGTCATGATTCCAGGGTCCTGGGATCAAGCTCCACATCAGGCTCTCTGCTCAGCAGGGAGCCTTCTTCCTCCTCTCTCTCTGCCTGCCTCTCTGCCTATTTGTGATCTCTGTCAAATAAATAAAATCTTAAAAAAAAAAAATGCTACAATGAAGAAAAAAATTGTCCAGGAAGCCAATTAAAGTTACAGCAGGTGATGGACACCATCCTAGCCCTACTGAATCAGACCTGCCAGTCCCTGGGGCCCAGAAATCTGGATATTTAAAAGCTTCCCAGGTGATTCTGATGCAACTAACCCAGCACCCCTCCATGAACTGGTATTCAGAAAACCCTGACCTTGTTTTGGTGATGAGGATGCGTAGATCCAGATCAGTAAAGTGACCTGCCCATGGTTGCACAGCAAACTCTATAGGAGACAAGAACACTGCCAAGGACAGCAACTTCAAGGTCACATGGCTGGTTTCTAATGTTTGGACTCGTTTTCCCTAGGAGCCATCTGAAGCCACTTATTATTAGAAATGTTTTGGAAAATTCAGCGTGTAAACAGACATGTGCAGGATTGCTGAGCGGCTGATCAGTGTTTGGAAAGGAAAAAAAGAGGCAGTTTCATCCACTTAGTCTTATTTTCAGTCCTTTCTGAATAAGTTCGTTAATCCTTCCTCTATTCTAACCTTCCCCATTCTGACCAAGACTGTGGTTGGGCCAAGAATTCATACTTTTTAACAGGGGCCTAAGGTAATCTGACAATTTGGAAAATATGATCAAAATCCAAAAAGCCCAGAATCTAAATGGAGTTTGTAATAACCAACCCCATAAGGGTTGGATTTTTGTCTCCTCCCCATTCCCCATTGCTATATTCCCAGCACCAACGACAGTGCCTGGCACACAGTAGAAGCTTAATAAATATTTATTGAATGAAATAATAATAATATTTTTCTTGAATTTTGAAAATGTTTTCTGTACCATTATTCCCTGATCCCCACAATGGACAGAATAGGTACTAGGATCCTCGTTTTACAGAAAATAAAACTGAGTTCAGAGAGACAAGGTGACTTATCAGATCACATAGGATAAGTGTTAGAAGCTCTGTGAAATTCTCCTCTCCCAGCTGATGGTGATGAGGAGGAACACAAGTGAGAAGATGCAAATACGAATGAAGAATAAACTATCAGACTTCAGCTCAAAAAAGCTAACAAGGGTAAGAAATTCTAGCATTTCACTGGAAGAGGATATTGGAGGCTCAAAAATTCCAGAGGATACACAAATCTATCTCTGGACTCTGAACTTTGCTTAGTCATTAGTTCAAGCAGCCCTTGCTTGCCTGCTTTATTAGTAATAGTAACTCTCTCTTTTTCCATATCATTAAATGCTAAACGCTTTGCGCATCTTATTCTATTACCACTCTCCTGGACCACTGCAATAGCCTTTTTTAGTCTCCCTCCAACCTGTTTTCTGCATTACTGTCAGACTGATCATTTAAAACTGCCAAGTCTTGGGTGGCTCAGTCAGTTAAGCATTGGCCTTTGGCTCAGGTCATGATCCCAGAGTCCTGGGATTGAGTCCTGCATCGGGCTCCCTTCTCCATGCTTCTCTCTTTGCCTCTGCTAATATCTCTCTGTCAAATAAAGAAATAAAATCCTTAAGAAAGAATGAAAGAGTGAGCTAAGATGGGAATAAAGTAACAAGATAGTCTCTGGGGAATGGTCAGGACAGATATTCTAAGAAGGCAACACTGAAGCTAAGACCTGAAGGTTGAAAAGAAGCCAGTCATGGAAAAGTTGGGAGAAAGTATTCCAGGCAGAAGGAACAGCATGTGCAAATACCTTTGCTGAGGTAAGCAACTTCTAGAAACCAGGAACAAAGTAGACAGTTGTGGCAGAAGTAGAATGAGTCAGAGAGAGAGAGATGAGGTAAGACTGGAGAAGTAGGTGAGAGCCAGATCATATAGGGCTCTGCAACTATAGAAACTGGTCTTCTATTCCATGACCAAAAAAAAAAATAAATAAATAAAGCTACTAAACAGAGGAGGAATATGAGCTGATTTATATTTTGTAACAATCCTTCTAGCTCCCGTGTGAAAATGAATTGGGGATAGGAGGAATGAAAGTAAGGGACAAGAGAGGAGGCTGGTGCTAGGCCCAGAAAAGAGAGGACAAGCTTGCTGGGACCATAGGAGAAGATGGAGTAGAGTGGTCAGATTTCCGATAGAGCTTCCAGGTGAAATTGACAAGAATGGATGATAGACTGGTCTTGAGGATGAAGAGGAGGAGGCGATGGTGCTATTTATGGAGGAAGAATCAGGTGCAGGAGGAATCAAGAGTTCCATCTGGATTGGGAAGTTGGAGCTAGGCAGACGCAGATACTGAGTTCACCATGGACCATGGGTGGGTATCTCCAAAGAGATGATACTTAAACACAATAGATTAGCCCTGATATGCTCTGACATTTGAAGACTGGGCAGAAGAGGAGAGACTAAGAGAGATAAAAGGAAAACCAGAAGATTGAAGTCCACAAAAGAAAGTGTTTCCAAAAAGAGGAGGTGACCAGCTCGGTCAAAGATGCTGGGAGGGGGCGCGTGGCTGGCTCAGTGGGTTAAAGCCTCTGCCTTCAGCTCAGGTCATGATCCCAGGGTTCTGGGATCGAGCCCCACATCGGGCTCTCTGCTTGGCAGGGAGCCCGCTTCCTCCTCTCTCTCTCTGCCTGCCTCGCTGCCTACCTGTGATCTCTATCTGTCAAATAAAAAAAAAAAAATCTTTATAAAAAAAGATGCTGGGAGGCCATGAAAGGTGTGGTCAGGGATATGTCCATTGAATTTGGCTGTTTGAGGTCATTGGAAGCACAGTTTCATGAGAGAATCACACCAGAAACTAGATTGGATTAGACAGAACGGTAAATTAGAGGTGAGGAAGCATGTACAGACAATTATTTTCAAGTTTTCCTTCAGCGGGGGTGTAGCTGCTGGTGTGTGTGGAGACAAGTGAGGGTTTGTTTTTTTAGATAGAATTTACTAGAGTCATGTTCTCCAAACTTCAGTCATTGAAGAAATGTCTTTGTTTCTGCCCCATCCTTACACCACAGGTACTCTAAATTTAAAATTCGTCTTATTTTTTAAAAAGATTTTATTTACTTATTTGACAGAGAGACAGTGAGAGAGGGAACACAAGCAGGGGGAGTGGAGAGTGAGAAGCAGGCTTCCCACTGAGCAGGGAACCCAATGTGGGGCTCAATCCCAGGATCCTAGGATCATGACTTGAGCCAAAGTCAGATGCTTAACGACTGAGCCATCCAGGCACCCCTTAAAATTAGTCTTAAAATTAACTCAATTTTAGGGGTGTCTGGATGGCTCAGTTGGAATTTCAAAGAAAAAACAATTTTTTTGGTTATGGTCCATGTGATTTAAAACAACCTAATACTGGGATTATATTCTGAGAAACACTTCCTAGAACATTTCTTTTCTTTTGTCGTTGAGAAATAACTTATGCTTGGTTGAGTGAGCAGATCTTAAATGTAGAGCTCGAATAATTTTTGCATAGGTATATACCAGTGTATCACGCAGTTTAAGCGAAAGAGTTTTCTTTCTTTCTTTTCCTTCCTTCCTTCCTTCCTTTAAGATTTTATTTATTTATTTGTCAGAGAGAAAGAGAGAGAGAGAGAGTGAGCATGTACAAACAGGCAGAAGGAGAAGCAGGGTCCCCACTTCCCTGAAGGCAGATGCTTAACCCATGGAGCCACCCAGATGTCCCAAACTCAAGACTTTTCTACCAAGGAGGCCAGGGTCAGCCTTCAAACATAGCAAAGTCCTCATGGAATCAACAGTTTGCGCCTCATAATATTCCTAGTGCCTAGCACAGTGCTAGTGCATCATAGGTACTCTCTCTTTTTTCTTTTTTTCTTATTAGTTTTCTACAAAGAACATGTGTTATTTATGAGTTAAAAAACCAAGTCCTAGGGCCCCTGGGTGGCTCGTTAGTTGAGCAACTGCCTTCAGCTCAGGTCATGATCCTGGAGCCCCGGGATCAAGTCCCACATGGGCCTCCCATCTCAGCAGGGGGTCTGCTTCGACCTTTTGACCTTCCCCCTTCATACTTGTTCTTTCATTCTCTCTCAAATAAATTTTTAAAAATCTTTAAAAAAATAAAATTAAAAAAAAAAAAGGTCCTATCCAGGGCACCTGTCTGGTCCAGTTGGTTCTTGATCTTGGGGTTGTGAATTTGAACCCCACATTGGGGATAGAGATTACTTAAAAATAAAGTCTTTGAAAAAAAAAAAAAACCAGTCTTATTTGAACTCCAATTTTCCAGAGTGTCTAATCTAGAACTTATCAATGAAAACCAGAAAGAACATCAGGATCTCCCTTTGGATGTTAAGCCCTAGACTGAGAAGAGAGACGTGTCCAAACAGGAGCATCCAGGAGTGGGTATCCTGATTCCAAGCCTCCCCCTAGCTACTAATCTGTATTTTGTGGGTCTTTGCTCTCACACCCTCATACACAATAGTTAAGGACACCAGAACCAATTCACTAAAACAGGGACAGCAAGACAAAACATCACCCATAAGTCTTTAAAAATTTAAAGAGTCTGATATAGTCCTCCATTTGGCATCTGCCACGAAAGGAAATCGCCTGGGGCCTGTGCCTCTGTTGTTTTCCCTTTTCCAGATATCTTCTGTACAAATGCCCCTCCCTGAGGTTTACCCTCAGCTGCTGGTAGGAGGGTGTCAGGGCCCTTTGCGGGAGGAGTTGTAGAATGGAAAAGCCCTTTATATTCAGACAAGTGAAACTAATGAGTTGATATTCCCCAAGCACGTTGAGGATCAAAGTCAGAGATGTGAAACTCTGGCAAGGATACAGACATCTGTGGGCATGGGTGGGCCCAAGCTGGGAGACCCTGGAGAGTGCTACCAGGGGCTGTGCACACCCGGTTGGGCCTGCCTGTGACCAGACAGGTGTCAGGGCTGGCTGGAGAAGGCCAGGTCCCCAAGCTGAATGCAGGAAGGAAGAATTTGGAACCATTGTAATTAAATTAATTACAGGAATTTGTGGTGTAGGGGTAGAAGTAAAAGACAAGGAAGAAAAAAACATTCCACCGAGCCAAATTAACCAATGTTGAGTTTTAGCTTTTGCTCCGAAAAGGATGCAACCAGTGTCATTTTTGTATAAGAAATAAGAACATTGTGATTAAAGTAAAAAAAATACTTGATATCTACTTAGAAATCCATTCCTATCTTTACCTTCAAAGAGGCAAACTCTCCGAGGTGGTTTATGTGCTCCTCCCTACACTTAAAAATACTTTTACATAATTGTACCAGCATGACAACTTGCTTTTTCTATACAATCTTATTTTTAAGAATTGTCTGATCTGGGGCGCCTGGGTGGCTCAGTGGGTTAAAGCCTCTGTCTTCAGCTCAGGTCATGATCTCAGGGTCCTGGGATCGAGCCCCGCATCGGGCTCTCTGCTCAGCGGAGAGCCTGCTTCCCTCCTCTCTCTCTGCCTGCCTCTCTGCCTACTTGTGATCTCTGTCTGTCAAATAAATAAATAAAAATCTTAAAAAAAAAAAAAAAGAATTGTCTGATCTGATATACATGAACTTACTCCTCCTCCAGCACATGCATAGACCACATTTTGCTGGTGGCTATGGGATACCAAGAGCCAACACTTAATAGGATGCCTCTCTACCAGAAAGGATCCCAAGTCCTCAGAAAGGATCTACGAGTCCCCTTGAATTCTTCACCTAGGAGGACATAGGGATAAATCAAATTTCTCATTGTCACACAGCTGCTAAGTGACAGGGTAGGATTTGGGGCCCAAGTCTGCGACCAAAGTTCAGGGTCCTCTTTATTGCACCATCCAGCCTGTCCTTGGGTGGCTTCCCAAGCTTTAATGTTTCAGGCAAGTGGACCCAGTACTGTATAAATTAACTATTGCTGGTAACAAACCATCCCCAAAATGTAGTGGTTTAAAACAATAACTGTTATTTCTCATGATTCTGTGGGTTGACAAGATGGGTCTTCTGATCTTACCTGGACTCACTCAGTAGCTGTGGTCATCTGGCAGCTTGGCTGGTTGGCCTACGATGGCTTCATTCATATGTCTGGAGCCTCAGCTGGGATTTCTGGCCTTCTCTTCCAGCTGGACTTCTTCAGAAGGTGGTGGATATGTTCCAAGAGAGTGAGAGCAGAAGCGGTAAGGTCTTGGCAACAGCCCCTTCTGCTGCATTCTTTCTGTTAAAGAAAGTCACAAAATCAGCTTCGATTCAAACGGTGGGAAAACAGACCCCATCTTAGATGGGAGGGCATGCAAAGAATTTGTGGCCACCTTTAATCTATTATAGTTAGGGTGCCTGGGTGGCTCAGTAATTAAGCGTCTGCCTTCGGTCCTGAGATCGAGCCCTGCATCAGGTTCCTTGCTCAGTGGGAAACTTGCTTCTCCCTCTCCCACTCCCCCTGCTTGTGTTCCCTCTCTTGCTGTGACTCTTTCTGTCAGATAAATAAATAAAATCTTAAAAAAAAATCTACTAAAGTAGCCATCCTTATATATACCCCTGCTATATAGGCAGTGTGTGTGTCTCTAAAGTGTGTACCAAGGAGTAGAATTGTCAGAACTGGGTTTTCCAACTTGAGTTTTTTTAGTTACTCAAAGATTTTTTATTGCAATATAATCCATATATCATAAAATTCACCATTTTAAAAGGGTGTATTCAAGACTTTTTAGGTTGTGCAACCATCACTATGATCTAATTCCAGGACATTTCTTTAACCCAAAAGGACCCTCCTAACTCATTAGTAGTCAATCTTCACTTCCCTCCTCCTTAGCCCCTGGCAAACACCTATAGATTTAACTATTTTGAGCATTTCATATAAATGGAATCATATAACATGTGATGTTTTGTATCTGGCTTCTTAAACTTGGCATAAGGTTTTCAGGTTCATCTACATTGTAGCATGTATCATTACTTCATTCCTTTTTTATGGCTGAATAATATTCCACTGTATTGATTAACCACAATTTGTTTATCTATTCATCATCTGATAGACATTTATGTTGTTTCTGCTTTTTAGCTGTTATGAATAATACTATTATGAATGTTCATGCACAAGTTTTTGTACAAACACACATTTTCTCTTCTCTGGGATATATACCTTAGAGTAGAATTGCTGGGTCATACAGTAATTCTATGTTTAACTTTTTGAGGAAGTGCCAAACTAGTTTCCACAGTGGCTGAACCATTTTACGTTTCTACCAACAATTCATGAGGTTTCCAATTTCTCCAAATCTTTGCCAACACTTGCTATTTTCCATTAAAAAAATTATAGCCATTCTAGTGAGTGTAAAGTGCTATTTTGTTGTGATTTTGATTTGCATTTCTCTAATGATTAATGATGTGGAGCATTTTTTCATGCGTTTATTGGCCATTGGCATGTCTTCTTTGGAGAAAGGTCTACTGAAATCCTTTGTCCACTTTTAGAATGGGTTGTCTTTTTATTGTTGAATTTTAAGAGTTCTTTTTTCCTTTAAGATTTTATTTATTTATTTGACAGAGAGAGAGCAAAGCAGGGGGAGCAGCAGGCAGAGGCAAAGGGAGAAGCAGAAGCAGGCAGAGGAAGAGGGAAAAGCAGGCTCCCCACTGAGCAAGGAGCCCAATGTGGGGCTCGATCCCAGGACTCTGGGATCATGATCTGAGCTGAGGGCAGATGCTTAACCAACTGAGCCAACCAGGGGCCCCTGTAAGAGTTCTTTATATATTCTGGGTATTAGACCCCAGTCAAATATATGATGTGCAGATACTTTTTTTCCCATTCTGTGGGTTGTCTTTTCACTTTCTCAACAGTATCCTTTAAAACACAGAAGTTTTTATATTCATGAAGTCCAAATTATCTATTTTTTCTTTGATTGCTCATGCTTTTAGTGTCATATCCAAGAAATCATTACTTAAACCTAGGTTATGAAAAGTTACACTCATGTTTTCTTCTAAAAGTTTTACAATTTTAGCTCTTACATGTAGGTCTTTGATCCAATTTTAGTTCATTCTTAAATATGGTGTGAGGTAAGGGTCCAGCCTCATTTCCTTGGATATCCAATACCATTTGCTGAAAAGACTCCTCTCTCCCTATCGGGTTGTCTTGGGATCATTATTGAAAATCAACTGGGTACCATTACAATATCAAACATTACAAGTATCAGCCAGCATCCTTGTCTTGTTCCTAGTCTGGGAATAATTCTATTATTTCACCATTATGTATGCTGTTTGATATGTGTATTATCAGGCACAAGAATTTCTCTTTAATTTGTATTTATTAATGCTTAATCATAAATGACTATTAATTTTATCACCTACTTTTTTCTGGGGTTATTGAGGTGATCAGATTTTTCTCTTTTAACCATGCCATGTAGTGTATTACATTAATAGATTATCTGTTGGTGAAAGGCTTCTGCAATCCTGGGACAACTAATGGCAATTATTTTCTAGTCTGAGTTCCTTTTCTATCTCCTTGTCTCCGATCATGCTTTGGAGGGTCAATGTTGTTTCCTGTTCTGTGTCCTCATCAAAAATTCCAGTTTCTTAGTTGAAATGTTCTCTTAGAAGTTTCCGGAAGCTTGGATTTGCTCATTAGTGATGTGGTGGGGGTGGCTGAGAGGCTCCAGGGCAGACCCCAGGGCTTTAGGCTACGTATTTTCCAGAGGAGCCAGATGAAAGTCAGGGGCAGAGCAAGAAACAGCCTTCCAAAGTCACCTACTTTAGTCACTAAGCAGCAGATTTCAAATTCTCTGTCCTTATCTGTAAAGTTTATTCTGTCTCATAAACATTTTTCTGGTGAAAAGTATAACTTTTCTCATTTCACGTTCTGAGCACTTCCTATAAGCCAGGCACTGTGCTCTGTGATTTATATATGCATTAGCTACCATTTACTGAACCTTTAGCCAGCTGTAGGCACCGTGTTAATCGTTCTACAATAGTATTTCATTTAATCCCCTTACCCACGCTATGGGGAGGTATTATCATCTCTAGTTTGCAGAAGAGGAAATGAAGGTTGAGAGAGGCTGAATTGCTGGTGGTCTTTAAGACAGAGCCGAGGTTCAAAATCAGGTTCGTCTCATTGCAGAGCCTATGCCCTTAGCCACTGTTGTACATGCTATGCATAATCAGCTCCGTCAGCCCAAACTCCCATGATCAGTATTAAGTACCAACAGCTCCGTGTGACCAGAGCGTGACCAAGCATTGCCAAGTGTGATTGGCTGGAGTTACTTGTGGTCTGATTGGTCTCGGTGTCAGGCCGTGACACATGCTCACATGAGGTGTTCTGCTGTAACAGCTCCCTTAGGGAAAATGGTATGTGCTTTTCTTTTTAAGCTTCTAAGAAATAGCAGCTTTATCTGTGATGTAATTAATCTACCATATAAGTGCTCAATTTAAAGTCAGAATTTTCTGTGTATTCACAGACTTGAACAACCATCACCATAATCGATTTTGGAATATTTTCATCACCTTCACCTTTTCTGGATATTTCATCTAAATGGAATCATACAACATGTGGCCTTTACAGGCCGTCTTCTTTCACTTTAAATACCATCTGAAGGCATAATTACCCATATTGTAGCATATACCAGTACTTTCTTATTTCTTTTTATTTTCAAGTCATATTCCATTGTATGGATATACCACATTTATTCTCCCATTCATGCATTGATCGACATTTGGGTTGTTTTTGGCTATTAAAAATAATGCTGCTATGAGTATTTATATACCAGGTCCTAATACAGACCTGTGTTTGATTTTTTATATGGTATATAAGCATTGCTTCTTCTAAGACAATCTCTGTCCATGTCCAATTCAATCTTTTACATTCAAAAGTGTTCAAAAGCATTTCCTTTAACAAACAGCTGAAAAATGTTTTGGCAGTGGGTTCATTCACAAACTACAAGTGGGAGACTGAGGTAGAAATGGTTTCTCCGGGCAAGGAGTCACCCATTCTCCACTGATTATACCCTGACTGCGTCAGCCCCTGGCACACCAGCGTCCTAGTTACCTTTCTAGCTAACCCCAGCTATTCCAGATTTAGCCTTGTTTCTGTTCCCACTGTGGTCTTCCCCATCTCAGCAATGGCAATTCAGTACTATTGTTCAGGCCACAAACCTTGAGGTGGTTCCCACTCCCCTCTTTTCTTTCCTTCACATCCTAATCCAAGCAAATCCTGTTGGTTCTATCTTCAAGATACAACCAGAAGTCAAGCCCCTTTCACCCTGGATTATGACAATGGTCTCCAATGGTCTTCCTGTTTCTGGTCCCTGGTCTGTTCTCCCCACAATGGCCAGATCACGTCACTGCTCTGCTCAAGTCCCTCCTATGGCTTCTATCCTCCTTGGTGCAAAAGCCCAAATCCTTGCAATGGTTACAAGGTCTTATGAGATTTCATCTCTGTTACCTGTCAGGGTTCTTCTACTTCCTTCTCATTCACTCCTTTTCATACATGGGCCTCAGAACTGTTCTCAAGCAAGCTGGAGTATACCCCTGCCGCAGGGCCTTTGCCCATGCTGTCCCCACTTGTCCGTCACACTCTTGACACTTGAGGACGTCCTTCAAGTTTTGACTTCCTTCCACTGAGGACTTCTCTGACTTCCCTATTGAACGTGGTGCCCTCATCACATCATTCGCTACTTTCCAACTCCCTCACCCTGCTTTAGTTTCTCACTTGCTAATGTAATATCATTTACCTTTTATTATGTTCATTGTTTTCCCCTCCTCCCACTCTGCCATCTGCACTCTTGCCAAGTCAGCCCAGGGAAGGCTGAGATTTTTGAGTGTTTTTTTCCCCAGACTCTGGAACAGACCTGGCACTGTTGAATGAATGACCAAGTCACTTGGTGGGATCAGCCCATTCCAAGTTGCTCTTTCCTCCATTTCTCTCTGTCTTTTTTTTTTTTTTTTAAGATTTTATTTATTTATTTGACAGACAGAGATCACAGGTAGGCAGAGAGGCAGGCAGAGAGAGGAAGGGAAGCAGGCTCCCTGCTGAGCAGAGAGCCTGATGTGGGGCTCGATCCCAGGACCCTGAGATCATGACCTGAGCCGAAGGCAGAGGCTTAACCTGCTGAGCCACCCAGGCATCCCAAAATGTGATTTTTACTAATTAATGGGTTGACAACTTCTTCTCACCTTTTCTCATGCAGTTTTTGGTTGCAAACTCTTCATTCACCTCTTCATATGATGGCCATTTTGTAATATTCTCTACTGAGAGAATAGAAAGATAATTTAGTCTTTTTCTAGAATGGTTGATCAAAAATTGTTAATTATCACTAACAGTTTAAGAAGGTTTCCTGCTCATTTTTAATAAGTCAATTTTTGTTATTTCATATATCAAAAATTTTTAATACTTTTCATATTAAAAATGAGTAAATTTTTGGATTGTCCAATTTGGGACAACTTTACTAAATTTCTTTCATATATGAACTGAATAATTTCAGGGTGGTTTTTTTTTTTTTAAAGACTTATTTATTTGACAGACAGAGATCACAAGTAGGCAGAGAGGCAGGCAGAGAGAGAGAGGAAGAAGCAGGCTCCCCGCTGAGCAGAGAGCCCGATGCTGGGCTCGATCCCAGGACCCTGCGATCATGACCTGAGCCAAAGGCAGAAGCTTTAACCCACTGAGCCACCCAGGCACCCCTTCAGGGTGTTTTGAATTTTGCTTGTGTAGTCACTAATCTTCGAAGTGACAGGAATGGCATGTTCCAAGTTTTAGGTCATTTTCATCAATGCCTGCCTATTGTATCAAATAGCAAGAGATTTAAACACAAGCATTCAGATCAATTTTATTTCACCAGATTCTCATAAAAAAGAGAAGTGTAGGGGCACCTGGGTGGCTCAGTGGGTTAAAGCCACTGCCTTCAGCTCAGGTCATGATCCCAGGGTCCTGGGATCGAGCCCCTCATCAGGCTCTCTGCTCAGCGGGGAGCCTGCTTCCCTTCCTCTCTCTCTGCCTGCCTCTCTGCCTACTTGTCATATCTGTGAAATAAATAAATAAACTCTTTAAAAAAAATAAAGAGAAGTGTATAGTACATTTGTATGTATATGCTATGTACCAGTTAGTTATTATAACAAACCACCCCCAAATTAAGGGATTTTTAAAAAGATTTATTGATTTATTTATTTGAAGAGAATGTGTTGGGAGGATAGGGAAAGATGGACAGGGAGAGAGAGAGAATCTCAAAAAGACTCCCCACTGAGCATGGAACCCCATACGGGGCTTGATCCCATGACCTTCAGATCATGACCTGATCCAGATTCAAGAGTCAGATGCTTAACCAACTGAGCCACCCAGGCACTCCCAAAATTCAGTTCTTTTTTTTTTTTTTAAGATTTTATTTATTTATTTGACAGACAGAGATCACAAGTAGGCAGAGAGGCAGGCATAGAGGAGGGGGAAGCAGGCTCCTTGCGGAGCAGAGAGCCCGATGCGGGGCTCGATCCCAGAACCCTGGGAATCATGACCTGAGCCGGAGGCAGAGGCTTTAACCCACTGAGCCACCCAGGCGCCCCCCAAAATTCAGATCTTAAAACAATAATCATTTTGTTAACTTATGCTTCTGTGGGACAGCAACTTAGGCTGCCATCAGCTGGGTGATTCTTCTGTCACTATCACCTGGCATCTGTCAGGCAGCCACAGTTACCTAGCAACTGGAAAGGGACTGTAGAACCTAAGATGGCCTCATCCACATGTCTGGTGGTTGGTGCTAGCTATTGGCTGGGACCCTCTCTCCCAAAGATCTCTAATTTTCAGGAAGGCTGGCCTGGGATTCTTTACATAGCAATGGAAGAACTTCTTTTTTTTTTTCTTTAAGATTTAATTAATTAATTTATTTGACAGAGAAACAGCAAGAGAGGGAACGCAAGCAGGGGGGATGGGAAAGGGAAAAGCAGACTTACTGCCAAGCAGGGAGCCCCACACAAGGCTTGATCCCAGGACCTTGGGATCATGACCTGAGATGAAGGCAGACCCCTAACTACTGAGCCACCCAGATGCCCCAGGACTTCTTTTTCCTTAATTAATTAATTTTTTTGAGAGAGAGTGCACGTACACGAGCCTCCAGAGAAGCAGAGGGAGAAGGAGAAAGAATCTTAAGCAGACTCCCCAATGAGCATGAAGCCAGATGCAGGGCTCAATATCACACACCTGATATCATGACCTCAGCTGAAACCAAGAGCTGGTTGGTTAACCAACTGTGCCACCCAGGCACCCTGTAAGAGCTTGCTTAGATGGGAAAGGCCAAGAGCAAAAGCTACATGGCTCCTTGAGTTCTGGACTTGGAACTCCTGCTTCACTTCTCCTATATTCTATTACTCAAAGCATATCACAAGGCCATCCCAGATTCAAAAGGAGTGGACAGACTCCACAGCTTGATGGGAAAAGCAACAATGTCATATTGCAAAAGGCATTTGTGCAATGATGGGAAGGATAATTGTGAACATCTTTGCAAATGATCTACTATGTAATGCATTACTGAGTATATTCTTAATAGGAGACCACAAAGAATAAATGCCCCCAAAAAGTTACATCAAGAAATATCATTTTCAGGGGCGCCTGGGTGGCTCAGTGGGTTAAAGCCTCTGCCTTCCGCTCGGGTCATGATCCCAGGGTCCTGGGATCGAGCCCCAGGTCGGGCTCTCTGCTCAGCAGGGAGCCTGCTTCTCCCCTCTCTCTCTCTGCCTGCCTCTCTGCCTGCTTGTGATCTCTGTCTGTCAAATAAATAAATAAATAAAATCTTTAAAAAAAAAAGGAAATATCATTTTCAAACTATAGAAAGCCAAAGATAAAGAATAAAAACTAAAAAATAAGCAGACAAATTCTAAAAGTAGCCAGAGGGGGGAAAAATACCTTACTTATACAGGATCAAACTTAAGAACTAAATTCAACATTTCCTCAGAACCATTCAACCAAGAAGAGAGTAGTGAAATATTTACAGAGTTGCAGGAAAAACTCCACCAGTGTAGAATTCTGTACACTCTGAAATTATCTTTTCAAAAGTAAAGGAAAAATAAGGTTTTTCTTTGACAAACAAAAATTGAGAATTTGCTGCCAGTAGAGCCTGCTTTGCAAGAAATGTTAAAAGAGTTTCTTTAGAGAGAAGGAATACTATAGGTGTGCCTGGGTGCCTCAGTCAATTACGCGTCAGACTCTTGGTTTCCGATTGGGTCATTATCTTGCGGTCATGAGATAGAGCCCCGTGTTGGGCTCTGCACTCAGCACGGAATCTGCTTGGGGTTCCCTCTCTTCCTCTCCCTCCCCTCCTGCCCTCCTGTCACTTGTTCTCATGCACATACTCTCTCTTAATAAGAGAGAGTATAGGGGCGCCTGGGTGGCTCAGTGGGTTAAGCCTTCGGCTCAGGTCATGATCCCAGGGTCCTGGGATCGAGCCCCACATTGGGCTCTCTGCTCAGTGGGGATCCTGCTTCCTCCTCTCTCTCTGCCTGCCTCTCTGCCTACTTGTGATCTCTGTCAAATAAATAAATAAAGTCTTTAAAAAAAAAGAGAGAAAGTATAAATAAGTAAATATAATTAAATAAATCTATTTATTTAGATTTATTTCTTATACATAAATAAATAAAATCTATAAAAAATAGAAGAATAAAAAAAAAGGAAGGAAAATTATATAGGTCAGAAGCCCAGATTTATGTAAAGAAAGAAAGAGCATCAAAGAAGGAATCAGTGAAAGTAAAATAAAAACTTTTGTTTTTCTTATTCTTAATTGATCTACAGATTAGAGTTTGTTCAAAATAATAAATAACAACAATGTAGTCAGTTGTGTATGCTTATGTATATGTCAAATAAATAACATCAGTGACGCAAGGAACAAGAAGGAAGATTAAGATTATTTTGTTATGGGGTATGGTCTAGATGGGTGATGGGTATTAAGGAGGGCACTTGTTATGAGCACTGCATGTTGTATATAAGTGATCAATCACTGAATTCTATTCTAGAAACCAGTATTGTACTGCACATTAACTACCTACATTTTTAAAAAAATAATTTATTTATTTATTTGACAGATCACAAGTAGGCAGAGAGGAAGGCAGAGAGAGAGGAAGGGAAGCAGGCTCCCTGCCAAGCAGAGAGCCAGATGTGAGGCTTGATCCCAGGACACTAGGATTATGACCTGAGCTGAAGGCAGAGGCTTTAACCCACTGAGCCACCCAGGTGCCCCTAACTACCTACATTTTAAGTAAAAAAAATAAAAAACTAGTGATTTTTAAAAAAGATTATTTTATTATTATAAGGCACAACCTGTAGAGCAGTATGCTGTTATTTGAAGGTAAACTTGGATTAGGTATAAATGTATATTGCAAACTCAAGAGCAACTACTAAAAAAGGTTAAAAAAAAGAAGTAAACTAATATGCTAAGAAAGGAAAGAAAATGGAATCATATAAAAAGCCCAATAAAACCCACAAAGGCGGGGCACCTGGGTGGCTCAGTGGGTTAAAGCCTCTGCTTTCGGCTCAGGTCATGATCTCAGGGTCCTGGGATCGAGCCCCGAATCAGGCTCTCTGCTCAGCAGGGAGCCTGCCTTCCGTCTCTCTCTCTGCCTGACTCTCTGCCTACTTGTGATTTCTGTCAAATAAATTAAAAAAAAATTTTTTTAAATTAAAAAAAAAAAACCCACAAAGGCAGAAAAAGAGTGGAAGACAAAAATAAGAACAAAGAACAAGGAGAGCAAATATAAAACAGTAGCAAATAGGGGCGCCTGGGTGGCTCAGTGGGTTAAAGCCTCTGCCTTTGGCTCGGGTCATGATCCCAGGGTCCTGGGATGGAGCCCCACATCAGGCTCTCTGCTCAGCGGGGAGCCTGCTTCCTCCTCTCTCTCTGCCTGCCTCTCTGCCTACTTGTGATTTCTATCTGTCAAATAAATAAATAAAATCTTAAAAAAAACAGTAGCAAATATGACAGATATTATTCCAACTATATCAATAATTACATTGAACATCAATGGTCTAAATATACCAATTAAAAGACAGATTGTCAGGGAGGATCAAAAAACAAGATGCAAATATATGTCATCTATGAGAACCCTCCTCTTTAAATATAAAGATATATATATAGATTAAAAGTAAATGGATGGAGAACAGTATACCACACTAACACTAATTAAAAGAAAGCAGGAGTAGCTCTATTAGCTTTAGACAGAATAGACATAAGAGCAAAGAAATTGTTCAGGGATGGTGTAGCCACTCTGGAAAACAGCATGGAGGTTCTCAAAAAGTTAAAAATAGAACTACCTTACAACCCAGTAATTGCACTACTATGTATTTATCCAAAGGATACAAAAATACTGATTCAAAGGGGCACATGCATTCCAATGTTTATCGCAGCACTACCAATAACAGCCAAATTATGGAAAGAGCCCAAAGGTCCATAAACTGATGAACGGATGAAGATGTGGTGTACACACACACACACATATGCACATATATACACATATATACACATATATATACATACACACACACACGATGGGATATTACTCAGCCATCAAAAGAATGAAATCTTGCTATTTGCAATAACGTGAATGGAATAAGTGTATTATGCTAAGTGAAATAAATCAGTCAGAGAAAGACCAATACCATATGATTTCACTCACATGTAGGATTCAAGGAACAAGGGGCGCTTGGGTGGCTCAGTGGGTTAAGCCTCTGCCTTTAGCTCAGGTCCTGGGATCAAGCCCCGCATCAGGCTCTCTGCTCAGCAGGGAGCCTGCTTCCCACCCCCCCCCACCCCCGCCCCGCCTGCCTCCCTGCCTACTTGTGATCTCTGTCTATCAAACAAATAAATTTTTTAAAAATTGTAAAAAATAATAATAATTTAAGAAACAAAACAGATGCAAAGGGGAAGGGAAAGAAAAATTAAAAAGATAAAAACAGAGAGGGAGGCCAACCATAAGGGACTCTCAACTACAGAGAACAAACTGAGGGTTGCTGTAGGAGAGGTGTGGGGGGTTGGGCTAAATGGGTGATGGGCATTAAGGATGGGATGTGTTGCGATGAGTACTAGCTGCTATGTAAGTAATGAATCACTAACTTTTTTTTAAAGATTTTATGTACAAATGTATGTACATATTTAGAGAGTACACATGAGACTGAGAGAGGGAAAGGCAGAGGGAGAGGGAGCATTTCTAACAGACTCTGAGCTGAGTGTGGAGCCCAATGCAGGGCTCAATCCCACACCCCAAGATTATGACCTGAGCCAAAATTTTAAGAGTCAGATATCCAACTGACTGAGCCACTCAAATGCCCCATGATCACTAAATTCTACTCCTAAAACCAATATTATACTATATGTTAACTAACTTGAATTTAAACAAATCTTGGAAGGAAAGAAACACTAAAACTAAAAAAAAAAAAAAAGTACTGGAGAAAACAAACAAAAAAAGCTGGTATTATAGAATTCTGTACCTAGTTAATATATCTGGAAAAAAATGAAGGCAAAATAAAAATGGGGCTCCTGGGTGGCTCAGTGGGTTGAGCTGCTGCCTTCGGCTCGGGTCGTGATCCCAGGTCCTGGGTTCGAGCCCCACATCGGGCTTTCTGCTCAGCGGGGAGCCTGCTTCCTCCTCTCTCTCTGCCTGCCTCTCTGCCTACTTGTGATTTCTCTCTGTCAGATAAATAAATAAAATCTTTAAAAAAATATTTTCAGGCATACAAAAGTTGAAAGAATTCATCACCAGTAAACCCAAACTATAAGAAGTGTTAAAGAAAACATTTTAAGAAAAGGATCTGGGGGCACCTGGGTGGCTCAGTGGGTTGAAGCCTCTGCCTTCAGCTCAGGTCATGATCCCAGGGTCCTGGGATCGAGCCCCACATCGGGCTCTCTGCTCCGCAGGGAGCCTGCTTCCTCCTCTCTCTCTCTGCCTGCCTCTCTGCTTACTTGTGATCTCTGTCTGTCAAATAAATAAATAAAATCTTTAAAAAAAAAAAAAAGAAAAGGATCTGTGCTTTTATGAATGAGCTATATTAATATATTAATTAAGACCATAGAATCTGGGGACAGACTCCATTACTTCCCAACTTTGTAACTTTGGGCATCTAACGGGTTTGTGTTTCAGTTTTCTCATAAGTTGGAGATAATGATAGACTCTAATTTAAAGGGGCCCCTGGGTGGCTCAGTCATTTCAGTGACAGCGTTGTGCTCAGATCATGATCCCAGGGTCCTGGGATCAAGTCCCCCGTAGGGCTCCCCATTCTGTGGGGAGCCTGCTTCTCCGTCTCCCTCTGTCTGCTGCTCCTCCTCCTTGTGCTCTCTCTCTGTCAAATGAATAAATAAAATCTTTTATAAAAAAAGAATCTAGGGGCGCCTGGGTGGCTCAGTGTGTTAAAGCCTCTGCCTTCGACTCAGGTCATGATCCCAGGGTCCTGGGATCAAGCCCCGAATTGGCTCTCTGCTCGATGGGGAGCCTGCTTACTCCTCTTTCTCTCTGCCTGCCTCTCTGCCTACTTGTGATCTCTCTCTGTCAAATAAATAAATAAATAAAATCTTAAAAAAAAAAAAAGAATCTAGGGGCACCTAGGTGGCTCAGTGGGTTAAAGCCTCTGCCTTCAGCTCAGGTCATGATCGAGTCCTGAATCGGGCTCTCTGCTCAGTGGGGAGCCTGCTTTCCCCTCTCTGCCTGCCTCTCTGCCTACTTGTGATCTCTCTCTCTGTCAAATAAATAAATAAATAAAATCTTTAAAAAATAATAAAATAAATAAACAAATTGTGTGATGTATGTGATGTGTGTGTGCATGCACACATGTGTGCACAACACTGGCATAATAAAAGCAATTTAACTGTTAAAAAAAGTTTTCAAGTGTAAAGAGAGGCACTGCATAATGATACAGGGTCAATTCCCCAAGAAGAAAGAACAATCCTTACTATATAAATGTCTAACAACAGAGCATCAACATATGTGAGGTAATAACTGATAAAACTTCAGGGAGAAACAGATGAATCCAGATTATAGTTGAAGACTTGAACACTCCTCTATCAAAAATAGACAGACCCAGCAGTCAGAAAACCAGTCAGTACATCGCTGAACTCAACGTGACTATCAATCAACTCATATAATGGACATCTATAGACTACTTTATCCAACATCTATAGCATTATCAAGCTCATATTGAAACATTCACGAAGGTAGGCCACATTCTGGACCAAATAACACACCTTAACAAATTTAAAAACATAGAAATCCTACTCTTTTTAGACCACATGGAATTAAAATGAGATCTCAACGACACAGAGATGGCTGGAAAATTCCCCAAAACTTGGAGATTAGACAACATACTTCTAGATAACACATGAGTCAAAGAAGAAATCTCAAGACAAATTTTAAAATATTTTGAATTAAATAAAAGTGAAAACATAACTTACCAAAATTTGTTAGATGCAGCAAAAGTAGTGCTTAAAGGGAGATTTATTATATTGAATCACATATTAGAAAAGAAGAAAGAGGGCACCTGAGTGGCTCAGTGAGTTAAAGCCTCTGCCTTCAGCTCAGGTCATGATCCCACATGAGGCCCACATCGGGCTCTCTGCTTTGCAGGGAGTCTGCTTCCTCCTCTATCTCTGCCTGCCTTTGCCTACTTGTGATCTCTGTCTGCAAATAAAGAAATAAAATCTTGGAAAAAAAAAAAAAAGGAAAGAAAAGAAGAAAGATTTAAAACCAATCATCTAGGCTTCCATCTTAAGAAACTAGAAAAATAAAAGAGAATTTTAAATCCAAAACAAGGAGAAGAAAAGAAATAATAAAAATTAGAGCAGAAATCAATGAATTACAAATAGGAAATCAAGGAGAAAAGTCAATAAAACCAAAAGCCGGTTTGTTGAAAAGATGAATAAGATCAATAAGACTATAGTCAAGCTAACTAAGAAAAAGAGAGAGGGTACAAATTACTTATATAAGTAAATGAGGGGACATCACTACAGATCCCATGGACATTAAAAGGATAATCAAGAAATACTGTGAGCAAACCAATACCCACAAATATAATAACCAGATGAAATTAACCAATTCCCAAAGATGCAACCTGCAAAAATCCATACAAGAAACAGACAATCTGAATAGACCTATATCAATTTTTAAAATTGAATCAATAATAAAAACCCTCCAAAACATAAAGCATCAGCCTGAGATGGGTTCAATGGTGAATTCTATCCAACGTTTAAGGAAACAATTACACCAATTCACCACAAACTTTTCCAGAGGAAGACAGAAGCAGAGAGAATACTTCCTACCTCATTCTGTGAAGCCAATATTAATACCAAAACCAGACAAAGAGACAAGAAAAGGAAAGTAAAGACAAGTATCTCTCATGGACATAGATGCAAAAATCCTCAACCAAACATTTGGAAGTCAGGGCGCCTGGGTGGCTCAGTGGGTTAAGCTGCTGCCTTCGGCTCGGGTCATGATCTCAGGGTCCTGGGATCGAGTCCCGCCTCGGGCTCTCTGCTCGGCAGGGAGCCTGCTTCCCTTCCTCTCTCTCTGCCTGTCTCTCTGCCTACTTGTGATCTCTCTCTGTCAAATAAATAAATAAAATCTTTAAAAAAAAAAACATTTGGAAGTCAAATTCAACAATGTGTTACAATTATACATCATGAGCAATTGGGATTTATCCCATGTACGCAAAGCTGGTTCAACATTCAAGAATCGGGATCCCTGGGTGGCTCAGTCAGTTAAGCATCTGCCTTTGGCTCAAGTCATGATCCTAGGGTCCTGGTTTCAAGCCCCACATGAGGCTCCCTGCTCCGTGAGAAGCCTGCTTCTCCCTCTACCTGCCACTCCCCCTGCTTATGCTCTCTCTCTCTGTCTCTGACAAATAGGTAAATAAAATCTTAAATAAAAATTCAAGAATCAATTAATGTAATCCATCATAACAGGCTAAGAAGAAAAATTACATAGTTGCATCAATAAATGCAGAAAAAGCATTTGACAAAATTCAACTCCCATTGCACCTGGGTGTCTCAGTTGGTTAAGTGTCTGCCGTCAGCTCAGGTCATGATCCCAGGATCCTGGGATTGAGTCCCTCATGGCTCCCTGCCCAGTGGGGAGTCTGCTTCTCCCTCTTCTTCTGCCACTTCCCCTGCTCATGCTCTCTCTTTTGTGCACACGCATTCTCTCTCGCTCAGATAAATAAATAAAATCTTCAAAAAATATTCAACACTCATTAATGATAAAAATTCTTGGGGCACCTGGGTGGCTCAGTGGGTTAAAGCCTCTGCCTTCGGTTCAGGTCATGATCCCAGGGTCCTGGGATCGAGCCCCACATCAGGCTCTCTGCTCAGCAGGGAGCCTGCTTCCCCCTATCTCTCTGCCTGCCTCTCTGCCTACTTGTGATCTCTGTCTGTCAAATAAATAAATAAAATCTTAAAAAAAAAAAAGATCTGTATGAGGAAGACTACAAAAGTCTGATAAAAGAAATCAAAGACATAAATAGATGAAGAGATACTCCATGTTCTTGGCTAGGAAAACTCAGTATTGTTACAAGTGTCAGCTTTTCCCAAGTTGATCTATAGATTCAATGTAATCCCAGTCAAAATCCCAGCAAATTATACTTGTAGATACTGCAAACTGATTCTAAAGTTTATATGGAGAAGCAAAATGACAGGGAAACTGAAGGGACCCCATGAAAGACTGTTTTGGTGGCCTCTACTCTTGCTAGGACCTACAGCCCTACTCTACACATGCCTATGGTAGAGATAATGTATGTCCTTCTTGTAAAGGTGAAGAAGTTAGTGATTTCTTTGGAGTCTCCCAGCACAAGAGGTAACTTTCTAAGAAGTGACTGGGTGAGGTCATCATGTACCTCTTCCAAGACCACAGACTCACGAGATCCTCGGCTCTAGAGCATAAGTGGCTTAATGGAGGATGCCTAAACACTTTGTTTTAACCAGTTTCTGGATGCCTGAGAAGACACGTCCCTGGACCACAATCGTCAATAAAAACCCCAGATCCAGAGCAAATACGAGACTCCCCCTTTCCTTTCTGAGTCTCCTGGGCACTTCATTCATATCTACATTCTCTTTATCTCTTTAATAAACTCTGTTCTCATTTCCTCTCACTTTGCATTTGACTCCCATCCTGGGGGACACCAAGAATCCTCTTGGCTGGTCCTGCAGGACCCCCACTGGGTTTTGGGCCCAGCCACCCTGCTTTGAAAAGACCCAGAATAGTCAACACAATATTGAAGGAAAAGAACAAAGCTGGAGGACTGATACTGACTTCAAGACTTACTATTTAATCTACAGCAATCAAGACAGTGTGATATTAGCCAAAGCATGGACAAATAGATCAATAGAACAGAACAGAGAGCCTAGAAACAGACCCACATAAAAATAGTCAATTGATTTTTGACAAAGGAGCAAAGGCAATACAATGGAGAAAACAACAGTTTGTTTTTTTAAAAGATTTTATTTATTTATTTGTCAGAGAGAGAGAGAGAGCAAGAGTGAGCACAGGCAGATAGAGTGGCAGGCAGAGGCAGAGGGAGAAGCAGGGTCCCTGCTGAGCAAGGAGCCCCATGTGGGACTCGATCCCAGGACTCTGGGATCATGACCTGAACCGAAAGCAGCCGCTTAACCAACTGAGCCACCCAGGCGTCCCAGCAATACAATGGAGAAAACAACAGTTTTTTCAACAAATGGTGCTGGGACAACTGGACATCCACATGTGAAAAAAAAATGGATATAGACACGGACCTTACACCCTTCACAAAAATTAACTGAGAATGTATCACAGACCTAAGGGTAAAAAGTAACACTGTAAAACCATCCCAGAAGATAACATAGGAGGAAATCTGAATGGCTATAGGTTTGGCAATGATTTTACAGATACAATAGCAAAGCCATGATCCATGAGAGATAGAATTGATAGGCTAGACTTCACTAAAATTAAAAAAGTTCTGCTCCATGAAAGACTTCTTGAAGAAAATGAAAACACAAGTCACAGACTGTATTTGTAAAAGATATATCTGATAAACAGCTCTTATCTAAAATACAGAAAAAGCTTTTGGGATACCTGGGTGGCTCAGAGGGTTAAGCCTCTGCCTTCAGTTCAGGTCATGATCTCAGGGTCCTGGGATCAAGGCCCACATTGCAGCAGCAGCAGCAGCAGCAGCAGCAGCAGCAGCAGCAGCAGCAGCAGCAGCATCATCATCATCATCATCATCATCATCATCATCATCATCATCGGGCTCTCTGCTCAGCAGGGAGCCTGCTTCCTCCTCTCTCTGCCTGCCTCTCTGCTTACTTGTGATTTCTCTCCCTCTGTGTCAAATAAATAAATAAAATCTTAAAAAAAAAAAAAGGTTCTTAAAATTCAACAAGAAAAGACCTGAGAAGAAGATAAACAGCTGGGAAATTAGCATATAAAAAGATGCTCCACATCCTGTCATCAGGGAAATGCAAATTTTTTTTCTTAAAGATTTTACTTATTTATTTGACAGTGAGAGAGGGAGATTGAGAGAGAGAAAGCACTAGTTGGGGGGAGGGGCAGAGGGAGAGGGAGGAGCAGACTTGTCACTGAGCAGGGGTCCTAGTATTTTGACCTGACCTGAAGGCAGATGCTTAACAGACTGAGCCACCCAGGTATCCTGGAAATGCAAATTAAAAACAAGATAACACTACACACCTATCAGTATGGCCCACAGGCAGAATGCTGATAACACCGAATGCCGACAAGGATATGGAGCCACAGAAGGATATCTCATTTGTGAGGATAGAACCCTCACTGCAAGAGAGTTTGGCAAGCGGGTGGCTCAGTGGTTAAGTGTCTGCCTTTGGGTCAGGTCATGATCCCAGAATCCTGGGATCGAGCCCCCACATCAGCAGGCTCCCTGCTCAGGGGGAAGCCTGCTTCTCCCTCTCCCGCTTCCCCGCATTGTGTTTCCTTTCCGTCAAATAAATAAGATCTTTATTAAAAAAAAAAAAAAAAGAGAGTTTGGGAAGAGCAGGGTTTAGCTTTCCTACATCTCCAACTAGAAGCAGGTGGACGAGTCATTTGGAGAGCCAATCCTCCGTAGACATGACACCGTATCTCACTCCCAGCAACACAGAACCTATTACCTCTTTGAGCTTTACCAATCTAACACATGAAAAACAGTACCTTGTTGTTTTAATTGGCATTTCTCTTATTTATGGGAGAGGCTGACTGTCCTCTCTGATAGACCATCACAATGTGCATCTCTGTCAATAGAATTCCTCGTGAATGCTGCCCCCTGGAGTTGTGTAATATGGTTACATACCATTTGCATTTCCTTTTGTGAATTCTTCATGTACTTTGCCCACATCCTGGCTTCCTTTTTTCACAATATATTTAACAGGAAACACATGGGGCCTGTGTGGCATCTCAGTACCACAGTTTTCCAAATCTAAATCTTACCTAGTGTGATGGTTAATTTTGTCAACTTGGTGAAGGGATGTCCAAAGAGCTGGTAAAATATTACTTCTAGACGTGTCTCTGAGTGTGTTTCTGGAAGGGATTAGCATTTGAATCAACAGACTGAGTAAGGAAGACTGTCCTCACCAGTGCTGGTGGATATCATCGAATTCACCCAGGGCCTGACTAGAACAAAATGCAGAGAAAGGGTGAATTTGCTTTCTACTTGAGCTAGAGACCTCCATCTTCTCCTGCCTTCAGGTATCTGCCCTCCTCGTTCTCAGGCCTCTGCACTCAAACTGGGACTTACACCATTGCCCCTTCCCACTTCTCAGACCTTTGGGTTCAGAACTGGAGCCACATCACCAGCTTTCCTGAGCCCCAGAGTACAGACGGCAGACCATGAGACTTCTCAGCCTCCATAAATACATGAGCCAATTCCTCATAATAAATCTCATTCTAGGGACACTTGGGTGGCTCAGTCAGTTAAGCATCTGACTCTTGAGCTCAGCTCAGGGCTTGCTCTCAGGGTCATGAGTTCAAGCCCTGCATTGGGCTCCATGTCCAGCATAGAGCCTACTTAAAAACAAAAAACAAAAACAAAAACACGCCTCATTCTATTGGGTAAGTTTCTCTAGAGAATTTTAACTAATACACTAAATGACCAGACAACATTTTTCCCACTTTGGGTCATCTCCCCGCAAAGGGATGTTCCCAGGGAAGAGTAGGGAGGAATAGCTTCAACTCAGAATGTCACAAGCATTTCAAGTTCTGGAGCTCTAGAACTTTGAAGTTAAATTGTAGTCAAAGTGCTTCCCCAGCATCAGTTTATACAAAGTCTAGTTTGCCTCCTGCCTGCTGCAGATTTAATTATGAATCATGCTGGATGGATGGATGAGGACACAATGTGCCCAGTGAGCTGGGCGGCCATTCCTACCTGCTGGGCTTGTGTTCTTGCGGTTTATAATGTCTTCTTGGGTGAATAATAACCTCGTGTTCATGCCAGGCCTTTAGGTCTTTGCTGATGACCTATAGAGGCTGAAAGCCTGAGTTCTCCAATTCAACAGCAGGCCTTTTAAGCCTGGTCAATCAATCAGGCCACATAGAGCCAAGGAAAGTACAAGCTGCTGATGCAGAAGGACCCAAGTACTCAGAGGAACATACTGCCTGCCTGGAAGTGTGGGGCTGAATTTTTTTTTCTTCTCTTGAAAATGCCCAGTTCCTAGGGGGGCTCAGGTGCTCAGTAGTAGAACCAGCTAATAAGAAGCATACTTAGGGCTTTCCTCTAAGTTCTGATGTACCAAATTCTGTCATTTTTTTTTTTTACCAAATTCCATCATTAGATATTCATTCCTTTGGCTTAAACCTTCCCCCAGAAACCGATTACTGCCTCCTGACTTAGTTATTATTTTCCACTTGGTCAGGCTCAAAGTGTCCTAGTCATTTTTTTTTTATAGATTTTATTTATTTATTTGACAGAGAGAGCGTGCAAGTAAGCAGAGCCATAGGCAGAGGGAGAGAGAGAAGCAGGCTCTCTGCTAAGCAGGGAGCCTGATACGGGGCTCGATCCCAGGACCCTGGAATCATGACCTGAGCTGAAGGCAGCCACTTAACCAACTGAGCCACCCAGGTGCCCCTGTCCTAGTCATTTTTAATCCCATCCGGTCTTTTCCCTTCCTCCCCTCCCTCATCCAATTAATCATGAAGGGTCCTCAATTATTCCTTCAGAGTATTTCTGGGGAAGGCCTGCTACTGGAGTGGTAAGAGTACTGGTTGTATAACCTTGAGCACGTGATTCCAACTCTCTCTGAACCTTAGTTTCTTCACCTATAAAGTGAAGCTGGCAACATCCTCCCTTACAGGGTCTTTTGTAAAGATAAAAATAATACACGGTTATTTAAAGAAAACACAAATGCCCACACACAACACCATTTCCCCAGAAGCCTCTCTGACTGGCTATTGTCAAGCTTAGAGATTTATAAGAGTCTTTGATTATCTTTTTAGAACACACACACAGATAATACATGGTTTTATAAAAATGAGATCATATTCTATATTTTGAAAAAAGTGGTGTGGCCCAAACTGGTCCTTTTCCTTTCTGTTCCCTCCTCCACGACCCCAATTCAGGTCCTTATTCATTTCTGTGACAGCTTCTTAAACTTCTTAACCAGCTCCATGCCTGCCATCCTACTTACAGTTTTCCTCTCTCCAAAACATCCTCCTTCTCACTGCTGCTGCTCAGGTTAATTTTAATAAAACACTCTTCAGATTATGACCCGTTCATGCTCAAAAACCTACAGCTCCCATCTCCCTTGAGTATTGAGTCCCAACTCCTGGCAGTGAAGGCTCCCTAAACCGGCCCAAACCTGGCGGGCTCAGCAGGCATTTCCCTAGTGCCCACTGTGCGCCAGCCTCGGGCTTGGCTCAGGGATGGAGATTCAGCAATGAATAAGCCGCAGTCTCCTCCACCATCTAGAGGGAGGTCAGACGGATTAACAGCCATTTTCTTTTCCTTTTTTTTTTTTTAACGATTTTATTTATTTATTTGACAGACAGAGATCACAAGTAGGCAGAGAGGCAGGCAGAGAAAGAGAGGAGGAAGCAGGATCCCTGCAAAGCAGAGAGCCCAATGCAGGGCTCAATCCCAGGACCCTGGGATCATGACTTGAGCTGAAGGCAGAGGCTTTAACCCACTGAGCCACCCAGGCGCCCCTAACAGACATTTTCTATGATACATGGTAAACAGTAGGATAAAGGTAATCCCAGCGAGCTATAGGATCTTCAGGAAGCATCCACCTTCCTGGTCACGTCCTCATCCCCTCTCATCCAAATCCTCCCTAGTCTATATCCCACACATATCCTGGAGACTCTGTCTTTACCCTCAGGTGGGTAGGGCCTGGTAACTCAGGTAGTAACACCTGCTGCACATTATTCCATTCATTTTTTGGGCCACCGCCAAGACTGCATCTCTTCAAGGGCATCCATAGTAGAATGGATAAATCAATAGATTCAGTCAGTCTGTGGAACACTGCAGGGCAGCGAGATGAATGGGTTACAAGGCCGTGCAGTAACATGGATGAATCTCGCAGACCTAAGTTTGAGTGACAGAAGCCAGACACAGAAGGCTTATGATTCCATTCCACATAGCCTTATGATTCCATTTACATAAATCTAAGTATAGGCAAAACTAATCTATGGTGTTAGAAGTCAGGATACAAAAGTTTCATGGAACAGTGCTTACTCTCATTATGTGTGATGTGTTCTATTGTTTCTTTTTGGTTCTATTTCTTTCCTTCTTTTTTAAAGTGCTGGTCATCACCCACTGAATTGACCTGATAGAGAACCAAAACCCACACTTTGAAACACACACTACTCTAGTATCCCCATCAGGAAAAGTGAACTAAGCAGTCCTCCTTCAACCTCACTTTTTCCTTGAGCTCCTGGCTCATAGCATGCTTCCCTTTCACAAAAGAGCTTCTGCCCACAGGGAAGTCCCTCTCTCCTCCTTCTTTCTTCACTCTGCACTGGCTAACTTTGACTTCTCTGTTGCATTGAATCCACTCTGGCAACCAACAACCGCCATGCCGCCCACCCAGAGGTCACTTCTCTGTTAGCTCTGACTTTGCTTCTCAGTGGCATTAACCTTTCTTGGCATCTGTGATGGTGAATTTTACGAGTTAACTTGGCTAGGCCGACAGTACCCAGATACATTATTCTGGATGTTTCTGTGAGAGTGGTTTTGGATGAGCTTTACCTATAAATCAGTAGACTCTGAGTAAAGCAGATTGCTCTCCATAATTTAGGTGGCCCTCATCCCAGCAGTTAAAGGCCTGAATAAAACAAATGGTTGACCTCTCCTGAGCAAGAGGAAATTCTGACATCAGACTGCCTTTGGATTTCATGCACAACACTGGCTCCTCCTGGTTTGCCAGCAGACTGCCTTTGGACTTGAACTGCAAATCTTTCCTGTGTCTCCAGCCAGCTGGTTCTCCCAACAGATTTTGGAGTCACCAAGCCTTTGCTATTGTGTGAGCCAATTCCTTAAGAGAAATCTCTTTCTATGCATATTCACATCCAATTAGTTCAATTTCTCTGAAGAACCTTGACTACGACAGTATCTAACTGCACGCCCTTGTTTGTTCCTACTCACTGGCCTCTGGAGAGATTCTTATTTATTCAATAAATAAAAAATTTAATAAATAGACAATATTTTTTCAAATACACAATATTTATAAATTGAATTATTATTCTCTTAAGAGCCCATTTCCCCTTGTATGGAACCAAAAAAGACTCCAAATAGCCAGAGGAATATTGAAAAAGGAAACCAGGGGCACCCTGGGTGGCTCAGTGGGTTAAGCGTCTGTCTTCAGTTCAGGTCATGATCCCAGGATTCTGGGATTGAGCCCCGTGTTGGGCTCCTTGCTCAGTGGGAAGCCTGCTTTTCCCTCTGTGTGCTGTTCCCCCGTTTGTGTTCTCTCTTGCTCTCTCAAATAAATAAATAAAATCTTAAGAAAATAGTTATTAAAAAAGAAAAAGGAAACCAACACTAGTGGCATCACAATTCCGGACTTCAAGCTCTATTACAAAGCTGTAATCATCAAGGCAGTATGGTAGTGGCACATAAACACAGATCGATGGAACAGAACAGCGAGCCCAGAAATGGACCCTCAAGTCTGTGGTCAACAAATCTCAGACAAAGCAGGAAAGAATGTTCAATGGAAAAAAGTCTCTTCAACAAATGGTGTTGGGAATATCGGACAGCCACATGCAGAATAATGAAACTGGACCATTTCCTTACACCACACACAAAAATAGACTCAAAATGGATGAAAGACCTCAATGTGAGACAGGAATCCATCAAAATCCTTGAAGAGAACACAGGCAGCAACCTCTTTGACCTCAGCAGCAGCAACTTCTTCCTAGAAACATCGCCAAAGGCAAGGGAAGCAAGGGCAAAAATGAACTATTGGGACTTCATCAAGACCAAAAGCTTTTGCACAGCAAACGAAACAGTCAACAAAACCAAAAGACAACCACCAGAATGGGAGAAGATATTTGCAAACAACGTATCAGATAAAGGGCTAGTATCCAAAATCTATAAAGAATTTATCAAACTCAACACCCAAAGAACAAATAATCTAATCAAGAAATGGACAGAAGAGGGGCGCCTGGGTGGCTCAGTGGGTTAAGCCCCTGCCTTTGGCTCAGGTCATGATCCCGGGGTCCTGGGATCGAGCCCCGTATTGGGCTCTCTGCTCAGCGGGGAGCCTGCTTCCTCCTCTCTCTCTCTCCCTGCCTCTCTGCCTACTGTGATCTCTCTCTGTCTGTCAAATAAATAAATAAAATCTTTAAAAAAAAAAAAAAAA
Organism: Lutra lutra; assembly: GCF_902655055.1. Taxonomy (NCBI): domain Eukaryota; kingdom Metazoa; phylum Chordata; class Mammalia; order Carnivora; family Mustelidae; genus Lutra; species Lutra lutra. The sequence goes on from NC_062294.1 coordinate 17,287,534, forward strand.
GAAATGGACAGAAGACACGAACAGACATTTCTGCAAAGAACCTCCAGATGGCTAACAGACACATGAAAAAGTGCTCAACATCACTCAGCATCAGGGAAATACAAATCAAAACCACAGTGAGATACCACCTCACACCAGTCAGAATGGCTAAAATTAGCAAGTCAGAAAACGGCAGGTGTTGGCGAGGATTCGGAGAAGGGGAACCCTCCTACACTGCTGGTGGGAATGCAAGCTGGTGCAGCCACTCTGGAAAACAGCACGGAGGTTCCTCAAAAAGTTGAAAATAGAACCACCCTACAACCCAGCAATTGCACTATTGGGTATTTATCCCAAAGATATAAATGTAGTGATCCGAAAGGACACGTGCACCCAAATGTTTATAGCAGCAATGTCCACAATAGCCAAACTAAGGAAAGAGCCTAGATGTCCATCAACAGATGAATGGATAAAGAAAATGTGGTATATATACACAATGGAATACTCTGCAGACATCAAAAAGTGAAATCTTGACATTTGCAACAACGTGGATGGAACTAGAGGGTATTATGTTAAGTGAAATAAATCAGAGAAAGACAATTATCATATGATTTCACTGATATGGAGAATTTGAGGAACAAAACAGAGGATCATAGGGAGGGAAAAATGAAATAAGATGAAATGAGAGAGGGAGAAAAACCATAAGAGATTCTTAATCTCAGGAAATAAACTGAGGGTTGCTAGAGTGAAGGGGGGTGGGAGGGATGGGGTGGCTGGGTGATAGATATTGGGGAGGGTATGTGCTATGCTGAGCGCTATGAATTGTGTAAGACTAATGAATCACAGACCTGTGCCGCTGAAACAAATAATACATTACATGTTTGTTTTTTTTTAAAAAAAGACCTATTTTCCCAAAGTACTACTCTCCAACTGACTGTTCAGTGGGGAAGTACCTTCATCATTCAGGTTTCTTTCTTTCTCTCTCTTTTCTTTTTTTTTTTTTTTTTAAGATTTTATTTATTTATTTGACAGAGAGAGACACAGTGAGAGAGGGAACACCAGCAGGGGGAGCGGGAGAAGGAGAAGCCGGCTTGCCACAGGGCAGGGAGCCCAATGTGGGGCTCGATCCCAGGACCCTAGGATCAGGACCTGAGCTGAAGGCAGACGCTTAATGACTGAGCCACCCAGGCGCCCCTCCTTTTTTTTTTTTTTTTTAAGTAAGCTCCCCATCCAGCATGGAGCCTAACTTGGGGCTTGAACTCATGACCCTGAGATCAAGACTTGAGCTGAGATCAAGAGTCAGATATTTAACTGAGTGCCCCCAGGTGCCCCTCCATCATCAAGGTTTCTGAATGTCCAACTTTTATCCCCGGTATGTTCACAAGGTAGCGCTCCTCTCTATTTTCTACATCTTGTTAATTAACTAAATGCCTGTCATTTACTAGCTGTGAGATTTTGAGCAAATTATTTACCTCTCTGCCTCAGTCTCCCCATTTATAGAATGGCGACAGTAGGGGCACCTGGTTGGCTCAGTTGATAGAGTATGCAACTCTTAATCTCAGAGTCATGAGTTCAAACCCCACGTTGAGCATAGGCCTACTTAAAACAGAATAAAATAAAAATACGTTATATAGAATGAGGCAATAGAAGAACCTGCGCCATTAAGTTTGCTGTGATGACTGAATTAAAATGCTCAGCACACAGCAAGCATTAAATAGATGTTTGCTAAGGGTGTTCTTTCCTCTGGAACACTGGGGTCATCCCAGCCACCTCCCACCCTGTCTCCTCTCTAATGGGCTGTATTGGGTAGCTATTACTGTACAATAAGCCATCCCCAAACTCAGTGGCTGGAAACAATTGCTCGTGAATCTGTGGGCCAGATGGGTAATTCTGCTGACCGGAGCAACTTTACCTAATCCCTACCAGGCCCACTCATGTATCTATAGGCAGCCAGCAGGCCGCTGGTGGCTGGTGGGTCCAGGATGGCCTCGTCTACACATGTGGCTTCTGGGTGGGCAGCAGGGCTGACTGGGTCATGATGCTCCAACAGTCTAGCCTGGGACTGTTTTCACAGAAGAGGCAGTGTGCAGAGAGAAAGCAGAAGTAGGCAAGGTTTCCCGGGGCTGAGGTGTGGTCCACCATCCCTACCCCTAGACTCTGAGTCTGGTCTGGATTCAAGGGCTGCAGAAATAGACTCTCCCTTTAAGACGGAGGAGCTGCAAAGTCATCTCATGGAGGAAGAAGTCACAGGGAGGGATCAGGACGGCCAGTTTCGATATCAAACTACCACTACAACACTGGTGTCTCCTGTGGGGAGTTCAGAATACACAAGCCCCTTCAGGTGACAGGAGTGTCACCTCCCAGTTTCCCAGTTTTGAGGCCAGATCAAACTAGATTTAAATGCCAGCTCCATCAACTACCTGTGAGGTCTGTGGGTGACCTACTCTACATCCTGGAGCTTCGGTTTCCTCACAGGTTGTTGTGGGGATTAAACAAGGTTATGCAGGGAAAGGGCTGAGCACAGGCAAGGTGCCCAGGGCACAAAGAGCACATATTCAACAAAGAGGTCACATTCTTAGAGCACAGGCCCATCCTGCATTGTGCTGAATCCTACCCACCTCTGCTTCCCAAGGCTGAGGAGATGGAAAGCAGGCTAAGCAGGACTGTGATTTCAGATGGGGAACCATGAAATGGCAATTACAGAGTAAGAGCTTAATGATAGTTCTTTGGGGAGAAAAAGTGAGGAATGCAATATGGTCGGGAGAGGAAAGGGGTCTGGGGGGAGGGGCAAGAGGAGGGGAGAGAGAGAGAGGGAGGTCTAAAAAGGAAAAGCTGAGCCATTGGAAAGGCATCTCCCCTCACCCTCTAAAAAATATATATTCATGATATTTTTCTTTCATGTTATGTTGCTCTGCTTACAAAATTAGTGTGTGCTCCCTTTAAGGAGTTTAAAAAATACATCCACTGAGGGCATTATGCTAAGTCAAATAAGTCACAGAATGACAAATACCATGTGCTCTCACTTATACGTGGAGCCTAAAAACAAAAGCAATACCGAACTCATAAATACAGGGAACACATAGGCGGTTGTCAGATGTAGGGTAGGCAAAACGGGTGAGGAGGTCACAACACACATGCTTTTAGTCGTAAGGCCTGTGCTGAACAGCACGATAAATATAGCTAATACTGTACTGTGTATTTGAAAGTTGCTAAGGGAATATATCCTAAAAGTTCTCCTCCTGAGGAAAAAAATGTGTAGCTACGTGTAGTGATAGATGTCACCTGGGATTGTTTTGGTGATCACAGCTCAGAATGTACAAATGCTGAATCATTCTGTTGTATACCTGAAACTAATATAATGAATCAATTACATCTCAGTAAAAAAATACATCAACTACTTCACCCACCGTCCCATCTAATGGCTGATATTTACATGAGCCTCAGGGGCCTGAGCCCACATGGTCCCAAAGGCTTTATACTCCAGTGACTCACGTGACTCCCCTTCCAGTAGGCACTGCTCTCCCCACTGCACAGGGGAGGCCGGGAACAGGGACACAGAGACTGTAAGTAACCCATGTAGGGTGTCATTTCTTTTAAACAGCAGAGTGTGGATTCCATCCAAGCTCCCTGGGGCCGGAGGCCTCACATGTCACCACTGTGTCCCAGTACCTCCTGGACGCCCCTGATACTTGGTATACTGCCCTCCATTTTCTTTCACTTTCAGGAAAGCATACCACCATTTTATTACCTTTCAAGGGCTGTTTTAAAAAAGCTTGTCTTTCTCGTATCTTCTTTTGTAGTACTATTCCCAGAAGTGTTAGTTTATGTGCGTGTGTTCCCTTCCATGCCTACTTTAGTAATTTACAATTTTGATATAACTTCAAGCCTATTCAAAAGTTGTAAGAATAGTACAATAAACTCCCAGAAACTCTCTTGCCTATATTAACCAGTTGTTTGCCATTTGCATTATCATTTTCTCTATCAGTGTAAATATGTATATGGGCATGTGCATTTTTCTGAACAATCTGAGATTAAATTGGAGACATCATGCCCTTTAACCCCTAAATACTGCAGTGTGAATTTCCTAAGAGATTTCCATCCATAACCACAGACCAATTAGCAAACTCAGGGCATTTAATATTGCAACAGTACTATTATTAACAGTACTAATCTACAGTCCATATTTAAACCAATCAATCAGCTCTCTCTCTATTTATATAACCTTTTCCCATGCCTGTATCTAACTGGATCTTGCTTGGCATGTAGTTGTCATATCGTTTCAACCTCCTTTAAAGGGGAACAGTGTCTCAGTCTTTTACTTTCTTGACTTTGACTTTTTTTTTTTTTAAGATTTTATTTATTTATTTGACAGACAGAGATCATAAGTAGGCAGAGAGGCAGGCAGAGAGAGAGAAGAGGAAGCAGGCTCCCTGCAAAGCTGAGAGCCCGATGCGGGGCTCGATCTCAGGACCCTGGGATCATGACCTGAGCCGAAGGCAGAGGCTTTAACCCACTGAGCCACCCAGGTGCCCCTGACTTTGACGTTTTTAATGATGCAGTCCAGTTATTTTTACAAATGTTCCTCAGTTTAGGTCCCTTTTTCTGTGCAATCTCTATCCTCAATTTAGGTCTCTTTTTCTATGCAAACGAAAACATACATACTTTAAAATTAGTATCGCACAGTAGTGCTATGATTTTTAAACTTTTCATTGAAGTATAACACAAATACAGAAAAGTGAACAGATCATAAGTAACAGTGAACACATATGTTACCGATACCCAGAATAAGGATCGAAGCATGACCTGCCCCAGAAGCATCCTGCACCCTCTCCCAATCCCTAACCATTGCTCAATGCAAGGGTAACTACTAACTTGACTTTTAAAATAGAAATTAGTGGGGCGCCTGTGTGGCTCAGTGGGTGGCTCAGTGGGTTAAAGTCTCTGCCTTCAGCTCAGGTCATGATCCCAGGGTCCTAGGATAGAGCCCCGCATTGCATCGGGCTCTCTCCTCAGCAGGGAGCCTGCTTCCTCCTCTCTCTCTGCCTGCCTCTCTGCCTACCTGTGATCTCTGTCAAATGAATAAATAAAATCTTTAAAAAAATTAAAAATAATAAAATAGAAATTAATTTTGTCTAATTTTGTGCTTTATATAAATAGACTTGTAACTTGTACAGTGAGCAATACTATTTTAAACCTGGCTTTTTCACTTTCTATATCATTGAAAGTTTTGCCCCAGCATCATACTTAATGATTTCAGGGTATTTCACTCAAAAAGTGCACCATCATTTGTCTTGTCAGGGCCCTGTGTTTGGGCATGTAGCCTGTTTTCCATTTTTCCATATAATCAATCATACCGTTTATGAACATCCTCCCAAACAAGCAGCAGCACAGGTCTCAAAGCTACCCTGCTGGGATATCAATCCTGAATCTAACGCTCTCTGACTTCAGGCAAACTGCTTCATGGTTTGGAGCCTCAGTCTCCCCATCTATAAAATGGGGGGGGGGAGATAATCATGATAATGGCACCCATGTCATCTGTTGTAAGGATCTAAGTGTGTTAATAGAAATACAGTGATTAAAACAATGCTTGGCACAAGGGAAATGCTCAGCAAGTGTTAACCACTATTATGAGTCACTGGGAATATTTTCGAGAAGTAAAAAAAAAAAAAAGCATATTCAGTTGACCCCAAAAGGCATTCAGGTTTTTTCCTTTCTGTATGGTATTTGTCGGTAAAGTCACTGAGTGGGATTCATGTCACGAAATGACAGAGTGAGGAAGGCCCAGACTGCGGGGCACAGAGGTCTGAACCCCAGCCTCGACTTGTTAGTGAAGGAGCTGCTGTATGATCTTTGAAAAGTACTTTGATATCTCTGAGCTCCTGTTTGCTCATATGCAGCATACTGTATAGTGTAAGGTTAATTAGACTGGCTTTGGGGTCATGGAGAACTGAGTTTCAATTCTTAACCTGCCACTCACTCTCCTAAAACCCTCGGGTAAGTTATTTAACTTACTTAAGCCTACTCGCAAGGCTGCTGTGAGGACATGAAGGTGCCAAGGGCCAAGCACGTGCTGGTTCACCACGGCGGCTGTTATTAATGTTACCAATTCTAGCCCCGAATTAAAGTATGAAGAAGTTACAAATTTTCAAGTGTTACTTAAGTCAAGAGCATGAGCTCTTAAATAGGGACAGAGTGGCAAGTCAGAGTGAAATAGCAAATCACGGAAGTTTAAACATTTGTGGGGAAGGGTATAAATAAGAAGGAGGGCGCCTGGGTGGCTCAGTGGGTTAAGCCTCTGCCTTTGGCTCCAGTCATGATCCCAGGGTCCTAGGATCGAGCCCCACATCAGGCTCCCTGCTCAGCGGGAAGCCTGCTTCTCCCTCTCTTACTTCCCCTGCTTGTGCTCCCTCTTTCGCTCTTTGTCAAATAAATAAAATCTTAAAAAAAAAAAAATAAGGAAAACAACGTCAAGTTGGACCACCCCCATTTCCCAAACTTCCCTGATTACAGGACTCACCTGGAGAGTTTTTAAAAATATAAATTCTGATCACTGGGTCTGAAGTGGGGTGCTGGAATCTGTTTTTTTTTTTTTTTTTTAAGATTTTATTTATTTATTTGACAGAGATCACAAGTAAGCAGAGAGGCAGGCAGAGAGAGAGGGGGAAGCAGGCTCCCTGTGAGCAGAGAGCCTGGTGTGGGGCTCTATCCCAGAACCCTGAGATCATGACCTGAGCCAAAGGCAGAGGCTTAACCCACTGAGCCACCCAGGCGCCCCTGGAATCTGTATTTTTAACAGATGCTGCAGATAATTTCTACAATCAGGCCATTTTTGGAAACAGTAGGTTCTGAGGGGCTGGAGTGGCGTGGACTCGCTCCCTGGAGCAGCTGGGAGCAGCGGGGAGGGTCAGGGAACTCCACGAGGAAATCATTCACCAGGTACCTACTAGGTACCTGTAGCAAGCTCAGCATGTTCCTATAATATTGTTACAACAGTCCTAAGAGACAGAGATTATTCTATGTTATTATTATTTTTTTTTAAGTAGACTCCACACTCAGGATGGAGCCCAATGTGGGGCTTGAACTCAGGACCCTGAGATCGTGACCTGAGCTGAAATCAGGAATCAGTCACTTAACTGACTAAGCCACTCAGGTGCCTTGACACAGAGATTATCATCCAGTTTTACTGATAGGCAACCTGAGGATCAGAGAGTTAAATGATTTGCCCGAGGTCATAGATTGCAAGATATCCAGGTGTCTCTGATTTCCAGTCTCAAGAACTACCCTAAACCGACTGGTCAGAACACTCAGCTCCGTCCATTAGGCTAGATAACCCGAGCTGCAGGTGAGTATCACTGGGCTCATCGCTTTACAGTTTTCAGAGCCCTCTTAAAAAACAGCTTTATTAAGGTATCACTTACATATAAAATTTGTCCGTATGAAGCATGCCATTCGCTGGTTCTTAATATATTCACTGAGTTGGGTGAACATTACCACGATCCATTTTAGAACGTTTCCATCACCCCACACAGAGGCTTGTGCCCATTCACAGTTACTCTCATCCCCTCCCCAGCCCCTGGCAACCACTACTTTATTTTCTGTCTCCATGGATTTGCCTACTCTGGACGTTTCATATAAACGCAGTCACACAACATGTGGCCTCTTTGTGCGTGGCTTTTTTCACTTAACATCATGTTTTCAGGTTTGTCTCCGTTGAGGCAAGTTATCTGTTGCCAAACTTCATTACTTTTTATGGCTGAGTAATTCTCCAGTGCATGGATATACCACATTTTGTCTTCAGCTGATGGACATTTGGGCCATTTCTACTCTTCGGCTATTCTGAATAATGTTGCTATGAATGTTTGTGTACAGGTTTTTCATTTCTCTCGAATACATACCTAGGAGTGGAATTACTGGGTCATACGGTGACTTCACATTTAATCATTTGAGGAACTCAGAATTTTTTCCAAAGTGGCTGTGCCGTTTAACCTTTCTGTCAGCAGTGTCTGAGGGTTCCTTCCAAAACACTTTTATAAGTACAAACTTGGTTAATCCCCACAACCCCAGAGACAGGCTTCCTTACCTGTACCTTCCTGATGAAGACGCTGAGGGGCAGAGAGGGGACGTGACTTCTCAGAAGACACCATCTATGAGTGTAGGGCTCCAATCCTGGCACTGGCCTTTTTCCTTCAAGAAACCTGGTTTGGGGCTAATTCAGTGGATTCTAGGGCTTTAAGAGGTGATGTGTGATGGGCAGAGAGAAGGACTCTCTCTGGTACAAAGCCTTGGAATGGAGATGGAAGCTTCCAGGTTTCGGGATGGAGCCATCAAAGCCACTGCTGTTTGCGTTTTAACAGGCGACAGCTGGAGCCAGGTTCTGACTAATTAATGATGATCAAAGTGCTCTGAAAAGACGGAGTGCTCTGCAAACGTCAACCATGAATTATTCACAGCTGGTCTTCTTAGCAAGACTGGAGGAGGCTGCCCAGGAGAAGAACCAGAAGCCCTCGCTTCCTCCTCATCTTGCAAGAGCCTGAGCCCTTTCACAGGACTCAGTTTCTCAGTCCAGAAAATGGGGCTGTGAGCTCTCATGCCTTTATGCTCCTTGGTCAGGACCTGGCAGAGAGGGGCTGGCAACATGAGTCCTGTTCCCACTGAGGTAGTACCTACCAGAGCTGCCTCCACCAAACAATAAATAATTAATAATAACAACACCGATCTAGAGTTCAGGAGATGGCAAACATTTTCTATAAAAGATCAGATAGTAAATATTTTAGGCTTTGCAGGCCTGTCACGTTACTCAATTCTGCCACTGTAGCTCAAAAGCACCACAGACGACACGTGAAGGAATGACATAGCTATTCAGTGAAACTTTATTAGTGGCCACTGAAATTTGATGTCTAATTTTTAGTGTTGCGAAATATCATTCTCCTTTTGATTTCCCCAACCATTTAAAAACATTAAAAAAAACAACAACCCAACACCATTCTTAATTCCTGGACTGTATAAAACAGGGGTTGCCTCAAAATGTGATACATAATTACTGTTTGACCCAGCAATTCCACTCCTCTATCCAAAAGAAATGAAGACAAAATGTGTGCCTCAAAGTTTAGAGCCGTGCTACTCACAATAGCCAAAGAGTAGAAAAAAACACACATGCCCATCAAGTAATGAACAGAGAAACAAAATAAGGTAAAGCCATACAATGGAATACTGTTCAGCTGTAAAAAGGAATGAGTTTTATATATGCTACAATACGGATGAGCCTTGAAAATATGCTAAGTGAAAGGACAAAGGGCATATTGTAGGATTACATGGAGAGGAAATGTCTGTAGCGACAGAAGGCATAGGAGTTGTTGCTGGGGCTGAGGGGGTGAGGGCCCGGGAGGTGATGGCTGAAGCACATGGGGTTTCCTTTGGGGTGGTAAAAAGTTCCAAAACTGATTGTGGTGATGGTAGCACAGCTCTGTGAATATACTAAAATCCACGGACATATATACTCCAAACAGGTAAACTGAAATGGTAAGTGAATTAGGTCTCCATGAGGCCGTGAGAGATGCTTGACGGGAGGTGCACTGTCATTTGCTGACCCCGGAGGCGGCCGTCCTTGTTTAGATTTTCACAAAGCACCTTTCCTCCTGATGTCACAAACAGCCAGGCATGAATCCCTTCCGTCTCTGAGAAAGCCAAGGCCCGAGAAGGGACTGACTTGTTCTAGGATGTAGGTAACCAACCCAGAGGTATGCGCAGAGCCCAGGTCTCTTCCCAGTTACTACGTTCAGAGCCGAGGTAGTTACTCCTCCAAGCCCCAGCGGAGAGGAGGTGACGGGAGCAGACCCCTCCCCAGACCTGCCACTCCCTGTTCTCGCTCCTCTGCCTCGCCCTTCTCCCTTCTTTCCTTCCCAGCACTTCTGAGCAAGGCTCTCCTCCTTCTGCCTGACTCAGGGTGCTGGGAATGGATGGAAAATAGGGAGGCTTCTGCAGAAATTCAGCCTGTATGACATACCTGGAAAAGGACCTGGGAAGGGTAAGGAATGGGTCCAACGTTGTATAGCTGATACCTGACTTTTGATTTCCTTGACATGAACGAATAGAGAGAGTTTGGGGCTGGGGTAGGACCTGAGGTAAGCAAAACTCCATCCTATTCCTAATTCTTTTCCCCACAATACTCCTTACCCCAACATCTCCTGATTTTATTTTCCAAAGGCCTCAATCACTACAAGGGGGCTAGGGTAGGGAGAATCCTTTCTAAAAAATTAATTGTAGACAAATCAGGAAATAAGGACAAAGTAAATAAGGATCACCCTGGTCTCACTCCCCAGGAGTGAAGATGCAGATGACTTTGGGGAGTAATTTGTGGTGAGCTCGTTGCCTGGGTTCAAATCCTGGGCTCGTCGTTTGCCATCTGTGTGATCCTGGGCAGTTCATTTTGTCTCTTGACCTCAGTTTCTTCACCTGTAAAATGGGAATAACAACAGCTAAATTGTTGTGTGAGAATTAGGTGAAGTTGTAAAGCACTAAAAACAGTCCACAGCCCATAGCAATACATTAATACATCTTCCCAGTGTTTTCTACTCACCTATATATTTTCCTTATAAAAAGGGGATTATTCTGTATCCACTCTGGATCTCTCCCTCCCATCTTAAGTGAATTATTAAATTTTTTTCCATAGTATTAGAAGTCCTATAGAATATCTTTTTTTTTTAAAGATTTTATTTATTTGACAGACAGAGATCACAAGTAGGCAGAGAGGCAGGCAGAGAGAGAGAGAGAGAGAGGAGGAAACAGGCTCCCTGCTGAGCAGAGAGCCCAACGAGGGGCTCGATCCCAGGACCCTGGGATCATGACCCGAGGCGAAGGCAGAGGCTTAACCCACTGAGCCACCCAGGTGCCCCTAGAATATCTTTCTTAAGATAGCACATGTAGAAGTCCATCCCGTAAAGTGGGAAGTTGGGGAGTGATTGTTTTCCCCCCAACCACCAAACACGTTTCTCCTGGCTTTTCATCAATTACTGTTTCAGGACAAACTCCTAGGAAATTTGCTGAGTCAAAAGCAGGTGTGGAAGGCTTCTGCCACATAATGGTCAAACAGCCATTTGGAAAGGTTTAGAACTAGTTTCCCTTGCACCAGCTGGAAAAAGAAGGCCCCATTCTCTCCAGCATCTTGCCTCTTATCGTTTAGAAACATTTTCAATTTGACCCAGAAGTGCCGTTTGCTGTCTTACTCCGATTCGCAGTCCAAGCTCTTCCTAGCGGTGCTCAGCTTCAGCATCTGCTCAAGCCCATAATCCCCGTGGGTGGTCCTGGGCTGGTAATCAACCTCCCAGAACCAGGAGTCTCAGTTATAGTCCCTGAGTATTGGACTTCTACAATGAGATAATATACATAAAAACCCAACCCAAGGCCCAATTCTCAGTATTTGAAACATTGAGATTTTCAGAAATAGCATTTCAGAAAAGCTCTGTAGGTAACGGTGGTGCTTGGTGGAGAAACAGGCCCAGGAAGGGGAAGTCTTCCCAATAAGAAGTCAGAAACTAATGGAAAAATGTGTGAAGAACACGAATAGATAATTGAGAGCAGGAACTTACTTGGAGGCTAGCATACCAAGAGATGTTCACATTCATTAGCTATTAGGGAAATCCAAGCCAAAACAAGGATGAGATACCAATTCAGATCAGCAAATGTTAGAACGTTGGAAAAACACCACGTGTCAGGAGGATGTGGAGGAAATGGGGCTTCCGTGCTCTACTGTGGAGTGTAAACCAATACCCCAAAACCCAGCAACTTGAGGCAAATATTCTGGGGATCTTCCCACATAACCAAGGAAGTTCCCAGCAGCTGTTGCTTGTGGTAGCTGGGAGTAGGAGAGAAACAAATGCCCCTCAGTGGGAACCAATATGCAAGGTATGGGATATTTTGGAACTTTGGAGTAATTATGCAGTGGTTCAAAATAACGAAATAGACCAAAACAATGAAACAGACCAGCACTCAACGCACACAGGCCTGTTGGCCAAGTTTGACTTGTCACCTGTCTTTGTGCAGCTTGGCTCATGAACTAAGAATGATTATTACATTGTTAAATGGTGGGGCAAAAATTAAGAGAATATTTTGTAACACATAAAAATGCTACGAAATTCAGGGCCATCCTGGGTGGCTCAGTCAGTTAAGAGTCTGACTTCAGCTCAGGTCATGATTCCCAAGTCCTGGGATCAAGCTCTGCATGGGGAGCCTGCTTCTCCCTCTTTCTCCGCCCCTCCCCTTCACTTGTTCTCTCTCTCTCTCTTTCTCTCACATAAATAAATAAAACTTAAAAAAAAATGTTTACTAAACAGAGCTGGGGAGGTGGGGAGTCCTACACAAACCAACAATGAGCGTGAACTCAGATAATTAATTCAACTCTCTTTCCTCAAGTTCTCCCTTCCCCCCAAAAGAGGGAGAGAGATTGAGAAAACAGGTTCTTTGTCCAAGATCATAAGAATCCAGCCGCCCAGGGTGCCTGGGTGGCTCAGTTGTTAAGTGTCTGCCTTCAGCTTGGGTCATGATCATGGGATGGACCCCACATGGGCTCCCTGCTCAGCAGGAAGCCTGCTTCTCCCTCTCCCACTCCCCTGCCTGTGTTCTCTCTCTTGTTGTGTTTTTCTCTGTCAAATAAATCTTTTAAAAAAAGAAAGAAAGAAAAAGAACTCAGCCTCCCTAACCCAGTCTCCCCCCACCCCAACAACCCTCATTCAATTCAGGGTTGACCTGCAAAGTCTTCAGAGAGCTCCAGTTCCTGGCTAACTAGGGAAGACTTTTGCCTGAGGGAAGGGGTGTGGGAACCAGAAGAACCAGCCTGGGAAGAAAAGGCTTAGTTATTACCCAAATAGTGGTGCTGGTGGATTGCTCACCCTTCCTGTCAGGATTCTGCCTTCTCTGGAGACAAAGGACTCTCACAGCCCAAAGCCCCATGAACACCCCCAAGTCCAGCCTGTTGGTGGTTGGAGAACTGAAACTCTCATTTAAAAAAATATATATCTTGTGGCTCAAGGCCTTGTGACTTCTTTTATTTCTTTCTTTTAGTCTTCATAAGCTGGCCAGGTGAGAACCGTTCTTTCTTTCTTTTTTTTTTTTTTTTAAGATTTTTATTTATTTATTTGACAGACAGAGATCACAAGTAGACAGAGAGGCAGGCAGAGAGAGAGGAAGGGAAGCAGGCTCCCTGCTGAGCAGAGAGCCCGATGCGGGACTCGATCCCAGGACCCTGAGATCATGACCTGAGCCGAAGGCAGCAGCTTAACCCACTGAGCCACCCAGGCGCCCAAGAACCGTTATTTCAAGATGCCTAGAGAAGAGAGTTGAATAGATTGTTTTACCTCCCTGTAAATTCACTCATTCATCCATTCAGCAAAGACTTACTGAGGACCTACTATGTGTCAAGGCTGGGGATACAGCAGTGGACACAGCGGGGAAAACCCCTGCCCTCAGAAAAGCTCAGAGTAATGGGAACAGACATGGGACAGTAAACAAATAGACAAACAAAGTAAAGATAAAGTAAAAAGGGGTGAAGAAGAGTTATTTTGTTATCAGGGAAGACTTACATTTGAACTGAGACCTGAAGTTGAGAAAGAGCCAACTCACTGAAGAGCAATTTTGGAGAAGAAACAGCAGGTGTAAGAGCCCTGTGGTGGGAATCAATGGGCTGTGTTTGTGCAGATGAGGGAGGCTGGCAGGCCCCGGATCAGACAGTCGCCCCTAGCTATTTGTCAAGAGTCTGGAATTTGTTCTGAGCATCAGATGGGACCTGCTCCGCCATCATTGTTATATGATCTCAGGCAAGTTGTTTCACTCCTCTGAGCCTCAGTTTACCTATCTATAAAGTAGGGTTAATAATAACTCATTCATTGGAGTAGACAGCCTCCAAAGCACCCCCCAACAATCGAGCGTCCTGGTGTTCACAACCTGTGAATGTTGGTTGATTCACTTCTAACCAGTCCAATGGGGCCGACATGATGGTATAATCATTTCCTCTTCCAACTGGAAAATAATCACCACAAACTTCATGGCTTCAAACAGCACACAGCTACGACTTTGGAATTCTGGAGGTCAGACATCAACATGGGTCTTACTGGGCCAAAGTCAAGTTGTCCACAGGGCTGTGTTCCTTCTGGAAGTTTCCAGGGGGAATCCATTTCCTTGCCTTTTCCAGCCTGTAGAGGATGCCTGAGTTCTTCTGCTCATGTTCCCTTCCTCATCTTCAGATCACTCCAACCTCTGCTCCCACAGTCACCTCTGCATTTTTGTTCTGCTCCCTCCTTCCCTAATAAGGACTCCGTGATTACTTTGGGCCCATGGGGCTAATGCAGGATAATCTCCCTCACTTTAACAAAATCCTTAACTTAATCTGCTGAATCCCTTTGCCATGTCAGGTAACATATTCACAGGTTCTAGGGATTCGGACTTGAACATCTTTGGAGACCATTATTTTGTTTGCTACAGATGGTAAGTCACTTTTGTGATAAGGTAATAAAAGACTGTAAAAGACTGTGTCTTTTGTCGCAAGTGATTTTGTCCCCTCCCTCCCTCTTTTCTCTTTTTCTTTCTTTCTCTTCTCTGCCTCATTTCCACTCTGTCTCTCCCCCTTCTTTCTTTTCATGCTTTCATCACCTTGGGGGAAGCCAGCTGCCATGACATGAGACAGCCCTGTGGAGAGGCCCATGTAGCTAGGAACTGAAACTCCTGGCCAACAGCCAGTGAGGAACGAGGCTGGCCACCAACCATGTGTGTGAGCTTGGAAGTGGGATTGACAGCCCCAGCCAGGCCTTGTGACTGCTACAGCTCTAACAGCTTGACTGCAGTCTCTTGGGGAAACCTGAGCTTGAACCACCCAGCTAAGCTGCTCCTATATGCATGACCCTCAGAAACGATGTGAGTGAATGCTTGTGGTTGAAGTTGTAATTTGTAACACACTAATAGATAACAAATCCATCCATTCGCTGATTCAGCATATATGTATTAAGTGCTATACCACGTGCCAAGTTGTCTGAGGTGCTGGGAGTATAGCAGTGAATAAAGCAGACAAAAATCCCTGCTCTTATGGTGTTTACATCCTATTGAGGAGAGACGGACATAGTAAGCCAATACATTTTGGGATCTGTCAGAAGGTGAGGAAAAAGTAGAGCAGGGTAAGGGAGATAGGTTAGTCAAGGAAGGCTTTGCTGGAAAGGTGTTCTCTCTTTCTCTCTTTCTCTCTCTCTCTTTTTTTTTTAAAGATTTTATTTATTTGAGAGAGAGAGAGAGCATGAGAGAGGGGGAGGGTCAAAAGGAGAAGCAGACTCCCCATCAAGCCCGGAGACTGCGGCGAGACTCCATCCCAGGACTCCAGGACCACAACCTGAGCCAAAAGCAGTCATCCAACTAACTGAGCCACCCAGGTGCCCTCGGAAAGGTGCTCTTTGAGAAACACCTGAAGGAGGTGAGGGAGGAAACTGTGCTCTTCATAGGGAAGAGATTCCAAGTGGAAGAAACAGCAAGTGCAAAGGTCTTGTAGCAGGACAATGCCACACTCTTAAAAAAGGCAGCAGGGAGCCCAGTATGATTGAGGTGGACAAAAGGCAGAGTGGTGGCAGATGAGGAGAGAAATGAGGTGATGATTAAAGTCAATTATGTATGTTGATCTTTTTGAACCTAGTAGTTCATGGCAAAGGACTTGCTTAATGAATTAAGGCCATTTTTTTTCTTTAAGAAGCTACATTTTATTTATTTATTTATTTTCTAAAGTAGTCTTTGTACCCAAAGCAGGGCTCGAACTCACAACTCTGCAATCAAGAGTTGCATGCTCTACTGACTGAGCCAGCCAAGTGCCTGCTATACCTTATTTTTCTAAATGTGTGAAATATTCTCAGGAGAACACAAAAAAAGGAAAGTTGATAACACAGTGAGCACTATTTAACTATGACCTACTCTAAGAAATAAAACCCAACAACTGTTGAGTGAAGCCTCCTATGTGCCTTTCCCTATCCTAATCCCCTGCTTCAAATGTCACTCCTGGATGACATTGGTCATTCCTGTACATGGCTTTATATTTCCACTCTTTGTGCATGTATCTGTAAACAATCTCTAGCACTGTTTTTCAGGAAATAAATAAATAAATCTGATAAGGGATGAATATCCAGAATATACAGAGAACTCCTGAAAGTCAACAATAAAAAAACCAAACAGCCTCAAAATGGGCAAAGGACTTGAACAGAAGTTTCTCCAAAGAAGATACATGAATGGCCAATAAGCACATGAAAAGATGCTCAACATCACTAATCATTAGGGAAATTCGGATCACAGCTACAAAGAGACACCACCTCACATCCATTAGCATAGCTACTATTAGAAAACAACAGGTGTTGGGGCATCTGGGTGGCTCAGTCAGTTAAGTAGCCGGCTCTGGATTTCCGCTCAGGTCAGGATCTTAGGACCCTGGAATTGATCCCCACGGCAAGCTTCACGCTCAGCAGGTAGTGTGCTTGAGGATACTCTCTCTCTCCCCCCAATTCCCTCTGTCCCTCCCCTGCTTGCTCTCTCTCTAAAATAAATAAATCTTTTTTTTAAATAAATAAATCTTTAAAACAACAATAACAACAGGTATTGGTGAGGGTATGGAGAACTTGGAACATTTGTGCACTGTTGGTGGGAATGTAAAATGGTACAGCCTCTGTGAAAAACAGTATAGAGTTTCCTCAAAAAAAAAAAAAAAAAATAGAATTAGTATATGACCCAGCAATTCTTCTGCTTCTTTTCTTCTCCTCCCCACACATACCATAACATAGATTACTAGAGAAACTGTGATATTTGTCACATCCTGGATTTAGCTGGTTGCTTCGAATAGTGTCTTGATCTGATTCAGTGTTTCGGTGGGGCGATAAAAGGAAGGACAGGAAGTTCATATGCAGCCCAGTGCCCAAACTTAGTGTCACCAGAGTGGTACAAGTCTACAAGACGGCCTTCCTGATAATGATGTAACGGGAAATAGATAGCAAGGCCTATGTAATATTTTACCTAAAGGGATGTACCTGAATCTAACCATGAAAGGATGTTTGTTCATTGCACAATTTTAAAAATATTTCTATTGGTTCAGGGTCCTAACCATAGCTGACACTGATGCCAATCTCCCTTCTTGCCGAGTACTTCCGCTCACCCACCCCAGCTGCAGAAGCCATGGTTAGAGGCCAACGCTGTGAAATTCCAAACACTGGAGAAGGAAGAAAAGGAGAGGAAGGCTGGCCACAAGCTCACACGGGTCTAGTCGCTGCCTCGTCCCTGGCGCCCTATGCAGTCTAGCACTGCCCCCTGGTGGCCGCCGGCATGCATCCGCACCCCGCCAGGAGGTGGGCAGGGCCTTGCAGCCCTCGCTCCTACCAGGGCGCTCCTGGGGAGAGCTCCCCGCATCCCCGACTTAAGGCTAGCGCCCCAATAATCCTAGGCTGACTTGGGACCACACTTTTTTTTTTTTTTAAGATTTATTTATTCACTTGAGAGAGAGAGAGAGAGCAGGGAGGAGCAGCGGGAGATGAAGAAACTGGCGGACTCCTCGCTGAGCTCAGAACCACATTGGGGCTGGATCTCACGAAGCTGAGATCATGACCTGATCAAAAACCAAGATTGGGAAGTTCAACTGACTGCACCACCCAGGGGGCTCCAGGACTGCACATTTTAAAGCATTCCCAGCATGGTGCAAAGTGCTTTATAGATGTTAACTCAGTAAAATCTCACAGCATCACATCAGCCCTTACAGGTGGGACTATGGCAGCCCCCATTTTAAGGACAAACTGAGAAGCAGGGAGGGGAGGTGATGTGCCCAAAAGACTGTACAACTAATGTCACATTTTCTTTCTTTTTTTATTTATCTGACAGAGAAAGAGCATGCACAAGCAGGGGGAGGGGCAGAGGGAGAGGGAGAAACAGGCTCCCCACTGAGCAGGGAGCCCAATGCAAGGCTCCATCCCAGGACCCCGGGATCATGACCTGAGCTGAAGGCAGATGCTTAACGACTGAGTCACCCAGGCACCCCTAGTGTCACATTTTCTAACTCAGGTCCAATGCTGTGCCCAATACATCCCAGTTCCTTCCAATGATGATGATGTGATGATTAATTACAACAAAATAGTAGCAAGACACATCTACAGTGTTATGAGCCGCATACTACCCAACATGTTAACTCATTTAGTCCACAACAACCCTAGGGGGTAGGCTCTAGCAATGTGCCCATTTTAAATTGAGGTACAGAAGAGTACTAACAAATTTATCCCAGGTCACTCGAGGGAGCAAATAGTACTGACTGGGAAGGCATTGGGGAGACTTGGAATTGTCCATTAGCTCTGTTCATAAATCTTTTGAGCACTTGCTAGGTGCAGGACCATGAGCTAAGACCCGAGTGTGCAGCACAGAGGAAGATAAAACAATGCTATTACCTTGAAACATGAAAAAAATTAAAGAACAAGGGCACCTGGGTGGGTCAGGTCATGATCTCAGGGTCCTGGGATGGAGCCCCGCATCATCGGGCTCTCTGCTCAGCAGGGAGCCTGATTCCCCTTTCCTCTCTGCCTATTTGTCATCTCTCTGTCAAGTAAATAAATAAGACCTTTTTAAAAAATTAGGGGCGCCTGGGTGGCTCAGTGGGTTAAGCCACTGCCTTCGGCTCAGGTCATGATCTCAGAGTCCTGGGATCGAGCCCCACATCGGGCTCTCTGCTCAGCAGGAAGCCTGCTTCCTCCTCTCTCTCTGCCTGCCTCTCTGCCTGCTTGTGATCTCTCTGTCAAATAAATAAATAAAATCTTTAAAAAAAAAAAATTACAAAGAATGGGGCGCCTGGGTGGCTCAGTGAGTTAAAGCCTCTGCTTTTGGCTCGGGTTGTGATCTCGGGGTCCTGGGATCGAGCCCCGCATCAGGCTCTCTGCTCCCCCCCTTTCTCTGCCTGCCTCTCTGCCTACTTGTGATCTCTGTCAAATAAATAAATAAAATCTTTTTTAAAAAATTACAAAAAACACATCTATTTACAAAAAATGTATTACAGAAAATGAGATCCTCAACAAGGAAAATGGTTTAAGATTGTCATAAAAAAAAAAACAACCATACTTGAATAACTGACCACTTCTGGGGGAGAAGAGGATAGTTTAAGGACATACAAACATTGTCACTGCAACCTGCTAGCAGAGGTAACACAATGTTAAGTCCTAATTTAAGGCTTGGCTGAACATTTGCTTTGAAGAAAAGTAAAATAGGGCACTGCCAATTGTCAGAAATTCAGAAAAGGAGTAGCATTTTATCTTTTTTTTTTTAAAGACTTACTGTATTTATATTTTTACTGGGATGCAGGAGGGAAAGGGGGAATCTCAAGCAGACTCAGTGTTGAGCACAGGGCCCCATGTGGGGCTGAATCTCACAACCCTGCCATCATGACCCAAGCCAAAACCAAGAGTCAGACACTCAACCAAGTCACCCAGGTGACCCCCTTCTTTCTTTCTTCCTTCCTATCTGTCTATCTATCTACTTATTTATAGAGCAGGAGAGGAGCGAAGGGAGAGCGAAAGAGAGAATCTCAAGGAGGCTTCACCCCAGAGCGGAGCCCAACTTGGGGCTGACCTCATGATCCTGAGATCATGACCTGAGCTGAAATCAAGAGTTGGTTGCTTAACCAACTGAGCCACCCAGATGCCCCAGAAGTTGCATTTTACACATGGATTAAAATTCGTACTCCTAAAAAACACAATCTGGTGAGTCAATCTGACTTTCAGAGAATGCCATTTGACCACCATCTGCAACCAAACCTCACTGCCAAGCTTGGGGCCTGTGCAGAGCAGCCACCTTGAGGGGCTCTGAGACTCCCCTCTCCGGTTCTACATACGCCCCCTGTCCTCTTGCCTGGACACCTAACCTCTCCCTCCTTCCAGTGCGTCCCAAGCCTGCTGCTGCACAGGACTTCTCAGGAAGACTCCAGACTTGGGCCTGCTGGTCCGTGGTCAGAGATACACCCTTCTTACTTGGGCGAGACCCCAGGGCAAAGGGACCATCTCAAGAAACGGGGTCTAGAGCTCACCATGAAGTCACCCACACTACAGGGCTGCTGAGGCTGGGACTGGAGCACACTGTCAGGCCCAGCCCAGCACCGCCCCTCCCTGCCAACACACTTTTTTTCTTTTCAGCTTAAGTAGTCAAGCAAGATACTTGTAGAATTTTCGTAGAAAAATGACAGGCACAAGATCTTATTTTCATTTAAAAAAACACACTTTATTAAGGTATTACTGGCATACTTTAGCTTTCCATAATGTATACAATATGTTGAGTTTGAGTGTCACGTTCTTTTTATTGAAATATAATTGACATACAATGTTACAGTGTTTTATTAGTTTTCAGATGTGCAGTATATTAATTCTGTGCTAACCTCAGGGAGGTTAGTGTAGTCACCTATAAATTATTACAATATTATAGACTATATTCTTTGTACCGTAGTTTTTATTTCCCTAACTTATTTTTAAGATTTTATTTATTTGAGAGAGTGAGAGAGCATGAGCAGGGGAAGCGGCAGGCAGGGGTTGGTGGAGAAGCAAGCTCTGCACGGAGTAGGGAGCTCGACGCCAGGCTCCATCCCAGGACCCAGGGACATGATCTCAGCCAAAGGCAGACACTCAGCCAACTGAGCCACCCAGGTGCCCCTCCCTAACTTATTTTATAACTGGAAGTTTGTATCTGTTAATCCTCATCTATTTTCCCCATCCCCCTCTCCCCTCTGGCAACAACCAGTTTGTTCTCTGTATTTAAGGGTCTGGAGTATCCTTTTCATTCTTGTTATTCTTATTATTTTGGTCTACATCCTCCATGAGATGTAGTTTGGACATATTTGAGGAGGGATAAGGCTAGAAAAAATGGTTAAGAGTTTGAATAAACTGGAGGGGAATGCTTGAAAAACAAAACAGAGCATCCCTGAAAGTAGCTGTATTTCTGATAACCTAGATTAACAGTACTCAGAGTGTGGTCCCTGAACCAGCAGTGTCAGCATCATCTGGGAACTTTTTAGAACTGCAAATGCTCCAGATCAGACCTGCTGAAAAAGAAAACAGTAGGCTGGGGCCCAGAAATCTGTTTCAACCAGTGCTCCAAGATTCTCACGTATGTTCAAATTTGAAAACCACTGTCCTACACAATGACCAAATCTCCTGTGAGTTCAGTGACATTTAAAAAAAAATGAATTTATGGGGTGCCTGGGTGGCTCAGCGGTTAAGTGTCTGCCTTTGGCTCAGGTCGTGATCCCCAGCCCTGGGACTGAGCCCTGTGTCAGGCTCCCTACTTAGCTGGAAGCCTGCTTCTCCCTCTTACCCCCCCTGCTGTTCCCTCTCTTGCTGTGTCTTTGTCAAATAAATAAATAAAAATCTTTTTAAAAAACGAATTTACATTTCCCTAGTCATAAAAACACTTAGTGTTTGAGGAGTAGTGGAATGAGGAGCCTGGTGTGGGGACAGAGTTTTCCCACCCATCTCTTCTTGAAGTAACAGGTAGTGTGAATTAGACACATCCAAATGGGTTGAGCAATGTCAGGGATGTGGTTTCTTAATCCCCACCCCGCAAAGTGTTTGTGTTGTGAAATTGGAAAATAACTTGAAAGGGGAAAGAACCAAAATGTCCTTCCTGCCAGCTGATTTACCCTGGCTAAAGGTAGGAGTGGTGGGCATGGAGGAAAGGGTTCCTGTAGCGTGCTTGAGATCCCCCTTAACTGAGCACCCCGGAGCGCCCGGGAAGGGTTCACTGGGGGTGTTTTTCTGGCTCCCACCCCTCTGTTCCTTGCCCACCTCTCCCCATCCCTTCCTGCTCTCCTTCTGACCCTTACGACCCTTTTTCTCCAGCTTCACCTTTTTACTCCCCGCCTCCCCCCAGCCCTGACATAAGCTCCTGGGTCTCCAGCTGCTGACTCAACAGCAGAGGTCATCACCTCCTTTTGAGTCCTACATGCCTCTTCAAGGACCTCAGTGGCAGATGACAGAGACTGTGCAGGTGGAGGAGGACATGCAGAATCCCACAGGGCCTACAGGTGGTTCACGAAGCTCCCAATATGGAAGCTGTTTTGTCCCATGGGAGGGCCCCAAAGCCACAACTTTCTTGGCAGACTTGCCACTGCTGTTCTGCTCAGTGAAGTCACCCCCACCTCTGAATTGGATCCACGCACCAGGAAATGCCACTGACCTGTCAACTTCTGGGGAACGTCACACACTAAGAGGGGAGGCAAAAGAGTGCTTTTCTCTCCCTGCCTCTGGCTCAGTTTCCTCGATGGACTCCAGTCCCTGGCCACCCACTCTGGAGGACACAGGGACTATTTTTGGGCAGAAGTGCAGTAGATGAAAGCCACCTCTTTCCAGAAGCTGAAGAACTGCTTCTAGGTTAGGTTGGAGCTGGTGAGGCAGGTTTTCTGTGGCTGTGGCATTCTGGGATTTCTCTGGGCTAGAGATGATATCCAGCCCATTACCCTCTGGTTCAAGCCCAGGTCAAAGACGAAATTTCAACCCTCCAATGACTGCTCAACCAAGGGTCAAATTGCCCACTGTGACTCCTCAGCTGGATTTGCTGCACTTGTGGGTGTTCAGGAGGCTCTTGACAAGTTCTTTCTCACCTTCTGAATTAATATTTATTTTGTTCTCTCCATTAGCTTGCTAGATACCTGTGGCATTTTGTTTTGACCATTCTTCCAGTATTTTCTCTGCAAAGGTAAAATGTATTTTTTTCCCTTTTGCTGCTTTTAATATTTCCTAGTCTTTTGTTTTTCAGTCATTTTATAATGATGTGAGTAGGTACTGTCAACTCTCCCAGATGGGCATGGAGAATGTTGGGCTTATCTCAGTGAGCTTCCCTTCTCTTTGGTATCTTGGATCCTCATTCCTGGCTGCTTTGGGAGCTCTCCAGTGCTTTGGAGACTTTTAATTTATTTTGTTTTTTATCTGTGTGTGTGTGTGTGTGTGTGTGTGTGTGTGTGTGTATTTGTATTTTATCCAGCTCTTCTAGCTATTTCTATTAGAAATGTTAGTTTATGACAAGCTATTCTGTTATAGCTAGCAATGGAAGCATCACTGTCTTGGATTTTAATTCTCTATGTTTAAAAACTTTTAAATAATATTGTTGTTTTGTACAGTTAACCATTTAGTTTATTCACATTTGGCCACTTTCTTTGGGCTTTTATCTTTGTGTCTCTGACCATCCATCTGGGATTATTTATCTTTCATACGAAACACAGCATTTAGAATTTCCTTTACTTAGTTAGGGTCTACTCATGATGAAATTCCTGTTTGTAGTTGTGTAAAAGGGACTTGTGTCTCCATTCCTGAACGACTTTTGCTGTACAGAGCTCTCGGTAGGCACATATTTTCTTTCTTTTTTTTTTTTTTAAAGATTTTATTTATTTATCTGACACACAGAGATCACAAGTAGGCAGAGAGGCAGGCAGAGAGAGAGAGGGAAGCAGGCTCCCCGCCGAGCAGAGAGCCCAATGTGGGGCTCAATCCCAGGACCCTGAGATCATGACCTGAGCCAAAGGCAGAGGCTTAACCCACTGAGCCACCCAGGTGCCCCAGCACATATTTTCTTTTAAGTACAATGAAGATATCGTTCCTCATTCATATGGCTTCCACTAACGCTATTGGGAAGTCCAATGTTACTTAAGTTAATTTATCTTTTTGTCTAATTGCTTTTAAGATGTTACTTACCCTTTATATTCTATTGTTTCACCAGGATGTATATAGTTTTGGGCTTATTTTTTATCATCTTTGAGTTTCATTGGGCTTCTTGAATCTGTAGCGTGGTATGTCTTTCATCAGTTCTGGAAAACTCTTAGTCATTAACTCTCCAAATATTTCTTATAGTTTTTATTTTTCTCTGGGAATCCAACTTATGTTAGACTTTCCTGGCCAATGATTTCATGTGTTTTACTTAGTCATGTTTCTGCCTCTTCCGTCTCTTCATCTCACTGTCTCTGCCCATGAGTTTCTGCACAATTCTTATCTATACTCCAGCTGATTAATTCTTTTGTTTAATTTGCTGTTAAAACACAGTTTTCTTATTTTTAATTAGCTATTTTTTAATGTTGTTTGGTCACTTTTACAAATCTGATATGTCAACTTCTTAAGCTTTCTTGGTTCTATAGATATTTTCTAACTTGTTTTTCCTCTCTAAAAATTACAAAAAATTGCTATTTTATACTCTTTCTGATAAATCTAGAATCTGGAATTTTTGCGTATTTGTTTTCTGTTATCTCTACATGTTTTTTCATGATGCCTTACTTCCTTGTTGATCTGGTTATCTTTGAGAATGTGCTCGAAGTTACTAAGAAAAGAGGTGTGTGTGAACACTCTGATGTCTAAGATAACAATACCTTTCCCTAAGGTATTTCTATAAGGTACTGTATTTTCATTTGCTTTTGTCAACACCTAGCACACCACTAGATGGTCCATACTGAAGGCTCAGGTTCCTTACACCTCCAAGATAACCTGAATTTGGGATACATGTCTATGCTAGGGTTTACCTCCAGTTCAACATTTTCTTGAGGGTACCTTCATTTTGGGGTTCTCTGTTCAAATGTGGGGTGATTATTCAAACTCCCAGGTTTCAGCACTTTTATACTTTTGTTGAGAGAGAGAGAGAGCAGAAGAGGGGCAGAGGGAGAATGAGAGAGAGACTCTTAAGCAGGCTCCACACCCAGCACAGAGCCTGATGTGAGGCTCGATCTCACAACACTGAGATCATGACCTGAGCCAAATTTAGGAGTCAGGCGCTTAACTGAGCCATCCAGGTGCCCCTATACTTGTACCCCTGCATACACGTATACATATACATAAGCATAAACATACATATATAATATTATATAATATATATATATATCCAAGTATACTTGACTGTAAGTCCACCAGCCTTACAGCTGGGATTCTCAGGTGTCTCTTCCCATCAGCACATGCCTTCAGGCAAAAGCAGTTTGAGTGACGGGTTTAATGAACTCAGTCTCTTGCTTTTCCCAGAGTTTAACTCCTAATTCTTCACTCTCTTGTTAGCTCTTTGGAAGGCTGTCGTTTCAAAAACATTCCAACCAGCTTAGCTTATATTCTATGGAAGAGCTGTCCTAATTACCTAGACCACTATTATTGGGAGTGTGGTCCTTCACTTAAGGCTTCATCATTTTCCCTCCGGCCTACCTGCACGGGACCGCTCCTATCTAGAATAGGGGAGCAGAAAGGAGGCGGAAGATATGGTGTCTCTGGTTTTAGGACCTTGTTTCAGTGGAGTAGAAACACGCTTCCTCAGGAAAAGCCAGACTTTTTCAGAGAGATAAGATATGGTTACCTGGAGTTTCTCCACTTACCTAGACAGTCTCATTTGATTCAATTTATCCCCATTTTGTCGGGTAGGTCACCTGATAGGAGACGGCAGTGCTCAACTACAGGGCAAAGCGCGGGAGAAAACCGGCGGGGACGGCCTGCTATGTTCTGGCCGTGGGACACCGGCCACTGGAGGTGGGTGGCCTGGCCCTGGCAGTCGGACGCTGGGCGCAGTTCGCACAACCACTCATGCTCTTGATCCTCTGCACTCCGTACACGGAGCGCTGTGCACAAGCCCATACAAACTGGAACTGAGCGCGCCACTGCCGCACCCTCACTTCGCCCCCTCGAGCGCCGGCGATAGCGACGGAAGACGTCAGCTACGGAGGCGGAAGTGCGCCGCCCCCGAGGCTTTCGGGTAATGTAGTCTCCAATCCCGCGGCACAACCGGGGCTCTGAGAGGCCAGGGGTTCCAGGGCGAGTGGACCGCGCTTCCCACCTAACGCTCCTCAGTTGTGAGGGGGATGCAAATGGGCTTCCTTTGACGCCTCTTCAAAAGGGCACACCCAGGGGCGTCTGGGTGGCTCAGTTGGTTAAGCGTCTGCCTTGGCTACGGTTGTGGTCCCAGGGTCCTGGAATTGAGTCCCACATGGGGCTCCCTGCTCAGCGGGTAGCCTGCTTCTCCTTCTGCCTGCCACTCTGCCTATTTGTGCTCTCTCGTCAAGTGAATTAAAAAAAAAAAAAAATCTTGAAAAAAAAAAAAAAAGGCCCACCCATGTCCTCCTGTTACTCGAAATTTGGTGTTACAAATCCTTCTAACCTGTGTGGTGTCACCAAGAGGTCTCACCCCGCGACGCTGTCAGATCCCCCAGTAGGATCCCTAAACTTGAGGGAAAGCAAATTTGTGCTTACTTACCGATACAGAAACTTCGTCTAGACCACTTTAAAACTCCAAACTCATACCTTATTCTCAGATGCCTGAACGCCCTGGCGGCTCTTCCGCACGTGGGTCAGGGGAGAGTGAAGGAAAAGGAAGGTGTGGGTCCTCCAGTTTGGTCCTGTTAAAGGCCCGGTGGCTTGCCCGACAGGAGTCTCCTCCCTGGGAGACGCGTAGCTGTCTGGAAGCTTTACCCCAGTTCATTCACAACTGGGCAGTCTCCTTTCTCTTTGGCCCCATGCAGTTCTCGCCTTTAACCCTTCTCCAGGTGCCTTCTCCAGGTGGGTCATCACCTAGTAGTCACTGGGACACAGCCTTATGGCTCCTGCCACCCTATCCTCCTTTTTCTGGGAGCCCCAGGCACAGAGTAGAGGTTTTTCCGATTTTCCAGCGCCGCTCCAGCTTCTCTTTTGGTTAGCTCGCCATTCATTCTCAAGGGTCTTGGTTTTGACCATCACTTACCTGGTCACGCTCTTCCGGATCTACTGAAATCCCGTCTTGTGATCTTTGTCAACAAAGAAAACAGATAGAGTCCTATTTCTTGCTTCCTAGACACAATACAAACCCGGACCCTTAGAGGGCTTCATGCGCTCCTGGTAGAAGCTACTCTAGCAGCAGCTGCCTCTCCTTCAGAAATCAGTTTCAGGCCCCTACCTGTGTTTGGTTCCTCCCCACCCCCTTACCACTGCATATACACTTTCCAGGGGTACATGGAAAACTCTCCCAAGAAGAAGGGGCTTGGAGTTTTGCTGGAGTGCACACACCAAGCTCCAGTGATTTCAGATGCCCCAATATCTCCACTTATTCTCTCATTACCTGCATCCCCTAGTCCTGTGAAGAGGGCAGAGGCCTCACCCCAGGACTATAAGGCCCCTCCCCTCTGGATCTGAACCTTGCTATATGCTAACCTGTCAGTGGAGGCTCAAGAACAAGAGGTTCTGTAAATCTTACACCTCCTAGATACTCCTGGGGGACAGGGTGTCCAGGCCTCGTGGTATGCTTTAAAATGCAGGGAACACTGAGATTTTGCTTTTGGGGTTTTATCAGCAACTCCAAGCCAACAGAAAAGCTCCTGTCAAAATCCTGTGATAACTTCTGAAAACAAGCATTAAAATTCAAAAACAATTGCTAATTGCTAGTTTCTTAATGCACACAGTAAAACAAAACCCCATTAATTATTATAATTAATACTTATCTGTTCTTAGCACAGCAAAATACCATGTATATTTTAGGTCCAAATTTCTCAGTTCTTTTATCCATTAAAATTTTCATCAAAAAATGTGTCCCAAAAAGTGTTTTTTCCAAAATTACAGGGTTTTCACTGAAATTTTTTAGGAAAAAACAGTTTTCTACTTCCATCAATTCTTGCAAATAATCACTTGGGTTCTGTATCTCCTACAGGAAGTCTTCTGCTCTGTTCCCTTGCCCTTCTCCCCTCCCTCCCCTTTTTAAACTTTTTTTTTTAAGATTTTATTTACTTGACAGACAGAGATCACAAGTAGGCAGAGAGGCAGGCAGAGAGAGAGGAGGGGAAGCAGGTTCCCCACTGAGCAGAGAGCCCGATGTGGGCTCGATCCCAGGACCCTGGGATCATGACCTGAGCTGAAGGCAGAGGCTTTAACCCACTGAGCCACCCAGGCGCCTCCTTTTTTTTTTACTTTTAATATTTTATTTATTTGACAGAGAGACAATGAGAGAGGGAACAGAAGCAGGAAGAGTGGCAGAGGGAGAAGCAGGCTTTCAGCAGAGCAGGGAACCTGATGCGGGGCTCAAACTCAGGACCCTGGGATCATGATCTGAGCCAAAGGGAGACGCTTAACGACTGAGCCACCCAGGTGCGCTCCCCCACTTCTTTTTAAGTGATCCATAAAGAAATATTTATAGGGAGTGGCAATGACTTTGCTTGATCTTGACAGTGCCAAGACCCTTTCCTTCATTCTTAGGCTTAGATCAGCTTCTCACCCTTGAGAAAATGAATGCCTATTTTCTCTCTCCTAAATTCTTCGGGCATGCTGGGTATTCAGGTCAAAAGGCTCCTGCCCTGAGGGGAACCAAGCAGGTGGCTTTGTGGGCTGAGAGACCCAATAAGAGCAAGGAGGCCGACTTTAACTGTAAAAGAGATTGAACATTCAGAGATGCACAGAAGACAGATATCTATGCACCATCCTCTCTTAACAAATGTTAATGTTTTCCCATGTCTGCTATTGAAAAAGAGAAATAAAATGACAGTTTAAGCTTTCTTTTATTCCTTCCTACCAGGCTCCCCTGTAGCTCCAGAGGAAACCACCACTCTGAAGCTGTCTTTTAATGCTTTCCTACTTTTACTTCTCATGCGTTTATTAAAAATAGGTATTAATAGATTTTTAAAAAGTTATATCATGCTTTATGTATCCCTCAACTTTATTTTCAATGTTAGCCTTAGTAATACATGTACAGCCAGTGCAACCATTTACTACATATTTACTCCCATGCCGAGGACACAGCACTGAGATAGAAACATCACTGCCCTGTGTCACCAAGCTGTCCACTTGCTATTTGTGCATTTTTCTCTATGTTATGCTTCATTAAAGTGGGCCTCCCCACCCTCCCTCCAAATCCCTACTCTTAGGTAGCTTACTACCTTCCAGAGGACATACAATAAACAAGTAAAATATTTAGGTGGTGGTATTACAGAAAAAAAAAAAAATGAAGCTGAGAAGAGTGATGAGGTGTGCCATGGAAGAGGCATGCTATTTTGATAGGGTAGTCAACAAAAAGGGCTGTTAAGAAAATCGTGGGAAAAGATTTGCAAGAGATGAGGGACTAGACTACGTGTCATCTAGGGCAAATGGATTCCACCAAAGGGAACAGCAAAAGTATGAGCTCAGAGGTGGAAGCTCGTTGTGTGTGTAAGTTACTGCAGCAGAGAGGTCAGTGGGTCCAGGGCAGTGAGAAGGAAGAGCTGGGGAGTCAGAGAGATAATACAGGGCAGCAGGTGGTAGCGATACTATGTGGGGCTTTTACTTTAGCTGTTCTTCAGTGAAATGGAAAGCTATTTCAGGACTTTGAGCAGATGAATGACACGATCTCAGAGTATTAAAGCATCACTCTAGCTGCTAAACTGCAGCCACCAGGGAGGCAAGGATGGAAGCGGAGAAACCAATTAGGAGGCTGTTGCAAATATGTGGACCAGAGATGACTGATGATGGGGACTTGGGCGAGGGTGGCAGAGGGAACAAGAAGTGATCATACACATTTATCCTGATAGTTAGCCGACAGGACTTACTGAAGCTTGGAAGTGAGGAGCAAAAGAATCCAAAACAGTTCTCATGGTTATGGCCTGAGCAACTGGAAAAATGGGGTTCTTTTCCCAGAAGGAAAGGACTGGGGGAAGAACATGATTATGACAGGGGTGGAAGGGAGATACCATGAATTAGTTCATCTTTGGACACATTAAATTCTAGATATGTTAGGCATGCAAGCAGAGAAGTCACATATGCAGTTGATTACATGGGTCTGGAATCCTGGGCTAGAGATACAATCTTTGAAGTTACCAGCAAGTAGATATTTAAAGTCATGAGACAGGGTGACGGCCACAATGAGGGCTGACCATAGAAAAAGATAAGTTTAAAGATTGAGCCCTAGAAGAATTTTCATGTCTAGAGTAAAGAAATAAAGAAAAAAAAAAAACTGGGAGAAGTAGCTGTCAATAAAGTACAAGGAAAAGTGTGATAGCCCAGAAGCCAAGTGAAAAAAAGGTGTCAAGGGTGAGAAGTGATGAATTGTACCGAATAATGCCGAAAGGTCAAGTAAAAGGACTGAAAAAAAGTACATTTAGCCACAGGGAGTGCCTTAGTGTCCTTCAGCAAGAACAGAAATAAAGACCTGACTAGGAGGGTTGCAAGAGAAAACAGAAGGAGCAGCACCTGGGTGGCTCAGTGGGTTAAGGCCTCTGCCTTCTGCTCAGGTCGTGATCCCAGGATCCTGGGATCGAGCCCCACATTGGGCTCTCTGCTCAGCAGGAAGCCTGCTTCCCTTCCTCTCTCTCGGCCTGCCTCTCTGCCTGCTTGGGATCTCTGTCTGTCAAATAAATAAATAAAATCTTAAAAAAAGAGAGAGAGAGAACAGAAGGAGAGGAAGTGGAGACAATAAGCACAGGAATATTCCTAAGTGAAGCAAGAAGTGGAGTGGCAGGCAGAGGGGGATGCAGGACATATATTTACAAACACATATGTTTAAGATGAGGAAAAACTACAATTATGCTACTGGAAAGATTCAGTAGACAAGAAAAAAAAGAGATGCAGAGGAGAGGACACTTGTAGGAATGATGTCCTAGTTTAAGGATGGGATCTAATGCAAGAGAAGTTGGCCTTAGATAAGGGAACCAAGTATCACCAATACTAACAGGAAGAAAAGGAAGAGCACATAGATGAGATGCACACAGGTGACAGTAGTTATCTTCTGGCTGCTTTAATTTTTCTCAGTTAACTAGGAAAGCAGGTCACCAGCTGAGGACTGGGTAAAATGCTGGAGGCTGAAGAGAGAAGCTATAAAACTATAGTTCAGGAGGCTGGCACCTAGGAGATGGGACAATGCACTAGGCAAACAGATGCTTGAGGTTAGCAGTCAGGAATTTAAAGTGGGGCTGCTCACTGCAGCTGTTTTTCTGCAGCCACAGCTAGCTGCATGGGGACAGGAGTGGTATAGGCAGAACGAGAATCTTTTTTTTTCTTTTTTTGGTGAGATGCTCTGGTTCTTTCATTTCAATATGTATTGCATTAAATTATAAGAATATGCCACACTAGCCCTTTCACTTACTGACAAGACATCTATGCTGTGTCCATCTCGTTACTCCTTCAGACACTGCAGCAATAAGCATCCTTGCGCGTGTCTTTGTGCTCACACAGGAGAATTTCTAGTCTGGCGTGTAGATCTAGAAGTGGAATTGCTGGGCCATGATATGTGCTTAGCTTCACTCTAACTGCATATCGCCAAATTACTCCTCAAAATGATTATACCAATTTATCCTCTCACCAGCAGTGTACCCAAGTTCTCATTTCCCCCCTGCCAGACCGACTTCTAAATTTTTGCCACCCTAATGGGTAGGAAATAGCACCTTATTGCCTTCATTGGCAAAATTCTGGTTTCAGGGTCGAGCACCTTTTCATTTATAAGCCAGTCTTCTTTGTCCAACAGATCTCTACTCCGTCACTCACTTAGCGAGATCACCTTAAGTACCTACCATGTGACTGGCATTGTGATAAGCACGGGAACAAAGAAATTATCAAGAGACAGAGACCCTGCTTTCCTGGAAATCACGATCTGGTTTCAGGTGAGAGTGGGGACAAAACCAAATAATCACAAATACAGACCGTGGTAACCTAAAGCACATTAACAGTAAACTATGAGAAATTCAAAGAGGGTGAGCAATTCGGTGAAGGGAGGGCAGCAGAACCTGACGGGACATTTTCATTTCAACAGCTGAGTAAGAAAAACAACCAGGCCCACTGTCAGGCATACATTTTCCTGTCTTCCCAGGTCACAGAGGTAAAGTATTTCTTATTTCCCATTAGAAAATGAGGAGATGTGTATTAGGTTTCTCTAATATATACAACAGAAATCTAATATAAACAACAGAAATAATCAAAAAGGAGTCAACTGGACCACAGTGGGGAGTCCGCTGAACCCCAGGAAGAGTTTCAGAAATTGAGCCAGGTCCAAGGACCTCAGGATTAGCAATGAGAACACCAACGTGTTGGTTGCATCTCCTCCTCCAACGCACCTTTCCTCTCTGGTAAGGAACTGGACTCTAGGCAATTTTAGGCCTTCACCTTTCCAGTCTAGCAACACAGAATTAAAGTGTCCCTGCCAAATCTATTTTGAACATTTTCTGGCAAAGGACTCTGGCTCAGTTAGGTCACATGCTTGCCCCTAGAACTATCATTAAGCCCCAGGGATGTTGACTTATGTTCCTGGGGTCAGTACAGCAGACATGATACAAGAAAAAGAGGGAGAAAAAAGCTGGGCAGAGACAAGAGCCACCATAAGACCTAGAACAAGGAGTTGTAAGGATTAAATGAAATGACGGCTATGAAATATTTCAGATGATTTCTTTCTAGTAGTAAGCATGAATAAGTGGTAGCTATTATTAACTCACCTGACCGTGATGAGTTTAGCAGTTAATCCCTCCTCCTGGATGCACCATACTTTAATCTTAGCCAAGTTCTGAAAACTGAAAGAGACAAACTGACATCCGTTCAACTTAGAAGGCTATTTATTGAAATAATACAATGATGTTACAAGGATCCATTTCATGTTGCTTAGGAAGCTGGGTGTTCCTAAGTGCATGGTGCCTGGTTGCTGGAACTAGAAAATCCTCTGTTCAATCAACCACACATACCACGGACACTCTGGGCTCCTTCTCTGTCAATGCCGATGTGCGGAGATTCAGAGACTGGTTGGATCTAGGCCAAGTTCCACACAAAAACCAGTGGTTTTCTTTGAGTCTTCTGGACCTAAGTCTTTACAAACTTCCAAAGAAGTAGGATAGCACTCAACTGGTTACAATTTGTGTCATTCTTGCAAATAGTCCACTAGGGGGATCCCCAAATACTCAGCAGCAAATTATTCTTGATAAGCATGATAGCCATGGGGTGGGGGTGGGGGGACGGCGGGAGTCTGTATAGAATTACCCATTGTCAAACAATGTATCAGACAACACATGGTCTTGGCACTGTGTGTGTGAGGATGTGTGTGTGTTAAGCATGGAACATCACAAACAAGGTATTTTTGAATGGTTTAAGTCTTGGAAGGGCAGATTCCCATCTTGTTCCACTTGTGATGGACTCATTGGGCTAGACATCACACATTTCAGCCCCCATGCACATTTTTCCTGCAAAGAATTATGAAGAATATTTGGGAGCTACCTCCTGTTGTCCAGGATGAGACAAGGATAATGGATCCTGCTACTTGGCATGCAAAGAAGGCAATAGGAAACGTTTACCATCAACATCACCCATATCATTCCTCTCCAGGATTCATCAGGGTGGGAAAATTTACTTGGGAAAGGCTGTTGTGTCAAAGGGGTCAAGGTCCACAGTTGCTTCCAAACTTATCTCCACTGTTGGCACCTTTAGGATAATTCATGGGAGGCATGAGAGAACATTGGGATTGGGTTGGGCTACTGATGCTGATCTCATGCCTTACTGATGGAAGAGCAGCATAGAACTAAAGAAGTTGAATTTTTCTTTTTTTCTTTTTTTTTTTTTTAAAGATTTTATTTATTTATTTGACAGAGAGAGATCACAAGTAGGCAGAGAGGCAGGCAGAGAGAGAGAGGGGGAAGCAGGCTCCCTGCTGAGCAGAAAGCCTGACATGGGGCTCGATCCCAGGACCCTGGGATCATGACCTAAGCCGAAAGCAGAGGCTTTAACCCACTGAGCCACCCAGGCGCCCCAGAAGTTGAATTTTTCATAATGAACTATTTCCTTGGCACACAAAATGGGTCATCACATTGGTTCTCAAAACTGATTTAAAGACAAGATTTTATGACAATGGGTAATTATATTTATACTTCTCCACAGTAAAATTAACTTGGGGAAATTTTTTCCTCTTTAGTTTTGTGCTGTTTTCCCATTGGTTTAATAATAGGAAGCTTGGGCAGCGCTTTCTCATGGGAGTGTGATTAAAAAAAAAACAACAGTAAGAGGACTTAACAGGTCTATGAAACTGACATATGATAGTTGAGAGTATAAATATTACACTTGGGCAAAGGAAAAAAAGTCACCAGCAGTTGAACTATTCACAGTTTTTGTTAACATTTTGGTATGTAAGCTTCCAACAAGCTGTTCTGAATATGTCTGTGACAAATCTGCCCCTGTATTTTGCTGCCTCTTATGCTTTTATGAATTCCTAGAGTATTTGAGTGCTCATTAGTTTGTGCATCTGATTTATTTTAAAATTTACACTAAAGCCCTCTGAATTCCCAAATACCTTTTCAGTGGCTAGACCACAGGGCCACAGATCCAGGAGACCTGCTTTCTCCACCCAGCTCTGCCATTATAAGCTGTATCACACTGTGCAAACCACTTCACATCTTTGGCTTTTGGTTTCTTCATCTGTACAATGAAGTGGTTGGACCAGCTGATCTCATTCTTTGAATGCTGGATTCCGGGAGGTGGAATTGGTTTCCATGGCGAATTTAATGTAAGAGCTGCAGTTGAATGCAGTTGTCAAGCAATTTTAAAAGTAAGTTTTGGTCATTACTGCAGGAGCTTTATTAAAAAAGATTGTAAACACAGAGTTACAAGTCAAACTGTTCAAAGCTGATGATCTCCTGCATACATATATTCAAAAGCTTTATAAAGTCCCATACATAGGCATATCCTTTCCAATTGGTTATATATGATGTTTGTAGTTGTTTTTACAAAAGTCTATAATCAGATTTGAGAATGTGGTTTCTATTTATTTAAAAAA
Organism: Lutra lutra; assembly: GCF_902655055.1. Taxonomy (NCBI): domain Eukaryota; kingdom Metazoa; phylum Chordata; class Mammalia; order Carnivora; family Mustelidae; genus Lutra; species Lutra lutra. The sequence goes on from NC_062294.1 coordinate 17,322,211, forward strand.
AAACATTGTCACTAGCACAGAGCTCTCTTCGCGCGCACACACACACACACACACACACAGTGGTTTCTATTTATTAAAAACATTGTCACTAGCACAGAGCTCTCTTCACAGACGTGCACGTGCGCGCGCGCGCGCACACACACACACACACACACACACACAGAGCCATTACATTCTCAAGCTTCCTCTCTAGTAAGAATCCTCAGATACTAAATAAGAACAATATTTTAGCTAAAATTTTCTGCACATTCCTTAATTTCAGGGCTTCTACAGTTTATTTCGTGCATGAATTCTCTGGTGTTTAGTTAGTGCTGAACTTCTACTGAAGTTTTTCCCACATTCCTTACAAGCATAGGGTTTTTCTCCGGTATGAATTCTCTGATGATCGTGAAGATTGGTTTTCTTTCGAAAGGCTCGCCCACATTCATGACATTCATAGGGTTTTTCTCCAGTATGAGTTCTCTCATGCTGAATGAGGGATGAACTTTGACTGAAGGCTTTCCCACAGTCAATACATTCATAGGGTTTCTCTCCAGTGTGGGTTCTCTCATGCTGAGTAAGCGACGAGCGCCGACTAAAGGCTTCTCCACATTCGTTACATTCGTAGGGTTTTTCTCCAGTATGAATTCTGTGATGTTCTATGAAGCTTGTACTCCTTTTGAAAGCTTTTCCACATACATTACACTGATAGGGTTTCTCTCCGGGATGAGAAATAGGTTGTTGACTAAAGTTCTGCTCACATTCATAGGGGTTCTGTCCGGAATGGATCCTCTGATGATCAGTAAAGTCAGTAATGAGACTGAAGTCTTCCCCACAGTCATTACAATGATAGGATTTCATTTCAGTGACGGTGCTTTCATCTTGAGTAAGAGATGAGCTGTGCTTGAAATCTATGCTATAGTTATTGCTTTGGTAAGGTTTGCCTCTCTTATGAATCCTCATATGTTTATAAAGGGATGGACTCTGACCAAAAGCCCTCCCACATATGCTACATTCAAAAGGTTTCTCTCCCGTATGAGTCCTTTCATGCTGGACGAGGGAAGAACATCGACTAAAGGCTTTCCCACATTCCTTACACTGGAAGGGTTTCTCTCCACTGTGTGTGACCTCATGCTGAGTGAGGGACGTGCCATGCCTAAAAGATCTCCCACATAAATTGCATCGATAGGGTTTCTCTCCAGTGTGAATTCTCTGGTGTTGAACAAGGGAGGAGCTGCGCTGGAAGGCTTTCCCACAGAGACTGCACTGGTAAGGCTTCTCTCCCGTGTGAGCATTCTCATGCTGACCAAGGGATGAGCTATGCCTGAAGGCCTTCCCACACACATTACATTCAAAGGGCTTCTCCCCAGTGTGAATTCTCTGATGCTCAGTAAGTTGTGTCTTCCAGAGGAAGGTTTTCCCACAGTCAGTACATTCATGGTGTTTCTTTCCAGGATAAATACCCTGATCTGTACCATTGGGGAAAGCTCCCTCTCCTTTATGAGTTTTCTCATGTTTAGTAAGCGATGATCTATGAATAAAGGCTTTTCTACATTTGTCACATTTATAAGGTTTCTTTTTCGCAAGGATGTTATTCTGATTAATTATATCTGAAGTATGTCCCAAACTGCTTCCGAGTGTATCACATTCATTAGGCCTTGAAGGACCATTCAGTTGTGTAACCAGGACTGTGTTCAATCTAGAGTTTTCACCAAATTTATTTTGCTGGAAGTTTTCTTCTGGCGTGATTATTTTCTTCTGGTTGGATGCATCTGGCCCCAAGTACCTTTTCCAGTTTTCCTGGTGCCTCTCAAACTGGCTACCAACACCCCAAGTGCTTTGGAAGGTGGCATGCGAAAGGCCATCTGTGCTACGGGATCCTGCAGAGACGCTCTCTTGCAGATGTGATGATTTGGCTTCGGGCCTGGTCTTCCAGTCTGAAAAAAAATCCGAAGTGCAAAAGTCCTCTATTCCCTCCTGCTGAAACAAACTGCTACAGCAGGGATGGAGAAATGAAAGAAATATAAACTATACATGATTCTGTTTTGCAATTAGTCCTATAGTTTGGAGAGAAGACCCACAATGAAGGAAAGGAAGAGTACGGAGAAGTGACAGCGCAGACCGCCGAGCCAGAGGGTATGGTAAGTCTAGAATGAGGAAGCCCCTCTAGGAGGACTGGTTAGGAAGTAAGGGAATAAGTGAGCATGAGAATGTTAAGCACAGACACAAATGGAATAAAACCATGGTCTGTCTTGCAAGATCCTGTATGTTTTTCATGCTTCCTGCCCATTTTACAAATCATCCCCAAATCTGTCTTCCTAATATAGCCAATTCACAATTTCTTTAAAGTCTCCTCTGAGGCTCCAAATCTTCAAATCCTATAGAGAAAATCCACAGCAATTGATGTAATGGAAATCATCCTTTGACTTACTTGGAGACCAACTGCTATACTTTTAAAAGCTGAGATAAAGTCATATTTTAGGAGGCAAATTATCATTGCTTTTATAATTAGGGCTAAGGTTTTAGCCTATTGGAGTTCTGGTTCTACACTAATCATCTCTCTTGAGCAAAAAGGATTTTACTTAGTCTAATAAATTGATCTCTAAACCCCTGTTTCAGGGTGCCCGGTGGCTCAGTTATTAAGCATCTGCCTTTGACTCAGGTCATGATCCCAGGGTCCTGGGATCAAGTCCCACATCGGGCTCCTTGCTCAGTGGGGAGTCTGCTTTTTCCTCTACCTCTGCCCCTCCCCCTGCTTATGCTCGCTGGTGCTGTCAAATAAATAAACAAAATCTCAAAACAAAACAAAACAAAACCCCTGTTTAACCTCAAAATATTAATACCAGACAATTAGTTTCTAGGTTTCTTATTTTTTTTTTTAAGATTTTATTTATTTGACAGAGAGAGACACAGCGAGAGAGGGAACACAATTAGAGGTAGTGGGAGAGGGAGAAGCAGACTTCCTATCGATCAGGGAGCCTGATGTGGGGCTTGATCCCAGGACCCTGGGATCATGATCTGAGCCGAAGGCAGCCGCCTAACGACTGAGCCACCCAGGAGCCTCTAAAAACGGTAATTTTTAAAAAACTAAGGAGAAGGAGGGCTCTGAGGTGATGGACATGTTCTATATTGAAATGAATTTGGATTAGGTGGGTAAGTGCATTTGTCAAAATCAACTGGATGGTACTTAGAAGAGCTGTATATCTTACTGTATGCATGTCTTTCTTGAAAAAAAAAAACCATAAATATTGAACTCTGGTTAATGATACACAGGAATATAGGAGTGAAATGTACTTGTGTTGGCAACTTAGTTGGAAATGCATCAAAAAGTATGACAGATTTTTAAAAAAGATTGATAGAAGGGATAGATGAATATGTGATAAAGGAAATGTAATATTTTAACAACTATAGCATCTTGGTGGTAGATATATGGTGTTCACTGTATAATTTTTTCAACTTCCTATACATTTGAAAATATTCATAAAATGTCAGGAGGGAAAAAAACAACAATCAAGGGACCCTAAGCCTCAAAATTCCTTACCCTGGAACAAGACTCAATTCTAATTTTCCAAATGACAGAAAATGCTTTGTATTTCTTCTAGAATACTTCTCAGAGGGATATTCAAGAAATGTTGACATGAATGAATGAGAAAGTTCTCTCCCCAATCACATGAAAAAACAATCAAGTAATTCCTGACTGCTTTCTATGTGCTCTGTAATACCGAATACATAGATATACAATAGACTCTTTCTCCAAGAGCCTGAAGTCTTAGAAATAAGAATCAATCTTTTGATAAAAATGGAAAACCATCAGATGGTATATTTTTAAAATCTGAGCTTGGGCAGTAAAGATGATATAAATGGTATTTGTGATCAGGGAAGGAAGAAATAAATACATAAATACATAGTAAGTTCATGGATCGAATAGACACCTTGAACTTAAGGAATAGACAGCTTTGGATAGGTAGAGAGTATCACCTGACTAGGGAAACTGCACACTACTTACAGAAAACATTAGAAAGTTCAACCCAAGTGGAGCTTGTTTTAGTGGGAACAGAAAGAGAATACTGGAAGATATGATAGGGGACCTGTAAGTCGAGGGGGAATTTTTATTTCCTATAACGGGGTATAGGGAGTAACAGCAAGGTTTTGTCAGAGGTTAAGTGGTTTATGAAGATAGAGCATTAAAATCCAATATGGTCCACCAAGTGATGAGTAGATAAACAAAAGGTGGTTTGTCCATACAATGGAATATTACTCAGCAATACAAAATATGAAGGTACTAATACATGCTACAACATGAATGAACCCTGAAAATATTATGCTAAGTGAAAGAAGCCAGTCACAAAAGGCTACATATTATATGACTCCATTTACATAAAATATCCAGAAATGGTAATCCATTGATAGATAAAGATTAATGGGTGCAGGAGTTGGGGGGAATGGAGAGTGATGCTAATGGGTATGGGGTTTCTTTTTGGGTGTTGAAATGTTCTGCAGTTAGATAATGGTGATGGTTGCACAACTCAGTAAAGATCTTAAACACCACAAAACTGTACACTTTAAAAAGGTGAATTTTATGGCATTTAAATCATATCTCAAAAAAGCTATGATTTTAAAAATCCAATATTGCTTATAAAAGAAAAGACTGATCAATTTCAACTGGGAATTGTAGTAATCTCCAAGTGGGGCCTAGTTTGAGAGGAAACTAAACTGAACTGCAAGAAAAGTCTAAACTGAGTGGGCTGTTTGTACTGAGGGATTAGAGATTCAGTGGTTTCTAATGGGCAAAGGGAGAAACGAGTAATGGGCAAGGTAGCAAAATGTGCTGGCTGGGGATGAAAGATGATTAATTTAGATTTTAGGTATTTAATTGCATGGGACTTCCACAAGGAATGGTCTTATGGGAAGGGAAAAAAATGACCAGGGTACAAGTAAGGATTATTTCTAGGTCCAAAGTATAGAATAAAGCTCTGTAACTACCACCCTTGTTTGGTGCTAATACAGAAAGAAAAGGGGAGGAGGAGCATCTCCCTCTCGCTTAGGGAGAATACGAAGCAAAGTCAAAGACCTAAAGCTACAAAGTACTTAGTAAGCCCAGAGACCAGGAAAGGATGATGCTGCAGGAACCATGGAGGCAATGAAGCAAACTGGCATGAAAACAGGATGGAAGGAAGATGGCACTCCTCCCCAGAGAGGTGTTGTCAGAGTGTGGTGAGGAGAAGTCTGAAGGCAAGTTATGAAAAGATGGAGAATCAAAGCCATGGGTACTGCCTATAAGTCTGGGGCCACCGACTGTAAAAGCAGAAAGACAAAACAAGAGGACATGAGAGTTCAATTAATGTCTCAATGAATAAGAAAATGGATTGCTAATCATGATGGGAGACAGAGGACACCAGAGGCGAAAATCCAGCAATCGGGTCACAGTATAGGGAGAAATGGTATTCTGTGTAGGACAAAGGGGTACATTTTCCTCTGAGACCTGCCAGCAGCAGGAACACCCTATTGGAGAAGGGAGACAGAGGTGTCATCCGGGAGATGGCTCCATCTCCTCTGCAGGTCTAGGAGTTCCCAAGGCGCCAACATGAAGGTGCCCCCTCCTCTGCGCCGCCCCAGCTGTGCCACTGTGTGCGCGGATTCCAGCATGCCTCACTCCCCTCATTTACCTGGACAGAAAGGTCTTTGGATTTCTCCCTCTGATATCCATGGCTCTTCTCCTTGTTCCAATTTGAAGATCACCTCTGGCTTGGAAACTTGATACCCTGCTCATGGGTAAATACACAAGATTTGGTTGTTTGTGCAAGTGGACAAAGACCCCTCCTACAAGTCAGTACTAGTCCTTGATCTTCAGGAACTCTGAAGGGAAAAAAAAGGTGCAACTTGAGGAGTCATGCAATCAAATGACCTACTTCCGGTTCTGCAAAAGAAAGAACTTTACCTAAAGAGCAGGCTCAGGGAACTATAGAGCTGAGTCCAAAAGAGAAGAAGAAGCTCTAATTGTGAGGCAACCCTGCTCACGGCCACCTGATCTACGAGCCCCACAATCTTAGCACCTGAGAAAGAAAAAACCTGCCAGTAGGCAAGATACTGACTCAGTCCTTACCAAGAGAAACCAGGTGGCTATAGTTCTCCAGCATCACATCCCTGTACAAGCGCCTCTGAGCAGGGTCCACGTGGTGCCATTCTTCCTGGGTGAAGTCCACAGCCACATCTTTGAATGTCACTGATTCCTGTAGGATCACATTCCTGTTCAACTAGGGATCCACACCACAAATGTTCCCATGGCAACATTGGGAACATACTTCAGGGCTATCAGAAACAGTGATCACACATTTGATATCCTGAGGGGGCAATGTTGGATTAAATACACTAGCTGCTCACATAATTTTGTAAAGAATCCAGTATGGCAGGCAGGAATGTCATGAGGGGCAACATGTTCTGCAATCCCATATCCTTACTTAGCTATCATGTTTTCTTGGAAAGCTAAGCCTTGTCACACAATCATCAATTCCTCACTGCCCATGCACTTCCTTTGTTACCAAATCCAAATATAATGGGGGGGGGAACAATGGCCCCCCTTCACCCCTTTCACCAATTTCACTGTGCTCCCTAGAAATAAGCACTGTGAACAGTTTGGTACATCCATTCAAGAGTCCCTACTCCGTGTTTCATTCACACATACAGAGAGTCTTTTTTTGTGAAATACCTTACATATGGCTCTACAACTTGCTTTTTGCATTTAACTATGTATCTTAGAGATCCTCCCATAGGGGTACAAATAATTTCACCTTATCCCTTTGAACTGCCTCATAGTACTCCACAGACAACAGTACCATAACATAATCATTGCCTAAAACCAAGAGCACCCCATTGTCCTACGGAGGAGATCCAGACATGCCCACCACTTACTGGACTCTGGCCAGGCTGCCCTTGCTGATCCCTGAATACATCCAGCTTGTTCCTACCCTGGGGCTTTTATACTTGTCACGCCCTCTTCCCTAGGATCTCCACATGGTGGAAAACTAGTTTCTAGTTACTCAGTTCTCATCTTGAGCACACCCCTCAGGAAAGTTGGCTTAGCACGTCCCTCCAATTTACTTCCCATCGCACTACCATGTTAATATTCCTCCAAACACAGGATTCTGCCCGAATCCCTGCCACTTGAACTCAGGAACCAAACACATTCAGGTAAAAAGGACACCTGTACTTTCAACAATAATCTGAGATTAACTTGTTAACCTCTCTGCCCCCCCATTCCCAGCCACCATGAGCTCCACAAGAAGAGGGACTTTATCTATCTTAATCATTTATATGTCAGCACAGAGTGGATGTTTAAGAAATACTTGGTGAGGGGGCTGCGCTGAGCCTAGCTGGTTCAGTCGGTTTAGTGTCTGCCTTCAGCTCATGTCATGATCCTGGGGTCGTGGGATCCAGCCTGATGTCAGGCTCCCTGATCAGCGGGGAGTCTGCTTCTCCCTCTCTAACCCACTCATGCTCTATCACTCTCTCTCTCTTAAATAATAAAATCTTAAAAAAAAAAAATAGTTGGTGAGTGAATAAACCAGTCCCTGTTAGTGGACAATTAGTAAGTATTTTGCTCCTACAAACATTACTATAATAACTCCTTTTTGTAGATATAGCTAGTTAGAATTGGAATTGCTAGGTCAAGGTCTTTTCCCGATTCTTACCCCCTGCAATCACTTCTTCCTCACTACCCACTGAACCTAGGCTGGCTAAGATCCCCATGCCTCTCCATCAGTTCCAATACTTAAGGACTGAGTTTTGTCTTGTCTTACTAGGCCTTGTTAAGGCTATGAGATACCTGTAACAGGCCCTACCTGAAATATTTCCTTTGGTCCTGGTTGGATTTCGATCTCAAAATGTATACAGTAGGGGCGCCTGGGTGGCTCAGTGGATTAAGCCGCTGCCTTCGGCTCAGGTCATGATCTCAGGGTCCTGGGATCGAGTCCCGCATCAGGCTCTCTGCTCAGCAGGGTGCCTGCTTCCCTCTCTCTCTCTCTGCCTGCCTCTCCATCTACTTGTGATCTCTCTCTGTCAAATAAATAAATAAAATCTTAAAAAAAAATGTATACAGTAAAATATGGTAAAGATAATTAGTGTGAAAAGGCACTGAGAGCAGAGCTGGGTTAACTGGAGCAGTAAGGGAAGGTTACATGGAAGTTTCAGCCTTATTTTGTGTCCCTCTCTCTGTGGGCTCCGCTATAGCTCATGTGGAGCCACTTCAATTTCCTGCGGGTGTCATTCTCTCCCCACCTTCCCAGTTTCTTTCCTGTGCTAATTCCATTTCATACTTCAGGTCTTGGTTAACAGATCCTCAGTGAAGTCTTCGGATCCCCCACTGGAGGGTCAATCCCTGTATTGTGTGTTTTGGGTTTGTTTGTTTTTTGTTGTTGTTGTTTTGTTTGTTTGGTATTATGTGTTTTAAGCCATTTTGTACACCTATGACTATTCGAATAAACCTAATAATCTATTTAATACTTGTTTTCCTAGTTAGATGCTGAGCATTTTATGAGGGCAGAGACTGTACCTTTTTTTCTTTAACTTGAAAACACAGTGTCCAGTAAGTATCTGATTCACACTGAACTCTGGTTTCCTGACAGAGATGTGAATTCTAGAGAGACAGGAGAGGGCCCTCCTCCTGTTGAGAGAGGATCATGACCACATCATGACCACATCCACACCCAACACTGGCTCCTCCATACCGTATTCTTGCTCAGCACTGTGGCTGTGTCCCTGCAGGAACAAGGAAGTGCTGGAATGTGGGAGATTTTTCTGACAGAAATCAGGGATCTGGACTGTGCCAGGGAAGATGGCAGGAGACATTCACTAGGTGCCTGGCTTTACCAGATGCACTGTGGCAGAAAGAAATACAAACTGAAAAACACTGCAGTCCTTGAGTAGGTTCCAGTCTATTTTAAGATGTTTTATTCATTACAGCACAGTATGAGACAATTCATAGTAAAGCGAGGTGCCACAGGCCTGCAGAGGACAGAAAATGAGGGAAGAGAGAGATTAAGGCTGGCTATGCGCTAGGCCTGAAGATGTAAGTACCATTTGAATCGGAGAAGAAAGTGGGAATCCAATCTGGATTTTCAATCTAAGCTTGAAAAGAGAGGCTGGGCTTGGGATGGGCATGGCCAGCAGGGTAAAAGGGGTTGGATCAAGGTAGGCATTTTAAATCAGGTTGTAAGAAATAACACTTTCTCCCCATTGCCTACTCTGTCCTGTAAACATACAGCCCCTCTGGGTGTCAGCTAACCTGGATTCCTTTGCCTAACTGGTCCCTCCTATCAATTTATTATTATTATTTAAAAATGTTTATTTATTTAAATAATCTCTACACCCAATGTAGGGCTTGAACTCACAACTCTGAGATCAAGAGTCACATGTTCCTCCAACAGAGCCAGCCAGGCACCTCTATTATTTTTAATTAATTATCTCTACATCTAATGTGGGGCTCGAACTCATAACCCCGAGATCGAGTCCTATTCTCTTCTCAGTGAGCCAGCAGAGGTGCCCCCAGTTTCCCCATATTTAATACATGGGCTCCTGATTTTCTTCTGCCTCCCCAAACAGACTGCACTCATGGCAGGGAATGCTAACCAGTAAACAAATGTCTAGTTCAACAAATGTCATTTCTTGCCTCAACAGGGCAACTACTGGCTTCTGTTCTACTCTTAATCCCACAACTCTCTTTCCTACCCACTATGGGAGTCAGTTTTCTAAAATGCAAACCTTTGATCATGTTACAAACCAGGCCACCATCACCTCTTACCCAGACTACTGCTACAACCTCCTAACTTCTCTCCTTTTCCACTTATGCCCTGCTCCGAGGTCTGTCTTCCATACATCAAACAGATTGATCGTGTTAAAATCTGTCAGATCAATTCACTCCTTTGCTTAAAAATTGCCAACAGGATCTCAGTTCACTCCAAGTAAAAGCCAAAGTCTTCACAGTGGCCTACACATCCCCCTGCCACTCTGTCCCCTACTATCTCCCTGACTTCATCTTGAACCTCATCCCTGACCCACTGCTCTTCCTCCTTCAGATTCCTGGAACACACCAAGCATGTTTCTGCTCTGGAGCCTTTGTTTGACCATTCCCTTGATCTGGAAGCTTCTTCCTGAAGATTTGCACGTGGCTCCCTACTCATTTGCTCCAGCTCTTTGTTCAAATATCACCTCATCAGAGCAAACCTCTCTGACCACCCTGCATAAAACAGCATTGCACCCTGCATTGTCACTCTGGTTTCCTCTCCTTTTCATAGTCCTTCCCACCTGACAAATATTTTCATTTGCTTATAGTATGTATTGCAGAGCACAATGTAAACTCCGGGAGAGCCTGACTATCACCTATTTTCTTCATGTCTGACTCTTCAGTGCCTAGAACAGACCTTGTGCATAGTAGGTGTTCCAGAAATATTTAATAAATGCTTTTCTTTTTTTTTTTTTTTTTAAGATTTTCTATTTATCTATTTTTGCATGTGTGCACGACAGAGAAAGCATGTGTGCGAAAGCAAGCATGAGAAGCAGAGGGAGATGCAAACCTTACTCTAAGCAGGGAGCCCGATTCAGGACTCGATCCCAGGACCGTGGGATCATGACCTGATCTGAATACAGATGCTTAACCGACTGAGCTACCCAAGCACTCAAAAAATGTTTCTCTTTAGATTAAAAATTAGATTCCTTCATGTGACCTTCAGAGTCCTTCATAACCTGGTCCACACCTTACTTCCACAGCCTCACCTCTGGCTTTTCCTAACCGTGGACACCATAATTCAGCCTGCAGAAGAGTTACAAATTGAAACTAAACACACTCTTTTGCCTCTGTAAAAATGCTTGGCCTACCCTCTTCTGCCTAGGTAACATTAATTCTCTCAGCAAGACTCTGTAAAGTTTTCTCCTCTGGGGTTCCTCTCCTACCCCCATGTCTGGGCCAAGTGCCTCACACCTTCCACAACCCTCCTCCCAGGGCACCCTCCAGCACGCTCATAAGACACTACGTTATATTGTCTGTTACCTATTATTCATTGTGCTTCCAAAGGGTCAAGACCTTGTCTCAGGCACCTTTCAATCTCCAGAGGTCAGAATCAGTTTGGTACATAAAAGACAATCAAGAGCTTGTAATATTAAACAGGTAAAATGTACTGAGACCTCGGGTGTGAGCGAGCCACTCTGAGAGCTCAACTCAACAGCATTCACCCTCCTTCCAGATATAAATGGACCTCATTATCAGCCCCTTTTAAAAATTAAGAAGGTTATCACAAAGTATCAAGTATTTTGCCTTTGTCATGTTAACATAAAAGGTCCAAAGAACTAGAAACAGCATATACAACGTTGAGAAGACTCGATTTCCTGGGCCCATAAAAAGTGGCCCACTGATAACGTGCAGTCCCTTGGGTGAATCACGGACCTCCTGGTCCAATCTTCTCATCTGTAACATCTCTAGCTGGGTTCCCAGAACTGGAAACCTAAGAGTTAAGAGCAGAAGGGTGAAAGGACACTTCGAGCTCTGCAGAACAACACTTGCAGATATAGAGATACCACCTCCCACTCCAACATGTGCCAACTGCGGAGCAGACATCTGCTCAAATTCTAACTCAGGAAACTTTGTAACTTAGAAACTTCCCAAAGCTGAAAACCAGAGAACGGTAGCTAGTAAGTAAAAACAATCACATTTATACAAACCACTCCAAGACCAAAGTTAGTTTCCCCAATTAGAACGCATTACACTTGCTAAGACACAGTGTGGGGTTTTCACTCAAGTACTCCGTGCTTTCTGATACCAGACCAGTAACAGCCTGGCAAACTGGGCTAAGGGCATATCTAACTGTTGAGCATTGAGCATGGACAGAAACCACTATTACTCCTTTACATGCACACACACACACACACACACACACACACACACACACACACACATGCCCCACTTAGGCTAAGGGCATGATCGTCCAGAGCATCTCACCTGGAAACCTGTCTCATTTTTCCTTTATGCCCTGGAATCACCAAGAGCCTCAAAAAACATCTCCTACATATAGACCCTCCCTTTCATGTCTCAAATCCTGCTCAAAAACCTCCCCTGCCAATGATACCATTAAGCCAGGCAGTAACTTTCTAGATGCATGCTGATGTGGTAGCCACCAGAAACATGTCACAACTGAGCACCTGTGATGTGGCTAATTCAAACCTGGCTGTGTGGCAAGTATGTTACACACTGGGTTTCAAAATAGCACCAAAGTAAAGAAATAAATAAACTATCTTGTTAGTAACTTTAAAATACTGATTCATTTAGAAATATTTCAGTTATATTGGGTTAAATAATATGTATTACCAAAATTAATTTCACCCATCTCTTTCTACATTGTACTACTAGAAAATTTAAAATTATGTATGTAGTTTCCATTGTTTTGGACCATCCTAGATGTCCACCTCACCCTGTGGATATACTTAGCACCCGCCTCAGTGCAAGGAACCCAGGAAATGACTTAAAGGCTGGCCGAACAGACTCTCCACAGAGAAGTGTAGAGAAGAGGCCACAACGAAGAGAGTAGGAAGGGTGAAGCCTGGTGAGGAGCCAAACTGATCTGTGGGACTGTTTGCAGGAGGGCGGAACAATGTGGGCACAGAGAAAGAAAAGAAGCAGATCCCCACCCCAGGCACCCCAGGCACATGGGACTGCACTGGCAAGATGAATCCCTATAACATTCAGCTTTGAAAATCAGAGGGGCCTAACTTTGAACATTCTTATAATAAGTGGGGCTTAAGACATGGGAATTTAATAAAGTTTTTTTTTATGATTTTATTTATTTCAGAGAAAGAGCACGTGAGTAGAGCAAAAGACAGCACGAGCTGGGGGAGGGGCGGGGGAGATGGAGAAACAGACTCCCTGCTGAGCAGGGAGCCAGCGGCTCAGCTCAATCTCAGGACCCTGAGACCATCACCTAATCAGGAGGCAGACACCCAACTGACTGAGCCACCTGGTACCCCATGCAACTTAAAAAAAAAAAAAATCACTGGGTTCAGCTCTCCAAGAGCCAGACAGGGTGATAGGAAACTGAGTCCCGGCCTTTAAAGAAACAGCACAAGGTGCCTGGGTGGTTCAGTGGGTTAAGCCTCTGCCTTCAACTCACGTCATGATCTCAGGGTCCTGGGATCGAGTCCCGCATCGCATCGGGCTCTCTGCTTGGCAGGGAGTCTGCTTCCTCCTCTCTCCCCCTGCCTGCCTCTCTGCCTACTTGTGATCTCTGTCAAATAAATAGATAAAATCTTAAAAAAAAAGAGCACAACAAACAGCCCCAGAAAAATAATACCACAGAAGGTGCGATTTAAAAAATGCCTGGGGTATAGCAGTAAGAGATTTATTTACTAATCTCAGACCATATGCTGGAGGGGCAGGAATCTTTGGGAGACTTCTCTAAGAACAAAAGAGCTGGCAGGTGCCATTTCCCTCCCCCACTCCCCACCCTGAATACATGGGCACCTTTGGGAACCCCTGCAGTGTGAACACTCTCCACCCAGCTTGCTGACAGTACACCGAGCCCCAGTGCTCTTCTGTGGACTCACCCTACATCCCAACCTAAGCAGGAGATTTCCCAGGAGGCTGCAGGCCCTGCCCCACACCAGACCATTAAGGGCCTTACAGGCACCGTGTGCCCCAACCCTCGAGTTCTCTTGCAGACCTTCCCCCTCCAATATACCCTTGACCAGAGTTCATCCAAAGCAGTGCCATAAGCCTGGCAGTGTGCAAAAAAAAAAAAAAATTAGTATATGTACAAAAAAAAAAAACCAGTCAAGGCAGTCACAAAATGAAAGGATATAAACTGTGACACCATATACCTAAAATGTTGGGGGGGAGAAGAGTAAAGAATGGGTTCAAACTCTGGAGACCATCAACTTAATATGGACTGCTATATGCGTAAGATTCTATATACAAACCTAACGGTAACCACAAACCAAAAACCAGTAACAGACATGCCAAAAAAAAAAAAAAAAGAAGAAGAAGAAAAGAGAGAGAAAGAGTGGAATCCAAGTATATCACGAAAGAAAGCCAGGAGAGAGAGAAAAGAGCAAAAGGAGGAAAAGAACTACAAAAGCAACCATAAAACAAGTAACAAAATGGCAGTAAGTACATACCTATCAATAATTACTTTGAACATAAATGGACAAAACACTCCAATCAAAAGACACAGGGTGACAGAATGGAGGAAAAAAATAAGACCCATCTATATCTTGCCTAAGAGAGACTCATGCCAGACCTAAAGACATGCAGATTTAAAGTGGAAAGATAGGCAAGCATTTATTATGCAAATGGAAGTGAAAAGAAAGCTGGAGTAGCATTACTTATATTGAACAAAATAGACTTTAAAACAAAGACTTTAGGGATGCTTGGGTGGCTCAGTCGGTTGAGAGTCTGCCTTTGGCTCAAGTCATGATCCTGGGCTCTTGGAATGGAGTCTGGCATCTGGTTCCCTGCTCAGCCGGGAGTCTGCTTTTCCCTCTCCCTCTGTCATTCCCCTTGCTTGTGCTCACTTTCTCTCTGTCAAATAAGTAAATAAAAATCTTTTAAAAACATGAAAAACAGGAGCGCCTGGGTGGCTCAGTGGGTTAAAGCTCTGCCTTCGGCTCAGTTCATGGTCTCAAGGTCCTGGGATCAAGCCCGGCTATCGGGCTCTCTGCTCAGTGGGGAGCCTGCTTCCCCCTTTCTCTCTGCCTGCCTCTCTGCCTACTTGTGATCTCTCTCTCTGTGTCAAATAAATAAATAAAATCTGAAAAAAAAAATAAAAAAAACATGAAAAACAAAACAAAAGCTGTAACAAGATCAAAGAAGGGCACTATATAATCATAAAGGAGATAATGCAACAAGATATAACAATCGTAAATATTCATGCACCCAACATGGGAGCCACGAAAATACAAAAAGCAGCTCATAAAAAACATAAAGGAAGTCTTCAAGAGTAATACAGTAATAGCAGAGGACTTTAACACTCCATTTAAATCAATGGATAGATCGTCCAAACAGAAAATTGAGTAGGAAACAGTGGCTTCAAATGACACATTGGACCAGATGGAGCCAACAGATACATTCAGAACATTCCACCCTAAAACAGCAGAATACAATTTCTTTTCAAGTGCACATGGAACATTCTCCAGAACAGTTCATATGATAGGCCACAAAACAAGTCTGAAGAAATTCAAAAAGACTGAAGGCATACCATGCATCTTTTTCAACCACAATGCTATGAAACCACAAGAAAAAATCTGGAAGAAACACAAACATGTGGAGGTTAAATAACATGCTACTAAACGGTGAATGGGTCAACCAAGAAATCAAAGAGGAAATAAAAAAATACATGAAGACAAATGAAAACACAGCAGTCCAAAATCTTTGGGATACAGCAAAAGTGGTTCTAAAGGGACTTTATAGTGATACAGCCTTAGAGCTTTCTCTCCAATTTTGCCCCTTTTCTCACCAATTTTGGACTCCTTGCCCTTACTACAGCATTCTCTTTTGAGGCTCTTTGTCTTTGCAAATCTTATCTGACCACCATGTACTTTCTTCTCTCAGCATTATAGGAAAAATTCCTACTCCCCTTTCTAGAACCAGTCCAATGGTCTCTTCCCTTCTGAAGCTTTTCCAGATCCCTTATCTCCCTGCCTCCCCCTTCACCATTTGGTCCATATCTCCATTTCAGAATAGTACGTCCATATCTCCACTTCAGAATAGTAGCTGTTCGGTGTTTTTTTTGTTTGTTTTTTAAGTATATATGCTTTTTTTTTTTAAGATTTTATTTATTTTTTTTTTTTAAGTAATCTTTATCCCTAACTTGGGCTTGAACTCACAACCCTAAAATCATGACATGAATGTTCTACCGACTGAGCCAGCCAGGTGCCCCTAGAACTGTAGCTTTTTGGTCATGTTTTTCTCCTTCAACATTTTCTCAAACTCTTTTTCCAAAAATCAAGCACGGTGGAACTGTCCAGAATCAGCAGAGCAACTTAGAAAACTTGCCATGCATGGAGGGCCCTGACAAACAACTTTTAAAAACTCCTCAGGTGATTCATTATAAAAGAGCAACAGGTAACTTCAGTGAACACTCACCACAGGCCAGGCGAGCTCAGTCATTTATGTACACCCTCTCACTAAATTTCCTCAATGAAGCCCTACTGATGTCACAAAGGAAGCAGGCACCTTCGCCCGACTACTTATGAAATGTGACCCTAGTTAAGAACCACTGCCTGGCATAGGGAAGGTATTCCAAAAATGTCTGCTGAATGAATGAATGAATATAGAGTCTGGATCACTCTTTTTGTTTTTTTAAGATTTTTTTTTCTCTTTATTTATTTTATTTTTTTTTTACTTATTTTTTTAAATTTTTTTTTTTCAGCATAACAGTATTCCTTGTTTTTGCACCACACCCAGTGCTCCATGCAATCCGTGCCCTCACCAATACCCACCACCTGGTTCCCCCAACCTCCCACCCCCGCCCCTTCAAAACCCTCAGATTGTTTTTCAGAGTCCATAGTCTCTCATGGTTCATCTCCCCTTCCAATTTCCCCCAACTCCCTTCTCCTCTCTAACTCCCCTTGTCCTCCATGCTATTTGTTTGACAGAGGCAAAGAGCACAAGCAGGGGGAATGGCAGGCAGAGGGAGAGGGAGAAGCAGGCTCCCCAAAGAGAGGGGAGCCCAATGAGGGCTCCATCCCAGGACTCTAGGATCCTGACCTGAGCCAAAGGCAGATGCCCAACCAACTGAGCCACCTAGGCGCCCATTCTGGGTCATTCCTACTGAAGGAAAATGAGGAATCGTTTTCAGAATCATAAACAATAAATAAATAATATTTTTGTTAAATAAAAAGCAGGGGCAAACACAAAAATGATGATGTTGAGAGCCAAATTCAAAAGCTGGTTCCTCTTAAGTACCAGATAAACAGAAAAACCTCTGGCGTATCTAGTATATAAAAGAAACAACTGGGGGCTCCTGGGTGGCTCAGTGGATTAAGCCTCTGTCTTCCAATCCGGTCATGATCTCAGGGGCCTGGGATTGAGACCTGCATCAGGCTCTCTGCTAGGCGGGGAGCCTGCTTCACCCTCCCGCCCCCGCCTGCCTCTCTGCCTAGTTGTGGTCTTTGTCAAATAAATAAATAAAACCTTAGAAAGAAAGAAAGAAAGAAAGAACGAACGAACGAACGAAAGAAAGGAAAAGAAAAGAAAAGAAAAGAAAAGAAAAGAAAAGAAAAGAAAAGAAATAACTCAGGTCCCTGGCTGGCCCAGTGAGTGTAGTGTGTGGCTCTTGATCTCGGGGTTCTGAGTTGGAGCCCCACAATGGGTGTAGAGATTACTTAAAAATAAAAATCTTAAAAAAAAAAAGAAACAATAAAACAAATCACTTTAAAGGGAATAAACCAGTAAAATACACACCAGATGTTAAGAAATGTGAAAAATCTTAAAGAAATGAGTAATTTTAAAATCTTAAATCACTAATGTTGATGCAAAAAAGTAAAAACCTTCATAACTGAGAATGAAATCAACTGTTCCCAAATCATCCCAGCACAGCAGGGAATCTGCTTCTCCTTCTCCCTCTGCTACACAACCCCCTTCATGCTCTGTCTCAAACGAATGAATAAAATCTGAAAAACAAAAGTGTTTAAAAAAAAAAAAACAGAAGTTGGGGCTCAGTCAGTTAAGTGTCTGCCTTCAGCTCAGGTCATGATCCCAGGGTCTTGGGATAGAGCCCCACATTGGGCTCTCTGCTCAGCAGGAAGCCTGCTTCTCCCTCTTCCTCTCCCCCTGCTTGTGTTCCCTCTCTTGCTCTCTCTCTCTCTCTCTCTGTCAAATAAATAAATAAATAATCTTAAAAAAAAAAGAAGAAAACTCCACATAAAAATTATATGAAATTTAAAATGTTAAGGGAAAAACATGTACAGAGAGAAATGAAGGAAATTCATCACAACAAATAAAGAGGTACTAAACAAAGATCACAAATGACTTTTTTATACTAAAAAAATCTGTATTATATATATGCTGACATACTTTGATTAGATAGATAGATAAATATTTAAAGATTTTATTCATTTGTTTGAGAGAGAGCAGAGGGAGGGGCAGCGGGGGAGAGAGAGAGAATCTTGACTGGACTCTAAGCTCCATGGAGCCCAACACATGAGGCTCGATCTCATGACCCCGAGATCATGACCTGAGTCAAAATCAAGAGTCAGATGCTTAAACAACTGAGCCACCAAGGTGCCCCTAATAAGATATACAAGACATAGAAAAGAGAGGGAAAAAAAAATATTTTTTGAAATAGGTCTTAGAAGATCAGGTTTTGACATCCTAACATTGTCTTAACCACAAAATTTCTTGGGGAGCCTTGGTGGCTCAACTGGTTAAGTGTCTGACTGTTGATTTCAACTCAGGCCCCAATCTCAGGGTTATGAGAGTCAGCCCTACGTCAGGCTCTATGCTCAGCGTGGAGTCTGCTTGAGATTCTCTCTCTCTCTCTGCCCCTCTCCTGCTCGCAATCTTTTTCTAAATAAATAAAATCTTAAAAAAAAAAAAAAAAAGGACAGAGAGTGGCTGCATGGCTCAGTCAGTTAAGCATCTGTCTTTGGCTCAAGTCATGATCTCAGGATGCTGGTATCAAGTCCCCACGTGGGGCTCCCTGTTCAGTAGTAGGCCTGTTTCTCCCGCTCCCTCAGCTGTCCCCCTTGCTTGTGCTCTCTCACTCTCTCTTGCTCTCTCAAATAAAATCTTTTAAAAAACTAAAAATAAAAATTTTAAAAAGGACCAAATTCCTTAAAAGGGTTCAGTGAAAGTTATACTGTTTCACACAATTATCTTATCAGAAAATTAGGGACACTGTTACCGGAAAAACATAGTTTTTGCTAGTTTAGTAGAAAATACACAAAGTACAGAATTACTGCTGGGGTTAAGTGGTTAGGAATGTTTGCTACTTTGACACCCGCTTACAGAGCGTGTACTTTGGAGAAAGAGATGAAAGCAGACAAACGGCCCTGCCCTAAAGGAGCTAGCTGAAAGCTTAGTACAGACACGGATGGGTAAACACACAACTCCTTAGGACATAAAAACAGCACTATGACTGCTGTGCACAAGTGTTGTGTGAACTCACAAAAGGGGAAAGTGTGTCTGGGCTGAGGCCGGAAGCCCGGCTCCAGGCAGCTCAGGAGGAGGCTAAGAAAGGGGGCCTCTGGCCACAGGGAGCTTGAACATTCCCTGACCTGGTTCAGCAAGTGGCTTGGCGGCCCCTGGGGGTCCAGGAGCATCCTGTCTGAGTCTGGGTGACCTGAGACAGCTTTGGCTGAGCCTGTTCATCCTGATGAGCCTAACCATGGAGCTCTTGGGATCTGGAGTCCATGGAGACCAGGTCCTGGTCCCTCTCTACTTCCTCCCCTTCAAGGTAAACCTGAAATCCATATGCAACTTTTTTCTTCTAAAACTTTCCCCATTTCTTACTGTTCTGGTGGTTTCACTTTTTATTCCTAACTAAAAACATAGTGCATATAATGAAGAGAAAGATACCTAATGTTTACACACAGCTACTAATGATCCTATATAGATCCTAAGGATTTTCGGGATATCCCCCACTCTGCTGCTGTTCCCCTCCATCTTGGAGTCCCTTCAGATGTTTGCTCGCCAAATGCCAGAGGAAGGTCCCACCCCTCAAACACCTCTTCGTGAGAGCTCTGACTTTGAAATTCTTGCTCCTATATTTCGTCATTCACGGCAATCTTTAAAACGAAGAAAAAGTCATCTTAGTTTCCTGCTCAACAACAGTGACTCAAGCTACACCAAGCACCCGCAGCTCCCTGAACACATGACGCACAAATCCTGCTTCTTGGGACACTCTTCGCCAGCCCTGTGCCCTACAGACTCCCTTGCCTCCTGCCAGTCCACCCAGAGGCCCCCATCTCAGTAAGAATAAGGCTTACCTTTACCTCGTTATTTAAGCTGTACCCTTATCACAAGCCACCCTCCCCCCATCTCCCTTACTTTTCTCTACCTTCTTCTCCCCTCTGGTACTGTCAGCTTCTAGGATATTATAAAAGTTACTTACTGCATTTTTCTGTCTCCTCCCTCTAGGACGTAAGCCCCACAAAAGCAGAGATTATAAACGTTGTTCACTAATATATCCCAACCACTTAGAAAAGTGTCTTAGCACATCACAGGGGTTCAATGGCTATCAGCCGAATGAGTAGATAAACGAATGAATGAATGGGTTATCCCAGCCGCAAAGAAAAACGTCCAAACTCCCTTCTATTCTCGTCTCCCCACTGCCTGTGGCCCATACCCACTGTCACACATGACAGTTTCACGATCATGCCCTTCATCTTCTTGCCTCCCAACGTCCCTGACGCACCAACTCCATCAGCTCTATCTCCACCCCCTTCACTTTCACTTGCTGGACTCTGCTTCTATGCAGAAATGGCATCTCCGCTGACTGTTTCCCACAGGCAGAATTTCCACTCTCCTCTCTGTACGCACAGCAGCCTCTGGACCTCAGAAACATCACCTGTCCTGTGCTATATACTTCTGCAGGAAGCTACCCCCCTCTCAGCTTACCTCCAGGAGAAGCAGTCACATGACTCGATTACTCATCTCTTGCATTCCCTGGAGGGCCAAGCTCAGAGAAAAAGAACCTCGACAAAGGGAAATTTCTGACCAAAAAACCCCCTTTGTGGATTCAGTTGTTGTCTTTCCACCAGGGTCATTACCTGCAGCCTGGATTAGGTAATCCAAGGGAACTGTCAGGCCATCCCAAGAGAATATAACTGAACTAGAGTACTTGGGCAACAAAGTTTTGAAAGTGTAGTTAAAGCTGTCCCTAACAGTCACTGCTCAGAACACAAATCTACTTACACCATTAAAAAGGCAACCCTGGGGTGCCTGGGTGGCTCAGTCATTAAGCGTCTGCCCTCAGCACAGGTCATGATCCCAGGGTCCTGGGATGGAGACCCGCATCCAGCTCCCTGCTCAGCGGGAAGCCTGCTTCTCTCTCACCCACTCCCCTTGCTTGTGTTCCCTCTCTATGTCTGTCAAATAAATAAATGAAATCTTAAAAAAAAAAAAAAAAAAAAAGGCAACCCCTGGGGCACCTGAGTGGCTCAGTCAGTTAAGCATCTGCCTGCAGCTCACAGCTTGATCCCAGGGTCCTCAGATGGAGCTCCGCCCAAAATCAGGCTCCCTGCTCAGCCACTCCCTCTACTTGTACGCATTCTATCAAATAAATAAAATCTTAAAAAAAAAATAAAAGAAGAAGAAAAACAAAGGCAACCCTTAATGAAAGGATCAACACGCCCATGAGATGTTAAGTGTGTTAAGCAGTCCTAATTCTCACAGCCTGCTGAGGAAGCACTTTATATGGAACTGCACTGATGACCAGTGATTTATTTGCTCTGGCTCATGTCAAACCAAACAACTATCTTGTTCTAGTATTGTTACTTGTTTTACTCCTTAAGGCTCACCTTTATAAAACAAAAACACACAACAAGAAGTAAAACATATAAAGGCATTATATGTTTAATTTACTATAAACTTTTATTTTTTTTTAAAGATTTATTTATTTTAGAGAAAGAGCGCACATGCATGCGAACAGGAAGGGGGCAGAGAGAAAGGAAAAGACAGAATCTCAGTCTTTCCGCTGATCATAGAATCTGACCTCATGACGCTGACTGAGATCATGACCTGAGCTGAAATCAAAAGTCCCATGCTTAAACACCTAAGCCACCCAGTTGCTGCTAATTTACCATAAACTGCTTTTTATATGATATTACTAATCAGTATTTTTATCTGGATTAAGTAATCTCTATACCGAACATGGGGCTCAAACTCACAATCCGGAGTTCAAGAGTCACATTCTCAATCAACTGTGCCAGGCAGGCGCCCCTGGATTGATTCTGATAGTCTCACACACTTAGCAACTGGAGTTTGTGATTTTTCCTTAATTCTAAAGAGTGTGTGGATTAAAATACCATCTGAACCTTGTTATATCTTCACACATACTCTAGGTAAATCAGTGCATAACCTCAGAGTTGTGATGCTTCTAGAAAATGCCTCCTCTCTCACAATACATGAGTTAAAAAAAAACAGCTTCATATTAACGAAGCTGCAGGCTGGACATGTGGGGGTATACACTATTATATCTTTGTTAAGGTAAAAAACAAGAAAAGCTATGGGACAGGTCCTTCCAGTTCCGTGTGTTTTCTTTTTCCCTCCTGGCCCGTCTCCAGCCTCTTTCAAGGCAAATCCTGGCCAAGCTTCTTCGGCTCCTACCGTCTTTTTATGGCCCCTGGGTCAGAGGCTGGGGCTGCTCTCTCCTTCCCTAACAGTTAACTTCCTCCTCTATAGTTTTCTATCCTGTCACCCTACCCTCTCCATTCCCTGACATAGTTCAAGGAATTGGACTGGCACTCAGGCCTCTCAACAGTGACACATTCACTCTTAACTCTTCCCGCAGAACCGCACCGCCCGGGTTGCCCCTCCCCAGAGTGCGGCCCCTGTTTCGGGACGCCCACTCTCCTCAGCTCTGGATATCCTGGGTTTCGCAGGGCTGGGAGGCTCTGCGGGAATGACCAAGCTAGGAAAGGCTGTCTCACAGGCGGAAAACAATGACTGCTCTAAACACGCCCCGGGGGGCCTGGCTGGTAGGGACGCCCTGGGGAAGTGAGGAACGCGCTGCTCACCTGGGGCGCGGCCGTCGGAGGCCTCGGGGCCATTCCTGCCTCGCTGGGGCCGGCTCCCAGACTGGGGCTGGGAAGAGAGGACAGGGCCCACTCACCCGGCTGCAACCGCCGACCCCTCCCCGCCGCGCCGGGCCCGCCTCCGTCCCTCAGCCACTTCTCCCGGAGAGGCTTGGGAAGCTACGCGGACTGCGCCTAGGCCTGTCGTTTCCCGGATACCAAATTAAAGGCTCTCCGCATCCTGGACACCGTCCTCTGGCCACGCCCAGTCCCACCCGCAGGATGGTGGGCGCGGCCGGGCGGATACAAGCCAAACCCGTGGGAGGTGCCGCCTTGACCCGCGCACTCGGAATTACCGCCTCCTGCGGACTCCGGATTTCGCGACGTCGGGCCCACCCGGGGCTGGGGCCAGCTCCTCCCGCACGCGCTGCAGGTTCAGTCCTCTCCAATTCTGATGTGCGGAGGGACGGCCCAAAGCGGCCTTAGCCACACTGGGGCCGGACAATGGCCGCAGCGGCGGGGCAGAGCCGGAAGTGCGCCTGCGCACGCGGAGCCTCGGTCCCGCAACTCCCGGGCCGTGGCGAACTACACTTCCCAGAGGACCGCGCGCGTGGGTCCCGCTTGGGAGGTCGCTGCGCCACACCGGGGGAGCTGCGGTGGAGTGCGCGGTGTGGCTTGGAGACTCGTACGTTCATTTATTCCAGTTTAACAGTCACTGAACACCTCTTCTGTGCTACGGGCATGTTGCTAGGGGCCGGATTCAGCGGCAGATGGGAAAGTAAAGACCCTACTTTCGGGGAGCTAGTGTGCACTGCTTTGGACGAGGCCAGCAATAAAAACGTAAACCTATCAGTAAGATATGTTTCACGTACTGACTTCAGCTATAGGAATAGGACAGTGAAGGGTGATGAAGTGATCATCACAAGATGCTATTTCCGTTGCCTCTCCTATGCCATGTTCACCCGTGGGTCACTACTGAGTGTTTGGACACTGATTCCCCAGACCACGCCTACTACGACTAAGAAACTCGAGTCACTTATTACTCCAAGGGAATAAGAGAATCTTTTCCTGCTGTCCCAGAATTGGTAATCGGGACTCAGCTGAGGATTTAGATCTTTCACATTCTAAAGAAAGACAAAGCATTTGGGGCTAGACACTCTCAGGTATTACAAAATGCGAGCCGAGCGCTGAATTTGCCCTGTTGCTACTAACCATTGCCCCGACACCACCCCTCTTTCGCAGGCTCTATAAGGAAACTAGAATGGTAAATGAAAAGATTACCTCAGAATGGCAAGTCCTCCACCTGGGGGGGAGTTGCAGGGTTCTACCCCCACTCCCAAAGATGAATGTGAGAAAGAAAACTCTCAAACACTGAGAACACTCAGGGAAAATGGGGGGGGGGGGCGATTACATAATTATCCCCAATGCCTTCCAGAGAAAGGGAAAGGGAATTAGAGAACAGGCTGTGTGTAAGGAGAGCAACCTGAATTCTCATTGTGTAGTAAGTGGAAACGCAGGAAAACAGCTGCGCTTTAGCTCCCGGTGGGTGAAGGGTGCAGCTCACATTATGAGACTGTGGAACTAACGGGGTGTGAGAATGAACTGAGAAAGTTGGAAGAGGTTGAAGCGAAGCCTTATCTCCCAAGTCAGGTATCAGTGGGTTTCCTCTAAGGAACTCACAAATGCACTTACGTTTCTGCTGGTGCGGCTAAGCAACTTTAATGCCCGATGGAATAGTTTTTAAAACCTTTTAAAATACACTGATGCACTGGAAAATTGGTAAGGAATATACAGAGGGCAAAAACGAGGCAAAAATGACAACCTAAGAGTGGTATGTGGAGCCCGGAAAGCCACCTCTCACCTGGAAGACTTTTGCCAAATGAGGCAAAGTTGAGTTTTGTTTTTCATGGCCCCCTTCTTTCCGTTTAGGGAACGTATTCTGGCCCCCCCGAGGGCACCCGCAGAGGGTCGGCAGTCTCCCCTCCGGAGAAGTAGTGCCCTACCTGGCTGTCTCTGCTGCTGAAGGTCAGGTATCCTGGTCGGCCAATGTCGTCTGGCCACAGGGTGAAGACAGGTGAGAGGCCAGTCCACATCTGGGGGTTGATGGCTACGCCGCGGGCGTGGGGTAACCAGCCTCGCAGCCAATCAAGAGCCACATTCTTCTCCGTGACCTCCTGTCTCCATATCAAGTACCTCCGCCTCTGCTCTGGACTTGGGAATACTGCTGCTGAAAAGACCATCTCACACGTCCAGTTGAGGTCCTGGCCCAGGAGGATCGGCGGGGACCATCAGGTGCTCCAAAGCCTCTTCACACCCTGCCGCACTCTGAGAAGCGCCTCTGCTGAGAAACGGATAATGCACTATTTAGCGGGATTTTGTCCTAGCTAGGGCAGAGGCGAAAAGACCTGTCGTTAATGCCAAATGCCTTCCATTTATCTGCTCGATCTTTTTTTAAAAAAAAGATTTTATTTATTTGAGAGAGAGAATGAGAGAAAGAGGGAGGAAAAGAGGGGTGAGGGTCAGAGGGAGAAGCAGACTCCCTGCTAAGCAGGGAGCCTGATATGGAACTCGATCCTAAGACTCCAGGATCATGACACGAGCTGAAGGCAGTCGCTTAACCAACTGAGCCACCCAGGTGCCCTATCTGCTCGATCTTTAATATCCACCTGGATTTGACCAATTCCTCACTTGCCCTGCCATTGGTCCAAGCCTTCTGGCTAGGGCCTTCCCCAACAGCACAGGAATATCCAAGTTCCAGTCCCTTAAAAACGTTCATAAAAATGTTCAATCCCCTGGTTCCCACGAGAACCAGTGAGAAAAAGTGGGACCTGATGCAGGTAGCTCTGACTCTGTTCAGCCAGAGAACCAGCGATTACTGGACCAACAGGGAACTCAGGTCCCCGTCTTCCATGCACTCTCAGGCGGGGAGGATAGGACAGAGGCGCTGAGTGGAGGCTGCGTAGCTTCAGTCATCTATTGCTACATCTGAGGCTGAGCTTTGAGTGGGACAGGAAGGAAAGCGAGATCTCAGCGCCTGGGCCCTCTCCCTCACATCAGACCAACACCTGCTACAGTTTCAAATTCCAGGCGTTAATCTGCGCAGCGCTGGGCTCTAGTGCCACCTGCTGGCCACTAGGACCCCCTACTCCTGCAAAGTCATCTGCATAACAATAACGCGAACATTAATTTGGCAGTTTCTGGACCATTACTAACCTTGCCAACTACCCTCAAGTCAAGTTTGAAGCCTCTACAAGCCCCAGAAAATGTTTTTCAGTTCAACAAAATTTCACCTAACACCTATGTTTTCTGAGCCCACGTTTTCTGAGCTTGCGCTGCCCTGGATTTCCTCACAAATCCTCCCTAGTGCTATTCTGCTCCTCTGGGCTGAGCTGAAGGGACCCACAGACTCTTGCTCCAACCTAGCTGTGGCGACTCAGGCTGGCCCCAAGTGGTGTCACCTCAAGGGCAATGTAGTCCCTGCAAGGGTCTCAAGGGCCAGGCATTGGAAGACCTCACTTCGGCTTCTGGCTCAGCCACCTTGCTCAGCCAGTCACTTGCCCCCTTGTTTTTCAAGTCTCCTCATTTGTCAGTGGAGCCCCAGATGCATCCTAGCATTCCATCTTTGTCCTGGTGGCCTGGCCCCACTCTCTCCTCATGGGCTTGGACTTATGAAAAATGTCTATTCAAGGAAGGTTTTCCCCAGATACCTCTGTTATCTGAGACAAGGGTGTTCAGTGACTGGTATGTGATTAACTATGTGGGAAGATTGACCCTACCAGGCACTTCAAGGCGCTAATGGCATCTGAGGGCTTTTCCAGCCAAACCCAGGGGACTCTGCTTAGAAACCAGGAAGTGGACAAAATGAGCCAAAGGTAGGATATAGAAGGAGGGCAAGAAACGATGAGGGACTAGAAACTAAAATAAGATTATTCTCACATCATAATTTTTTATTAACTGTGTCTCTGAGTTTGTTTGTTTAAGAGGTGAGGGGGGGTAGGGGGAGGAACAGAAAGAGAGGGAGAGAGAGAATCTTAAGCAGGCCCCATGCCTAGCATGGAGCCGGTTGCTGGGCTCAGTCTCACGACCCTGAGATCATGACCTGAGCTGAAATCAAGAGTCGACATTTAACCAACTGAGCCACCCAAGCGTCCCTCTGTGTGTGTTTTTTTTTAAGATTTTATTCATTTATTTGACAGTGAGAGATCACAATAGGCAGAGAGGCAGGCAGAGAGAGAGGAAGGGAAGCAGGCTCCCTGCCGAGCAGAGAGCCGGACGTGGGGCTCGATTGAGGACCCCGGGATCACGACCCGAGCCAAAGACAGAGGCTCTAACCCACTGAGCCACCCAGGCATCCCTGAGTTTTTGTTTTTAAAATTAACTTGCAAAGTTATTTAATTTGCAGTTATTCTCAACAAGGTAATTTTTGTTCATGGCTAATGTTCTCCAGCATTACAACCAGATACGTGAATCCAAGGGACCTAGGCTAGGCTGCCCTTAGACTGAGCCTGCCAGGGGTCCAGTTAAAGAGACATCTGACTGCAGTCAGTTGTCTGACCTGGACTGTAGCCCCAAGAGGATCTTTTTTTTTTTTTTTAAGATTTTATTTATTTATTTGACAGACGGAGATCACAAGTAGGCAGAGAGGCAGGCAGAGAGAGGAGGAAGCAGGCTCCCCGCTGAGCAGAGAACCCGATGCAGGGCTCGATCCCAGGACCCTGGGATCATGACCTGAGCCAAAGGCAGAGGCTTTAACCCACTGAGCCACCCAGGCGCCCCAACCCCAAGAGGATCTTA
Source organism: Lutra lutra (assembly GCF_902655055.1). Taxonomy (NCBI): domain Eukaryota; kingdom Metazoa; phylum Chordata; class Mammalia; order Carnivora; family Mustelidae; genus Lutra; species Lutra lutra. The sequence goes on from NC_062294.1 coordinate 17,349,697, forward strand.
CCCACTTGTATGCCCAGTAAATATGTACCCAGTCAACCTGGCTGAGTTTATGAAATGAAGGTTTTACTTTATCATAAAGAGTAATAATGGGCTTTGAGATCAGCTAGGCCAGCTCCTTCCTTTTAAGGATGAAATAGAAACCCAGGGAGGGAAAGATGCTAGTTTGGAGTAGAAAGAAAATGGTACAGGAAGAAAAAGGTGCATATGATCAGCTGAAGGAGATTCGTAAGTTCCATGTGGCATTGTGGTGTTTTTTAACTCATGAGGTGAATGCTGGGGTTTAAAACAATTTAAATTTTAAAATGATAAGTTAAACAACAGAATACATTCTAGATGAGGTCTTTGGTCATTTGCATCATTTTCTTCTTCTCCATTTTCTCTTCAGCTTTATTTATAGGACTGCAGTTGTGCGGTCTCCAGTAAGTGTCTTTCCCTCTGCGGGTTCTATTTCATCTGTAAAATGAAAGATCTGGCTTGGCGGATCCAAAGCCCCATTTTATTTTTCTCCTACAACTGTTATGCCTGGCTCAAACTGCGCAGGTGTGACCTGAGGGGAGGTGAGAAAACATGGAAGCGAAAGTGAGCTGGGTCTTTCATCCCAGCCTGCGCCTTTGCCTGGAGCTGACTGCCACCCATCCACTACCTTTCAGGGTGCCACACCTTGGGCCTTACTTGCACAACCCACCCCCACACGGGGGTCTGGGCATAACAGTGCTTTGGGCTCTGCGGTTACCATGGCGACCCTCTGGCTGGCATAGCCTCCGTTGCCGCCTAGCAACCAGGACATCCAGGGCACCTACAGCTCTGTCATTTCCCTCTGGCAAGGAACTGGGGGCAGCTCTGTTTAGGGAGGTGGCTTGTTATGGGTCCCTCTACTGCTAGGCCCTCACCTGACCTCTTCAGCCATTCCAGCTTCTCTGCCCTGGAGCCAGGCTTCTATGACTTTGTCTCCTAGACCCAGGAGTCCTAACCACCCACCCTTTCCAGCTACGGTCCTGGGGGCTTAAAGAGGGTTCTTACCCCCGACACTCCATAGTCTCTAGAAGAGCAGAAAAGTCCAACGTGATATAAATTGAAACACCCGTCTTAGCCACACCTCCCAGGACCCCTCAGCTCCTGGGGCCAATTCTCTGGACGGGCAATCCTTGGGAAGGGATGGATGGGACAGCCTGGCTAGAAGCTAGGGAGGCACCAGTGTTGGGAAGAGCATCACCAGTACTGGGCATCACAGCCTCTGTTGGGAGATGGGCAGGCATGCAGACAAGCTAACCCAATATGGGGGTGGGATCGGCAGTGACAGGCCTGGTGGCACAGAGTGTACTGGGAAAGAAGAGAGGAAGGGAAGCAGGCTCTCCGCCGAGCAGAGAGCCCGACGCAGGGCTCGATTGAGGACCCCGGGATCACGATCTGAGCCAAAGGCAGAGGCTCTAACCCACTGAGCCACCCAGGCACCCCTGAGTTTTTGTTTTTAAAATAAACTTGCAAGTTATTTAATTTGCAATTATTCTCAACAAGGTAATTTTTGTTCATGGCTAATGTACTCTAACATTACAACCAGATACATGAATCCAAGGGACCTAGGCTAGGCTGCCCTTAGACTGAGCCTGCCAGGGGCCCATGGGGAAGGGGTACTCACCCCAACCTGAATTGGAAAGAAATGTTTCTTGGGGGACATAATGCTTGGGTTGAGGCTTGAAGAGTGAATAGGCATCCAGGCTGGAGTAGAGATTTCGGTGAGGGTAGGCTTTAGGTCTTCAGAGCCTGCCTTTCTGAGAGTGTTATTCCCCATCCGAAATCCAGTGATTCTCTGTCTCCTCCTTGTCCTTTTCCTCTTCTTATCCTGTCCACTTTCCCTGGGCAGTCTCCTCCAGCTGCATGATCGTAAGCCGCACTCCTTTGCTACATGTGGTCCCTTCCTCCTGGGCTGCTCACAACTTACTTGTCTACCTGATGAACTCACTCATTCTTCAAGACCCAGCTTGATGTTTACTCCTTTCTGGTGCCTTCCCAGAACCACCCTTTTAAGCATGCATTCAATTCACAAACTTTTTTTTTTTTTTTTTTTTAAGATTTTATTCATTTAGGGTCACCTGGATGGCTCAGTCGGTTAAGTGGCTGCCTTAGGCTCAGGTCATGATCCCAAGGTCCTGGAATCGAGCACCGCTTCGGGTGCCCTGCTCAGTGGAGAGCCTGCTTCTCCCTTTCCCTCTGCCTGCCACTTTGCCTACTTGTGCTCTATCTCTCTGTCAAATAAATAAATAAAATCGTTTTTAAAAAGGTTTTATTCATTTATTTGAGAGTGACAGAAAGCATGAGCAGGGAGGGCAGGGAGAAACAGGTTCCTTGCTAAGCAGGGAGCCCAGACCCTGGGATCATGACCTGAGCTGAAGACAGACACCCAACCTTACTGAGCCACCCAGGTGCCCCCTCAATTCACAAACTTCTAATGAACACTGGGTGTTAGACCCACAATGTGGTCCTATACTATAACTCTCTGTTCACTTGTCTGTTTCCTCAAATGACCAGGATATCCTGGAGGTGGGAGCTGGCAAGGCTGTCTTTTGTTTTCCTAAGCCCCAGGTTTTAACATAGACTCTCTGAATGGATGGGTGGATGGAGGGATAGGAAGATAGATGCATACACACAGAGCTCCTTGTGAAACAACAAACATAAACACCCCAGGTAACTCTCTAACTCCCGTTTCTATCCTCTGACACTGCCACAAAGGAATTTGGCCATATGTTATTAAATTAAAGTGAATTAAAATTTGCTTGAAATAACCACAGACTCCCCCACTCCCCTGAGCCTGCAGTGACCAGATTACATCTCCTCCAGGCACAGAAGTTTGACATTTCATTGCGAAGTCATTTTCTTCTCATTTCCTTATGTTGCTAAAATATTCTATTTCTCTTCACTTCCCCTTTGTGTCCCCATTACTCATGTTTAGTTAAATTTATCTGCTGCCATTTTTAATCATCTGAGATAGGCTTGCTGGGGTGGATGTTCCTGGGGCCCTGCCTGGCCTTCCAGACCATCTGTCTCCTCCTGGGCCACTCTGAGAACAGAGCATGGACCCCTCTGTCAGGGCTTCTGGGCTGATCCTCAAACCCAAGGTTTCTCCCCAAGGCATCTCTGACTTCAGGGTCCTCCCTTTCTCCCCATCCTCATTATCTTCTTCTCTCCAGCCTCCTCCTCTTCTATTTCCTGGGGCATGGTTTTCATCTTGCCTCCAGGCCTGGTATTTCCTGAGGTGCCTTTGGTCACACTGAGCAAGGGGCTTTGCGATTCTCTCATGAGTTCCCTGAATTAGGTCCTTAATGCGACAAAATATCCAGCAGCCGATGTGGGGGTTGTTTGGTGCTTGCTTGGGACACTGCCATACCCATCACATTTCTGTGACTGGCTGGACACCTTCGTCTTTCTCACCTGCCCATCCACCCTCATACTGTAGGCATGGAGAGATTGTTCTCTCTGGAGGCAGTTGGCAAAGACTAGAAAGGAATATTTTGGCTTAGAGTGGAATCCCAGTTTGACCTCTCAATAACTGTCACTTAAGGACTGGGATTTGGGGTGCCTGGGTGGCTAAGCGTCTGCCTTCGGCTCAGGTCATGATCCCGGGCTCCTGGGATGAAGCCCCCCATCGGGCTCCCTGCTCAGCGGGAAGCCTGCTTCTCCCTCTCCCTCTGCTGCTCCCCTGCTTGTGTCCCCTCTCTTGCTGTGTCTCTGTCAAATAAATAAAATTTTAAAAAAAAAAAAAGAAAGAAAAAGACTGGGATTGCCCTTGGGACTTACGGTTTAGAACTGCTCAGGAAAGGGCAGTCAAGTCCAGGTGGTCACTGAGAGGCAGGGGCGTGGGAGGCAGGATCAGAAGGCTGGAAAGGCCATCACTATCTGAGCATTTGCAGTGTGCTGGGCTCTGTGGACATATTTGGGGAGTTGGGGCTGTGAATCCAGGGTGACAGTGAAGGATGCTTGTTCCTCAGCTCAAGCTTTGGGAAAGGGGTTTCTGTGGGATCACCCGGAAGGCTCAATGAATGACCTTTGGAGCTTCAGGGATACGGGGAGCTACGGCAATTTATGTCAGAGAAATCTTAATGGCAGGAGACAGGCTGGCCAGATGTTTTCACAGGGCAGCTAGGAGAGTGGTCACATTGGGGTCTGCCTGCAAGCCCAGCGATCATGAGGGAAAAAAAGGTAAGTGAATGTTTCTAGCAGATCAGAGGTGGCTGCTGACATGAGTGAACCAGCACGGGGTCATTTTAGAGCTTGATCAAGAAAGCCTCTGGGAGAAAGAAAGAGACAAAAATTACTGGCAGGCCAGGGGTGAGAAAAGGGGTCATACAGGGATTTAGCTTAAATTTCATCCCAGGGAAAGACAAACTATTTTATAGTTATGTTTTATGAGTCATGTGTATAGGGCTAAACATAAATTACTTTAATTTTTTTCAATGAAATTTCACTCGTGTCAATTCAAAACATGTTCTTCTTCCTAGACTAAGATCATATCTTCAGTCTACACTCATCTACATTTTCTATATTGCATCCAGTTTTTCCAGTTGCATCTAGGGTGAAACGATCTATTATCTTTATTATTTCCCAAATAGTTTATGCTTCTGAACTCTTATCTCATTTAATTTTCACATCAATCCTGGAAGGAAAGTGCTCTTGTTATCCCTGTTCCACTTTCAAGCATCAGAAATTAAGAAAGGGGCTCCAGGTTACACGAGGGTGAATGGCAGACTCAAGGGTTAACTAGGTAAGTCAGGCCCAGGGTTGCGGTGGGGGTTCAGGCAGTGGTGGTGACAATGTGAGGGATTAGGAGCTTCAGTAGCCCCAGAAGCTCCATCTTTGCCCCCATTCTTAACTACGGGCAGCTGCTGTTTAGGTAAGTTTCAAGAGGGGTCTCCTGACAAACACCTGTACAGCGCAGTGGCCCTACAGCTGCCCAGGGCTTTGACAAGAGTGCATGGGGCACTCTGGTCCTGGAGACACCCCCCTCAACACACACAGGGGCCAGAAGGGGGTTTTCTTGGTAGATAGTGGCTCTCCAAGTACTGGGTCAAGTGTCATGACCAGATGAACCCAGAGCCATGCTCAAGTTTTGAGGGGAGGGAGCAGGAACCAATAGCTCATCTGCAGAGAGGGGTGCCCAGAGCCAGGAGATGGGTGAGGAGCCCAGGTCTGCACCGGGAAGATGCTGCCTGTGGTTATGCAGTTCCCAGGAGGCCTGGAGGGCTCTCACGTTTGGCTCCATCCCAGAGTTCCCAGGTCTCCGCAGGTACATGCTTCCCCTTGTAACCTTGGCTGCTGATGGTTCTGCTTTCACATCAACACATCCTGGACTAAGATAGAAACTCTAAAAAACTGTATTTCATGAAAATTTACAATTCCCCGGAAGCCTAGGTGGCTCAGTGGGTTAAGCATCTGCCTTCAGCTCAGGTCATGACCCCAAGCAGAGAGCCTCCTTTTCCCTCTCCTTCTGCTGCTCCCCTTGCTTGTGCTCACTCTCTCTGTCAAATAAATAAATAAAGTATTAAGAAAATAATTAGAAAATAAATAAAATAGGGGCACCTGGGTGGCTCAGTGGGTTAAAGCCTCTGCCTTTGGCAGAGCCCGCATCAGGCTCTCTGCTCAGTGGGGAGCCTGCTTCCTTCTCTCTCCCTCTCTCTCTCTCTGCCTGCTTCTCTGCCTATTTGTGATCTCTCTCTCCGTGTCAAACAAATAAATAAAATCTTTAAAAATAAATAAATAAAATTAAAAAAAATAAAGAAAATAAATAAAAATTACAATTCCCTGCATGTACTGGCCCACACAAGATTCTTCCTCTCTTAATGCCACTTATTTATGAGTACTGTAGCTCTAGGAATGCAAGATGCCCACAAGAATGCCACGCATCCTGCTTTGTCCCCCCGGCCTCCTTCTTACCACTTTGTCTCCTTGGAATCAATGGAGAAAAGTGAGCAACATAAGCAGAGGGGCCTAAAAGCAAGCCCTTCATACAGACACACGGCTGTGGCTTGCAGTACAGACAGAATGAAGTCCCACGGGTTTTCCTCAGCCCAGCTCTGTCTGCCCAGTGGCCAGGGGAGGCATCTGCCAGGGGCTCAGACACACTGACATTTAGAATAGTTCTGAAGGAGAAATCTTGCACTTTGCCCTTCGCTGGGACTTCACAGGTGATTTAACACGGCTCTGGAAGAAGCCATATTTGGCATGTCCCACTGGTGTTGTTTGAAATCAGAAGCTCCTCTTTGATTTTTTTTCCAGTGAAGGGGTTTCGGCAGGTGTTGAAAAGTCTGAGGCAGCAGAGGGGGAGCCACAACAGGCAGCCTGTGTCTGGCATCTAATTTGATTAGGCTTGTCGTCTAAGCCATGGGAACTTGGAGCCAGGAACAAAGAGCACAGGCTGCAGAGGTGACAGCTCCGGGCCTCACATCCTGGGCTCTCTCAGCTGGAGGCTTCACTCTACAGCCACAAAGCCATGCAAAGGGAGCCTGGCCAAGGACTCATGTCAGGCACACACAGCGCCGGGGATTGTTGATGATTATTCTTGAAAAGCCCCAGAAAAATCTCACAATTTGCACACAAATTTCACCCCAAATTTCACACGTTCAGGCAAGGGAGTGATTTATTAAGCATGAAGCGGACTAGCCCAGCTCTCCTGGTCAGCTAAAATTGGCCTGGAAAATAAAGTAATTTGTGGTTGTCAGATCCTAAATTAAATGATTCAAATACTACTGCGGCTGATTAAAGGACTTTATTCAATTTCCTCTTGACCACATGCTCTACTGTGAGGACAAGAGATACTGTTTCTAGAAGAAATGGGGTATTTAGAGACCGTCGATCTAATCTAATGGAGGGTATTTATTAAACATGGCCTCCCCTCCCTTTTTGGATGAAAGGTGAGACTAAAGTGGGAGGAAGAAGGGACTTCCTGTTTAACTATGAATGACCCTCCCCCTGCCAGGCTGCTGTGTGTCTGGGTAGGAGCCTCTGCAGTGAAGCAGGCTGGGTGCCTGAGGAATTTTTAAGGACCCTTAAAAGACCTCTAGACAACAATAACAAAGGTCAAAATTGAAACACAAGCATGGGTAAGCAGAATAAAAAAGTCAATGTGGGACCAGAGCAGACAGTCTCATAGCGGTGCCTGCATCAGCGCGGATACTGGCAGAAGGGACAGCCTCGTGCTGGCTACCTTGACGCCCTCCCTTTTTGGCCCCAGTGATTGAAGCCAGACGGGACTGTCCAGAGATAGATCATGTGCCTTGGCATAAAACAGGTGAACTGGCTTGGGAACATGAATGAAGAACTCCAGGCTGGAGGTGGTTGGTAGCTGGTGCAGACGCAGAGAGGAGGAGACAGAGAGGTCAGGAGATGTTCAGTCCAGTGCCATGTTCAGATATAAGAAAGCAGAGACTCAGCAAGCAAATTAGGAGACGGGGAAAGGAAACTCAGAGTGAAGGTGGGGGACAGAGGTGCTGCTGGTTGAGCAGAGAGGAGAGCAAGCTCAGAGACTACGAGACCCTGGGAGAGAGATGGAGATACCAGCTGGTCCCCACAGCAGCCCTTCCTCCCAGTCGTTTGTGTTCCAGGTTCTGCCCCAGTTTGTGCTCATTTTCAAAACCAGCTCACACCTTCTTCAGGTCGTCCAAGCAGGACTCAAAAGAGCCCAGGGGGACATAAGAATCAACAGAAGTTTTTCAACACTGAGCCACAGGGCAGTTCACCATATAAAACATATAATCATATAAAACAATTTTTATAATTTTTAAAAAAGATTTATTTATTTTTAGAAACAGAGAGTGTGTGTGCATGCAGCAGGCAGTGCAGAGGGAAAGGGAAAGAGAGACTCTCAAGCAGACTCTGTGCTAAGCACAAAGTCTAGCGCCGGGCTGGATCTCCCAACCCTGAGTTCATGACCTGAGCTGAAGTCAAGAGTCAGGTGCTTGACCTACTGTGCCACCTGGGCACCCCTATAAGGAATTTTTAAAGAGTGACTCATCTAATCTCAAACGGGTGAAATCAGACCAAACAAGTAGGGAAAATCATGAACTTTTGGCCACAGCAAGGAGGAGGTGGCAGGCACTGGGCTTCTGTCTCTGGAGGAAAGGAGGCCATGCAGACTAGAGTCAAGGCTTGGACTCCTACCCTGGCCAATAGACCGGCAGCTCACTGAAGGGACATTCACTGAAAATTCCAGGTGCCTCCAAGATCTCGTCAGGAAGAAAGACCACAGAGACCTGGGAAGGGAACACAGAAGCAAGAGCATCTGGATCCTGCTGGGGCCACTGGAAGGTGCAGATGTACTCACCCAGATTCCCTCCGGCTTCTGTGCAAGCTGCCCTCTCAGAGTCTGGGGTAAGGGTTAGATGTCCCCCTCAGTAATGAAACCTCTCCACACACGTTTATTTATTTATTAATATTTTTAAAGATTTTATTTATTTATTTATTTATTTGAGAGACAGAGAGAGAGAGAAAGAGAGAGAGCCCAAGCAGGCAGAGCAGTAGGCAGAGGGAGAGGGAGGAGCAGGCTCCCCCCTGAGCAGAGAGCCCAACTTGGGGTTTGATCCCAGGACCCTGAGATCGTGACCTGAGCTAAAGGCAGAAGCTTAACCCACTGAACTCTCTCAACATATTTAAAGGGCTAAATTTTGATGCTGTCCCAGACTAGAGACCTAGAATCTGGGTCAGTTATCCCCACCCAAATATTAATGGGAGCTTTCCCTTCCACTTCTCCAGATCATCCTACCTTCTGCTGAGACTCATGAGGGACAACTGTCACATGGGGCCAGTTGCAGGGAGGGGAGTGAATGCCCAGAGCAAAGATGAGCATCATCCCCACTGAACAGTTAGGAAGCAAGGCTTTTCCCAAATGCCTAGCATGGCCTGGGCACAGGCATTGGCCCACAGTAGTTAGACAGGCGCCCGCCACCTCCTGCTGACTATGCAGACAGTGCCTTCAGCACTGACCTGAGGGACCTCCCTCGCCCTGGAATGCTCTCCCCCAGATAACCACAGGCTCTCGTACACTTTCTGTAGGTCTCTCCTCAAGTGTCACCTTTTCAAAAAGAAGGATCTGATCATCTGATTTAAATAGCCCTCCCCTTCCTCCTTACCCTGCTATTTTTCCCCAAGTACTTACCCTACTTGCCATAGACTACAGTTTCATGTTTATTTATTGTCTGTCTCCCCACTGAAATGTGAGTTTAATGTTTTGTATGTCTTGGTGTCCATTCCCCTGCACCCAGTATTGGGCCTGGCTCACTGTAGTCATCCAGTAAATACTTGTAGAATAAATTTATTGAATGAATAGTTTTAATTTACACTTTGTTTTTTAGCCAGAGTGTATATTTTTCATATGTTGAGAGTCAGTCTAATGTAGTGAGTAAGGCCACAGACTCAGGTGTCAGGCTGCTGGGTCAGATCCTAGCCCTGTCACTTTATGTGTGGGCCTGAGCAAGCCCTTGCCTCAGTTTACTCATTCACAGAATGGGAGTACTGTCTCTCTCTAGCAGAGTTGCTGAGAGGTTTAAAGGAGTGGAAGCATGGGGCGCCTGGGTGGCTCAGTGGGTTAAAGCCTCTGCCTTCTGCTGGGGTCATGATCCCAGGGTCCTGGGGCTGCACATCGGGCTCTCTGCTCAGCAGGGAGCCTGCTTCCTCCTCTCTCTCTGCCTGCTTCTCTGCCTACTTGTGATCTCTGCCTACTTGTGATCTCTGTCAAATAAATAAATTCTTAAAAAAAAAAACCACTTAAAAAAAAGGAGTGGAAGCATGTAATGGCTTGCAACAGATTCTGCCTATGTAAACGTCAGATTAACGTTTTACTGGGCATTTGTATTTCATTTCAAATGTTTCTTTTCCTGTCCTTTGCCCAGTTTTATGCCGTTATTTTTCTAGTTGACGGGCAGGAAGTTCTTCGTGGGCGCAACCCTCCCGGGTCTGGGCGGAGCGCACAGCCTCCAGGGGGCGCTCGGGGCCCGCGCTGCCGGACCAGGCAGCCCGCCAGTGTGTGGGCAGAGAACTCTGGCCGGAGCCGCGAGCTGGGTCCACCTGGATTTGCCCCCCGCGTCCCGAATCCTCTTCTCGCTCCCTCATCTAAGGAGGGTGAACTGGAAAGGGGCCCGACGTGGGGAGCTGGAGCGTCGTCAGGGGAGCGCAGCCTCCGGGATCGGTCCCGCTTAATCCAATCCCACCTTTGTGTGAGGACCTCGAGCTTTCAAACCGATATTGGGCTGTTTCTCCTCCCGCCGTGCCCACCACGCTCCTGGGGAGCAAGCGGGGATGCTGCCCTAGTGTCTCGGAAGACGCTCCCTGTCGGCCGGCCGCATCTACGGGGGGCAGGGGGATGGGGGAGGAGAGTCCTGGTTATTTAATTCTAGAGCACTTTTAACAACACGTCCTTAGGGGCGTTTCCCGTGACCTTAGGAACTGAGGACGGAAGCCAGGTAGGGTAGGGGCAAGGGAGGTCGCGGGGTCAGGATTCTCTCCCGGGCTGCTTAAGGGGTCTTAGATGTCAGCACCAGGGCTGAGGGATGGAGATGATGGGGTTCAGGGGCCTGAGAGGGAGGCAGAGGGATAGCGACAGGGTCCCAGCCAGAAATCCTCAGGGCTGGATCAGAGGCCTCTGCAGGAGCGGAGAGTGAGAAAGTCAGAGGGTGTTCCGTGTGGCCGAGGTGTCACCTAGTGGCCAAGACTTTCAAGTCTGGAAGTGGAAGGGCATCAGGAAAGTTTGTGACCTGGCCCCTGTGATGGGCCATTCACACCCTTTAAATTTACCCAAGAAGGAGGCATTCTTTGATGTGAGAAAGGATGGGCCAGGGCCTCGAGCAAGGGCTGAGAAGAGAGGGGACAGCATGTAGGAGCCTCAAAGGCTGGGGTGGGGGGGATGCTCAAGGGCACAGGAGCCATGGTCTCCTGGAATACTGGGGGTCTGGAGAATGAGTGGCAAACCCCAGGGCCTTTGGGGAAGCTGTGGCAGGAGGGGATAGGTTCAAAGAAGTTGGAAGGACAGGTTGTGCATGTGTCTATGGGAGATGGCCCGTTTTCCAGGGTGGGAGGAACACAGAGAGTAGGTGAGGAGATATGAGACTTCAGGGGATGGACGGACAGGATAGGGTGATCAAGGGTATGAGGGTAGGAGGCTGGACAGGTCCCAAGGCTTCCGGGGACCACTCCACAGATCCAGGGCAGCGGAGACCTTGCTGGTGCCCCAGACCTCAGCTGCTGCTTCAAAGGATTTTCTTCTATTCAGAACCCCCTGCACCACGACATGTCCTTAAAGGGAGCCAGGCATGGACTCTCAGTGCACACCAAGGAGCCCCACAGGTGTGAACACTTCCAGAAACATTAAGTGCTTTAAAAGGCCCTCTGCTTGGCGTGTCAGCCCCATTAGAGGGAACATTTTATCACAATGGAGTCACAAGTAGGTTGTTTGATGGTAATTGCTTTCCTAACCCATAGAGAAAATGCATCACAAACCCACCACAATTAAGTAAAGTGGTCACATTCCTCTTTTTTGATTTAGAGCTATTCAGAAATATTAGCAACTGACTTTGCTTCTAGGGTTTTTTTTTTCTTTTTTTCTCAACTGAAACTTTTTTTCTCTTGAATCCCATAAAATATTCTAAGTGCTCCAGGAGGGAGGAATGAAAGGATGTTTGCATTTTCAGCTCCACAGCCAGCCATTGCTCAAATAATACCCTCAATGTGTAACCTGGGAGTTTAATATCCTCAAATATTTATAATTACACAGAAATAGCCCTAAGAAATGTTCAGCTTACTCACAGCTGGATAATTATTGGCATCCAACGTTCACAGACTCAGAGCTGCTTCTCAAAGTTTGGTGGTGTCCCTCTGCTGCTCAAAGCATGCAGGGTACATGGAATCCGAGGGCAGACCCCTGAGGGGGCAAAAAGATGGCATATAGAGCTCCTAGCTCTCCCGGGTATACTACTGCTTCCTCTCTTGTTAGGCACAAGTTCCCTTCTCCTTCTCCAGGGCATGAAAAGTCCAGGTGTGAAACGCAAATGGCACCCCGCCCCACTGGTCACGAGGAAGAGTCAGTGTGTTGTACAAACATACACACACACAAAAGGAGGACTCAGTCCTTCCCAACAAATCCTTTAGTCACTCGTGGATGAAGTGCCGTATGTGGCGGTTTCCCATGTAGTCTCAGATGCTCCCCAGAGAAGGGTGCTGTGGTCAGATGAGCAGGCGGCGTGCGGCGCGCTCCATCCTATGCCCCTTTGGAGGGCACAGTGCACATTCTCTACGAATACATTTTCCCTTTGCTGTCATCTCTCCTACTGCTCCCTGCGTTCCATGTACATTTCCAGAAGAATATCAAGAAAACTATTTTCCCTGCATAATTATCCGCCTCCTCCCCACCCACCTACACACATCTTTCCTGCTTTGAAGTGGCAGCTGCTCTGATTTTTTTAAGTGGACTGCACTCTGCATTTACTAGTCAGGTGGAGTTAAATTAAGGGAGCTGCCAGCCAAGGCTGGGGCAAGGGACCCCACCCCACCTGCCTAGGCTCCTCAGTCCATATTCAGGTCTCCTTCCTACTTCTTCTGAGCTGGGGGTGCAAGGCTGTTGGTCTTTGAATGGGTCATTTACCAGTGCCTGGCCCTCTTTCCCCTAAACTCAGACTGCCTCAGTCTTGACCTTGCAAACCAGATTTGAAATTCCTCTTTAATAAGATCAGCTAGTATGCTCTCAGCCGCAGGACAGAGAAAACCCAAACCAAACTAATGCAAACAATAAAGAGAGTGGGTTGGCTCACACAACCTCAGAGTCCAGAGGTGGCTGGGGCTCCAGCTGAGGTTCCAGCTAGTCTGACTTCACTGTTCTGGATTCTCTCAGGCCTGACTGCCTCTGGCCATGGGCTTCATCCCCAGACTAGCCACACCTAATGCCATAAAGAGGTCAAAGCTGTCCCAAACCCATGTCTACACTGACCATCCAGAAGAGTCAGTGGATCTTTCTCCATATGATCAAGAAAACATCTTCCCAGGGACCCCTAAAAGTCCCTCTGGTCTGGGTGATCCAGATCGGGTCTGGTGTCCAACCATTAGCCAATTGCTAGAGCCAGGTGGGTGGGACTGCTTCGCTCTATCTAGGCCTGCTTGTGCAGCTGGGGAGGGTAGGAAGTGCAGGGGCTGTATAGAGGAAGGATGGACATTCAAATAAAATGTGGAGCGTATCACCAAAGGGAAGAGGAAATGGATACCAGAATCCCCACAAAGGTGAACATCCACTCCTCTGGGCAATTTGTAATAAAATCCTCTCAGCTTAACTCTTTGAGAAGCAAAGATCAACCTCTTTCTCTGTGCATATCCACAAAGAGGTTTCCAAGCAAGGTCCTTGCCTGTCTAGTATCCCCAGCACCTAGAACACTGAATGGTCAACCCTGTGCTCCACCACTACGAGTGGAAGGAAGGGGTCAAAGAGATGAAGAAACAGGAAAGCCAACTTCCCATTTGCTTGGTGCAGGTGACTCTGGGGCTCTGGGTGAGTCCATGTACTGAACAGCCTTGGAGTCAATGGTGTTGGCTGGTTGGGGCCCAGGGCCCAGAGTGACACATGCTCTCCTCCACAGACCTCACTTCTGAGAAGGCCAGGAGAAGGAAGAGCTTTTGCCAACAGAACTAGGTGGCCTGTCATGTAAGTATCTTCTACCCAAGCTGCAGGGATAATTCAATGAAATTCTGGAAGCATTTATGGAACATCTACTTATGCCAAGTCCAGGAATGAGCACTGCAGAGCTCACAAGTGGACAAGTCACAGCTTCTCTGTATCCTGTGGGTGTCCAGCCTGGTGGATATGGGTCATGACCAAGCCAGGACAAAAACAGTGGGAACTCCATCACTAGCGGTCAGAGGAGCCCCCTCACTGCCCCCTTTGCATCACCTCAGACCTCTCTCTCTCAACAACCGGAATGAGCCCCTAGGTGCCTTCACATAGCTGCTGGGTATTCTAGACACTCCTCTTATAGATTTGTGATGCATCAATCCAAATCTGCATGTTTCCACCTTAGTTGCTAAGACTTAGAGGAAAGAGTGCCTCCTCAATTTTCCTTATGAAGAAGTTGGTACCTGGGACATAATGTTGTTTCCCTGAAAAATCTTCTTAGTAAGAGGAATAATTTTTTTTCTTTGACAAAATAATCTGTTCCTCTAAGTTTTTAAAAACTATTTTAATCTCTACACTCAATTCCAGAGTAGATGTGTTTTCAATGTCAAGAGCCAGCAGATGCCCCAGGTCAGGTGTCTAGGCAGCAAGAAGGGAAAGGATCCTGTGGCTTCCTAAAGCCAGTTCCCACTTCCCGGAAACAGGGGTGCTTGGCTGGCTCAGTCAAGTATGCAACTCTTGACCTTAGTGTCATGAGTTTGAGCCTGATATTGGGTTAAGATTACTACAAAAATAAATAAACTTCAATGAATAAAAGTCACATGGCACCATGTAAAATATGAGACACAATGGGGACTTTTAATAATTTTCTCATGTTGTATAGTGTGTCATTGCTGAGACATTTTTAAATGTGTTCAAAGTTTTGGTTAAACGACTTGGCAGTCCTTCACCAGCTTACTCATATAGTGAGACCCCCTTAAGCCCTTGGGTCTGAAGAAGGGCATTCTTGGGGTTGGGACCCAGGGTTTTCAATGAGAGTCCATGTTAGTCATGCCTGTAGGGCATTTCTGCTCCTTTTAGGAGCTATTCCCCTTCAATCACTGGACTGAAAGTATTCATTCACTTTGCAAATTTTGTTTGGGCAGCTACCATGTTTTAAGTTCTGTTCTAGGTGCTGGTCTAAAACTCTGGGCAGCCTACTTCTCAGGAAAGTTACACTGAGAAGGGTCTCCATGTTCTCTCCCACTTTTCTCAGCCCTGTGAGATGTGCTGTGAAGACAAATGTGAGAAGTACGACATGGCCGAGCTCTGACTCCCAACTCGTCCCCATGTTAGCTTCACATTGCCACTGTAACAAATGGACACAAACTTCACAGTGAAAACAAATATATTCTCTTATGGGTCTGGAGGTCATAAGTCCAGTATCAGTTTCGCTGGGTTCAAGCCAAGGTGTGAGCAGGGCTAGTTACTTCTAGAGGCCCTGAGAAAAGAATCGTTGCCTTCTCAGCTTCCAGTGGCCACCTCTATTCCTTGGCTTGTGGCCCCTTCCTCAGCTTCAAAGCACATCACCCCACCTCCACTTCTGTCATCGCATCACCTTTCTAGCTCCCTTCTGGGACCTTCCCTCCCTCTTCTAATGACACTGGTGATTACTTTAAGGGCCCACCCAGATAACCCAGGATAATCTCCCCATCTCAAGATTCTTAACTTAATCACATTTTCAGAATCCCCTTTGCCATCCATATGAGCTAACATTCTCAGGTTCTGGGGATTAAGATGGGGATGTCTTTGGGGAGAAGGGGGAAAGCCATTATTCAGCCTACTGTAGCAGCCCAGAACAAAGTTAGGGTGAACCAGCTCTCATGCCTCATGTCAGAGCATGAGCTCCTGCCAGCATGTGGCTGGGTTTAGCATCCTATCCGAGTGAACCCCCCTGAAAACCTGAGATTTTCCTGAGGACATACTTGTGCTCCAGACACACGGGCCAGCTTTTTGGCTATGAGGCTGCCTCTTGCCAGTGACCCTGAAATGGCCACTGCTGGCCTCCCTGGCCACCCTAAGTCTCCACTCAGGCTTTTGGAGCCAAAAGATCAGTCCTGACAAGCCTCTTTGCCAGATGTCAGGTCTCCTAAAAGTCATTTGCCTCAGAAACAGCTTATCTTTGGCCACTGCTATGGCCTCCACTGTGATCACCTGTTAGTCGTCCACCGACCCCTCCCAGCCAACAAGTAGTTGACCGGTAGGGCCTCTACTCTGCTCCCTCGCTCTTTCCTGCCTCAACGTGGGCACTTGGTCCTCATGCTGAAACCACCCAGGCATCTCTGTGTAGGGTGACCAACTGTCCCACTTGACCTGGGAAACCAAGGAGTTTCCTGGGATGCAGGACTTCCCGTGTTAAAACTTGGGACAGTCCCAGACAAACCAGGATGTTAACCCCCCATCTCTGTATCTCAGAATCTGGAGGCATCTCAAGCAGCCCCAGAGAAAAAATAAGTCTCTCCCTCCTCCAGTACTAAGACTAGCTACATTTCTGGCCTCAGAATTAATCATTTCCAGGAGAGTTAACCAAGTCAATTATTCTCTTCAGGGGCAGCTGCCTCTCATCCCCCAGGACCCAACTAGACAATCATCAAATCATCTGAGAGGGGTATACATCCCGAAGTCTGGGGAGCTCTGTCCAACCTAGGCATCATCCTCCTCATGAGAGCTAAAATAAAACAGCCCTTCCTAACAACTGAGCATGCTGCAGGCAGTTCGGCAGGATGTGTGCGGAGGCCCCAAACAGTGAGGGGCCTGGGAATGACAAAGTACTGCAGATTAGTGAGTGTCTTCTGTGACTCCAGTACTATACTAGGTCACACAGGGGAGGCTGATAACCCAGGACTCACAAACCCCAGATCTTGGTGGGCCCCAGTTATTTCCTACTAGGACATTTGGCTTGACTTGAAATCTGGATATTGGGGTGGGTCTCACAAAGAGGGGTTAAAACCTAGATTCCACCTGCTCCAGGAGAAGAAGCCACCTTTTGCATGCCCTCAAGGTAAAAGGCTTTCCTGGGGAAAATCTCCATTTCTTGATGGTACACTCATTCCTGGGGCTGACTGCTAACCTCGTGAAAGTACAAGAACATCAATTATCTTGTCATTTCCCCCCAACACGTAGGTCAAGATTTCCAAGAGCCAAATCAGCCCTAGCTGTAGGCAAAACGTCACCATCAAGGTGCAAATGAAACTTCCAATTCAGACTTCTCCTGAGGCAGACTGTGTTGCTAGAACGTGCGTGGGCTTTGCTCAATGACATGTCAAGCAAACGAATGCAGTACCTGGTACCATCTGTATTCAAGGCTGCCTTACCAGGCATTGGGAGGGCGTCTCTGAATAAATCTCATAGGCCTTAGTGGGAAGAATCCCCAGCGACTCTCAAGTTCATCTCCTTTATTGAATGGGTGAATAAACTGAGGCCCCAGGGAGGGTGGAGGAGTGCCCAGGATGCCTTTAGAGCAGGAAAGGGAAAAAACAGTGAACAGAATCCTGGACTCCGGGTCCCCCAGGCAACATTCTTATCAGATCCATTAATTAGGGAAAAGGCCAATAGTATCAGCTGACAGGAACCTGGATGAACCGCTTACACTGAACTAATTGCTTGCGGGGCATTATGTCATTTCCTGGGGTGCCCAATTGTCTTATTTTGTCAACCACTGAGGGGTTTCCCTGGAAGCAGCACTTCGGTGTGAAAATGGGAGAGTTCCAAACAGGGACCAGTTGGTTACCCTACATTTAATCCTCTTAAAACCTTATGAAAGAGCCACCATTGCTGCTTCCATTTTAAAGGTAAGAAAACTGAGGTTTAGAGACTCTATGTAACTTAAGGCCTCACAGTCAGTAAGTAGTAGCAGCAGCACTGAGACAGGAAATTCAACTCCAGAAGCACCAGCTTAACCACTGAATTATAACAGGGATCTTTCCTTTTTTTTTTTTTTCTTAGATTTTATTTATTTGAGAGAGAGAGAGAGAGAGAGTGCGCGCACAATCAGGGTGAAGGGCAGAGGGAGAAGCAGACTCCCCTGCTGACCTGCTGAGCAGGGAGCCCCGATGTGAACTGGATCCCAGGACCCCAGGATCATGACCTGAGCAGAAGGCAAACGCTTAACCGACTGAGCTACCCAGGCGCCAACAGGGATCTTTCCTAGCAGATGAGGAATCTGGCACATTCTGGCTTTTTTATTTGGGAGTCATTTTCTCTGGAAAGAGAGTCTAAGGCACTCCTCAGGACTCCGTACAGGCTGAAGAGAAGGTGTAGGGCGGTGCAACAAAAGGTCCCACACTGAGTTGACTTCTCTCTTACTCTGAAGATTAAAAAGTGCTCAACCATGAGATCAGGACTCCGGCACAACCCCAGGAAAAGAGGGTGGGAGCTCAGCAGCACTGGACCAGGTCCTGAGGAGTTGTGAAATCACACTCCCTGAAAGTGTTTACAAAGGTGAGGGTCCTTGTTCAGTTGCCCTGACTCAAGCCTGACCTCCACGAGGCTCTGGGGATTTGACCCCTTGAGGACCGCAATTTGAGGAGGCAGAAAGCAGCTCCAAGCTTTACCAGCTCAGCAAGGCCACTTCCTCTGCTGCCTGCTTTGGTCAGCAACTAGCAGGGGGGTTGGGACTCCACCAGCAAGGGCTTTCCACATGCACACCATATAAGCTCACACTCACTGGGTGCTTACAATTTGAAGTATTGTGCTAAGTGCTTTATGTGAGAGAACACATCCATTTCTCACCATAGCCCTGTGAGGTAAATGCTTTATTATAACTGAGGTCACCCAGGTGACAAGAATTGGCCCTGGGTTTTGACCCCAAGCAGACTGAGCCAGTCACCCCTCTATTGAACAGTTGGCTGCTTGCCATGACAGTCCCTGTGGCCTGGGTGACTACTGCTTCTCTCCTGTGGGATTCCAAGGGGCACTCTGGATGTT
Organism: Lutra lutra; assembly: GCF_902655055.1. NCBI lineage: Eukaryota > Metazoa > Chordata > Mammalia > Carnivora > Mustelidae > Lutra > Lutra lutra. The sequence goes on from NC_062294.1 coordinate 17,368,295, forward strand.
CCTGTTCCCGCTCGGTGCGGCGCACCCTGTCTTTGGAGCCCATCTGGGGGCACTACAACCATCAGCGTGGTATCAGAGGTGAACATACCTGCATTAAGGATGGAAAGTGAGAGGAAAGAGAGAATGGAGCCTCCTCATGCCCCACCTTTGTGTCCCTCTTCAGGATGACCCTGGAGAAGGCAAAACTGAGGGGCTCACAGTTACTCAGCCCTGTAGGGAAGCAGGGGGTTTTCATCTGCAGGAAGTGAAGGAAAATTATTGCCCTGGAAAGGAAGGGCTCTTAGCCTGCCTGGCCACATCCCTGGTCCTTCCTCCCTACTTGGCCACTAACCCACACAGCATCCAAATAAGCATTCTACAAGCTAATGGCTCTTCCTCAGTCCTAGATACCTCCCTGTGTTTCCAGACTATACAACCAGGCAGAGTTGTATCATTTGTTTGGGGCACGAGGGTGCATGGCCAAGGGGACTCACTGGTCCCCTGAGCCTGCTCCACCCCCAACTTCCTCCTCTCAATGACTGGCGCCTCTGTTTACCCAGTTACTCGATCCAAAAACATCATACTCTTCTTTCACTGCTCCTCACATCCAAACCGGCAGCCAGTCCATCAGCTCTGCCACCATTCCAGCCAGCTCTCCCGGCTTCTGCAGCTCCCATCCCCAGGAAAACACCATAGTCTTCTGCCTGGATTGTCACAGTAGACACCAATCATGTCACTCCCCTGCTTCACAATCCCTCTGGGGGATCCTCCACATTTTTAGAATGTTAACATCCAGACTTCTCATAGCAGCTTAACAGATGCCTGGGATCCACACTTACCCCGTAACCACCAGCAGCCTGGACCTGGCCTGGGGTCATCATAAAGGATTCCTGCCCAAGTGAAGAGGCAGTGAAAGAGGGTTGGGTGGGCCATTAATAGCCACTTGGGGGTGGGGGGAGGAACCCCATGCCAAAGAACTGTGTTTGGGGCTTGCTAGTGGGAAGGGGGAGAAAGATCTCTGAGGATCCCATGAAAGTGCCCAGTTGGGAAAGATCCAAAAGTTATCTACATGCCACAGGGAAAACCAGAATGTTAGATTCTAGATCCGGTTTTTCCAATAGAGAGAGTTGAAGGAGAGGGGATTTACAGAAGCCAAATCCAGCTCATTCCATAAATTGCCGACATGAAAGTTGGAGATGTAAAGTGCAAGGCATGTCCAGGGGACAAGTCACTCCATGCAACTTGTGGAATATGAAATATGCTGGGGAGAGTTTCAGGAGTAGTGATGAGTAGCTGGCAGGGACAGATCACATTCGTCTCATGGGTCTGGTCAAGTAACCTGAACCTTACCCTGACAGCAGTGGAAAGCCATAGATGGTTGTAGACAGGGAGTACCACAATCTGATTCATGTGTTCTAAAGTTCATTCTGAGTGTGGAGAATGGACTGAGAGGTCAGAACAGAGGCCTGAAGAGGCCTGAACAAGGACAAAGGTCGTGGGGCTGGCAGATGGGAGGGAGACTGGTGAGAAACGAAGGAAATGAAACTGGCAGAGCAAGCTCTATTGGTCCTAGGGTCTCCTGCTTCCCCAGTGAGTCACTGAGGTCTGTGGGAGTTGCTGAGCAGCTCCTGAATGCAGGTCCCAGGCTGGGTGTTTCCATTTGTTCTCTCACCCAATCCTCAAATGACCCCTGAGGTAGAAATCATCATCCCTCCATGGTCAGTGAGAAAACCGGCTCAGAGAAGCCCAGTCAGTTGTTGGAGGCCACACATCCGGCTAGTGCAGCAGCCCGGACTGGAATCCAAGTCTGTTCTGGGGGAGGGGCACTAGGCCATGCAGTCCCGAGTCTGTGGACAGACACACCTGCCGACACCTGGGGTAGTCGCTCACACGAGGGACCCTGGGTGTGTTAACATGGGCAGCCAGGTGTTCCCTCACTGGGACCATTGAGAGGAAAAGCCAAAGTGCCAGAGAGTCACTGAGGGTCCTGACTGACATGGCAGGGAACCAGACGGGGTACACACTGACAAAAACAACAAGGACAAGAGGTGTGGAGGAAAGCTGAGGTGGCCAAGGTCCCCAGCAGAATGTGGGCTGAGAAGTTACAGGGAGAGCCTGCCCTGACCTCACTGGCAGCCCAAAGGCCAGGGTCCTTCCTTTCCTGCCCATTATGAGAGAGGAGGGTCACAGGTGAGTGACTTTCTGGTCATCTACTCACAAGGGGACAGAGCAGGGCCAGGGCAGGGCTAGGCGCATAGGACTGCCGAAGTCCCAGACCTATTTCTAAGTGATTTACACTGAACTCATTTAACCCTCTCAGTGGCCCTTGGTGAAAGTTACTGTCATTATCCCTATTTTCTAAAAGGAACAAAGAGGTTCAGTAACTTCCCAAGGTCATATGTAACTGGCCGAGCTGGGGCTTCAACCCAGGTGGTCTGGCTCAAGTACCATAGCTGTGTGCTACACTCACCCCTCCCCTCCTCCAACCTGTAGTCCTCCGGCTGCCTGCTCCCTGTCCCAGCTTTCCCACCTCACAAATGGCCCTATTCCCTCCTCCTAAAGACCTTTACAGGCTGTGGCTGAGTGACCTTCATCCAGCCACGGCCTCTGGACACAACCTTGGCTATCCAGCCAACCCCTAAAATCTGCCCTGACCTGCTCAGGTGCCTCAGGCAGGAGCCTACAGATGGACCGTCCCCATCCACTCAGCCTGAGGGGAGTCAAGCTGGGCTTTTGGGGTGGAGAATGGGCATCCCTGCAGGCAGACTAGGCCACAGTAGGTCAGATGAGGGCTGAGAGCTGGGCCTCCTGGTGTCCCTCCCACCACAGCCTTGCCATGTGCACAGACCACAAACCACAGAGACACCGAGCCCTTTGTTCCACCCGGTTTAAAATAAGTCAGGCCTTGCTCCACAGTAAGAAGTGCCAGGCCACCCTCCTAAAATGGACTCATGTGCCAGGGAGATCTGTGAATGCAACCTGGTGACCCGCTATGACCATATTAACTCCTGCCTCTCCATGACGGGCTGCAGAACAGTCCTTAATCCAGACAGGACTGCTCTTCTCATCCTGTCCTGGTCACTCCGGGCTCCCCTGCCTCCCAAGGAAACAGTCACAGCAGAAAACTGGGAAGCAGTAGCAGTTTTGTGGGTCCCAAAAGGCATGGGGGCAGGGGTGTTGGGCACGTAGGGCAGGCCAGAATCGGGCCTCAGCCTTTCCTGCTCTTTCTGCTAAGCTGCTTTTTGTCATCTCCAATGTCATCTCTGTATTCCAGCCAACCAGGAAGTTGAGCCAGCCTATTAGCCCATTTTAAAGGTAAGGCAGGTGAGGCCTGGAGAGGTAAGACCTACCCAAGGGCAGCCAGCGAGCAAATGGCAAAGCCAGGATTCAAACTCCAGTCTTTTCCTATAGCCAAGGGCACCCTGCCTCATGGCCGCCCTATCAACACACCCAGGAAAAGTCGTGTCTTGTTCTGACGCCCCAGGACACCCTAGACATGCCACCAAGGCTGTGAACATAAAGCCTGCCATCCCCCCTGGCAGTTTTTCCTAACCACAAACCTGTGATTTTCCCTTTCATTTATTTTTCCACTCACCCACATGAAGAAGGCATAAAGAAAACATAATAAGAGAGCTCCCAAACTAGAGATGCACCATAATGGCAGAGAAGTTTAACTATAAATAGAAGAAAACTGGCCTCTCCAAGCTGTCCGGGATGGTCTGATTAGGCAGAGGTCTGCACCCTCTCATTAAGCAGCCTCACTGTCCTACCTTGGACCCTCAGAGGCAGTTGCATGGGGTGTGAGGTGGTCAGCGGGGCTGGGGGGACACTCACTGGGCGTGCTGCACAGATAAGCTTTTGGGGAGAGAGCTTGTGTCTCCATCTACTACCACCTCTCTGGCCAGAGTATGAACCATCCCAGTGGTTATAAATTAGTTCACAGAGTCCAAGGGCAACAAAGCTCTGCCAGATGCAGATGGTTCGCATGGCATCAACATGTCTAGCATAAATAGGGGTCCCTGCGTCTGGTGTGAGGTGCTCTTGAGTGGGTAGCCTAAAGGATGATGTGGTCTAAGGATCTATCCTGGAGGACAGTGCCAGAACAAAGGAGGAAAAAGACTGTGCCCCAGAGTCCTGCTGGGGGAGGGGGTTTGAGGGGACAGGGAGGAGCCTTCAGGCAGAAAAGACCCAAGCTAAGGCAAAAAGGGATGGTGACATGCCCCAGACTGCTGTGGGTAGAGGGTAGAGCTCGTCCTCCCCTCAGGGACCCACAGAGCCTGGTAATGCTCAATCTTAGCAGGCACCTCAAATACAGAAAGGATGGCCGCCTGGGAAGCTGTCAGGCACTCTTAGAGGAGTCCTGAGATTTGTAGAAAAGGAAATGTTCTACCTTGGGCCTGGAGTGAAAATCACTGAGACTGCTGTGGTTTCCCTCCTCAAACCTCCAAGTAGAGGTCTTTGTCCATTAGAAGCCTGGCCACAGTGCTCGGGACAGGGTTGGGGGGTGTGTGTGTGCCCTGAAGCCCCAGACTGCTTCAGACCACTCGGACTCCAGGAGTGGCCTAGAAAGCAGGACAAGGGGGCCAGGAGAGACAGCTTCAGCTTGGCCTGGACACTCCAGGCCCGGCCTTTCCAGGAGCTAAGTCAGTGATACAAAGGCTGGCTTCTTTCTCTTGAGTAATGTGCTGGTACTAATAAGGCCACTGCCGCACAGATTTATAGAACCTCTGATTTCACAATCACTGAGGGCCTCACAAGTATTAATTAAGGCTCAAAACCCCTGGAGTCTGGAGCGGATTCTCATTAACCTCATTCTACAGAGGCTATGACTCTGTTTCCTTCTTAGAACTCTGTGGATGTGGCAGTGGCTCCAGCCCTGGGAACCAGGCTGACAGGGTTCCCTCCCTATGTCACAGGGGGTGAGGGAGGCTTGGAGGCTCACGATGACACCAAGAAGCTCATGACAGAGCCAGGTTCAGACCAGACAGTCCTCAGCTTCTACTAGAGTAGCCGACACAGAAAGGATTTCCCTTCTTTTGGCTTTTTTTTTTTTTTTAAAGACGTATGTATGTATGTATGTATGTATGTATGTATTTAGTGGGGGGGAGAGAAAGAGAGAGAGAGTACACAGTGGGGAGAGGGAGAGAGAATCCTAAGCAAACTCCCTGCTGAGCACAGAATGTGACGCAGGGCTTGATCCCACAGCCCTGAGATCATGACCTGAGCTGAAATCAAGAGTCAGACACTCACTGAGCCACCTAGGTGTCCCTTGCCTTTTTTTTCCTTTTAAAGCAGAGAGTTGAGGTACCAGCCCCTGGTAACCACTATTGTACTTTCTCTCTGTGAATTTCTAGTCTAGACACCTCATGTAAGTGCAACCATACAATATATGTTCTTTTGTGTCTGACTTATTTCACTTAGTGTAATGTTTTCAAGGTTCATCCTGACTTGTTTTTAAATTATGAAACATTTCAACTGAAAGTACAGAAAACAATATGCAACATGTCTCCTTGGCTTGAGCCATACATCCCGGATTTATTAAATCTGTTAGCCATTTGCCATCTTTTTTTTTTTGGTAATGTCTTCTCCAGAGCTAATCCACTTCTGAAGTTAATATGCTCTTTCTTGTTCATGTTTTTTACATTTTAAAGTTTATAATCATAATAATATATGGTACTATTTTGTGTCTTTAAAACATATTTAACCTACATGATGACTTAGTTAACACGGGCACATTGTATATTTGAAAGTTTCTTTTTTTTTTAAGATTTTTTAATATATTTGACAGACAGAGATGACAAGTAGGCAGAGAGGCAGGCAGAGAGAGAGGAGGAAGCAGGCTCCCTGCTGAGCGGAGAGCCCGAAGCAGGGCTTGATCCCAGGACCCTGGGATCATGACCTGAGCTAAAGACAGAGGCTTTAACCCACTGAGCCACCCAGGCACCCCTATTTGGAAGTTTCTAAGAGAGTTGGTCATAAAAGTTCTCATCACAAGGAAACCCCCCGTTTTTTTATTATCTATATGAGATGATGGTTGTTAAATAAACCACTGTTGTAATCATTTCACAATATATATGTCATGTCATTATGCTCTACACTTTAAACTTACATAGTGCTGTATGTCAATTATCTCAATAAAACTGAAAAAAATTTAAAAACATTTTTAAATGTAATTTGATCTCTTTGAAGAATCTACATATATAAATACAAGGTGTTCAGCTCTTAAGCAATTTTTAAATGGTGTCATATATTGTCTACCTTGTCATTTGTTCTCCAGACCACACTACGTTTTTGAGATTAATCCTTCCTGATATATGCAACTCTGGTTTGTTCATTTTTACTGCTGTACAGTGTTCCTGTGACTGTGTACCTCACATGCTGGGTTTATCCAAGGGGGTTCCCACATCTGGATTCTTACTGGAGAAGCCAGGATTACTCTTATCTGAGCTGGGCAGACACAGACAGCTCCTAACCAGAGAACCAGCCACCCCGCAGAAAAAACTGTGTACCTAAATGGGCCTGGAGCCCCAGTGCTCCAACCCACTTCGGGCTCCGTGTTCAGAGTTGTGAGGGGCCTGGCCTGGCCAGCTGGTGCAAGACCAGCACCTCAGAGAGGGAGTTAACCCTTCTCAGGTCCTTATGATTCCCTCCCCACCTTAGTCTCTCTTTCTGAGTTGCAGAATCCCTTGAGAGGGTGACAAAGCTTGGAATTCCTCTCCCCATGGAATTTTACACACAGAGTCTTCAAGCTCACCTGTATGGCCCCAGGGTTGGGGTCTGGCCACATCTTCCTGCCAGTTTCTCTATACAACTTAGGGAGCTCTGTGGCTTGAAGGTATTAGGGAGGAGTAACTAGCATCATGGACCTGGTGGAGGCAACAATAAATGCTTGCTGAGTGAGTGAGCAAATGCGTGGATGGATGAGAAAACACTCAGCCCCTGGCACTGCGCCTAGTAGGTGCTCAGAAAGAGTGGCTGGGATTAATGTGTGCATGTATGTTTTAAGTCAGGTTGAATGTAGTAAAATCCACCCTTTGTAGTATACAGTTCTGTGAGTTTTGATAAATGCACAGCTGTGAATCATCACCACAATGATGGAAACATATAAAATATTTCCATCACTCAAAAGTTTCCCTTGTGCTCCTTTGTAGTCGATCCCCTCCACCTTCACCCGCAGCCCAGATCCTGGCAACCCCTGATCTCTCTTCTGACCCAAAAGGTTTGCTTTTCCCAAAATGTAACTGGAACAACATCATGGAGCCTTTTGAGTCTGGCTTCTTTCACTTAGCATAACACATTTTGGGATTGATCCCTATTTTTGCTCATATCATGCCATAAGTTTGATTTCCTTTTCATTGCCAAGGAATATTCCACTGTCTGAATGGATCACAGTTTGTTTATCCATTTGCCAGCTGAAGGACATTTGGGTTATCTCCAGTTTGGGGCAATTATGGATAAGGCCACTATAAGTGGTTTCATACAGGTTTTTGTATAAAGGTAAGTTCATTTCTCTTGGGTAAATATGTACGATTGGGATTTCTGGGTCATATGGTGAGTGAATGCTTAACTTTACAAGAAGATGCCAAAGTGTTTTCCAAAGTGGGTGCACCAGTTGCATCCCCTCCAACCATGTCTAAGAGCTCCAGTTGCTTTTCATCCTGACCAGGACTTGATACTCTTTCCTTTTGACCATTCTAATAGGTGTGTGGTGGTATCTCCCTGTGGCCTTAGTCTGCAATTCCCTTATGATTTCTTTTTATTTTTTATTTTATTTATTTATTTATTTATTTATTTATTTATTTTTAAAGATTTTATTTTATTTGAGATAGAGAGAGAGCACGAAAAGAGAGAGGTCAGTGGGAGAAGCAGATTCCTTGCTGAGCAGGGAGCCCAATGTGGGACTCGATCCCGGGACTCCAGGATCATGACCTGAGCTGAAGGCAGTTGTCCAACCAACTGAGCCACCCAGGCACCCCTATTTTTTTATTTTTTAAAAAAGATTTTATTTATTTATTTGAGAGAGAGAGAGAGAGAGAGAAAACGAGTGAGGGGAGGGGCAGAGGGAGAAGCAGACTCCCTGTGGAGCAGGGAGCCAGATGCAGGGCTTGATCCTGGGACCCTGGGATCACGACCTGAGCTGAAGGCAGATGTTTAACCAACTGAGCCAGTCTGGCAATCCCCTTATGATTTTAAATTGACGTATTTTATTGCTAGTCAATCCTATGACATGTGGTCTGTGGCTGGCCAGGGCTTCAGGTCCAGACACTGCTCCCCTGAAGTGCTAGGAGAACCCAGGATACCATGAGGCCTTTTTGGGGGCAGAAAGCAGGCTCAGAACTGTGCTGGGAACCCCCATTTTGCTCAAAATGAGTGGGTGCCTTCTGTCCCACCATGCCGAGTTCCTCATCTGGGATGGACTGGTTGCTGGGTAATGACACGGGCCAGGCTACGACAACTGGTGCTGAGAATACCTCCAGCCACCCACAGTGGCCCTTCTCAGGCATAGATGCACTTGTGGTACCAGGAGTGGGAGTAAAGGATAGGGAGGACCTGCCTATGCTCAAGGCCCTGTGGTGGCTTCCAGTGAGCACCACTCCAAAACTACCAGAAAGATGTAATGCCCCATTTAATAAGTAAAGCTCTACAGAGTGGGGTGGGGTGGGGTGGAGTGTCTGCTTCTGCACCCAAAATGGGCTCTTCAGTGACTCATGACCAGATCTTGTCACCCTGCCTACTGCCTGGCTCCTGCTACGAAGAGTCCCAAGGGAGGCTGCATGGGGTAGGGCCTCAGCCTTTGCTTCGCCATCCAGAGAGGCCCAGACCCAGGTCCCTGGCCTTTCCTCTATTTTGTTATCTCTTCCAATGATCACAGCCCAACTAGTACCCCCAGTGAAACACTGCCTGGCCCTCTGACCAGGGCTCCCATTGTTTGTCTGTCCCCGTTCCCAGTCCCTGCTGGTATAGATTCCAGAGAGATGACTGCCTCCTCAGGCCTTCTTTCTTGGGGGTTCTCTACTCCAAAGCCCCTGCTCAGTTGTAGATAAGTGGACTGGGTCTTGCTCCCTTCTACCTTCCTTCTCTGGATCCTCCTACATCAGCTCCCTGCCCTCCCGAGACTGGTATGGGAAGGGGAACAGATAAAGGCAGGATGTATGCAAGGCCTGGTACAGCAGGGAAGGCTTTTGGCAGGAGGCAGAGGACTAAGCTGGGCCAGGGAGCAGGGAAGGTTTGGAAGAGGGAGGGAAAGAAGGTCAAAGAGCCAGGTGTAAGAGCACTGCTGGGGATATGAGGGTATGAGGGGAGAGGGAGGGGATAGTGTCTGCCCACATCTGAAGGATCTGAGGTTTAACTCTGGAAGGGCTCAGTGACCATTAGGAAGCCAGAGTCAGAGGTTCATCCAGCCTGCTCATTTCCCCCACCATCCCCAACCCAGACAAGCAAGAGCTCCAGGTCACCCTCTTTCTCTTCCTTGTGGGTGGAAGGCCTGGGAGCTCAGGGTCCCGCTGTGTGGGCACTGGCTCCTGCCTTTCCATCACTCATGCAGCAAGGAGCCAGGGGCATCTCTTCTCCCTTGAGAAGGCAGGTATGGGAGATATAGAGAAAATCCCAGAAGCTTTATGCAGGTGACTCACACCACTCTGGACTGTATGCCCCACATCTGCAGCTTGCAGGTGGCATAGGAGGCCTGGGGGAGGGTTTGCTGCCCCAATACAGCACAAAGATCACAGCCTCCCTCCTCAGGCCATGCCCTACCCAGCTCTTCCGCATTCTTCCTCACTCACCTGAGGCCATCACCCCAGGCAGGACTCCTGGCAGAGCTGTGGAGATCTAAAGGGTGTCCTCTGCTCTAAAGTTACTGAGTCATTGGCAGGAATTCATGCCCTGGGTCTAGGGATGCCCAGCCTGTACCATCTGGCCGGGGGCCAAATACCTCATTGCCGGGCCTCCTTCCTGGGATTTCTCAGGCTGGCACCACCATTGGGGCCTGGCTCTGGCTTTTATCATCAAATCTAGGTGAGTGCCCTGGACCCAGAATAATAACAACCAGGCTATCTCTTCTGTGTGCCACGCACCACCCAGCTCATCACACAGCTTATCTTCTAGCACCGGCCCTCTGCCGGACTCTCCCTACCCTTGGGCTCCTCACCTCCACTGTCTATGCCCGAACCACTTTCCCCACTCCTGCTGCCACTGTTATTGTGATAGCCTGGTGGGCAGGAAGGCCATTCATCAACTAGGCATGACCAGGCAGGCTCTCTTCTCTAAAAGGTTCAATGGACAAGGGCAGGAGGGCCCTGCTGGTGGCGCCACAAGGCAGGGAACAGGGCCAAGTCTGTTCCAAGTCAGTGACCACTGGGTGCCTCCTGTACAGCAGCCTAGAACACCAAGCACTCCCCCAGGAGCCCTCAGAGCCCATGTACACGAGCTTGGTCATTTCTGGCCAGGGCCCCAGCTGCTCCTCTGCCCTCTCTGGGCCTCTGGTTCGTCTCACATCAAACAAAGGCTTGAGAGGAAGTCACTCAGTGCTCTTCTAGCTCTTAAACACTAACACTGAAACTCTAGGTGATTCAAAAGACTTGTGAGCAGCCCCAGGCCAGAAGCAGATGACCATGCACAATCATGTTCCTCATGACCAAATCAAACTTCTGTAATTGTCAAATTCTGGGAAATTTGGGCTGGGAGCTAAGGACTGGGCCCCAGATTTAGAACTTTAGCTCCTCACTCACTTCCAACACTAGGCATCAACTGCCAACAAGTCGTAGCCTGAACTGTTCGAAGTGAACATCTTTGATCTATCTTTTCAAACCCAGTTCAGAGGTTCTGTGCCCAGGGCTTTGACCCTCCTGGGGGCCCAGACTGAAAACGAGGGAACACATAGGTGCTGACGCGCAGCCTGTGTGAGCAGAGTCCACATCAGCTCGGACAGGTGAAGGGAGTCTCTCTTGAGGTCACCAGGGGAGGTGGCACAGGGGACTGGAACCCAGGACTTTAGGCTTTTCCCACATGTCACCAGCACACTTTCCTCCACATCGCACAAATCCAGTAGCCCCTGCCCAGAACCCCTCCATCCCTCCTCCTCTGTCCCTCCGCACTATGTTGAGGGTGAACCCTGGTTATGGTGAGCACCATTCTGAGGTCTCTTGTGGATGGAGCTTTGAGCAGGTCAGTAAAAACCACAGAAACGTACCTGAACAGTGCTAAACTCACCATGCTTAACCAGACAAAGGTCACATGATATCAACACTCAGTGATCACAACTGGAACCCAAATCCTTAACAGGCATCAAACTGAGAACTTTGACCTCCCTGCCAGGCTCTGGCTTCTCTTCCCCTCCCTTCCTGCCCTGAGGAGGAGGTCCTCATGAGAAATTGAGGACTTTCCTTCCTAAAGGCTTAAAGTTTTGGGAGTCTTTCACTGCTTTAGGAATCTGGGGCCAGAAGGGACCACAGTGCCCTTGTTTCCCAGGTGACTGACTGAGCCTCCCCGAGTCAGTCCATGCTCGGAGCTGTCAGACATGAGTCAGTCATGTCAGTGACATCCTGTTGAACCAGGAGGACACCTGCAGTCCCCATCTTCACCTCAGTGAAGGATGCCTGCTCAGGCAGGTGATGGAAGCATGGGTGGAGCCACAAAGCCAACCTTCTATCCCTCCAAACAGCCCTCCCTGTATTTGCTATTTATGTAATCAGTGGTTGGTGGGAACTGGGAGACAGCAATGTCACTAAAGCCATGAGAGAAGAGAGCTAGCAGCTGTGAGGCAGTGCTGACTCTTCTCTTCGTTAACCATACATCTGTCCCAAGTCCCTCGTCCTCCCACTGCTGCTGCCTGCTCAGATCTTCCCTCGCCTCCTCCTAATGACTTCCCTGCCCACGGACTATCCACACTCGAGTCTATCCTCCACACTGGCTACCAGGGTCCCTTTATCAAGCATGAGCCTGATCTAATCACCATTTTGTGCTGCTTCCGTAAAATCCATCCAAAAACCTGGCAGAGACTGGGGGGTTTCATAACCTGACCCGAATCTGCCTGAGTCGCCTCTGGTTCCAAAGAGGCACTAATGAATGTGAATGAATGAACAGCACACTCAAAACTCTGGTGGGCTCACACCCTATAGATAGTAGCATCCAGAAAGGACACGCCCCCGCAGTGGGCAGAAGGACATGGATTTTGGTCTTGCCCTCTAGTCCTGGATGCTTCTCCGGAGCTCCCACCTTGGGGAATGTATCTAGATTAGCAACCTTCACCTGGTGGCGGTGAGGGGGGAGGGTGTCCCCGGTGCTCTGGAGACCTCCGTTCTACAGCTCCTCCTGACCATCTGGTTGGGATGCCACTTCTCTGGAACAGGGCTATGAATCAGAGATCACAGTCATTCCTACAAATGGCTGGGGCCCCCACATAAGCTGAAATAATTTATTTACACAAAAATTCATTTCTGTGGAATTTGAGCTTTAATCTGTGACCTGTGGCCTCATTAGGTCCAAAGGGATTTTCTCAAGTTCTGAGCTAGAAGTGCTCTTAGTTCATTATCCTTCAGTGCTACTCAATTCTCCCAGCTTCTGAGGCAGTATCGATGACAAACAAGCCTCTCGAAATGATGCCAAGTCTCTGACATCATCTTTGGGAAAGAATTCCTGGATACCCTCCTTCCCTTTCCTGGTCCCAAGGAGTACATGTCTCAGGGCTTCAGTTGTAGTCATTAGCTGGGCAAACCCATGGAGACTCTGTTCTGAAAGTTCATCCTGCAGGCTGTAGCCAGTCAGAAGAAGGCATGTCTGGGATAGGACTGCAAAATGAAACAGCCACTTTGGAAACAGTATGGCAACCTCTTTAAAAATTAAACATACCTCTGTCATATGACATGACCATTTCATTCCAGATACTTAGCAGAGAGAAACAAAAGCACATATCCACACAGACACCCCCACACAAATATCCACCAGCTTAGTGTGTAGTAGGCTGAAACGGGAAACAACAGAAATGTCCACCAGTAGCTAAAGATGGACAAATTGTCTATCCATACGGCAGAATCATACTTAGCAATGAAAAGGATTTACCTGTTAATATATACAACAACATGGACGACTCTCAAAAGAAATTATCCCGAGTGATAAGAACAAACAAAAATATTACATACTGAATGAGTTCATTTATGTAAAATTCCAACAGCAAAGTAATCTGTAGTGACAGAGCAGATGGGTGGTTGCCTAGAGATAGTGGGGACGGAAGAGAGAGAGATGAAAAAGGGACACGAGGAAACTTTTGGGATTGATGGATATATTCATTATCTGGATTGTGGTGATGGTATCACAGGTGTTTACATATGTTAAAACTCACCACATTGTAGGCTTTAAGCACATTCAGTTTATATATATAGTATATAGAACTTAAGAAATATCATACAACGTAGGAAGTTTATATATATTAATTGTAACTTAATAAAGCTATTCTTAAAAAAAGAAGAAGAAAGGGCAGAGTCTCCTTGCACCCTCACTGCATCCTCCTGTTGACCTCAGGATACAATGAGCACCCAGCTCAGTCTGCAAGCCTTTCTAGCAGGCTGTTCACCCTCTCTAGCCTCATTTCTTGTATGTTTCTTGTGTGGCAACCCATCAGTTGTGGCTTCCTGAATGTGCCACGCTTTTTACACTTGTGCATGCCATCCCCTCAACCAACAGGGCTGTCTCCTGCCTCAACTACCCGGAGAACTCCTACTCCATTGTCAAGGCCATGCGTATTAATTCCTCTCCACAGCAGCCTTTCCAACCCTAGCAGGTCCCTGTAAACAGCTCCTTCCTCTGTGCTCCACAGCCAAGTGCCCAGTTTGCTGTTAGCATCTATTTGTCCCAGCAGACTGTGGGCTCCTTGAGGCTAGGAACAGTGTCACATCCAACCCCATCTTGTCTGTGTCAGGCCCATGGGCATCCATGAAGCTTTCATCAGTGAACTAAATATGCCCAAGAGGGTGGACTGGGTCAGCATGTGGTGGGGTATGAGAGGTTCAGAAGAACAGGAGATAAGAGGTGGGAAGAGCCGGGAAGGCAGAAGGCATAACCTTCAATGAGAGGCAGGCTGCTTCCCTGAGAAGGGAAGAGACTGCACTTACCAGAATTCAGCTACATCCTCAGGTGGGTGGGGTTTGGTAAGCTGGAACCCCTGCTTCGCCACATAAGGAGCTTTGGCATAGGGGTCCTGAGGTCTCTCCTCCAACACTCATCAGGAAATCCCATCTAGTTGTTTGTCTGCATTCAACATGTCTGGTGAAAAATGGCCTCAGAAACTATACCTGCAGTTAGCAGCTCAGTTAGATGGAATGGATAGCAGACCCGGTCATGATTCCTGGACACAGTGAGAGAGAACCACTGCAAAGGGAACCCCATGAGGTCCTAAAGCCTTGGGTAACTGCCCAGCAGTCCTGGTCTCTTTCTCCTCCATGGATTCAGGGGTCCTAAGCAGGCCCCTGGCTGGATGACTGTGTAGGGGTGGCATTTTCTCCACCTAGACCTAAGTCTTGGCATTGCCATTCAGCTGTAGCCCAAGATGAACTGGTGTTTATGTAGGGGGGTGGGCCACGCAGGCAGAAGAGAGCCCCCACTCTGCCTGATCAATCAGGGAACAGTGCCAAGGTCAAGAACAGGACACCCAGGGGAAATCATTCTTCAAGGATCAAATCTGGAGGATAAATAACCAGAAATTATGCCCCACAAGCTTCTAGGGTGGTAACTAAAGACACATGTGTGTGCCAGGGGCTGAAAATCCCTGCACTATGGAGCATACTGGCAAGGAAGGACAGCCAAGAGCCAGATGCAATGCGCAGGGATAACAAGCCTAAGTCCAGTGAAGAAATGCACCATTTGTTCAATGACCATCAAACTATTTTCTTACGTCACAGGCAGATGATCATAAATGAAACAATTCTTGCTAGCCACAAGTGACACCACAGTGGCTGATCACATTATTTACTCTGGGGCAGAACCAGCTATGAGCCGGTTACTCTCAGGTCCCCTCCAAGCTGGTTTAATAACTGATTTTCCACCAAAGGACTTGTTTAAGGTTAGCGTCTCCTAGAAGGTATCTCCTGGCACCTCTCTTGGAGATAGGCCTTCTAATGTCATATCGCTCAAAAATTTATCAAGCTGGCATCCCAAAGTGAGATCCTACAAACTCATTCTTAGGCCCCCACATTCTAGGGGTGGCACCAAGTTCAGGCCTGCAGCTCAGGGTCGCTTGGCACCTGGGCACGGTATAGCCTGGCAGTGCCCGTGGGAGGATCCCTGGTTGTGCTTTGTCTGGTGGGGCTGACTGGGCCACTGGAGGCCCGAGGGAGGTGGAACTGGGTGCGGACCAGAGTGTGTGGGCAGTTCTTGAAATTGTGAATCCTGTTTATAGCCCTGGTTTTTCTGGGGTTTCCTATGCAAATGCCAAAGGAAGTGCTTATCCAACTGGTTTCCCCATAGGCTATGCAGCTGCAGCTCCCAAATAGCTATACTTCCAGCACACCTTACGAGTGTCCTGTTCCCCCACCAGTGGGGCAGTGCCACCGTACTCTTCCTCCCCTGACCCTTACCAGACTGCTGTGGACCCCAAGCAAAGTGCCTACCCCCAGCAAAGCCCCAACGCACAGTAAGGCATGTGCTATACACAGCGCCCATGTGTCCCACCTGCTCGTGTCATGCACCACACCAAGGGGCTGCAGCCCAAGTGCACGCAGGGGACAGTGTACGCTGCTCCCATCCCTCCACCTAGAAGCATGGGCATGGTGGCTGGGGCCACTATGGCTGTGTCGACAGGTACCCTGCTGACCACCCACTCCCCAATTTCTGCTACCCCCCATGCAGTCACTGTGCCCATGTACTGGGGCCTGGGGAAACGCCCATTTACACTGGTACACTGTCCATGGTGATCACCCTGCCAGTGTTGGAGGATGGAGATGTGCAGTCACATCATGGAGGCTCCACAGCTGGTCCTGCACGCCTCACACCTCCAGCCCTGACTTTATCTTAATGCTCTCAACACCTAGCCAAACACTGCTGTGGTCCAGCCCAGCAGGTCGTGGCACCATTAGCCTCCAGCTAACTCTATGTGTTGGTCCTAGAGCAAATCTTGTTTTGTGGGCTGTCTGGCAATTTTTTAGCTAACTGTAATGATAAAAAGGGTATTAATCTTAAAACAAAACAAAACGAAAACAAGCAATCCCACACACTCTAGCTTTAAAAAGTTGCTAAGACTCTTGGCACCTCAGTATCTCCCATTGCAAAGGGTCTGTAATTCACTTCCTTTCATTCATTTCACAAATATTTTTAGGGTACCTGCTGCATGTGGGGCCCTGTACTAGATATCTCAAGGAAGAGAGATGAATACCGAACCAGACTGAGGCTTGCAGCCAGCTCTCAGACACTCACTGACCCTCACAGCCTGAGAGCCAGGTCCAGTGAGGGTACTTGGGGATGTGGAAAGTGAGGGTGAGGGTAAAGGTCTCACAGCACAGATACCCTGAAACACAATTCAGAGTGCTCTATGAACTGATCAAAGAATGTTCCAGAACAGGTGTACTGGGAGCAAAGTGGGAATAGCACCTGGCTAATGTCATTCTCAATCATATCTCACTCTCCAGCAGAATTAGATGAGCTGGTCTTTCTACTGGGAGTGTCAAGGGTCAGGGAAGTCTTTGTGGGGAGGGGCTGCTTGAAGAGTCTCTCAGTAATAAAGAGGTTTGCCAGGCAGATAAAGGGAGAAAGGGCAGCTCAGGCCAAGAAAACAACACGAGCAAATCTCAGAGAAATACTTTATGATTTAAGAAGTGCCTTAAAAGAAGTACAAACTTTGCTATTCAAAGAATTCCAGAGAAATTCTCAGATTAAAAAAACAAAACAAAACAAAACAAAAATGATGCAGTGATATTTGCCTCTTGATACAAGAATGTGTGCCTGAGTTTGGCACTGGCCTAATTCTCCTCCCTCTGCCTCTGCAGGGAATTTCTTGGAGATAGCTCATGCTAAAAGCCCTTAGTAATGTTTTCCTCCAAAGACACACCAATCCCCCACTGGATAATTAGGATGTAACCAAACCTTTGGAGAATGGTTGTTTTCTCTAAAGGTATAAACTGTGGTAGCCCAGGGACTGACTAGGGCTCCTTAATTGATACATGTTACCTGCATTTGAATCTCCTTTTCCATTTTGTAAGAGCATGCACCTTTTTTTTTTTTCCCACCTGTTTGAGCTTATTTAAAAGAACTATCTATTGCATACAAGTATGTGGGCAAAATGGCAAAAAGTGCTACCTTTGATAAGAAAGTGGCTGCATCCTAATGTAGTCTGTAATGATTTAGCATCATAGAACTTTTCCTTCTTCCAGACCAGGACTGCTCCAGAGCCAGTGCAATGATTCCCACCTTGTTGCCCACCCCACCTGACTGAAATGTAGAAAGGTCTCTCTGGACAGGAACCATGTAATGCGTACTGTCAGACTGGACATGTCCAGCGTACCGGGCCAGACCTCACCTTCCAGGGAATTGCTATAAGGGCCATAAGGATAGGAATGACTGAGGTTAAGCTCAGGAAAGAACAGGAGGCCCCCTAACCAACACCAAAAGGGCTGAGGGGACAGGATACTGCAGTATCATTTGAGTTTTGGAAGTTCTTATTAGGGAGAAAATGTAATCCACAGAAAACAGTATCTATGACCTTGGAAACACATTCAAACCCTCTGGTGTCTGGGCTGGCAGGGGTGGCCAAGTCGGGGGACTTGAAATGGAGCCGGGAAGAAAGGTCAGAATTGACTTCAGGAAGAGCCTGCATAGCCCCCAGGGGAATCCCTTATTCCAGCTTCCCAGGATAGAGACGGATACTCCTGGCCTCCTGGTCCCAGGAAGCCATTTCCTCTGGGAATGGACACTCACCAGTGGCCTTCTAGACCCAAGGGAAATGTTTATCTCAGAGGTTCGGCTTGTAAGCCAAGTCAGCCCAAACAATCTGCTGTCTAACACTCTCATAGGCCTGATGGTGGCACTTCAGAGAAACTAGTGAGGACATAGTCCAGACTCCCCACAATGCCCTTCATGCTCCCCAGCACTGGAGCTGGCTGGTGGTCAGGCGCCTCTCCTGAGAAGGGAAATGACCCATTCAAGGTCAAAATAGCATGAGAAGATCTGCCAACTTCTGTTTTAGGGAATACAGTTGTTGAAAACAACCAAAAATGTTGTATAAGACAAGAAAAATGCCTTCTTGAGAACATTGAAGAACTGAGAAGGGAGAAGGGAATCAAGTCAAAAGGGAAGGAGAGGCAAAAACTTAGAAAAGTAAAGAATGCTGAAGTCCTTCTGGTTCTCTAAGTGTTTGCTAATGCAGGCACATCTGAATCTCAGTTTCAATGGCCTTGAGGGGCAATGTGGACAAATGTCACATCTCAGGGCCTGTTCCCAGTCAGGAATCTACCAGAAGACCCTCCCAAATTAAGCTTTCACCCTAAAAGGTCTCATAGCCAGAGAATGCAAAAGAAGGGAAGGAGGGGCTCTCCCTGAGAAGTCAGGCCACAAGCTGGCCTTCACACAGAGTATCAGCCCAAATTCACATCATTGGGGTGGTTCAACTAAGTCATGAACTTAGTTCAAAGTACTTCTGTACTGCTTACACTCTGAGGCACTGCTGCCACTGTGAGGGTGTATAAATCCTCTCTGGGGGAAGGCATCTTCATGCCAGGCCTCAACGAATACCCACTAATAAATTTTCCAGTATACTGAGTGGTACACAACCCAGAAATAACCAACCACACGAGGAAATAACGAACAAGAGCCAGAAAAGACAAAAAACAGCAGGCACAAAACTATACCTTCAGATAATGGGATTGCCGAGCACAGATTATAAAACAACTATACTTAATATAAACATATTAAATATGAAATAGAAGACAAGCTTGGAAATATCTGCAAAAAAATAGGAAACTATAAAGAATGACCCAACAGATCTGAGAAAGATGCAAACAGAACTCCCAGAAATGAAAAATACCATAACTAGAATTTTAAAACACAGTGGAAGATTAAACTTAGCTAAAGGGACCATTTGTGAACTGGCAGATGGATTAAAAGAAAGCAAAAGGGAAAAAAAAAGGCAAAAGGAATAAGCAGAGAGAGATCAGAAGATGGAAAATATGGAAGCCACATACTACAAAATTCATTCTTTTAAAGTGTACAATTTAGTGTGTTTTTAGTGTATTAACAGAGTTGTGCAACAATCACCACTACCTAATTTTAGAACATTTTCATTACCTCAAAAAGAAACTCCGTATCTATTAGTAGTCACTCCCCATTCTCTCCTACCCCCAGATCCCAGCAACCACTGATCTACTTTCTCTGTGGATTTGCCCATTCTGGATGTTTCACATAAATGGAGCCATGTAATCTGGGGTCTTTTGTGTCTGGTTTCTTTCACTTGGCATAAAAGTTTTCAGAGTTGATCCATGTTGGAACATGTGTCAGTTCTTCACTCCCCCAATGGCTAGGTAATGTTGCATGGTGCAGATATGCTACTTTTATTTGTCCATTTGCCTGTTGATGGACATCGGGATTGTTTCCAGTTTTCGGACTATTAGGAAACATGCTGCAGGGGTGCCCGGGTGGCTCAGTCTGTTAAGCTTCTGCCTTTGGCTCAGGTCATGATCTCAGGGTCCCGGGATCAAGCTCCATGTCCCGTTCCCCACTGAGCAGCAAATCTGCTTCTGTCTCTCCCTCTGTCCCTCCCCCTACTTGTGCACGTGCATGTGTGGTTTCTCTCTCTCTCTCTCAAATACATAAATAAAACTAAAAAAAAAGAAAGATGCTGCTATAAACATTTGTATTTTTAAAAAGATAGAAAATATGGAGTAAGGGTTCAGAGATATAGAAAAGAGTGACTTATGATTAGAAGGAGTTCTGGGAAGAAAAGAGAGAGAATGGAGAGAGGGAATTCTTGAAGAGATACTGGCTGGGAATTTTCTAGAATTGATAAGAGATGCCATTCACAGATGTTAAGAATACCAAGGAATTTCAAGGAGGATTTTTAAAAGGAAGAGGAAAATAAAGAAACACACATTTAAACACATAGAGTAAATGGCAGAACACACATGTAAGAAGAGACAGGGACAGAGACATGGAGAGAGAGAGAGGAAAAAGCAAAGAAAAGTAGCATACCTTACTCTAACAGCTGATTTATTAATGGCAACAGTAGAAGCAGGGGGTGAAAGGGACCTGACAACTCAGAATTCTTCATCCAGTGAAAACATCTTCCATGAATGAGCACAAAGCAAACACATTTTCAGACAAACAAAAACTGAGAGAATGTGTAACCAGGGAATTCTCATTAAAGGATATTGTAAAGAATATATGTTGGGCAGAAAGAAAATGATCCCAGATGGAAGATCTGAGATATAAGAACATATGAAGAACAAAAAAAAAAAAAAAAAAAGTGGTAAATAAGTGCCTTAAAGCTAAAAAAAAATGTTGGCTTAACTATAATAGTGATTACAAGGTCTTGTGAGGTTATAGCAAAACAAGACAGAATTAAAGTACAAAACAATAATGAGGGGGGAAACAGTTAAGATGTTTCAAGATTCTGCACTAGGAAAGACAAAAGTAAAGCAGCTAAATTTAGACCTTGATAACTATGCATATGGTAATTTCTAGGTAACCACTAAAGGGAAAAAGAAAAAGGAACACAGCATATAACTTCTAATTAGTGGAGGAGAAAAAAAGACAATAGTTAAAAAAAAAAAATAGGGGCGCCTGGGTGGCTCAGTGGGTTAAGCCGCTGCCTTCGGCTCAGGTCATGATCCCAGGTCCTGGGTTCGAGCCCCACATCGGGCTTTCTGCTCAGCAGGGAGCCTGCTTCCTCCTCTCTCTCTGCCTGCCTCTCTGCTTACTTGTGATTTCTCTCTGTCAAATAAATAAATAAAATCTTTAAAAAAATAAATAAATAAATAAATAAATAAATAAAAAATAGTCCAAAAGAGAAACATGAAGAAGATGAGAAGAGAAAGCACAAAATAGGATTCAGCATCATATTGGGCACACACGTGCAAGCGCACGTGCGTGTGTGTGTGTGTGTGTGTGTGTGATGGAGCTGGGTCTTGTTCGCTCCACATGTCTATGGAAAGTCACCATCCATCCCTCCCAACACAGCCCCCATATTACTTTTCCACTTTAGATGTCTGGACACTAGCAGGCCTCACTGCCTGTCCCTTCCAGAGGCCTCCCCTGCAACCACAGCCTACAGTGCTGGGCTTCCTGAGGCAAGAGACTCAGATACTGTATTAACAACTACATGGCACAGTGAGTGATACCTCCAGCTACTCCACAAGCTGGTCTTAACGTCATCCCAGTTTTACTGACGAGGAAACAGGCTTTGACAAATGAACTAACTTGCCTAAGATTGCTCAACTATAAAGCAACAAACCTAGGTTTGCTTGTCTGACTCAGAGGTCCCATGCCCTTAAGCATTAAACTGGCTTTCAAGGTTTTGTTTTATTTTGTTTCAATTGTGGTAAAATACACATAACATAAAATTTACCATTGTAGCCATTTTTTCTAAGACTTTTTTTTTTTTTTTTTAATTTGACAGAGAAAGACAGAAACCACAAGCAGGCGGAGCAGCAGGCAGAGGGAGAGGGAGAAGCAGGCTCCCGGCAGAGCAGGGAGCCCAATGCAGCCTCAATCCCAGGACGCTTAGATCATGATGTGAGCTGAAGGCAGACGCGTAACCGACTGAGCCACGCAAGCAGCCCTGTCTTAGCCATTTTTAAGTGTCCTCTTACATGGCATTAAAGTACATTCCCAATGTTGTGTAACTGTCACCACCATTCATCTCCAAAATCCTTTTCATCTTACAAAGCTGAAATTCTGTACTCATGAAATGACAACTGCTACTCCCCCAAGTCCCCTGCAACCACCATTCTACTTTCTGTTTCTTGGTTTTCAAGGATTTATACAGTCTGGTTCCAAGCTCCCATCTCAAGCTCTACTCGGGCAGTGCTCACTACTCTGGCCTCGACCACGCTCTGCATGACCCTAGCTCAGCTTTTGCTTACTCCAACCCCTCGTCCTGAAATTTCCTGCTCCAACCCTAGCCTTTGGAAATTTCATCCTAAATGTCTCCTTCTCAGGAAAGAACTTTAGAGACTGACAGGGACTTGCGTCATGCTCAGTGTGTTCTGTGTCACCTGCCTGCTAGGCAGTGAGGTTACTGGGAGCCAGGACATGCCTATCCATCCCCAGAAGTACGGCGCATGACATGCATGTTTTCTGAATTTTTAAAATTCAGCTCAAGTATGGGGCACCTGGGCGGCTCAGTTGGTTGAGCCGCTGCCTTTGGCTCAGGTCATGATCCCAGGGTCCTGGAATCAAGCCCCGCATCGGGCTCCCTGCTCACCGGAGAGCCTGTTTCTCCCTCTCCCTCTGCCTGCCACTCTGCCTGCTTGTGCTCTCTCTTTCCGTCAAATAAATTAATTAAATCTTAAATAAATAAATTCAGCTCAAGTGGACAGGTAGAAGTTGCACACAAGCAGATCCTTTCCCAAGCAGCAGCACTTGGAGGATAGGACACATTCTCCTGGAGCTTGTCATGTACAGCATTCATACCTGTGCTATGTAATTATCCCTGCCACGTGCCTTCTCTGTGTGGGAAGCACACAGAAGTTTCTGTGGGCAGGGGCACTCCTGGGTGGTGTAAGGGCTGGTTCTGAGTTTAGGACTGCCCTTCTGTGGACCCTCTCATTCCTCTCACCTTTGGAGGTGAGTACCAGCTTCTATTAAGCCCAAGCCTCCGGCCTTGACAGTGATCTGCATCTCTGTGCCACCATTCCTTTTCAGAATTCACAAGAAAACTATAAACTGCAGCTGACACACCTCCCACCTTCCTGCCAAGACTCAGACCCAGGAAAATCAAATTAAAGCAATGCGTATAGATTTGGTGCCGGTGGATGATGCCAGTGCAGAGGAGATACAATGGAATGAGGAAGGTTCAGACCTGCCTGTCCATGTCCAGAAGGAGCTTACAACCTAGGCAGAGAGATAAATCACATAGGAAAGCTATGCAGAGGGAAGTGGGATGAGGCCTAATCACCAATTTCAGGCCATAGGGGAAGAGGTTCTGCAAGACTGAGCTCCGGAGACAGGCTTAGTACATGGTGTCAGGGCAAGAGCAGGCCCATCCAGCTGACAGGAACTGAAATGCAAGCTGGTTCTTGGGGGAACAAGTGCGGGGGTATTTGTGTACACAAAACTGAGGGACAAGGAGAAGAGTGTATACCAGATAAAGGGTGTGGATGTCCCTGAGGCCACCAGCTTGGCTGAGTGGACAGAGGCCAGATGAAAGGAGCAGGTAAAAGAAGCCGAGGTTGGAAGTGGGCCAGGCTGAGGACACCAGGCTGAGAAACTTGAGGCTTGATGAGGCTGCTCTGCAGAGGGCCCGCCCCGCGCAGGACTGATGGGAATGTACATCAGGCAGCACCTCCCTTCTTTCCTCCACAGTCTCAGTGCTGTGAACTGAGCCCTGAACCCCAAAGGAGCACTTCCTTTCTGGACCCAACAAAAGGCAGAAAAAAAATAAAGCCCAGATCCATTTGACAAAGGGGAAACCGCTTCTCCCACACCTAGTTCTTTGACTTGTACCCAAGACCTTAAATATGCCCTTTGAAACCTTTCATTCATTGAAGTTGCTTTTCTTTGAAACCATAAAAGAACACAGGGCTGCGGTTTGTCTTCCTGGCAGGAAAATTCCACATGCAACTCGCAGCATTTTATAGAGTGGAAACTGCTGGCCTGAGAGTTTGGGTCCTTTCTGGACCCAGGAGTTAAGGCACTCTGCGGTGAGCCAGCTGGGTGACCTTGGCCAGGTCACTGAATCTTAGGAGACCTCCCTTTGCTCACTCGTGGTACGAAGCTAACAGCCACAGCTGACTCGACTCAGGAAGGCGGCCTCCCTTCCACACACAAGGGCTGCTGCAAGTGCCAACAAGGACATCAGGCTAGTTGAGATTCCACTTGGTTTCTAGATTCCTAAGAGTGTTTGGCTCTCCCACTGGAGAGTTCCAGACCCTTGGGCTGTCATTGCAGAGAGCGATGTCAAGGAAGGCAAACTGTCACCAGAATTAAACAATCATCAAGAGTGGAATGGCCTCGAAAGGATGCTGTCTGGACTTTGCCTCCATGATCAATGCCAGATGGAAACTGCAGGGCATCCAGAGCACTGTCCGCACCAAATGCTTGCGCGTACAGCAGGAAGTCAGAGGCTGATTAGCTTAAGAGACATCAGAGACCAGAATAGGATGGTGACTTCGTGAAGACATGGAGATGGAGGTGTGGTGGGGAGAAGACAGAATACTGGCCCAGAGCACCAGGAATCTTGAAAGAAAATGAACCTAGACTATTACCTTACATCAGATACAAAAATTAAAATGGAACACTGACTTACAAGAAAGAACTAAAACTACAAAATGACTAGAAGAGGGGCACCTGGGTGGCTCAGTTGGTTAAGCGTCTGCCTTCAGCTCAGGTCATGATCCTGGAGTCCGGGACTGAGCCCTGAATCAAGCTCCCTGCTCAGTGGAGAGCCTGCTTCTTCCTCTCCCTCTGTCTGCCTACTTGTGCTCTCTCCCTATCTCTCTGTCAAATAAATAAATAAAATCCTTAAAAAAAAATGACTAGAAGAAAATATAAGAGAAATCCTTTGTGGCCTCAGATTCAGCAAACACTTCCTACATTAGTACACAAAAGCATAGGCTCTAAAGGATAAAAATCAATACAGTGTAAAAATCTTCATCAAGATTTTAAACTTTTGTACTTTAAAATATACTGCTACAAAAATGAAAAGGTAAGCCACACACTAGAAGAAAATATTTGCAAACTATATATCCACCAATAAGCAAACTTTATAAACTTTAGCCTCTCTTGATATTTCAGCATAGCTATTATCCTCTGCCAATTCATCACCGAACTTGTCAATAAATTCCAAGGGAGAATATAACATATTTGAATATATATTTGAAATATAAGCCTATTGGTGGATAGTTTATAAGTATTTATATATAACATATAATTTTTATATTATATGTAATGTATTATAATATATAACATATACTATTTCAATGTGTCATAACATGAATTACAACTCTTTTATATATTACATTAGTATGAACAACCCAACTTTAGATGTGGGCAAAACATTTGAAGAAACATTTTACCCGGGGCACCTGGGTGGCTCAGTGGGTTAAGCCTTTGCCTTCAGCTCAGGTTATGGTCTCAGGGTCTTGGGATCGAGCCCCACATCGGGCTCTCTGCTCGATGGGGAGCCTGCTTCCCCCTCTCTCTGCCTACTTCTCTGCCTACTTGTGATCTCTCTTCTAACAAATAAATAAATAAAATCTTAAAAAAAAAAAAGGAACACTTAACCCAAGAAAATATATAAATGACAAGTAAACACATGGAAAGATACTCAACATCATTAGTTACTAGGAATATGTAAATTAATACCATAATGAGATACTACTACACACACTAGAATGGTTAAAATTAGAAAGAATGAGGGGCACCTCGGTGGCTCAATGGGTTAAGCCTCTGCCTTCAGCTCAGGTCATGGTCCCGGGGTCCTAGGATCGAGCCCCGTCTCAGGCTCCCTGCTCAATGGGGAGCCTGCTTTCCCCTCTCTCTGCCTGCCTCTCTGCCTACTTATGATCTTTCTGTCAAATAAATAAATAAAATATTAAAAAAAAAAAAGAAAGAATGATCATACCAAATGTTGTCAAGGATGTGGAGCAACTAACTCTTAGAAAGTTCTGATAGGAATGTAAAATGATTCAACCTCTTTGGAAAATAATTTAGCAATTCTCTCAAGTTAAAACCTACATCTACCATATGAGCCAGCAATTCCACTCCTAGGTAATTACCCAAGAGAAATAAAAAACATATATTCATTCAAATACTTGTATATGAATATTCATAGAAGCTGTATGTATAGCAGCCCCAAGCTAGAAACAGCTCAATTGTCCATCAACAGATGAATGGATATGGATAAACAAACTGTGGTATATCCATACAATGGAATACTACCCAGCAATAAATAGGAACAAACTATTTATACATGCAATGACATGGATGAACCCTAAAATGATGAGGTTATGAAAGAGGGCAGACAAAAAAAGTGCACGTTTGGTATAATTCCACATATATACAATTCTAGAAGATGTAAACTGATCTACAGCAGCTGATGGCAGATCAGTAGTTGGTTAAGTGGGGCAGGAAGGGCGGGGAGGAAGGATTCCAAAGAGGCACAGGGAAATGAGTGATAAATACATTCCTTGTCTTGGCTGTGGTGATGGTTTCGCATATGTCAAACTCATCAAATTGTATGTTTTCAACATATACAGTTTACGTCAGTTATATGGGAGAAGGTGTCAGCCCTTGGTCCCTTGGCAGAGACCAGTCACTCCTCCACTCTCCTGGTGGGGTGTGGGTGTGGAGTTTGTCTATGAAATCTGTGTCTCCTCCACCATCCAGGTCCCTCACTTGTTCTAGGTTTCTCAGGGGACAGAGCTGCATCTTCTGTGTCAAGTCTCCTACTGAGGAAGAGGATGACAATGATGGAGCAGCCTCCTTAGGCAGCAGCAGATGGCCAGTGGCGATCACACTGGGCTCCTGGAGGAATCCACCCAACCATGGAGCATGTGGGCCGCTGTCATTCCTACCTCGTTTGTGGAACGTGCCACAACTCACTCCAGGAATACTCCCCACATTGCTGCAGAACTGGATAAGGCAGAGATGAGATGCTGAGCCCCACGTGGCTCTTGAAGGAAGTGAACTCTTAGGGCTCACCGTTCAGGTCAGAGCTGTCAGACAAGATGGTCATTACATAACCTACAGTGACTCGTGAAATTCTGGAGCCAGGAAGCCAACACTACATGCAAGGTGCTCCTCCATCAATTGGCTAACCCCAGATTCCAATCTTTACCATGCTAGCCTGATGGAAGTCTCTTGAGGTCCTGACTCAAGGAGTTAAGTTCTGTGGCATTCGGCTAGGCTAAGAATGCAATCCTCCACCCTGCTCTCAGACCTGCCAACATGTGTGATCTGCCCTCACCCCCTGTGGGTTTTCCTTGATAGCATTAGCCTCACTAAAGGAAAGCTGGGTTCAAAAAAATCCAGCCATAAAACGGACATATGTGTTGGGGTTACTATTCATATGACTAAAGGAAAAACTTCCCTGTACTCACAACACTTCTGACACCAAAGTGTGGGCTCTCCCTTCACATTAGGCAATTCCAACACTAACTACCCAGAGTTAGTGCAGATACCAGAGGTTAAGGGCTCAGGCCCATGACAGTGTCCCCACTTCAGACACCAACTGAAAGTAGTGGGTGCCCAGATAACCCACACTTCTGTCCAACTTGGCTCCAAATCGAGGTTTCCCATGAGCCCCTTTTCAGGTTCAGTAATTTGCTATATGGCTCTCAGAACTCAGGGAAACACTTTATACTGTTTCCAGTATATTACGAAGGTTACAGTTTGGGAATAACCAAATGGAAGAGATACACAGAGCAAGACATGGGGAAGGGGTGCGGAGCTCTGGTGCCCTCTTTGGGTGCGCCACTCTCCTAGTGCCTCAGTGTGCTCACCAACCCAGTAGCTCTCTGAATCCTTCCATTTACAGATTTTATGGGGGCTCCTTTACACAGGCACAATTGATTAAATCATTGGTCATTGGTGTTTAAGTCAATCCCCAACGCCTTTCCCCTCCCAAGAGGTTGGGGGTGACTGAAAGTTCCAAGGCTCTAATCACATGCCAGTTCCTCTGGAAACCAACCTCCATCCCCCCTACCCCAAGCCACCTCATCAGCATAAATTCAGATTTGGTTGCAAGGGGCTTAAATGAATAACAAAAAATACCCCTCTCAGTTCTATCACTCAGGAAACTACAAGGATTTCAGGAGCTCTGTGCCAGAAACCAGTGACAAAGACCAAATATGTACTTTTTTTCTTTCGTTCTTTTCTTTCTTTCTTTCTCCCCCCGCCCCGCTTTTTTTTTTTTTTTTTGCATTTATTAAACCACAGCATTACAATGATAAAGGAATTACATACCTGATGGACAGGTATTCCAGGTGTTCCTCTAAGTCACACAGTCTCTCACAGGCATCCAAAAAATGATATGGTTTGCAGAAAATGTCTGCAGATGGATTTTCAGGCATGTCTGAGAAGCAGGGCGACTCTTTTACTAGAGTCATCCTCTCCTCTCGGTTCTTCTGGGGCTCCATTTCCTCAAGAAGTTCACCTTAATTCTGAGAAGGGCAAGGCTGCAGGGCCAAGGGACTGTGCACGGCAGGCAGTCTGAGCTTTCTTTCTAGGTCACTATCAATGCCCCACTGACCTTCATGGATGCCACAGGCCTTGCTCTGTTCTCCGGCTCTGGCCCAAATCCACGTTCTCACCTCAGCCCAGCATCTCTACAGGCTCAGAACTGCGGGGGGGGGGGGGGACTCCTCATCCTCCCAGACATTCCTGACTGACTCAGCTGCCCAAATGTTAGGAAAAGCTTGCTTTCTAGATCTCTCACCAGATAACAACTCGCCACTGGGCCAGGTAACCAAGCAAATTCTCCTGATGAATTTAAGTTGAAATCAAGGGCCCAGAATAGCTACCCCAGTAGGCAAGGCAAGGCCACACCTGGAAGACCCCTTCTCTTACCAAGCACTTGCACAGGGCTCACACTGGCACAGCACGTTTCCCACTTGAGTTATAACAGAATATGGTCTCCCCAGGAGAACTTTTGTCCCTACTGGTTATAGGAAAATAAGGGTGTGAATGAGAAGGCACTAAAGCCAACTGCAGAGTCCTGTGGAGAAGGACACGGGGTTTTGCTACTGAGTTCCCTAATACCTGGTGTTAACATGTAGCACACACAGATGTACGCCTATGTAGCACAGAGTGGAGGGGGCATCCAGGCCTTGACCCTGAGGCCACCTACTTTCCTATTAGGAACTCAGTTCCCTGTTTAAATATTTATTGGGCACTTACTATATGTTGGCCCTGTGCATTCAGCCTCATTCAGATGGATGAGGCCCCTGCCCTCAAGGTTCTCACAGCGTCAGCCCTGTGGCATTAGCCCTGAGAGGCCATGAAGCAAGAACAGAGCTGACCAGGTTGGATGCCAGAAGCAACTCAGGTAGAACTCCAGAACTCCATCCCTGAGTGAAGGGAGAAAGAACTCAGGACAGGATAGGGTAGGGCCAGAAACAGGAAGAAGCCAACACCTCAGCCCAAAGCAAACATATATATATAGTGGAGGTATACGTGTGTGTGATTATGTGGTGTGTGTGTGTGTGTGTTTGTGTGAATCCTGGCCAGGTTCAGTGAGTGGCCAAGGCTGGCTGAGTGCCAAGAAGGTCTAAAGAAAGTCATGGGCCCCACCAGGGCCTCTCCTGAAGGCTTCATGCACTGCTCCTGGTCTTAGCAGGAAAGGTCCTGCACCAGTCTTAGGCCTGAGGTCCAGCAGCATGGCTGGAAGCAAAGGCTAGGCTTTCAGGGAAATAGTGAGGAGTACACGAGCAAGCAGAGACATTCAGAAGGTGAGCCTATGGAGCGCCTGGGTGGCTCAGTCATTGAGCATCTGCCTTCAGCTCGGGTCAAGATCCCAGGGTCCTGGAATCGAGCCCTGCATCAGGCTCCCTCTCTCTCTCCCCCTACTTGTGTTCTCTTTTTCCCTATCTCTCTCTCTGTCAAATAAATAAATAAGGGGCGCCTGGGTGGCTCAGTGGGTTAAGCCGCTGCCTTCGGCTCAGGTCATGATCCCAGGTCCTGGGTTCAAGCCCCACATCGGGCTTTCCGCTCGGCGTGGAGCCTGCTTCCTCCTCTCTCTCTGCTTGCCTCTCTGCCTACTTGTGATTTCTCTCTGTCAAATAAATAAATAAAATCTTAAAAATAAATAAATAAATAAATAAATAAATAAATAAATAAATAAAATCTTAAAAAAAAAAAAAAAGAAGGAGGTGACCTCTCTGGGCTCAGACCTAGTTTGCAGTGATATGGCTAAATGCACCAAGACGCTTGGAAACGTGGGTAAATATGGGACTCATTATAGTGCCTCCCTCAGGAAAATGGTGAAGAAGATTGAAATAAGCCAGCATGCCAAGTACACTGCTCCTTCTGTGGCAAAACTAAGATGAAAAGATGAGCTGTGGGGATCTGGCATTGTGGCTCCTGCACAGAAACCGCCGCTGGTAGGGCCTGGGCCTACAACATCACTTCTGCCATCACAGTAAAGTCCGGCATCAGAAACTGAAGGACTTGAAAGACCAGGAGAAGCTCCACCATCTGAAACATTGCTAGCCTATAATAAATGGGTTAATTTATGTAACAAAATTAAAAAGAAGAAGAAGAAGGTGAACCTAAGAGGTGGAAGGAGAAGAGCAGCTCAAGTTAGCAGAGTGACAGTAGGGACACCTCCATGGCTCAGTCCGTTAAAGGCTGGCTTCGGCTCAGGTCATGATCTCCAGATTCTGGGACTGAGTCCACATCAGGCTCACACTGCATCAACAATGCCGGCAGCAAACTCTCCCCAGGAATGTAGACCGTGGCTGCAGCTCCCACGCGTTTTCAGCTGAGATGCATGTGAGCCTGAAACCCTTAGTTCTTGCAGTTGGCCTCCAGGCTCTGCTTCTCACTCACCACTTGTCCCCTAGCCACCTTCCCTAGGCTTTGGCCTTCTTGGCTGTGTCGCCTGTGTCCATTTTGAGCTTGCCTTGTGAACTCTGCATCTGACTTGGACTTCCCTGACTCCTGGGTAGCCCCACATTCAGATGTCCTCCTCATCCTCCGGCTCTCATGGTTCCTATCTAATGCTACTCTGACCCCCACCCCACACCCACTTGCCAAATGATCAGATTAGCTGGTCGTACCCCACAGGATTGTCCCTGACCTAACTGATGGAGGCTGGTCCAGAGAGATCAAGGAGGGTGTGGCTCTAGGGAAGAGAGCAAAGTACAGGGATTTTGGTAAGAAATTAGGGTTACTAAGGAGCTGGATGGGGAGGGGACCAAGGACACTTGGCCAGGCGTGAGCTGGAGGCAGGCCCAGCTCAACATTCAAGAGACGAGATTGAGGGGGTAGTCATGACTGAATCTGGGAAGTCTCCTGGAGACCCCAGGAAGTGATCTGAGAGGCATCCAGAGTCACGAAGAGAAGCTTAAGGACAGATATCTGAGATATTGCCAAGAACTCAGCTGTGGACAACTATCAAATTAGGCATCTTTCTCATCTGTGCTTACTGTGCTCTCATCCCAAGGCATCTCAGAGATACTGATGGGTCAGGCAAAGCAAGAAACATAGATGAGACAGGCCAGCAGAAAGAAGAGCCACAGTGACCAAGATAGCTCCACGCTTGGAGTAAAGCAGCTTGCTGGGTGCTTTGAAGAGAGTGCTAGCTCGCTCACCTTGCAGCCCGAGCTAAATTCTCCCCAGGGCACGCCATGCCAAGCGTATAGCACTTCAGAGGGTTTTCCTACTTTCTGCAGACCATAAAGGTACAGTTAGTCAATCTTGCCCTGGGGAATTTCAGCTTAACCGCTCCCATCTGTCCATCATCCAAATCTGGAGCAGAGTTGGGATAAGACATGAGACACATATATCAGTTCTGGATCCCAGGATCTCAAACATCGAAGAATTAATTCGGTTTCAGAAACATGTCATCAACTCCCAAGAAGAATGTGGCTCCAAGGCTCCTAATGAATGAGAATGGCGCCACAGTGCCAATGCCCGCCAGTCCCACAAGTGCCGTGTCCGGCCATCTGCAGCTGCATGGCACACGCTAACCAGGGCGAAGGCAGTGGGCGGCCGGGCACTGAGCCAGCTTCTGCCAGTCTGCTGCAGGATCCTAGGCAGACCACTGCTCTCCTGGCCTCAGTTCTGGATCTGTAAAACCCTTCTGCCCTGTGTCAGGCTAGCTGGGGGAGACCTGCCCACGGAGCATTGCTCTTTCTGCATGGGCTGAGCTCTGGACCATTCATCTTCCCCCATCAGAGAAAATGAACTTCCTCTAACCTCTGTGGCTCGTGGAAGACTCAGTCAACACAGAGTACTCAGAGGCCTTCCTCTGAAAGCAGCCAGTTCTATCCATGTGGCCCTGAGCGACCAAGGACAGCTAGCTGAGAGGAAAACAGAGAAAGGAGAACCAGACCAGAGGCATGTGTGCCCTCAGAGGATCCTCAGTTTCTTCTCCCAGACCACAGGGCTCAGCACCACCAGACTCCCTGCATGTCCTGGAGAGGGAGAGAGGAGTTCGAGCTGGACAGCCTCTCCACTCTGTGGCCTTGGCCAAGTGACTGCACTGCTCTGTGCCTCAGTTTCCCCACATGCAAGTGGCTCTGTTGTGAGGATTAAATAAGAATATGTGTCGAACAAGCGTTACATAACAAACACCCCAGAAATGTAACTTGCTTTCCTTGTAACCACACTGTCACCTTCCCTAGGGAGGGCAAGCAAGCTGCTCTGTTGCTCTTTATCATAAGACACATTCAGAATCAGCCCTCCAGGCTCTGGAGGAATCAGTTAACCAGTGACTGCAAAAATGTGTAGCTACATTATGATAAACAAAAATGTGGGTGTTCCCTGTTGCTTCCTTTACTTTTTTTTTTTAAGCAAACTTTACTAGCAGATGTACAGATCCCAGTATTTTAGAAAATTTCAGTGGATAAGAACAGCAAAAAACTATGTTACCCCAAATAACTTTTAAAAAGAAGAACAGGGGCTCCTGTGTGGTTCAGTCAGTTAAGTGTCAGACTCTTGATTTTGGCTCAGATTGTGATCTCAGGGTCTTGAAATCAAGCCCTGCACTGGGCTGCTCTGTGCTCAACAGAGGCTGCTTGAGACTCTCTCTCCCTCTCTTACTCCCCTCCCCCTGTTCATGTGTTGCATGCCCACACTCTCTCTCGCTCTCAAATAAATAAATAAATAAAATTTAAAAGAGGAAGAGGAGGAGGAGGGAGGGAGAAGAGGAGGAGGAGAGAAAGGAGGAGAAGAAAAAGAAGAAACAAAACTGACACCAAATTTATTTTTAGAAATGCCTCTTTTGGGGGCCAATATTTTAAAACAGCAAAAATAGTCTCTCTCTCTCTCTCTCTCTCTCTCTCACACACACACACACACACAGGATCTTTCCTACAAAGTGTTTAGCTACGTAATTTCAGGAAATCCTAGAACTCTTCAAATTTTCCATTCTGACCCAAATCCAATTTTAGTTCACTTTGAGAATGCCTTCTACTCATACTGAACAGAATATGAGATTTTCTATTCTCAATATTTGTTGAGAAAATAGTCTTATAATTTTAAAATCAAATTTGTTCAGAAATATTTCAAAACTAGCTTTTACACTATTTCTTATCACACCTTATTGTTTTTGGTTGTTTTTTTTTTTTTTTTTTTGGCTGGAGTATAGTTCTGTTAGTTCTGTAAGTCAAAATTGCCTTACTTTCACTGGTGATTATCACGGTGATTTTGCATCTCACAAGATTAAACAAACAGCCACACTCTGGATTAACCAAGTACAGCTGTAGCTGGCTTAGTCTCTAGAGGGAGTTTCCATCCTTTTCCATCGAATAGTTTTAAATAATATTTTGGTATCTGGAGGTTTAACCGTAGTGAACAAAAATACCCTTACGTTATTAAAAAAAAAAAAGAGAACCAAGAGAAAAATTGGGTTACGTGGCTGAAGCCACTGGAGACAAAAGAAAGAATGCAAGCTCCAAACAGGCACAAACTTAACAATTTGGGGATCTCTTTGCAAAAACATGACACCTGTGTCAGTAAAACTCAACACACTCACAGTGGGTTCTCTCCAGAGAATCCAGAATATGGCAAGCAAGGGGATCTTGGCACCTGGCTGGAGGGGTGTGGCCTGTGCGGCTGGCTTCGTGGACAAGCAACCAGTGCCGCTGTACTGGGCCCTGAACTCAGGATTTAATGCTCTATCGTGGCCACCTCAAAGTCCTGAATGATTTTATCTTTGCGTTGATGTTTTGTAAATGAAGTCTGATGGGACTACAGAGCATGCACCAAGGGCTGGGTACCTCAATTCCCTGGGGCAGGTTCTCTGCTATCTGCCCACCACAGTTATGCAGTGGCCCCACCAGCCCTGAACAGAGGCTCCGGGTTGGGTGTGTGTGGCGTGAACCGCACCGCAGGGCCCCAGGCACTGTGAAGGTCTGCACGAGGAACTGTGAGCAACCCTTGTGCCTGAGGACATACAACACTAAAAAACGGATTAAAAAAAAAACACAAATACAGGGCAAGAGAGAGAAACTGCAGAAGAAAAAAAAAAAGCTTTTTCCTGCTTTTTGAACAAGGGGCCTCACTTCCCACAAATTATGTAACTAGCTCTGGCAACAGGCACTTATAGGAAAAAGTTCCAATTCTGGAAAAGGTGGAAATAGCTTCAGTGTAGAGCATGGGGACTTATCCCAGCAGGGCTTAAGCAAGAAGACTGCCAAACAGCACCGAGGGCCCAGGCAAGGCTAGAAAGCACATACTGGGGTAAGGTACAGCATCTGCATAGCCATGTGGGGTGTTTCAGCAGCAAGTAGCTTCCTGGGAGCAAAAAAAAAAAAAAAAGAATGGCTAGATTGGGGCAGGTGGGGCTTTCATCTTTACCTTTGGTTTAAAATGTTGGGAACTATTACACAAGCCAGTGGGAGCGCACATTGGTAGAACTTTTGGGAAGCAGCTTCGCATCCACTAGTAAAGTCCAAGACGCACACACTCTTTAGAGAAATTCCGTACGCGTGCACAGGGACTAGTATGAGAGTATTACACAGCACTGCGGGAAATATGAAGAAAAAAACTAGGAATAAGCTTAATGTCAATCAGGAGAATAGATATGGTAGTGTATCCACATGGTGGAATACTATGGAGCAATGAAGACAAATGAATTAGAGCTACATGTGTCAACATGGAAGACTCTGGACTATAACATGAAGCAGCCCTGTGGGCCTGAAGCCTTCATGTGTGTCAGCTCTATTTCCCTATGGTGGCTAAATCCTGGAACAGGGAAGTGAATGGCCTCCCATGGTTGCATATCAGTTAACCTCTAAGACTTAGCTCATCCAGTCGACCAAGGGTCCAACGGAGAATTTCCATTATTAGAAATTTACTCCTTGGTGTCAAGGCTATGTGCTGTGTTAGAGATCAAAGAGGCCTGATGGTTTCCGGCTCTACAGAACTCTGCTGGGCAGCTACTGGCCACAGCCCAAATCTGTTGTCACCAAAAAGCTCATGGGAGGAAGCCGAGGTAGAAAGGCTGAGAAGCTGGGTCAAGGACAGAATTTCAGGGCACACCAGTGTTAAAGGATTGATTAGATGAAGAGAAGGTCAGAGGGAGTAGGCAGAAAGCATCAGGGGCAAGAAATACTAAAGAAACAAGAGTTTTAAGGGGGAGTTACAGATATTGATCACATATCACAGAGGTAGGTCAGTTCTAGTGAAAAGATATCATTTAATAATTCAACAATTAAGAAGCTGCTAGTGACCTTAGTGAGGGCAATTTTGGTAAAATTATGGGCATAGAACCGACTTGGTGGGTAATGAAAGAAGCTGAGGAAATGGAGGCACAAAAAAAAATTGTTTATAAAGGGCAAGGTGGAAACTGCCAGGGAAGAGAAAGCAAAGGTAAGGGCCCGTGTCTAGAATGGGAGAGAATTCTGCTTGCAGGGTGAAGGAGAGGAAGCCGACACAGAGCAAGCAAGGATTAGAGAATCAGAGAAAGAGGGTAATTCATTGTACTGGATCCTGGAAGAGGCAAGAGAGGGTGGGAGGGGGGCACCTGGGAGGATTGCCTTGGAAATGTTATGTGGATCCTTTTAGAACCAAGGAAGAGTGGAACTGAGAACCTGAGCAGCTACACTGTCCTGGAGCAGTAGAAGCTAAGGCCATGGGTGATAAAGACAGTGGTGGGGTGGACAATCTGAGGAGAGCTGGACAAGCAGGAAACAGCCACCATGGGGAACAGGATTAGTGTCTGGCCAGGTGTGAATAAAAGGAGTGGCAAAGAGCTAGCTAAGTTGGAAACCACATCTCTTGGTGGTGCTAATTTTCTTTTGTTCCAGTAGAGCTTAACAGCTCTGAAGTCCTGCAGACAAAATGGGAGACGTGATTATTCCAGGCTGGAGTAGGCAGAGAGGGTACAGCTGAACATGGGGCTCAAGGACACGGAGAGTGCTAAGCAGATGACAGCCGCTCTGGGAACAGCTGGGGTTGCAGACAAAAGAGATTTTTCCAGGTTTTTTTTTTTCCTTTCTTTTCTTTTTTTAAGACTTTTATTCTTTTTTCTTTTCTTTCTTTCTTTCTTTTTTTTTTTTTTTAAGATCTTATTCTTAAGTAGTGTCTATGCCTAATGTGGGCCTTGAACTCACATCCCAAAGATCAAGAGTTGCATGCTTTACTGACTGAGCCAGCCAGGCAGTCCTTCAATTTTCCTTTATAGAGGAAGAGGAAATAGTCTGTTGTAACTTAAAAGATAGTAAATAGAAAAGCCATTCAAACGACTGGAGCTGATGTTTTCAACATTGAAGTAGCAACCCACACCTCACCTTGCTTCTTTGCCAGCGACCAGAGTCAAATGCCTCTATGAGCACATGACCTTGCCAGCCCACATCTTTTGGCCTTACGACCACCCCAGAAAATCAGAGGTCAGGATGAGATTCTTATCTTTACTTCCCACCCCTGTGCAGGTGACTGGTGTCGAAGGTGCTTAGAAAGATAAGTTTACAAGTTTCTAAAATGCAGTAATTTGGTCAACTTGATAAACTGTTATTGCATAAGTGGGATGGATACTATTAGGTATAGTCATTGCTTTTTGAAAAGAAGTCATGCTGCTGAACACAGCAGCAGTTTTATCACCCTGGAACACCTTTAAGCAATTTTATCCATTTTTCAGAATTGAGAGATAGGGTCTATATTTTATGCTTTATAAATCTGAACTCATTTTCAGCTTGTTATTCCTGCTCTGCACTGTTTATACTAATAAAAAGTCAGAATTACTTAAATATCCAACAATAGGATTTGTTTCTAGTTCCTTTTCTCCTTATAAGAAAAACCATGTGAGGGGTGCCTGAGTGGTTCATTGGGTTAAGCCTCTGTCTTCGGCTCAGGTCATGATCTCAGGGTCCTGGGATTGAGCCCCGAATCGGGCTCTCTGCTCGGCGGGGAGCCTGCTTCTCTCTCTGCCTACTATAAATAAATAAAAAGATTTTATTTATTTATTTGACAGACAGAGATCACAAGTAGGCAGAGAGACAGGCAGAGAGAGAAGCAGGCTCCCTGCCGAGCAGAGAGCCCGATTCGGGGCTCGATCCCAGGACCCTGAGCCGAAGGCAGAGGCTTAACCCACTGAGCCACTCAGGCGCCCCTAAATAAATAAAATCTTCAAAAAAAGAAAAAAACAATGTGCATTCATGCCAGGAAAATTTAAAACTACAGATAGTTAAAAGGAGACCCTGAGGCTAGTTAATATGCAAGAGCTTGTCTTCCAGCTCCTTCTCTAATCTGCATACAGTGGGTTCACACTATATTTACTTTCTTTCAACCACCTATAATTGTCTTAAGGAATCCAGCTCTCAGGGCTCGAGTGCCCCAACCACCTGACACATACCTGCCTGCCCTGTGCCTTAGGGAAGGAGTTTTGGGAGAAAGAGTAGAAGTTGCCATGAACTTAACCTAAGGAGAAGAAAGACACTATGGGCTCTCCCTGGAAGGTGAAATGGCCACATCTGCTTCTGGGACCACAATGCCCTCACTGAATAATCATGTTAACAACCACCCCTGGACATCTGTGAATAATCTGGAACCTTGTAATTTGTGCTTTTGGAGAGTTCCACAAAGCCATGGTGGGTCCCTCAAACAGGGATACTCAACTCATGGCTGAGTGAAGACAGGGAAACTTGAACCTGAGCCATAACAAAGTAGGAACAAAGTTCAAAAGATTAAATGAGCTAAAAATGCCAACACCACCCTGAATCGTTGTTATCCTGAAATAACAGAGCAACTGAACCCTTCTTCTCATGGGGCATCGCAGTATCCCCACAGGGAATGCGGAGATGTGCTTCAGACTCCCAGAGGTGCTGCTGCCTTCTGCCCACAGTCAAGTCCTGTAACCCCTGCTCTTTCAGCCTTCAGTACAGGAAGACAGAACATGGGGAGTTTCTTCCATGTCCCCAGGACAGAGCAGTGGGCCACATTCCCCACAAAATCTCTAAGAGATTGATGGGTAAACTGGCTCAGAGGGTTGCATGGTGTATGGAGAGAGCAGAGGCCCAGATACTTCAAGATTTTCATCTTGGTTCTGCCCCATTCCAGGCCTTGTGAAAGTTATCTAATTTCTCTGATTCTTCAATTACTTGACTATAATATAGGAATTCTTGTAAGGTCATGAGGATTAAACTGAGACGATGTAGGTAAAACACCTGGCACTTTACCTGGCATATAGGTGGTGCCCAGTAGAGTATTAATTTCTTTATCTCTCAGCCTAGTAGTCCCATCTTGCCTTTTCAGACTTGCCACAACCTGAGCAAGAGCATTCTGGATATCAGGTGAACAACAGTCATTCATTCAACCAACATTTACACAAAGTGTCTGTATACCTAACACGCTGGAACATCAACTTCATTTAAAGATTTTTAAAATATTATTTTAATACTGAGACAAATATTATGGAAGATAATGCAAAATTTCTATATAAAATTTTTAAAGAAAAACCTAAGTCATCAGACCTATGCCCCAGAACTTCCAGGGATCCCAAGGACAGCTTGAAGATGTTAAGATGCCCAAGGACATGACCTCAGGTCTGATTCACACACATCTCCACTTTCTCCTGCTGTGAGTCATAAACCAGAAGGGACATGGCCCCTTCCTAGGAAATCAGTGTAGAAGAAAACTGGTCCAGAAGACAAACCAGAAAATTACACAGTGAGTCCTCATGTTCACCACCCTCACTGTCCCCAGAGCCTTGCTTGCACAGTCTGTGTTTCTCACTTTCAAGTCATCCCAGGGCAGACTCTCACAAGGTTATCTTCAACTCTCAGGAAAAGACACTCCTGTTTTTAGGAAAATTTTGTGAAATTTGTCACATCTGGGATGTTCAGCTGGGTCAAAGATTTTTCCTTACTCCCTCCTATTCTAGCCTTCTGCTACTTCTCGGGTCACATTCTAAGGTCAGATTGTAGGATGTGAATTGGGAGTGACCCCCTCCATTTGTTAACTCTGTCTTGCTGGTTTCACATCTGTTGCTGCTCTTAGCACAGGTTAACCAGGGCTAAGAAGCAGATCTCCTGTACAGAAAAATGTAGCTCCTCCCCTGAACCAATAACCATGTTAACTAATTTCAGTATTTGATATAAACAGAGAAATGGTAACGGTGATCACCTCTGAGTGATAGAACTATAAGTGCTTTCTACATTCATCATTTTGCTTACCCATATGTTTTATTTTTAACAATAAGCATGTATTATCTGTAGGTGAACAATGAGGAACAATATAAGGACTGACAATCCTCATGTTTAGCCCTTTCCTAATGATTTCTCATTCTGAATTTAAGCTCAGCATTCAAGACAGAAAGCCACTGGATGTTTTTCCAAAAGACAGAGGAGACTAGAAATCCAATAACTCCTGCATATTACCCTTTACCAAGCTGAACCAATTTCCAGTTTATACTTAGGTTTACAAGAACAAATGAAATTGTTTTTTGAAGCAGGATTATTTTTCCAATGTACTTTACATATGGCTAAAGTTATCTTCTTATGAATCAAAATCACAACACCACTAGAAAATTTGCTGGTGATGTAATGGAAAAAGAAATTCAAATCCATGGGCTTAGGAGAGCACATTATTCTCCAAAACAACTTAGTAACTTGAGGAAGTGACACCAAAGGTAGAACTGTACTAGTAATTCATTTAACAAATATTTGAATATTTGCTATGCTCCAGGCACAGTTCTAGGCTCTGGGGATACTACAGGAAACAAAACTAGCAAAAACTCTTACCCTCGTGAAACCTGCCTTCCAGTCAGGGGGACAGAAGACTCCCATGCAGCAATACAATCCTTGGCATAGTACGGATAGTTTCTACTGTTTTAATGGTTTTCCTGCCATTTTTCTTAGAGAAGAACTTTCTACCAAGTCCTTTCTAAGGCTTGTGGCTAGGTTCATTATTCCTTGCCACAACCTTGCCAGGAGTGGGAAAGACTGCAAGCCAGTATCTTTGGAGTCAAAGTAACCAGAAAATTGGAAAGCTTCCCAGCCATAACCTTCCTACAGTGACTGTCTTAAGGAGTTAGCTGATACAAAATGGTTCAGATGTTCCCTGAAGAAGAAGCTGAAGTGCCCTCAGGAATGACTAGAGTAGAGATCTGAGCTAAAAGATTGGAAGACCAGGGGCTGCCATGGTGGGCTACTGGCATGAGCAGAAACAGAAATGGTACTAGCTTAGGGAGAAGCAGATTTTTAGTTCCATCTGAGGGAAAACATTTCAATAGCCAGAGATGTTCCACAGTGGAATCAACTGAGGGAAGGGCAGTTCACAGGTTCTGACAGTAGATAGCCAGCCCAGCTCTCCCACTCCCTGGCTGTGCGACCTTGGGCTAGTCCTATAACTATGGGTCTTAGTTTCCTTGTTTGTAAAATAGGAATTAAAATGGTACCCAGCTCATTGGGATTGTGGTGAAGATTGGTAAGAGAAAGCATGGAAAGTGCCTGGGTACTACCTGACACAGAGTAATCCAGGGACTGAAAGCCTATCTAGATCAGATGATAAGTTTAAGAACTTATATTCTAGGGGCACCTGGGTGGCTCAGCCATTAAGCATCTGCCTTCGGCTCAGGTCATGATCCCAGGGTTCTGAGATCGAGCCCCACGTCGGGCTCTGTGCTCAGCTTCTCAGGAAGCCTGCTTCTCCCTCTCCCACTCCCCTGCTTGTGTTCCCTCTCTTGCTCTGTCTCTCTGTCAAATAAATAAATAAAATCTAAAAAAAAAAAAAAAGAACTTATATTCTATTCTGTATTATAGTGGATTTTATTTTATTTGTTTTGATACCAAAACAATATATATAGTCATATTTGGTAAGAAGATTAAAATTGCTAACATCACAAAATCATTAGCTATAGCAGGGACAGAACCCACTGCTCCCTATGAAGATTCCTCTGAACAATGTTCAGTGCTACCACATTTTGGATATGACCATATCCGGGGCCCAATACACGACCCCTGACTGATTTTAACGCATCATGATCTTAATCCTCCCTGGAGGCACATCAGAGTACTGGGCAAAGGCAGAGATCAGGCCAGCACCAGTACTCACTGTACACTCGGATCTGGGAATGCCCTAAGGTAGGAGCACCACTCCCCATGCGTGCACCCAACAGGGCTGATTTGGGGGTCATCTAGAACTCCGGAGAGAAAGTCCCCAGGGTGCCTAATCTCAATGTCACAAAGCCCCAAGGGTCTGTTACTGACCACAGCAGCTGTACCAGCTTCAGCCCCACTCTGGGACAACAGGACTGATAAACTCAGATGGCAGCATGCAGGGCAGGACTCTGGGGGCACAGCCGGGCTGGGTTGGAAAGCCAAGCTATACTCAGTGGGCTGAAGGGCAGCCGAAAGGTAGCACGGGATGGAATACCAACCCACTCGAATCCCTCTTGTGATTCCAGGGATGGGGAGCATATCCAGACAGGTTTCTTCTCCCACCCCAATGAGGACACCCCAAGGGCAGCTGCACAACCCCAAGAGACCTGCTCTACAGCCTAGCCCCACCTCTTGGCCCTGGCTGTTGGTAACTGTCCAAGGAGAAGAGAGAGCAAGAAGTCCATCTACTTGTGTGTGTCCAGCAGGCAGGCCCTCTGGCAGCTTCCATCCCCATAACAACTGCCTTAAGGTCAGGGTCAGCCTTTAACTGTGGAGCCAGGGTCTAGCCCACAAGTTCCTGCCATCAAATCCTCCCACTGGCCAAATTTCTAGGCATGCCTAGACCTGTTTGAACTCTCAGCAGGTACAGAGTTCAGGCCTACCTCCCCCACTCCCCTCACACCCACTACTTATGAATTAGAATCCCAAATAATAATATCTTCTATGTGTGAGGTGCTTAGCACTCCCCAACACACTTTTCATATCCTGAATGTATTGGTTAGGATTTTTAGTTATAAGCAAAAGTTACTAATTTTAACTGATGTGCACAGTAAAGAACATAAATTAAAAGATAGTGAGTAGTTCACAAAATCTCCAAGACAGTAGAACATCAGGCTTAGAAGCACACAGTCAGAAACAATGCCCTAAACCCCAATTCAGCAGTAGTCTTAGAAGACATCATTGTGACCCCTGAGTCTGGAATCCACCCCTGCCACCTACACCACAGATATCCACAACCTGCGAGTTGCGGAAAACTGCTGTCACTGGAAACTCAGATTGTACCCATCAAATTGCTGGAAAGTTTGCAGAGCAGACCCTACTCCTTTGCCAT
The DNA here is from genome assembly GCF_902655055.1 of Lutra lutra. Taxonomy (NCBI): domain Eukaryota; kingdom Metazoa; phylum Chordata; class Mammalia; order Carnivora; family Mustelidae; genus Lutra; species Lutra lutra. The sequence goes on from NC_062294.1 coordinate 17,410,781, forward strand.
CACTGGCTTCCAATTCAAAATCAGTGAGGTGTGGCATAAAGAGGGGGCCTGTCTGACAGGAGAAGCCTGAGCCTCAAGCAGATGTCCATGCCTTAGCTGTAAAGGAAGATGCCTCCACCTTATGAGGCATAAGATTCCTCAAGCATAGGGAGGAGGCTCAGATGTCAGGCAGCCAAAGTGAGTGACAAATGTCCAACTTTGCATTATACTCAATCATCACACCGACACATGAAGTTGTCAGAATGACTCTTATTATCCCAATTTTAGACAGCAGGAGTGTGACCCAGGCAGCTTCCCTACCAATACACAGATATAAAACAGGGAGAAAATTATCAAAGCCTTGTTTTCAGGTTTAAAAGATCAACTGCAGAAGTGGGAGGTAAGGAACTAGGTTGGGCTACAGGTCACTTAAAGAAGGTCTTACAATCTCAGCCAATTTTAAACTTCATATGAACCAGCTGCTGAGGCTGATGACATACCACTGTAGACACTTATGGGTGGGACAGTGCCTTGGCCTCTGGGCCTGCCAGACTTACCTGGGATTGAACATTCTAGTCTGGCCACATATTTGCAGAGATGGGCAGCCAAGGAAGAGAGTTTCTGTACCATCTGGTGGGTGGGCTCTGCTGCTTCACGAACAGAACTGGGGTCATGTGGGAGACATTGGGACCCATTGCCACCTCAACACCTGTAGAGCCTGGCAAAAACAAGACAGATGTCCCCATGAGACTGTAAAGTCACCATTGCCAGGGATATGCAAACAGGCTGGAGAGTTGAGCGAGATGATGACTGAAATCTCTTGCAACTCTAAGATGTTATAAGCCTCCAATGTGTGCTTAATATCAGGCATGATCCCCAAGATAGGACAATGGCCCTCCAAGAACCTCCTAGGGACCTAGCAAATTAGCCAATGATAGAAGGAAGGAAGGAAGGAAGGAAGGAAGGAAGGAAGGAAGGAAGGAAGGGAGGGAGGGAGGGAAGAAGGGAGGAGGGAAAGAAGGGAGAAAGGGAGGCAGGGAAGAAGAGACAAAGAAAGAAAAAATGGGCACTTTTACTAATATCAATTACATGCAAAAATAAAAAGAATCATTTTATACATTAGGCAAAACAGAAATGTCTAATGGGGAGAGCCTGTGATAAAGCTGGAACATTCATACTGGTGACGGGGTAAAATAGGTACCACTTTTTTGGAAATCAATGTGGCAAAGAGTATCAAAACACCAAAATTAGTTTTAACCCTTCAATTCAGTAACTGTTCACTTAGGAATTTACCTTAAGGAACAATTTGAAGGTAACTGCTATAAACTTGGAAATACTCATTATATCATTTTAATAATAAACAGTAAGCTTTAAACAGGGAGGAGATTAAGTACAGTATGGTTTTGAGGGACTATTAGGCAATCATTACAGATGGTGTTTATAAAGAATCTGCTCCTTGAGGGCAAGTCCTGCATCCTGTTTACCACTATAGATCCAGCTCTGTCTGGAACACAAAAACAGCTCATTAGATATTTGTTGAAAGAATAAATGAATGAACAATTGAAAAATGAGTTCAATCTTAACAAGAGAAAATGCTTATTATATTTTATGTTAAAAAAAGATCTCAAACATCTAAAACTATGATTTCCAGAATATGAAAGATATGCAAGGCTATATATATACACGTGTCCTACATGTAGACTGTAATGTGGAAAAACAAAAAGATGTTAGGATTATACTATATACTAGGGATGATGTGTTATTCTTTTATTTTTTTAATGATTTATTTATTTATTTACTTACTTACTTACTTATTTATCAGAGAGAGAAAGAGCGAGAGCGCAAACAGGGGGAGCAGCAGGCGGAGGGAGAAGCAGGTTCCCTGCCAAGCAAGGAGCCCAGTGTAGGCCTCGATCCCAGGATCCTGAGATCATGACCTGAGTGAAAGGCAGACACTTAACCAACTAATCCACCCAGATGTCCCAACATTGTTTTTTTTTTTTTAAGACAAAGATTGCTCAATGCAATTAACTGATTTTGTCATTTTTTTTCTTCAAAAGTCATGAAGATCGTTTTTCTCAATTAACATTAGGCACATTTCATATTCTATATTATCTCCCATAATTGTAAACTGAGCTGCTGTTTGGAAAATCTTAAAGCTGGCTGCTTATTTGACTTGTCTTACATAGCTCACATACAACACTCCTAAAGCATCACTCACAACCCAACAATACTGACAGGAGACCCTTGTGGAAAGTCTGCGTGTGCTGGCAAGATTATCCGAAAAACTAATAAAATCTTTGTAATCCTTTTCAAGGATGCAGAAAGGAAAATGGCTGCATTTCAAATTCATGGCATTTCAAAGGCATGAATTAAGCTCTAAGCTCTACATTTGAAAAAAAAAATCAACACAAGTTCTCTAATTTATGTTCTAAACTGAGAAAACAAATCGTTGCTAAGAAATGAAATTTGCAAAATTCTTAAACACATTTTCTAGTTGGTATGCACATACTCAAATCTACACACTATACCAAAATGTAAATTGCAGGAACTTGGTTGTTACAACTTCACCATGAAATCTAGAACTGTTTTATGATTTCGTTTATTCCTAGACATTCTGAGTTTTACGTATGTATAAAACTGATCACGTGTAGATGATGTTGAGATATTTCCATGAATATGTATAAGAAAGCTCATGACTCTTATGAGGGTAAGAGGGTTTTTTCTTGGCTCCACAACATCTTGATTTCTGTGACACTCATGTCAGAGGTCTCTGCACCCTCTCCCTCTTCCTTACCTGTTACCTTCCCACTCACTATACAGTTTGACACAGGGCTACTGGGGTTCCTCTCTCCTTCAAAGCATCCATCTTTCTGGGAGACCTGCTGATGACCTACAAAATTGCCTTTCAATGCTTTCCCCTGACAATTCTTTGTCCATTCCAACCACCCTGCTGGTGCCCTTGACCAGAGTTCCTTTCCTTCTACTCAGCACTGCCTGCCCTCCCTGCTCATCCTTCCCACCCATCACATCTATCTTCTCACTACACTGAGAACCCCACCCCTCTCATCTGCCCACTCTATCCTTGCTTAACCCCCTTCCTCTTGGCAGACCAGCACTTCTACCTCTCTTGTCAATATCTCCAACTTTCTTGCTTTTTGGCTTTCCAGCAAAGCCAAGACCTGGGTCAGCCTCACCAATAGCCTTCTCCATACCTATCTCAGGGCTGAGAGGAAGCTGAAGAAAGCCTACAACCCTACAAATTAGTTACCTACCACAAACCCATTGTCTTCAACCTCAGCAGGCCCTCACCACTGCTCTGTGGGGCCTGAGGGTTGCTATTGCTTTCCCTTCTGTTTTCCACAGCAGCTATATTGAACATTTTCACTCTTTTTTCCAAGCTTTCCATTCCATCCCATTTCGTTATGCTGAGCAGATATCCTTGTCTCTGACATCACATGAGAAATAATGGCCACTGGGCATGAAATGCCTCCCTTTCCTGAACCCACCTCCCAACTATCTACCTAGTGACCTACAACCTACCTGCATCTCCAACTCCCCTTCCCATATTAAAGGAAAAGTGGCCTGAGACTGCCTGAGACTGCCTCTGAACCCCACCACCTCCCACCCCCTTGCTGACCTCACTCTATCCTTCAACCCTTCCCTTCCTTTATCCTCAACTGCCCCTCTACTGGCTTTTCCCCCATCAGCATTTTTGAATGTCCTTAATCTCTCCCAATTTAAAACAAAATTGTCTCTCGACTCGACATCCTTTCTGGTTTTCTCCCTCCTCCCCTTCAAAACCATTCCCAAGGGGCACCTGGGTGGCTCAGTCATTAAGTGTTTGCCTTCAGCTCAGCTCATGATCCCAGGGTCCTAGGATCAAGCCCCATATCGGGCTCCCTCCTCAGTGGGAAGCCTGCTTCTCCCTCTCCCACATCCTCTGCTTGTGTTCCCTTTGTCTTCCCTCTCGCTGTGTCTCTCTCTGTCAAATAAATAAATAAAATCTTTTTTTTTTTTTTATTCCCCAAGAGTTAGCTACACTGGTATTTCCCAAGGGATTCTGGTTTTCTCACTGACCCTCTCTAGTGAAGAATTTCATCCATTCCCATGACTTCAATTATGATGTATATGCTCATAAGTTGATAACTTAAGATTCTTTTTCTGGATCACATCTCTCAAGGATGACAGGCTCTCAGGATCTTTTTGGTCTTAGTAATAGTCCTTCTGGTTATCTCTTCTCTGGCCATGAATTTCCAAATATTAAGGCATTCTCCCAAGCCAAGCTCCAAATCACCTACTGGACATCTCACCTGGATGTCTCCTGCTCACCTGAAACCCACCCGCTCTTTAACTATTCTTCACCTCAGGGGAAAATACCACCATCCATCCACCCAGTTTCCCAAGACAGACATCTGGGAATCATCCTTGACTCACCACTCTCCTCTGTGCCCTCAGCTTATCACTCACAAAGTTCTCTGACTATTTACCTCCTTAATACATCTCAGATCTGCCCTCTCTTTTCTACCTTCATAGATTCTGTGCTGGGTCACCACAGCAGCTTCTAAACTACATCCTAGCCTCATCTTCTGTCCATTCTCCACATGGGCCCTAGACCTTTTCAAAATGCATCTCTCCTTAAAAACTTTCATTATTTTTAGAATAAAGCTATAGGATACTAGCCTAGTATACTACAACAATACTAGGCTCTTCAACACTCAGCCCTGGCTAATCACTCAAACCCCACATCTGAGATTCAACATTCCAGTTAATCCCCTCATTACTTAATTAAAAGACTTATGGAACTTCACTTTCTTTCCCCCTTTAACAAGGTAGGAGACTAACTTAATGTTCCCCTGGAATCCTGTATAACTCTAACTTCCAAGCAGCTAGAATTCCATTCTCTTAGAATTCCATTCTTCTCTCTGCTCTAAAGCCACCCTTCAAAAAACGATGAAACAAATATATTGAGCATATGCCTGACCAAAATGATACAACGAATATGAGAATGGAAATTTGAACCCAGATTACCCAGGACATTACCTCATGCTTGTTTATTCACAGTAAAACCAATTTCTTTTTTTTTTTTAAGATTTTATTTATTTATTTGACGAGAGAGATCACAAGTAGGCAGAGAAGCAGGCAGAGAGAGAGGAGGAAGCAAGCTCCCTGCTGAGCAGAGAGCCCGATGCGGGGCTCGATCCCAGGACCCTGGGATCATGACCCGAGCCGAAAGCAGAGGCCCCAACCCACTGAGCCACCCAGGCACCCCAGTAAAACCAATTTCTGATAATCCAAGATGAAGCACATTTGTTAAAATGCCTAATTTTGTGAAGTGCTTTACATAAGGCATTTCACTTACCTATTACAACATAGTCAAATAAAGCAAATTACACATCTGAAAATGTAGTTTGTGCAAGGTCACATAGCTAGTAAATGGGTTTGGATTCCCCCACCTCTATCTTATTAGCGGCTCCCTAACACCAATAAGTAGCATTTTACAACTGAAGAATCAGGTCCAGCCCAGGGTCACACATCTAATCATAGCCAAAGTCAGAATTAGAACCCAGCTTTCCTTACTCTTTCCTTACTCTACTTGGCTGGACCAATGTTACTTTAGTTCCTGCTTTCTGGAAGAATCATGGTACCCTGGCTTTCTCACTATTTGCAACAGTAAGTGCTAAGGTGACCTTCAGAGTTTCAAGTGTAGCTCCAGGCAGTCTTCTCAGCTAGCCTTCGGTTGATACTCTGCCGAAGTTCTGTTGATGCCCACCCTGTGGTCTAGTCTTCTCCCACCTGTTTTCCAACAACCTCTACTCTCACTGCATCCACAGAATTATACACTCTTTGTCAGCACAAATTCCATTTCCCCCTGCCTCCTTATAGTTTTCTCATCTTCAGTAATGAGGCCTCATCTGTTTACCCAGCTTTGGTGGCCTTCCCTCATGGTTTAGCCTGGATCAAAGCCTCTTTGCCATGCCTCTTAGACTTTCTGTTAGTTCTTCCCCAAATATAATCCCTTTGACTCATTCCCCCATCCTAGTCTTCCCTCTGTGGATGTCATCAACTCAAGGATGACAGGGTTTATTTTCTTCAGGATCTGTCTCTTTGGTTTGAATCAGGTTCTGGGTAAGAGTCGCCCTGGTCATTTCTTTGGCCATGAATTAATTATACCCATATATTAAGGAATTCTCCCAAGAATGCTTTAGCTGAAATCCACCCAAAAGTCTGGATGGGGTGACATATGAAGCATGTGTGGGATTAATTGGACCATCTGGCCAACACCAGAGCCCTGAGTGGGAAAAGATCCAGAAAAATAACAATAACAACAAAACAACAACAAAACATTAACTAGCAAGGGGGGACATCACCACCAGGGCCCTATGATGCTGAGCAGAGAACTGAAAGAAGGGCAGGGATCTCAGACTGTCATTACTACATAACTGACAGGGGCAGAAGATCCTTCTCAGAAAGGGAGTGGGAGGTAGGGAATTTAGGCACAGAAAGGAGAAGGGCAAACAGCTAGAAATAGAGGAACATGAAGAACTGATGACATTTAGGGAGAATTGACAAGACTTCCAAGTAATGATTGGCACGAATCTATCAATCCCTAGCGTCACAGGATTGTTAAGGGCTCCCAAAGCATTCAAGCAAAATTCCAATCCACTGTATGAATGGCATAAACATTTCCTCACTGGGGTGTCATCCCTCCAGTTGGACGCTTTCAGCAATGGGAAATGTGCAACCTTAGGAGTAAAATTCAATTACCGTTCAATTGACCTCTGTCCTGCAGATCTTACAATCTAATGTGGAAGATGGATACATAAACACGCAAGTAGAATAGAGGAAGTAGAGGACGCGGCTCACACAAAAGATGGGGTACCTAATATGGAGTGGGCATCTAGGAAGGCTTCAGGGACAAGGCAACGTTTAAGCTGGGGCTTGAAAAGTGTGAAGGGTGAGTCGAGTACAAGGATGGAAGGAACTACCACAGCTAGAGAAAATGGGTGGTTAAAGCCTCTCAGCTACCAAAGAAGTTCAGAATGTTGCAAGAACAAGGGGGTCACCAGATTTAGAAGGGCTTTTAGAGCAATGTTGAGAGGCGTGTGGGCTCAGTTCCACAGGCAATGGGAAGCCTGAGTAGCGCCCTCTGGCTACCATGCGGGAAATGCTGCCGTATCAGGGCTGGTGTACTGAGGCGAAGAATCCGGGAGGGGAAGACTGGGTAAGAAGGCCTCCTTGACGGCTCAAGGGATATGACCTAAAGTAAAGCGCTCCTCTATGATAAATCGAGACAAATATAAAGCGATAAAGTCCGAAGGTCACACTCTGAAGCCACAGGTCTCCTCCGTCCTCTCTCACCTTTGCTGGGCAAACCAAAGCGGCTCGACCTCGGTTTGCCCCATCACTGCGGACTGTGGGCAGGGGTACGGATCCACGCCCTTCTTCTCAGATAGGAAAACTGAGGCCCAGAGTCCTGTGGTGGGTATCGAGGAGAAAAAAAAAATCGAAACGCCCTCCCAAGAGGTTGTCCGAAGTCACGCACAATCCGAGGGTACCGCGGCCTGCCCCATTTCTCTGTCAGCCATCCCCAACCAGCCGCCTTTGCTATGGAAACAGTTCTCCCGCCCTCCTCAGCGCCTCGGTTTCTTCATGCATCCTGGGAAATGCAGTCCACCTTCGGTTACCCACCGCGGTAAGCCCCCTCCGCGTTCTTAAAGGACTACGAGTTCCAGAGGGCTGTGGGAAAACTCCGGCAGTCTCAGCGGGACGCGGTCACGACCAAGAGTCGGAGAACCCAGCTGGCTGGGGGGAAGAGAGAGGAGAAGGCACCCCCACCCTAGTGGGCGGCCTCCTGGGCGGGGCTAGTATCGCCATTGGCTACGGCGGGGCAGGGGAGGCGGAGTCAGCGGAATGAGGCGCGGAGCTGTTCGCCGCTCCAGGTGCTGAGTCCGAGGGAGCCTCCGGACACGAGAGCCGCGGTCTCTGTTGCCGCCGCTGCCGCCGCCGCCAGCACCGCGAGAGCCACCGCGGGAGCCACCGCGGGAAAGCCGGGGCAGTGAGGAGCCCGGAGGAGCTGGTTGCGCTACCGAGCGCTGACAGCCCTCCCTCCTCTTTGAGGTCGGTGCTGCTGGGTTCGCTTTTGTTTTATGGAGGAGGGGAGTGAATTGAGATATGAGGGGGCCTGGGGAGTTAATGGGACCTCTCCTCACCACCTACAAGACCATCTGTCCCGCAGAGCTGCTGACTCTTCGAGGGCCTCCCTGTAGCCCAGCGCCTGAAGTCAAAGCAGCTTGGGTTAGTTTTTGTTTTATGGTGGAGAGGCAGTGCGAGAGAGTGTGTGAGGGGCAAAGGCTGGGGGGAACCCCCCCCTCCCCGCTACTGAGAGAGCGTTGAGGAGCCAGGAGCCTTCCCCCACCCCCGTGCCTGAAAACGAGGCTGCTTGGATTATTGAGAATGGGAGGGAGTGTTACGGGATGAAAGGTTCAGAGGCAGGGAGACCCTTCCCCATAACACCTGTACTGCTTGAGGTTACAAAGGGAGTCTGGGTGTGATGGATGAGACCGGGGGACTCCTCCTCCTCTGCCCAGACCTCCTGAGCTTATTGAGGAGGGGCTGTTTGGGATGTCAGAAAGATCCTTTCCGTGCCCACCCCTTTCCTGAAACCTAGGTTTTTGTGAAGAGGAGAAACGGGATGGTGATGGAGACAGGGGACTCTTCCCCCTCCCACTTGGACCCGCCTAGGTTATTGGGGGGAGGGGTTGGGATGTGAGGAGCTAAAAACGGGAGACCCCTCCCCACCGTGCTTGAAGTCGCCGGCACAGGACGGTACTGACGGATTCTTGGGGCTTCTCCATGCTCAGGGCCCCTCGCCTGCGGTCCGAGTGGCTTGGGTGTGGATGTGCGGTGGGGGAAAGTAAGAGGGGTGGAGGGAATCCTCCCGACCTCTCCCTACCTGAGCCTTACCTCCTAGGCCCTCTCTACCTGGATCCAGGCCAGGGGCCAAAAGTGGAGACGACCCTCCCTGCCCCGCCCCGTCCCGCCCCGCCCGGCGACCCGGCTCCTGCACCGCGGCCGCCAGACGCGGATGGGCATGTGCGGGCGGGACGGGGTGGGTCCCTTCTCTAGCAGTCCGAAGCTCGGGGCAGATGCCCCATGAGCCTCTAGACCTTTGGGGCTGCTAGGTCTCACGCTGGGAGCGCCCCAGATCTGGCTACCGAAACCTGCTTCCAGGGCGCGCGGCGGCCGCTTAGGGAACCGTGCTTTTGCGCTCTGCCCAAGCATCCTCCGTAGGACAAAGCGGCGGTCGCAGCACTGGCGGGCCTGCGCCACCCGCTGGGCGGGGGGCGCGGCCAGGGAAGGGGGGGCTCCGGGCGCGGCGCGGAGAGCTTCCGCGGAAACATGCCAGGAGCCGGGAGGGAGACAAAGCGCGCTCGCTCGCTCCTCTCGGGCCTGCGCGAGCCGGGATGGAAAATCCCGAGGGAGGAGGCGGCTGCGCCCTGGCTGGGTACTATGCCCCGCACCCTTCTTTCCGGCACACCACCCCCTACGCCGGCCCGGCACCCCAGGATGCCGGGTGTGCGGTGGTAATCAGGGTCCCTTCTGAGGGACATTCAAGACCTGTGACCACGAGGACACGGACAGGCCGGGGGCTCCACCTGGAGGGGAGGGTCCCAGGATTCAGGAGACCTAAGTGGACACGGTCTGGAGGGGCATCCTGACTGGATGATGCCCCCACGCCCCATCAACCATGTTAGGTCAAGTTTGATTCCGAGGTTTGAGTGTGTTTGTGTCACCATGTGTTTGCATGGGTGATGATGTGGGTCAGAGTGTGTGAATGTGTATGACTGGGTGAATGTGCCCGTGTGTGCTCCAGTGTTCATGTGTGTGTCATGGTGAGCTTGTGAATCTAGATGTGTGTGCCTGTGAGAAGAGGAACCACTTACTGCTGACCTTAGATGTTGGGGGTGGGGCAGGGTGGTAGCCCCTTCCACTCTAAAGCCACAGTAATAGTCTAGGGCCCCAGTGGGTGCCCTAGGGATGAGGGTAGCTTCAGGCTGCCTTGGGCCTAGCCTGCATACTTGGGTGTGGCCTAGAAGATAGGACCTCACAAGTATGTGGAGCCCTCCTCAGCCTTTCTGGGGTCTCAGGTCTGACCCTAACATCTAGTACCACTGCCCGGCCCTTCCCATCCCTCAGAAACCTTAACCTGCTGTAATGGGCTGCCCTGGGGCCCAGAATTCCACCCCACCCCTCCACATGGGCTTCTAGGTGGGGCTTGGGGTGCTCATCATCACAGTCCCTTATGATGTGGGTGACAGATTTTGTGGCAAGGCAAATTTTGTCAATTTGGCCTTCATGTCTGGAAGGGACATATACCTGGGGCTGCTGGTCAGTGGCAAGTGACCTCTCAGTAATACAAGGTATACTCACAGAACACAGGTGAGACACAGAGATACCACTATGAGGCAACACCCCTAGAGGATAAGGACAGCCCTCCCAGACAAACCCATTCCCAGCAAGTGACCTCAATTTCATACTACTTTTATAGCAAAGGTGTTGTGTGGCTTTGAGACAATCCCCACCAGAGAACCCCTTCCCATAGGATGAGGGGCTAGACCATTGTCAGTGGAACCATAGGAAGAGCAGTTACCAGACTGTAGAGCCACCATCCAGCCCAGCCCTGCCTGGTCCAGTCTCTGCAAGTATCCACTGCCAGTACCCACAGCGACCTCTACTGGGAAAAGTAGTAATTTTACAACTAACGCTCCTCCATAGTGTGGAGGTTCAGGGTGGGTATGGGCAATGTCAGGTAAAAACCACAAACCCTTTTATTTTGGGGCTCCTTGTCTGCCCTTGGAATCCTAGGTTGATGTTCTTGATGGCAGTTCCTTCAAACTAGTTCAAGCAGTAGAACTCCACTGCCCTTGCCCATATAGAAATATTTAAGGGGATACCTGGGTGTCTCAGTGCATTAAGCATCTGCTTTTGGCTCAGGTCACCATCCCAGGGTCCTGGAATTGAACCCCACGCAGGGAGCCTGCTTCTCCCTCTCCCTCTCCCCTTGCTTGTGCTCTCTCATTTTCATGTTTGCTCTCTCTCTGTCAAATAAATCAATAAAATATATTTTTTTTAAGAAGGGGAAAGAAGTATTTAAAGAAAGCCAAAATGTCTTTGTCCAAGTTTCTGTCCAGGGGTGGACCTCAAATCTGTTTATGAGGAAAATGTGTAGAAAATACTTACCAAGCTCAGGGTGTTTTAGGCATCTCTCATCTCTTCCTCTCTCACTATGATTCCCACCCCCTTTTCTTATTGTAGTTTATCCTCCTCTCTTCCTCATTATCAGTCAATAACATATTTTCAAAGATAAGCCTTCTTTTACTGGTTGACAGTATGGCCCAGAAAATGCAGAACTCAGGAGGCTATTACTAAGTGCACAGGACTGGCAAACACTGGCTCTTCTAGACCTAGCGACGGGAGTAGGAAAGATGGATGAAACATGCTCTGTCTTAAATCCTCATCTGGTGATGTGTGTCTCTTCTCCCAGAATTGCTCTGAAGGGATTTCACACAGCCGCAAAATCTTTAGAGCTCCTCAAAGGAAAGGCGGTATTTAAATACCTGGTATTGTTCCTACTTTGGCATCCATGTGATATGCATTGAACTATGTGACTCAGTATCATAAAGTAAAAATAGGACTTAATCTCTTCCTTGCCTGTTCAGAAGGTGACTGCATATATGTGTTGTGTTCTGCATTAGAGAGTGAAAAGCTAAATTATCTCATAAATTGAACCACCTGCTTATTCTGATTAGAGAATGGTGCTTAACATCACCTACAGGCAATAACATTATTTTATGTTTCTTTTAATTCATACCTGAATCTCTTTGTCTTGTAAAACCTTTCTTCATGCTCATACATTATTACTTTCACTTGAAGTTAATCAAGACTGTTTAATCCTTGTACAGAAGCCAAACAAATTAAATATCAGCAGATACAGGAAGATGTGGGTGGTGTTTCTGTTCTTGGGCTCAAAAAAATCCTTGGAGTTCACAGGAGAGACGGAAAGGGGGTGAAGATTTAGTAAATCTTATGGGTGTAGTTAACAGGTTTCTGAGGAGATGCTCCTCAGAATTTCTCCAGGAGAGCTGGTTGTGTTGAAGAATCTGAGGATGCAAGAAAATAGCATGCATGCTGGGAGTGAGAATGAAGCCCTTGGGATTCCTAAATCCAAGCACTAATGCAGTCTTTCTGAGGAAATCCCCCAAATCCCTGCCATTGCTTTAAGCTGCCTGCAGGCACAAAGGAGAGGAGCTGTCCAAGGTTCTGGAGCACTAGTCAACCCCTCCACTGGGAAGGCAGGATTTAGGGCATGGAGTAGAAGAAAGCTCAGAGGACCATGGCCTCTGTGAGGATTTCCCCAAAGCTCATCCCAGAAAGAAAGAGGAAGAAACAGAGCTGTAGAGGCCTTTATTGCATCGCTTCAAATGAACCCACCAGCAAACCCTATTTAAAGAATTACAAGCTAATAATAAGAGGAAACATTTCTGAGTCAGGCTTTTCACATGTGAGAATGGATTTAATCCTCACAGTCCTATGAGGTAGGTGGTGGTGGTGTTTCCACTTTCAAGATGAGGAAATAAAGCTTGGAGAGGAAAAAGGCTTGCCCATGCTTACAGAGATCAGAAGGAACAGAGTTTAGATTCCAACCCGGATCTCTGAAACTCCAGAGCCTCCTCTTACCACTATTTTTTCCTATTGCTATTGTTGAAGCCAAGTTGAAGTTTTAAACTGTCCTATATGAGATTCTAACGAAGTTTTAGAGGAATGGATTGGGGACCAACAAAGATTCAGAATAAGCCATAAAGAGTCCTTTCGAATGCATCAAGGATATTATCACAATACTTTACGTATTATCCTGACACAAGGATACCTGCACTTGATCACCAAGGAGGAGAAAGGGGAGTATAATGACCCTCATGGCCAGCATCCCAGGGTTTTCTTTCCAGAGTGGAAGAATTTCACAAGAAGCCAATCAAGGATGGCAGCAAAATGTATTTTTAATAATCTGCAAGAATGGGGGAACAGTGAGGAGGCTGATACTATTTCACAGAGTACATGTAGAGCCAAAGAAATAGGGCTTATCTTTATTTGCTACAGTCCTGTTCCAGTGCTGAGGGACACTTGGATATAAAAGACTCCTTCTCCCTATTGCCAGTCTCACGTTTTTAACAGCAAAGTCTCTAACACCAGAAGAAAAGTTTGCATTGTTGTGAGCTGCAGCTAATCTCAGGGATTCATCACATTCCTGCCCTCATGTCATCATAACCATTGTTCTGCCTTCATATGTTGCTTCAGGACTCCTGCAGGTAGGCAGGTTTGAGGCTTGGTATGCTTTAGGCCACATGTCCTATGGTCCTGCCAGGGTGGTAATGCCAACTTTCCCAGTCTTGCCACACACACAAGAGTCCTGTGCCTGAGAACTCCCCATTTAGTAGCTCTTGTTTAGGTGTCTAAAGAGATGAGAGGAGGAATAGACTTGCTTTTTCTCTTCTCTCGATCTCAGTCTGCACAATGCACAGGTAGGGGGCCTCACCTTTTAAGAAAATGCCTCGTATCAGGCTGGGCCTCCAATCCATTTTGAGTAATTCCTTCCCCCTTCTAGGTTGGGGCTTTGCAAGACATCAGATGCATGGAACAAGGCTGCTATTGCTTTTCCTGAGGGCACTTGGAGGCCAAGGACCTGGGTCCCCATCTGGGTCTGCTCTGACTCATATGACTGCAGACAGATTTGATTGTTTTCTTATTTAGAGTCATTAATTAACTCTCTTCAACATCAGAACAGCATGTATTAAGAGGAAAGCTATTTGCAGGGGTCTCTAGGAAGCCATGCCTACAGCTGAGCACCATCTCCTTTGCTAACAGGATCAGGAAGTGGCTTTAATTCTGGCTTTGGCCCTTCAGAAAACTTTGATCATCAAGACTTTATGCCAATATGAGAAAGGAAATAAAAGTGTAATTAATTATTAAGGCTGCTATAGGCATTCTGGCAAAAACTGGGAAACTCACAGCTCCCTCAAAGAACAGGATTTTTATTCATTCAACAAACATTCCTGTGTCTGCAATGTGCCAGGCACAGAGCTGGGCATAGCGAATGTAGTCCCCAACTTGGGATAAGCTCTTTCATACATGAATCTTGAATGGAAAGTGGAAACAGATGCAGAACCCCTGACAAGCAGAAAGACTTTTTAGAAATGGGAAGAACCTTAATAATCATAAACCATCATCTCTTCTTTAACGTGAGGAAAGAGGCTGAAGGAAATTGAGGTTTGCCACTGGTCCCACACAGCCCAGTAGTGGCAAAGATGAGGATTAGAACCCAGGTTTTAGTAATTTAAATTTAGTAATCCCAGGTTTGGTAATTTAGTAATTCCTAAATTCTCTCCACTGTACTCAACTGATGCTCTGCCCACCAAATTATCCAAAGGGTATGTTTTCATTAACATAGGCTTCTTGGGTCTTTTTTTTTTTAAGATTTTATTTATTTATTTGACAGAGATCACAAGTAGACAGGCAGGCAGAGAGAGAGGAAGGGAAGCAGGCTCCCTGCTGAGCAGAGAGCCTGATGCAGGGCTCCATCCCAGGACCCTGGGATCATGACCTGAGCCGAAAGCAGAGGCTTTAACCCACTGAGCCACCCAGGCCCCCCTTGGGTCTAATCTTAATGCAAAACTTAAAGTGGAAACAGAAACAAATCATAGATGAAATATGGAAAGAAGAATGCCCATTTATATCCATGTTATTCAAGCCACAAGTAGCTATTGAGCACTTGAAATGTGGCTAATCTAAACTGAAATGAACTGTAAGTATAAAATATACACCCAATTTTGAAAAATTAGTATGAAAAAGAATATAAAATAGCCCATTAATAATGAGAACATTATAAGTTGAAATAATATTTTGGATATATTGGGTTAAATAAAATATATTAAAATTAGTTTCACTTGTTTTTACCTTTTTAATGTGTCTACTAGAAAATATAATTATATATGTGGCTTGCCTTTATAGCTTATATTTCTACTGAATGACACTGTTCTAGAGTGCTTCCACTTCTGAGGAAATATTCTTTACAAACTAAGTCATTTAGCAAAGTAGGTTCTATATCAGTCAGCCTGAGATAAATACTAGCTCTTCCCCTTGGGCTGTGTGACCTTGGACAAATTGATCAGTCTTTCTGTGCTTCCATTTCCTCACCAGTAAAATGAGGATGGTAACAGAGCCTACCTCCTTGATTGAGTAAAATCACTTAGAACAGTGGCTGATACGTAGTGAGTGCTCAGTTAATATTAGCTATTGTTACTATCAGAAGGGGCGTATAGAATCTTATAAGACAGGGACAACAGGAAGGAGAACAAGCAAACAATTTTCAGATAAATGAAGGAAAAGATTTACTACTAGTTAAAACATGATTGAAAATACTTGCACAAAAAAAAGAAAAGAAAATACTTGCTCAGGATAAGCTCATGAATTATCTTGATGTGGCCCCAATTTTCTGGCAGATGATGAAACTGAGGAAAGATTTCAAGCCATTTAAATAAGCATACAATGGATAAACAAATAAGCTAACTGCATTATGCACAGGTCTTGACCCCTGCTAAATGAGCTGAGGAAGAAGATGATCAAAGTACACTTATAACAGATGACCCAAGAGCTCTAATTCTCTTTGACTCCAAGATTCCTCAGGGAAATATAAGCCTTAAGCTCTACGAGAAAGAGCCTGGATGGTAATCAGGCGTATGTGAGGTCAAAGCCACTCTGCTATCCATTGGCCGTGATCAAGACGCTGTCGTGGCACCTTGTTGGCTCAGCTGGTGGAGTGTGCAGCTCTTGATCTCAGGGTTGTGATTTCAAGCCTCACTTTGGGTGTTAAAAATAAAATCTTAAAAAAATAATAAAAGACTGTCAGTTGTCTGCTCTATAAAATGGAGCTAACACCACCTCTCTTGCAGGTTGTGGTGAGGACCAAATCAGATAATGCAAATGAAATACCTCATACATAGTAGATACTCAAAAAATGGTAGCTTTCATGAAATGGAATTCAGATGTTCTTTAATAGGAAACTTTTGGTTAATTAGATAATTTTCTGTAGAGAATCTCCATGGTCTTTTCTACATTTTCACTACCCCATTCCCCATCTTTGCTTGGTCCCTGAGGAGGGTGAAAGGACAGTTTCATCTGATTGCGTCTACACCAAAATGTAGGTTCTCCATAACTTTGGGCATCCTACACAATCTTTCATATTCTTCTCTCTGTTCCATTAACACATGTGAGGTTTCTTTCCTGGGATGGTAAAGCAAGCAGCAAAATGGCCATTGTTCTCTACCATATTTATCCTGAAGTTCTGACATTCTGACCTTAGTATTTAGAGCAGTTTACATGCAGCTTTGCTTTGAAAATAAATGGGACAGGGGCGCGTGGGTGGCTCAGTGGGTTAAAGCCTCTGCCTTCGGCTCAGGTCATGATCCTAGGGTCTTGGGATCGAGCCCCACATCCGGCTCTCTACTCAGCAGGGAGCCTGCTTCCCTTCCTCTCTCTCTGTCTGCCTCTCTGCCTACTTGTGATCTCTGTCAAATAAATAAATAAAATCTTTTTAAAAAAGTAAAAATAAATGGGACATAAATCTAGAAACCATAGTCCCAGGAGAACCATGTTCTCCTGGCTCGGAGAGCAGGCTCTGGGTCCACTTGCTGTACAGTTCTGAGGGAGAACATTGTTGCTGTCCTTGAATACCTATTACTCTTCCAAAAATTTGCTTTCTGGACCAAAGAAATGTATGTTAAGCTCAGTGAAGATTTACGTCAACAGAGCATGTCAGACTCTAGAGAAAACACTCAGACTAGTTACATAGCAAACGTGGGGATCCCTAGAAGTATTTTGGGAGGAGAGCAACATAATCAGATGTCCAGGGTCAAAGTGGTGGGGTACTGAGGTGGGGAAGATCCTGGAGACAGGCTCACTCATGGTTCTGTTGAGAGACCCATGATTTTCAGGGACCTAAGTCCCCCTACTATGTTCTCTTGGGATAAGTTCTGATCTTAAAATGCATTTTCCCCATCCATTCCCTCTCGTTCACTCAACAAACACAGAATGATGCATTTCGATAAACCTTGCTCTGCAAGAGCCCAGGGTCTGGCTGAGGAGAAGAAAGAGGCCAATGTGCAGAGGAAACCAAGGAAGAAGGGCTGAAGTAAGCACAAGAGGTCTGATTAAGACACGTTGGCTATGGCAGTTGGCTAAAGCTATGGATCCCAGCCAGAAGGACCTGAATCCGAATTTCAGCTTCACCACCAGTGTGTAGCCTCAGGGAAGTGCTTTAACCTTTCTGAGCCTCATTTTTTTTTTTTTTCATCTGGGGCAATAAAACCTACTTTCCCTGGGCTGTTATGGCCATTACATGACAACTTATATGAAAGTTCTTTGAGTAATACTAACCTTCCTTTATTGAATGCTTACAGTACATCAGGCATTGTGCTCAGCACTTTATATGCACAAGAGGGATACCATTATTATCCCTATTTTATAGCTGAGGAAAGCAATGCTCAGGTACTTTAACTTGCCCAAGGTCATACAAGCAGTAAGAAGTGGGACCAGGACCCCAACCCAGGGGTTTTGACTGCAAAACTTTCTCTTAACACTGTGATCACTGCCTCCCTGGTTCAAGGTTGGCAGGAACCCAGTGACTATTATTTTGAAAGAGGGCAAGTTGATTCATTGATTAAATTGTGTAGAGGTCTTTTGCTTGGTCTTCCAGAGTGGATACAATATGGAGAGGCTCTGAGGGGTGAGTATAGTGAAGAAGGAAGGCAAGGAAAACTATGAGGCAATGAACAGGGCTGGGAATGCCCATGATGTGTTCTGGGGGCCCTGAAATGGAGAAGAGGTTTTCAGTAGGAAATAGATGTTTAGAAAGAAGGGTCTGGAAAGCCTTGGGTATCAGGCTAACAAGTGTTAGAAAACCAAAAAAGTTCATAGGCAAAAGAGGGGATGTGAAATCTGAAAGCACCGATTTGAAGCAGCTCACGGAATGTGGGCATACGGTTGCACTGTGGAGCGGGGGACCAAGCACGCCCAAAGCCAGTTTGTGGAGAGAGTGGCTGGACAGCACCACAGTCTGCACACCTAGCGTTGCTCTCTGCTTTCCAACAATGTGCACAGCCTCTTCTTTCATTTGGTCTTCACGAAAGCCCTAGGCAATAGAAGGGTGGGAGGTCTGCTACCAGCATCGCTGCCGGTGTCAAGTGGCAGACAGCATGGGCTCCCAGCAACACGGACACCAAGCACGGCTGCAGTGCTCAAACTCAGACACAAAGCTTAAGAGGACTTTTTCTGTGTGGGGGGAGGCAGAAGCCTTGCCCACTGGACTGAGTCCTTTTCTCTGTGCTCTGGGAAGCAGGCAGTGTTATCCTTTGGGCCATGGTTTCTCAGGGACACCCCTGCCTGGGTAGCTGCCTCCCAGGGTGACTGCTCTGAGGGCCTGAGTCAGGGTCATGGCAAATCCTGCAGTCCTTTTCAGATGCAGCACCTGCCAACCAGTGGCCCCCTCCCTAGCAGAGAGCTCATTTCACAAAAGGAAATTTTTCTGAATTTGCCATCGTGAATTCATGGTGCTTGTTTCTCTGTGAACTGCAGGGACTAGAAACCAGACCCCATTCTCCCGGGGGGCGGGAGTGTTAGAAGAAAAAGCTATCTTTTCTAATAGCTGCAGTCGCTGATGATCACCAGATTTCTCTCCCTGGCTACGCTTCTGAGAACAATGGAAAACAAAGGCAGGAAGGGAGAGGCCCCTGCAGTTCTGTGAAGGGTGTGAGACAATGGGGAGGGAACTACGGAGAGAGCCCCTCAGATGAGTAAAGGAGTTTTGATGTGCAAGATGATAGAAAATGAAAGAGACCATGATGCCACACTATGTTTTCTCTAGGAAGTCATGCTAGGGTTCCAGATGCCCTCCACAGTTCTGAGAGGATAAATAAAGAGGTCGGCAAGGCCACAGAGATTTTGACAAGTTATCCAGGAACAAGTGCCTAGGGATTTTAAACATATCATTAATGAGAAATGACAAACACTTGGTAATAGAATGTTAAAGGCTCCTGTGACCACCGACCCCAGTTAGGATTAATGTGTGTCAAACACCGAACACAACAGGGTAGAATGGTGACTTCTGAAGGAGAAAATCAAATTGGGAAATCAAAATGACAATAACAAAGGTATGGATGATTCCAGTGGTTGGGCATCAGAAAGTACACCTTTACCAGCCAGGTCCCTTTTATCTGATCATTCTGACCCCAGGGGTCAATTTTTAGATGTTCCTGTGATCAGCCCCCAGCTCGGGGCCTAGCACACAATAGGTGCTCAGCAAGGGTTCACAGCTTGCTCACTCCCACATTTAACACTACTGTGTGCTAAGCCTTGTGCCAGACACTGGAGAAATGGAAGTGAATGACACATGGTGCCTATCCTTAGCGGGTTAGTCAATTCTAAAACAGAACAGGTTGTGCACTGTAGGAAATGTGGAAATGAACGTGATCACCTCATGATGTTCCCTTCTAGGTGCTCCCTCAAACCTCTGGAATAAGGTACCCCAGTAGGTGTGAGCCAAACTGAGATCCTATATTGCCAACCTTATCTCCCATCAAGTCTGAGCAGGTCCCCCTGTAGCATCTGAGGTGGCAGCATGAAGGTGAAGGAGGCAGGGGCTGGTATATTCCAGAAATGTGTTGAATATACACAAAGTGAAAATATTTCTCCTTTATACGCTTCATTTGCAAGACCCACTCTTGAGACCTTTGCCTGCAATTAGAGCATGTGGCCACAAGGAGCGTCCATGAAGCTGTGTGGGCCAAGCAGCCAGGCTCCCCATGGGCATGGAATGCTGAACAAAATAGTTTTTCAGTTGCTAACCTTCAGAAGAACATAATTTTACATTAGTGGCTCATAAAAGGATTGCACATTTAATTGGACCAAACCACTGTAACCTATGTATAGTGAGTGGAATTAGGAATTCATCTGTATTCATTTAACAAAATTCATGTGTTTCCACTGTATACAAAGAGCAGCATGAAGTTTCCCGCCCTTCTGTACTGCCTCCTGCAAGGAGGACAAACACAGACAGGTAACTGCAGTGCAGCGAAGGAAGTGGTATAATGAGGGGATGAACAGAGAGTGCTAGCGGCACAGAGGAAGAGGGACTAACTGACAGGGAAGGGGGGGTGGTAACACACACTGACATGCATGCACACACGCACATGTCTGACCCAGATGTTAACACCTGAGCCAGAGTGTTTACACCAACACACATGGAAGTGTGGATATTTTGGGACACTGAAGAGAATTGGGATTGGCCTGTAGAGTGACCTTGGATATGTCATCTACACCGCTGGAGCTCAGTTTACCCATCTGGTCCTCCAAGGGCTTGGTAGTGGCCATTCTGACCAAGTAGGCCTGGAGTGGTGTAGAGATTACAGGGATGACCTTAATCTCAGTGGCCAAGGCCTGGACTTGTCCTAGCCCCAAGGCCTCCTGGGAACCTCCTTGTCTGACCCTCTTGATTCTGGCTGAAATACTCCAAGGGATTCCAGAGGATCAGCTGAGATGCTGGAACTTGCCATTAGTGATGGGTCAGCCTTTAGTGTCGGGCAGAAATGGTCTAGCTCTCCTAAGTCACAATTTGGCTTCTCCTCCATCCCCAGGAGCCAGGCGGGTCCCCTCACTCTACCCCTGTATGCGCTGCCCTGCCCCCTTCTCACCAGCAGGTGTGAGGCCACTGTTGGGAAAGCTTTGGCCTGGTTACACGCAGGATGGGAGCTGGCTGGCCAGCACGACCCGCCATCTCCAGGCCCTTCAAAAGATAAAGCCCTGCAGTAATTGTTTCACAATATACTCCCATGTCAAATCACCACGCTGTACACCTTATACTTGCATGTTATTTGTCAGTAATATCTAAATCAAGCTGGAAAAAAGAAAGAAAGAAAAGAAAAGCTTTGCTTGGCCTGTGTCTCCTCCCTCTGGAGACCTTCTTCAGCCCCGGCCCAGCCAGGGGCAGGCCGTTCTCCCCAGCCAGCCCCGCCCTGCCCTTCCCAGGCCCCACCCCTCCCCTGTCGGGGAATGTGGCTGTGAAAATGTCCTCCCCAGAACTGGCCCCTCTGTGTTGGGGATACAAAGGAGCAACTATCTTGCATAAATGAAAAAAAAGCCAGAGTGTTTAATTTAAGCAAGTTGTTAAAAGATTTTAATTGCCCCATAGAGAGAGTTTTAATATCAATACATTAAAGCAATACCTGGTTAAGAGAGTAGACAACACTGAAAAATCCCTCACTGAAATCCCTTTTACAAGTCTTTTTTTTTTTTTTTAAGATTTTATTTATTTGACACAGAGAGAGATCAGAAGTAGGCAGAGAGGCAGGCAGAGAGAGAGGAGGAAGCAGGCTCCCCTCCGAGCAGAGAGCCCGATGCGGGGCTCGATCCCAGGACCCTGGGATCATGACCTGAGCCAAAGGCAGAGGCTTTAACCCACTGAGCCACCCAGGCACCCCCCCTTTTACAAGTCTTAAAAAGCCTATTTTCAAATACTTCATGTGCCCAGGAAATCTCATGCTTAAGACTGGTAGGCTCTGAACCACCCCTGTAGGGCAGAGGCAAGACCCAGCCAGCTCCGGTCCCCCATCCACTCTCACTCCGGTCCTTCAGCCCTGGGACCCTCTCTCTGCAGAGAGCTCATCCCTGCCAGCTGGGACATCTGCTCAGGCTGCTTTGCTCAACTAAAGGCCAGCAGGCACCTCTTCCTGGGGCTCCTGCAGGCGGCAATGAGGACAGTCCTGGCCTTGCCCCCTCACCATCCCCAAACACACCTGCCCCCTGGCTGGGGCCTGGATGGTCCCTTCATCTTGCAGGATGGTCTCCCAGGCAGGACTGGGCACCCAGGCAGGACCCCCTTTCTGGAGTGAGCAAAAAAGGAAAAAACTACAGAGGGCCTTTAAAACCATTCTGCGGCGGATGTCGCCTCCACCGGAGGAGAGAAGGGTCCAGGCTGAGATAAGCAGAGCTGCTTAGAAACAGAACACAGAGACAAATGAGAACATTCATTGGAGGCAATAGAATGCAGATCAGTGGAGTGAGAAACAAGATGTCTCCCGTCCAAATCACCGCAGAAGAGAAAAGAAATTCTCTGCCATGACGCAAAAGTCAGAAAAGAAAAGAAATGCAGAAAACATAAAATGAGATGACAGGAGGTACCCAAAACGGTTCTGATAATAAATATAAGTATTTAACATTCCCTTGTTATGAGACAAAACCTCCCAGATTAAATAAATACAAGAGACTCGTGTCAAATAAAACAGCGCCAGGGTAGGCAAAGCTATACCAGGTAAATGCAAACAAAAGCAAAAGTGTGAGTGGCTGTATCAGACAAAGCACAATTCTAAGGCAGCAAGTAGCGTCAACCAGGATAAAAAGGGCAATTTTATATTCAAAGGAGCAATTGTGGAAGCATAACTGTTCTGAACATTTGTACACTTGGGATTTTAGCATCAGGACACTTGAGGCAAAACCCACTGCTGTTAGAGATATGAGATGAAGACACTGGGGGCATAAATTTACGTACTACTCTCAGTACCTGACATCTAGTAGCCGGAACACGTATAACAGCAGATCGGAGTAATATTCTGAAGAAGACAGAAGGCAAGTGCTGAACTTTGTACCAGGGTGAATGAGGTTTGCTGTGTTTTAAAAGACCATCATAGACTGATACTTGGGATATAAATGTAAATTGAGCACAGATTTATATATACAGTATAATTACAATCACAACTTTAAAAACCCTAAGCCACTGAAAAGCCACTGAAAGAAAATATACCGAAAGGTTGACATTTGGTGTGTTTAGAAAGGTTCGAATTTAGGTATTTAAAATTTCTTTCCACTTTTTCTTCCAGATGTTCTTTAATGATCATATAATAGTTTAAGAGTTTAAAGAAAGTCAGCTGGGAAAAACAGTTTTAGACTCATTCCCATCACTCAGGATTTATGATTGTTAAGATTTGGATAAAATCAACAAGAGCAGCAGACAGGAATCCCGGCAGGCCCCACACTGCCTGGGGCTCTTGGCCTCTCTACACCCACCCAGTCACTCCCTCCTCAAAACCCTGGGGCACCTTTGTTTTCCCAATTCTGCTCCCATCTCTTCTACTGTGCCTTTATGACCCTTCCAACTTCCACTGACAGCTCGACTGTGATTTTCCCCCAGACTGACCCTGGTCTCCTTTCTTTTCCCCTCCACCCATACCCCTGCTGACCTCATCTACTCTGGGAGAGGGATGCAGCTCCCCTCTGTACGCCAAAGACTCATGGATGCATCTCTAGCCCCAAATTCAGCACAGAGTCTCAAGGGTGTACGTCAGCCTGCAGACTGGATGTCAACCCAGATGCAGGGCAGGCGTGGTGAACATGCCTCTAGAGGAAATGGTCAGTGAAATCCCTCTGAGCACAGGGCACAGGGATTGAATGGAAGGAAGCATTCCCCAAGGGGAAGTCAGTGATGAGAGCATGGAGGGCATCCACACTCAGAGGGAAAAGATGGTTTCCATGAAAGAAGGTAAATCAGCACCTTGAACATAGTTCTCCATATACCATTAGAAAGCAGAGCCCACAGCTCTGATGTATGGGACAATGAATTAGGATCGTGGCAGTAATCGAGAAAAACAACAAAGTGAAATTTAAAAATCAGGCCCAGACTGCCTTGGCCCTGGGAACATTCATGCAGGATCCCTTGAATTCTCTTCTGCCCACAGTACACATCCAGCTACTGGCTCGGCGGATAGACCCGGCCCCGCCACTGAAATTCGCTGGGCAGTAGCTTCTGGTCTGGCCTCCTGACTTTTCAGGGCAGAACAGAGAGTCTGTAAATACCCTAAAGTCTTTAATCTACTAGCAGAAAGAGTGAGGATGAGATCAGTTTCTTAGCCCACTGATGTGGTATGTTAATTTTAAGGTACAATTTCTTTTGAAAATGACCAAAATAAACTTAACTACTAACCGTAAACGTATATTCTTATCAATCTCAGCTCTAAGTACATACTCTCGATGGGAAGTAAATTACTTTAAGAGAGCTTTCTAAAATTAGTACATATAATTTCTCTTGCATTCCTAGGTCTGGGTTACTCTCCAGTTACCATTTTGTTTTGCAGGGCAAACACCCAAGAGACCACTCTTTGGAGACAGGGTTCCATGAGCTACTATGCAGCCACCTGGCTCTAGAAAGAGGTAGGGCTAAGTCGCCTCTAGCAGGTCACTTAACTTCTAATTTGCAAACTCCATAAATAAAGTGAAGAGAATCATTCCTACCTTAAAATACTGTTGTAAAGAAAATCACGCTTTCTGGGGCACCTGGGTGGCTCAGTCGATAAAAGTCTGCCTTTGGCTCAGGTCATGATCCCAGGGTCCTGGGATAGGAGCCTGCTTCTCCCTCTCCCACTTTCCCTGCTTCTCTTCCCTCTCTCGCTGTGTCTCTCTGTGTCAAATAAATAAATAAATAAAACCTTTAAAAAAAGAAAGAAAGAAAGAGAAAGAAAGAAAGAAAGAAAAAGAAAATCACGCTTCCCTACGCAAAGTGCCTAATCCAGTGTGTCTTGCAGCAGGAGCTCAGTAAACCTATCAGTTATTCTAGTAACAAGTAGTGGTTTTCAGCCTCTGTGAACCGCTGTTGTGCCTGATGGACACAAGTCGTTTGGGGAAAACTCCTGCGTTTCCCACGGTTCCCAGCCATACAGCTCCACTTGTGTATCCTTTCTCCTCCCACTCAAGAATCATCTCAAGGCACATGGCTAAAATTAAAGTGATAATAGGAAAAGCCCCTAGAATCTTTGCTTATTTGTTTAAGGTAAATTACTCCTGAGCTTGACTACTTTATCATCAGTGACAAATAAATGGGAATGTACCAATGTCTAAAAGACAAGTCCCAATCATTTGAGAACCCAGTTTCTCAGAACCAGACATATTTTAACTTTCCTGGGACTCACAAACCCTAACATCCCCCTTCAACCTGTGAGATGTGGAGGCCCATCTCCTAGCCCCAGTCAGATTCTCAAGCAGTTGGGTATCATAAGGGCCACATTTTCTTACTTCCCCCACCAAACCTCACCCTCTCTCTGGTACAGTTCCTTGTCTTAAGCGGACAGTGAATAAATGTTTCATGAATAAATTTGCCTGAATTCTGGCCCTACTTTTGTGCCTCCCTGCAGTGGGACTAGCAAATGTGCATGATGAGCCAAAATCAGGTCAGGTGACCTGGCTTCCAGCAATAATGTGCCAGAAGGCAAATGATTAAATAATGCATGTCTATCCACTTGACACATTTTGCAGCCACTGTAAATGATGCGCTCAAAGACTCAAAGGCCACACAGAGACACAGCTAACATTAACTGAATAAATAGACCATAAAGCAAGTGTCCTTGTCCAGCCCTCACACACATGGACCCAGATCGAAGGGGAAGGCTGAAGAGAATTTACTGCTAAGAGAGGCGGGATTCTGCCTGATGGGTTTCTAAATTCTCTTCTGTGTGGCTTGGTATTTACAACGAACAGCAGGAGATGGCGGGGAAAGGCCCCCACGATTGGAAATCAGTCCAGGACTTCCTTACAGGCACATGGCCAAACTCAGTGCACTGAACTCAAAATGAAGGCTGACTAGCTGAACTGGGGAAAGGATGCAGAAGCCAGAGTCCATTCAGGAATAAAATGTGGACTTGACCCAAAATAGCTGTCGTGCTCAGCCTCCAAGCCTGAATTAATCCTCTTCTTAGTTTACTGACATCTATGAAATTGATTCTCACTACAGAATCACAACCCGTGACCCTGGCATTGCAGTTGATAAAAAGCATGACTGGGAGTCAGTAGAAAGCATCTGTACCAAATATTCACAGAGGGCCCCGTGGTGGACTCTGTTGAGACTTAGGTGTTCTCTCTGGAAAACGTTCTCAGGCATCTCTGGGAAGAATGAGGAAGGGGAAAGGGAGAGGGGCAAGTGGGAGAGGAGGAGCTCGGCACCTTCTGCTGCTCTCAAGTCAAAGTTGACCTCGAGGGTCCCCTCCTCTACACTCAAACTAGAAGCATGGCCCCACTTTAGCTTCCTTTCCTCATTGCAGACCAGGACATCACTCCCCTCTCCTAAGACAGGGCCCACTGCTTGGTCGAGAGAACAGTTTCCCTATGTTGGTCCTCAAGTCCTTCATTTGGAAAAGAACAGGGGACAGCATATTCCAGAAGGCTCAAAGAGACTCACTGCCAAGAAGAGTAACAAGGCCAGGCCAGTATCAGTCCTGGGCTCCTCCCCAAATGGGCTAACCTGATTGTGCTATACTGCAGGCCAGGGAAGAAGGGCCTGTGGTGCCCATCACATGTACCCCCCAGCTCCTTTTTCCTGCCCCAAGCTCTTGTGGAGAGCGGAAACCTCTGTTCTAGAATCAATGTAGTAGCCTTGAGGCCCAGTGTCCTGCAACCTACCCAGGTCCTTCTCAGGAAATCCAGCCCTACACCAACGTTGCCAGAGCAGTCAAAGATCCCTGGTCACCACCATAGAGGCCTCCTTGTTTTCAGAGCAACACTGCTTGAGCACAGAGCACTAACCAGCCCTCACACAGCTCTGACTGGCGTTGGAAGCCCTGGTTACACTGAGCCTTACTTTGAGTACAGGAGCTGGCAGGCAGATTGTGTGGGCTGAGCCCACTGTGTCTGGCAGGAAAGCAGACAGGCCTTGACTTTGTCCACATCTGAATCTAGGTCATCAGTAATCCAGCCTCAGGGTTTCCAGGCACCCTACCTCAGAGTACCTGGTAGGCCAGGACCTCCCAGATTCATGACACAGCAGTGACCTAGACCTTCACCCATGTCTGCCTCACCTAATGTGCAGCTTTCAGAGAGGGGTCATCTCCCACAGGGCAGCCAGGTTTGGTTGGACCCCTGAGACTCCTCCCTAGCTCAGCCAGGTTGGCCTGCTCCAGCCCCAGCCACCGTTGTGTGCTGGCACTTGTTATAGACAATAGTTCCCAGAATCAAGAACCGGATGGATCGTGGCCTCTTCTGGGCTCTCTGCACATACCACGTCATGGGCATCCGTGGCCATATATGCCTTTCTCTTCCAGGCTGGGAAAAAGTCTGACCCCTTCTTTCCCCAAGTCCAGGCTCAGGTGCAGAGGGAGGGCTCTGTGATGTGGGGACCACAGGAACAGCCTCTTGCAAATCTCCCAAGCTTATGCTTTCTCCTCCTTCCATAATCAGAATGGAAAAGAAGGGATTAGATACCCCACTTCGCAGCATGACTTCCTGGGAAGACCCTTTTCTCCCTGTGACCAGTTCTGTTATCCTCCTCCTGCCCTTAGAAGTCTAGACTCAAGACAGTAGGAGGACAAGAGGGTAAAACCACCATCTCCTTTGAAAGCCCAAGGCAAGAAGGCTCCTCTGGACCAAGTTGTCAGGTCCTTCTGCTGCTGCATCTGCTCCCCAAATCTGCAGGCCGGGGCAGGAATGGGCTGAAGCCTGCTCACAATTTGCAAACAGAGGGAGAGTAGCTGTTTGAGGTGCATCTGTGGCTGTCCTATTCGAACTATGGCCTCCAATGCCCCCGTCAGGGACCTGTCCTAGTCTTTCTTTCTTTCTTTTTTTTTTTTTTTAAAGATTTTATTTATTTATTTGAGGGAGAATGAGTGAGAGAGAGCATGAGAGAGGAGAAGGTCAGAGGGAGAAGCAGGCTCCCCAAGGAGCTGGGAGCCCGATGCGGGACTCGATCCTGGAAGTCCGGGATCATGACCTGAGCCAAAGGCAGTTGGTCAACCAACTGAGCCACCCAGGCACCCTATCCTAGTCTTTCTGATCATAGTTTATCACCTTCAGCTTCCGAATGTCTTTTTCCATGGCCAGATCTTCTCAGGAAATGCTCACAGAAGCAAAAGGGCCTTCAGGCTGGAAAATCATGGGCCATTTGCCACTGTAAGTGGAGTCAAGTGATTTTGTCTCCACGGTGATGTTTGTTTCCCTGCTCCCAGGATGAGGCATAGGCTGCTTGGATGCTCCAAGGCAAACAAGAAGTTAGAAGCAGACGAAAGCAGTCACAAGGTCACAAAAAGTCAAGGACATCCAACAGAGGGACAGGAAGGTGCTTCCCTTTGGGGCAGACCCATTAACTGGCATTGAAGTCTTTCTCTGAAGTCCTCTTTCCTTTGCATTTCTGGGGCTGTAGCACAGGGAACTAGGGATGGGTCCTCAGGTGAACCCCTCCTATACCTGCCCCAACTCTCCAAGCTCTATCTCTCCCCTCTGCCCTACCGACTTCTTCTCTCCTTCCTTTGTCTGATTTTATGTCTCATCTTCCACATTTAGAGGGGGCTGCAGAGAGTTCATGCCCTGAGGCCTAAGTGCACAGTGTGTCAGGGTCCCCCAGTAATCTTGGGCTCCTTGGCCTGTTCCTATGACTCAAAGCAAGAGTTGCACATATCCTGACCCAGAGTCATCTTGTTGGTTTCTACCCATAGCACTAGGTCTGATATGGCCCAGTATAGTAGCCACTAGCCACATGTGGCTAAGTAATTTAAGTTCAATAAAATTCAAAATCTAGTTTCTCAGTCATAGTAGCCACATTTCAAGTTCTCTATAGGCTTGTGTGGCAGTGGCTACCATATTGGACAACAGATACAGAACATGTCCATCACTGTAGAGACTTCTAGGGAACAGTGCTGCCCAGGGCCTCAAGGTACTTCAGGGTCCTGATTCCTTCACTGAATGCATTTACTGTTTTTCCAGGCTCTTCTCTGTCACCTACAAGTTGGATGACCACAGAGAAGTAGGAAGACCATCTTTGTTTAGATCCAACAGACCCGAGCTTAAATATCTGAAAACATAGGAGCTGAGTGTCCCTAGGATGCTTCGGCTTCCTCATCTGTGAAATGGGAATAATCCGAGCAACCTATGTAAATGGAAGGCAGGATTCAGTGGGCAAATGGGAAGTGTCTGGCAGAGCAGCAGCCCATAAATGTAGTTATTGGTCTTGTTATTGATAAACTGTCAAACAGCACAGGCTTGAGGCCTGGGTCTGTGTGAGAGATTAAATGCACACACATGGTCAGGATTGGAAAATGAGTACAGTGACAGAAATAGCAATGAGGAGTGGAGATCGGCCCCTTGGCCTCTTGGGGATATTTCTATTTTTGGTGCTAGGGCCTTGCCAAATGGATTTTAAATCAATTGTTAAGGGCTTTTCATTGCTTCACAGTTTTATGAAACATGTCTTTCTCTCAGATATTTAGTAGCTACCACTGGAAACCCCTGTCCATGAGTCACTTCTATAAGAACCAAACACAGTAGTGGGGAGCTGCTAGGCCAGCTGGGTTCAACTTCAGGTCATCATCAGGAGACCCAGAGGAAGTGCTTTGTATGGTCACGAACTGGTTATTAGCATGACCTTGGCCAGCCGGCTTACCACCCTTTGTTTCCTCTTCTTCCAGAGCCCCATCCCCATAATGATGTAATGAATGGGGTTGTCAAAGATCAAATGAGGTTATTGAATCAACATTCATTTCCTTGTGGGTGCACCTGTGTCTGGCACTCTGGGGCCTGGTTCTGCATGAAACCTTAGTAGACGCTCAGCAAACATGTTGACTGGATGGCTGATCATATAAAGATCCTATTGAGAACTATGCTACACAGTTTGCAAAACTGGGGCAGGATTATTAATAGTGCAAGCGATAAGACCGTCTAGAATAGAACCTCTACTCTATTTTCACCTTTGTTCTACTCTCTGATGTTTATTTTTCTTGAGGAAAACCTGCCCCACGGTCAAGACCAGGGAGGAGTCCCTGTTCTCTTTTTGGTACAACTCACTCACTCAGCACCCCTCTGAGCACCCTTTACCTGACAGGCCCTGTGCTAAGCATATGCCATCGTCCTCAGGGAGACGTGTGTGGCTGGCTTCCATGTCTCCCTCCTGGGCGGTGTAGAGCTCCCTCTCTCAGCGTGGTTGCTTGTTCTGCAGATCCCTATGGCTCAGCATGAGCCTGGGCTGGGCCTTGGCCAGACACTGAGTATCCATCAGCCTCCCAGTCTCTAGGTTCACCCATCCTTGCGGCTAGGTTCGCTCTTCTTGCGGCTCTAAGAACAATCCGAGGGCTTAGAATTGGATGCTTCCCATGGGGCCTCCACCTTTCTGCCTCTGTCCTCCTTTCTTCCCATCCCAGATCTGTTCCAGCGGCCAGCAGAGCCACTCTGGATCCTCCTTGAGGGCCTCCTGTTCCCCATGGCATCTGGTGGAGTTTGCCCCTGATTCATGCCATATACTTCAGGTGCCAAAGTCACTCTTGGAGATGAGAAAGCTGAGGCCCCTTCCCTTTCCCCTGGGATAAACTCAGCCACTGACTCTTCATACGGAATCTTCTAACCTTCTGGCTGGAGGAGACCTCCTTGACATACAGGGCTCTACCTCTACCCCCAAGCAACCTGCTTCTTTGAATAGGAGAGGTCCTCTCTCATCAGTTCCAGCCTTGGTCCTCAGTCACCTTGACCTCTGACTGGCTCATTTTGGGCCATGTCCATCCTCAGCATGGGCTTCCCACTCCCTACAGAGGCTTCTAGATGCTCCCTCTCCCAATACAGCTCTGCTGGATGGCATTACCCCAGTGGCTCCCACAGCACCCCCAGAGGCACTGCTGGGCCCCAGAGCCACCCACATCAGCCCCCATGATGTGCTCTTCCTAGGTCATCCATTCTTGAGTACTCAGAGCTGCCCACAGAGCCTGGAAGTGCACCAAGCTTAGGAAATACTAGCTAGTGGGAGAACAATGGGGTGGGCCAAGGCCCCATGTCCAGGCCTGAAGAAGTCTGGGGTCCAGGAAAAAGACCCCTGAAAAGAAAGACCCAACTGAGTTTGCTGGTGGACTCCCTGTGATAGGCCAGGAAAAGCCCTCGGCCTCACAGAGCAAGGTCACAGAACAGGAGTGAAAGGGTAATCTTTGAGCTCCCTTCTGGGTTGTAACGAAGGCCAGGAGGAGGCAGGAGTAGCTGGGTCAAATCCCGACTAACAACTAACTCGACATATCATTTCTCTGAGCCTCAGTTTCCTCAAATGCAAAATGGGGTGCTACCGGTATCCATCTGAGGTTGTTGTAAAGATCTATGAATCAGGGTGAAAATGACCCTGAAGCCCCCTGAGGACTGTGTGACTGTTAACAATCTTAACTAAAATCCTATAAACCAGGGCAGGACTGTGTATATGGACAATGGTTAAAGAAATGTTTCCTTTTCAAGGATAATTCGACATTTTAACCTAAAAATGGTCTCCTGAGGGGCCCATA
Organism: Lutra lutra; assembly: GCF_902655055.1. Classification (NCBI taxonomy): domain Eukaryota; kingdom Metazoa; phylum Chordata; class Mammalia; order Carnivora; family Mustelidae; genus Lutra; species Lutra lutra. The sequence continues at coordinate 17,442,142 of NC_062294.1, forward strand.
CAGCCCTGCCCCTCTTGGCTTCCCTCCCCCCTTTCTAGGGCAGATCTGCCCAGAGGTGGCAGACCTTCCCCTCTCTGTTCCCTGGAGGTTAAACTGAGACCACACAGGAGTAATTTGCAGTCACCTCAGCTCTGTGGCTAAGGAGAAAGTTCCCTCTCCTATCTCCCAGCAACAGCTAAACTACAACGGAAACCCTCAGTAGGAGGTGGAAAGCCTCGCCTCTTGTTGGCCCCTCACCACAGACCCCAGTAGCCAGGGCTCACACTTGAGTGACAACAGCAAAATGCTGCTTTTCCTCCTCAGAGCACTTGCCTGTCCTCTGCCTCCCTTCCAGCCCCTTTCAGGGGAGCTCTCCCTCGGTCTGACCCAAGCAACTAACCCTGGGCACAGCTCTGACGACCACCAGGCCCAGAGTCTATGGCTTCCCCAGTCTGGGGCAAGGAAAGAGATTGATGCTGAAACCCTGAGGGTCTTTGTAGAATCAAAATAAACATTTACTTCTGCCCAGAGTAAACTATACCTCCTACTGAGGATTTCTGTTGTAGTTGTAAGATGCCTCGGATTATCTTACAGTTACTCATCTCTAGTACCTTACAGTTTTGGATGTCAGAAATCCAAGATCAAATTCACTTAGCTAAAATCGAAGTGTCGCCAGGTTGGTGTTCCTCTAGAAGCTCCAGGGGAGAATCCGTTCCCTTGCTTTTTCTAACTTCCAAGGGTTGCCTGAATTCCTTGGCTTGTGGGGCCTTCCTCCATCTTCAGAGTGTATGACTTCTGCTTTTACTGCTATCCCCTTCATCCACCCTTGGCATTCTTGCCTCCCTCTTATAAGGACTGCAGGGATTACACAGGGCCCACCTGCATAACCCAAGATAATCTCCCAGTTCAGAACCCTTAACTTAATCACATCTGCAGAGTTCCTTTTCCCCCCAGGTTAAAGGGATTAGGGTTCAGACCTTTGGTCAGGGGCCACTATTCAGCCTTTCACCGGCAGGTCACTTAACCCCAACGCCTTGGTGTCATCAGCCAAGCGGGGAATAAATGCCCACCGCCCCCCCCCCCCAGACTCTTGTGTGGGTCAAACCCAGTGACACCTTGGAATGTCCATGGCCCAGGAATGGAGGCTGAGCTCTGAGTGTGAGGCTTCACTGCCTGGCCAAGCTCTAAAGGATGGTGCCTGGGAAATGATAGTGAGGGAGGTAGTGTTGGGGCTCAGCTGTTCTACCTGACGTGGTGTCTCTGGGGCAGCTGGCTTGCACTAACATTGCCAAGTAGGTCACAAGTTTACTAAGCCCAGTGCCAGACACAGAGGGCACAAATGCCCCGTGGAGTGGATCTGATGGCCAGGAGCTTCATCTAGGTCTCCTCCTTCTCCCTCACCTTTACCTCCAGATTGTCACCCAGCCCTGTCAATCTCCTTTCTAAATGCTCCTCAAGCCCTTTCTCTCCACCCCACTGCCTTGGCCAGGTGGAGCTCCATCCATACTTCCCTGGCTCATTGCCAGAGTCAATGGCCCTATAGCCTCCTGCCTCCCCATCCCTCACCTCACTTACATATCTCCCTGAATTTTCATCACAGAACACAAATCTAACCATGTCTTTCCTTGTGTGGCTTGCTCTCATCCCTGGTAGGGGGGAAGGCCAAGCTCTTTACCCCCAGTTAGGAGGCCTCTTCCTAACTCTGGATGAGCTGCAGACCGTTGGAACTGTAGGAAGGGGGGCGGGCAGGTGTGTGTGCAGGCGGAGCTGGGATGGGAGGGAAGCAAAGTGATAGGGGCCGGGGGGTACTGTGCAGATGGGATGGGAGTAACAGGCCTGATCCCAAAGGCCCCGTGTACAGTGCAGTAGGCTCCGATATGCTGATGGGTGCAGGCCTGAGCTGCATTAGCTTCTAGCTAGCTTGGCCACTGGGCAGAGCCCACCCACAGAGCTGTTGTCCTGGGCCTACCTTGAATGGGAAATGGCTTCTGAGGGCCGGTTATTATTTTAAGGTCTGGAAAGACAAGTGAGGAAATCTTTCCTCTGCAAATGATTTTGGCCAAACTCTCAGGATGAGGAATGCCCACGGGGGCCTGGCAGAGCCAGGGGCCACAGCTTGCTGGGGGAGTGATCTGGTCTCTGTCTGCATCAGCTAAAGACATGGAAAATGGATTCAGGCCCCCCTCACCCACCTGAGCCACCACCACGAAGCTTCATTAATGCTTGCAAAGTGCTCTGAGGCCTCAGCTGAGAGGCCTCACAAGCATGCAGACTACCCCGATTCATCAAGGCCACCTCGCCAAGTGGGGTGGCCTGTGGGCAGCTGCCTCCACGCATAGAACAATGGACGCAGCCGAGCAGTTAAATTGTGATTTTGAAGAGCGGTCCTGATCGGCTGGTTCCAAAGCAGCTCAGCTGGAGGAGGCAGGTCTTTGCAGGGGCCACTTAACCCGCCTGGCTGTTATCTCCGTGCATTAAGGAGAGGCAGTGAAACTCCCACACCGCCAAGCAGGGCGAATGGGAGAACTGTCAGGTAATGCGGCAGGGTGTTTTTGAATCCTGGGCACCTAGGCTGATCGGCCTGGCCAGGGTGAGCCGGGGGAGGAGCGAACAGGCTCTCTATCACGCAGAGTGTCTTTGGGCAAGTCCCTCAACTCTCTGAGCCTCAGTTTCCCCATCTGCACAGCAGGATAATCATCATCCCACCCTCTGCCTGACAGGATTGTCAGATTCAAATAACTCTGTAGCCCGTGAAAAGGCCTTGTGCTACGGTAATGAGATCAAGAGGAAGAACGGTAATAATAGTAGCAGTAGCTGTAAGGACACTACCACGTGGCGGCATTCTCCTAATTAGCTACTCGGAGCCCCATATTGTAGACAAGGGAGAAGAAGCAGCACAGACGAGTCCAGTGACCTCCAGTTTCCCAAGCTAGTGAAAAATGGAGCCAGGATGTAGGCCTAAGGCAGTCTGGCTCCAAAGTCTGTTCTGTCCTCCCCTCTCAGATGCTGTCTTTATCAGGATAGCCATTATGCTCATTCTAGGAACAAGACTCTGTGCTTCATTATGATCTCCATCATCATTATTGGGGTACATGGACCAGCCTGTGCTTGGAAACTGAGCCCTGAGGCTTCTGGGCTCTGTTGGGCAAGGGGTGTGCGAGTCTCTGGTGTTCTTTGATCCTCTGTCTTCCATAGGAAGTGAAGAAAATGTTATGGAGATAGAGATGCAGTACGTGGGTTTTCTCACTCAAAAAAAAACCTCTGGGGCGCCTGGGTGGCTCAGTGGGTTAAAGCCTCTGCCTTCGGCTCAGGTCGTGATCTCAGGGTCCTGGGATCGAGCCCCGCATCGGGCTCTCTGCTCTGCCGGGAGCCTGCTTCCCTCTCTTTCTCTGCCTGCCTCTCTGCCTACTTGTGATCTCTCTCTCTCTCTCTCTCTCTGTCAATGAATAAAATCTTTAAAAAAAAAAAAAAAAAAAACTCTGGAGATGCAAGGAAGTATGTAGGCCATAGGTTTGTAGGGAGAATGGTCAATAGATGCTGAGGAAGAGTGAAAAAGGCAGGCTCGCACCCACTGCCTTAGGTTATGCACTGAGGGAGCCATTGTCCCCACATGTGACAGACAGTGGGGTGCCTGTGGGTGAAAGAGCAGGTGGTCTCTGGTCCCCCAGGCACTGACTGTTCCTCTTACACTGGCTGATTCCCCCAGAGGAAGGCTCTTGAGACTGACTAATGGGCTCAGGAAATCCCTGCCAGGGGCGTGAGAACCACCACCTGTGAGCCTCTCCCTGTCTCGCTGGTGGCCGCAGCAGCTCTGAGGGAGCTCCTCCCCAGGGGTGCAGCCCAAGGTCCCTCAGCCCTCCAGGACGGGACAGCCCAGCCAGACACTTGCTGTGGCCCCAAACCTCCCTTCACTTCTTTGCTTCTCTCCCCCTTTGCTGAGGCCCACCCCTACCGACCCTTACCAGGGCCTGCTCTGTGCCCAGCTTTGCCCTCATGCCACCCTCCCTCCATCCTGCCTCCATGCCACCCCACAACCGCCCCCCCCCCCAAGAAAGGATGCACTCTGGAGGCCAGTTCTAGAGTGGACCAGGGACGGCTCCCTGCTCCAGACTCTTCATCCCCAAGGAAGACAAGGAATTGCAGTTGTACACCCATCTTTGGATGAGCTCAAACCTGAAGTTCAAACCCAGGTGGCATTTATGACAGGACAGAGCCAGGGGTAGGTTGACTATAGAAACGGACAAACGGAACGCTTTTCTAAACCACCTGTCCTTTGAAATGCGCTTTTCTGTCCCAATATGGGTTCTAAACTGGTTTGCAAGGTAGTGGGTGGTAGATGAGGCCATAGTGTACACTGAAACGCCCGGAAACCTCCTCAGCTGTCTGGGGTGGGGGTGCTGAGAAGCTAACAGGGATGCTAGTCCACGCCTTCCCCGCCTGCCTATGGGGGACGTGGCCCCATCGGGAAAGTGAGTCTCTCACCCTAGGCTAGATCTCAGCTTTTAAAAATTTAGTGCAACTCTTTTTATATCAGATGGTTATATTTAACGTAGCCAAAGGCCTAGATTTACATCGTCTTGGTTAAATTACTCATCACTGATCTCTCGTCTACAACCATTTTTTCATTTTCAGAAGGCTCGGTTTGCATAAAGAGCTTGAGTTTTCGTTTTCCTCCAGCCAAGTATGTGCTCAGTTATGTCACGGGCATCTTAATTGTGTCTCCACCTGCCTGGGTGAACCACCCACAAGCATCTCCACTGGCCCCTCCGGGTGGCTGCGAGGTGCAGGGGCCCAGGGTGGGACCCTTTCTCCCATAAGAAAGTAAAACCCGACAGGCCAGAAATGCACATCGGCTGCCGGCCAGTACGTGCCAGGAAGGACTAAGTTCCGCCCCACCTCATGGTAGGGCAGATTCATGAGAGCGACGGGGTTTTATAAAAACACTGTGATTAACGTCTACCATTTATTGAGCACCTGCTATGCCCCAGCCACGTGCTTACTGTGTGTATCTTCAAAATAACTCTGTGACGCAGGCATCAGGCCCACTCCCTGGCTGAAAAAACTACGGTTTAGAGAAGTTGTGACTTGGCAAATGTCCCAGAGCTGGTAACTGGCAGCCGGGTCTCTCTGACAACACACCCCTACGGCTGGCTGCCTGTGTTTACTCATTTGTAGCCCACCTCAGCCCAAACACTGAGGCAGCTCAGAGGGAGCTGCGTGAAGCAACACAAATCACAATGGTGAGAAAGGTACTCTAAGGGGACTCAGAAGGCAACAGGGTGTCATGTAACACATGAACCTTACACCAGGCTCTGAGCTTCCTAGCAGCCAAAGCAAAGAAGGGCCACTCTCTTCCCAAGTTACCGGTGTTGGTAGCACAAACACAAAACAAACACAACTTTTCCTAAGTTCACATCCAAAAACAAACAAATGCCTCCCAAGTGACCTCTTAGGGAGGTTTGAGTGTACCAAAGGAGTGTGACAATAGAACAAACAAGTCCTCTCAACAGCCCAGGTGCCCAGGGTGGCGCTGGCGGCATGGGGAGGGGAGTTAGGAGGGAGGGGTCATGGGCCAGCCCAGCCTCTCTCTCTGCTAGGTCATGGCAGCGGTCTTAGACTAAGGAACCCAAGTTCTGTGCAGGTTTGATAGTTCAAATGAAAGGAAGAGGGAAGAATCGAGCAGAGAGATAAAGTGAGCCAGACTGTGAGTGTATGGGGCCTTCATATTTCTGCAAGGAACTCAGGAGCTGAGATGCCTCCTTAAGGATGTCCCAGATGGAGGCCCAGGGGCCCAGCCTCAGTGCCTCCTCTCCATCAACCAATCACTGACCACAGGCCAGCCTCCAGGAGGGACCTTAAACCTGAGTGCGGCAGAGGGCGATTCCCAGGGAGGGACAAATCTGTGAGAGAATGTGGGGGATGGACACATCAGTCCTGAAGGTGGGGTCTAGTCAGAAACCACAGCAGCCACTACAAAAAGCCTTGGGTGCAATGTTTGTGACCAAGAGCCCTAGCAGTCCGTGGGGAGCCTTCCAGCCACAGAGCTTTTTTATTTTTCTTTTCTTTTCTTTTTTTTTTTTTTTGGAGAGTGAAAAAGTGTGTACGCACACAAGCAAGTGGGAGAAGGACAGAAGGAGAGAATCTCAGGCACACTCCCCACTGGGCATGGAGCCCAACCCTGGGCTCGATCTCACAACCCATGAGATCGTGACCTGAGCCAAAAACCTTGAGTCAGACGCTCAAGTAACTGAGCCACACAGGTGCCCCTCCAGCCCTGAGCTCTTGTGGGGGCTGAGGCCTCCTCCAAGGATACAGGCCTCTCACCTGGGTTTGGACAAGGCAAGCACTAAGACCTGCCAAGATGGCCTTGGAATAGAGCGTTGGCTGTGACACAGGCTGGAGCCTTGGAGGCTGCCGTAACTTAGCATGGGCAGCAGTAACCTGGGCCTGGAAACTTCAACAACCGTCTAAGGCGCACCTACCTACACACACACACACACACACACACACACACACACACACAGCTTCAGAAACACGAGGTCCATCAGGCGCCTGGCCTTAGCAGTACTATTGCTTCCTGGTGAACCTGCCAAGGTAAACTGTTTGCTAAGCATACAAGGAGGAGGCAGAATGAGGGGACAAGTTGGGTGGCGCCTTGTAAGAGGAAACCTGCCAGGGTTATAGGAGAAAATGGCCGTGGCCTTAGACCCAGACTTTGTGGTTTGCCAGCGACATGCTACAGGAGAGGGCTGCGGGGGGACCAGGAGCACACCAGGGAAGGCTGCAAGGCCTCATGGAAGGAAGCGTGGGACCGGGAGTGTAGGCCCGGGACAGCTGGGGCTCTGAGGCCCAGAAAGCCTCAGAGATGGGGAGCGTGGCCCCATCGGGAGATGGGGAGATGGAGAGAGGCTGGCAGGGGACGGCAGGGAGAATCGGGAAGGATGCAGCAGCCCCATGAGAATTTTCATTCCCTGACTTGGGCCCAGCAGGAAGCAGCTGGCAGGGGCCTGCTGACCAGGCACGGTGGTGACAGCAACCTGTCACTATTCTTAATGGAGACCTGGTCTCGGAGCCTCATGGAAGGCAGGAACCCCGGGCTCCATTCAGACTCCGTTTGATTCTGCCTGGCCTTGCCCAGCGCCCTGGCGGTGCAGACATTGTCGGTTTGAATCTGATGGAACGGACTCTTTAAAAAGCTACCCTAATGGATAATCAATTATTTCGAGCTTTCTTACTAAATCAGGCCATTGGACACATTTGGGGGCACACCTGCTGTATCTGAGCCAAAAACTGCGCATTCTCTTTCACTTTGCAAAGCAGAACATGTCACGTTAAATCCCTAATGGTCTAAGACAGGTCTCTTGTGACCTAAAAAAGAAAAAAGCTGAAGAGGGAGGCTCTCCAAGATTTGTATAGGTAATTTGTAGTTATCTTCCAAGGAGGCTCTTCATTTGAAGGGTATAAAGGACCATAAAATAGAACCTCTTCTGGCCCTTTAAAACAAGTGTCAGCTATAAATATTTCTTCAAGTCAGGACTGAAATAATAGATACACAGTAGCCGTGGTCACACTTTTCAGACTACCTGGTTAAAAGGTCCTAGCAGGGAGAAAAATTAAGATGTGGGATGAAGTTTCCACTGACGGATCTCTTGGAAACCCCCAGGAAGCCCGCTCTGAACCTTCCATCCAGGAAAACAAACCATCTGCAAGCCTGCCGAGCTGGCGGGAATCCCAGCCGAACCTCGGCGTTGCCCATCAGGCTGGCTCACTCTCTGGCCTGCTCAGGTTAACACGACCGTGAGCCCAGGCTCGAAAGCAACCCTCCCTGCCGTCCCCCAACCCCCAACTATAGACTCCAGGGAGGGGTCCCCCTGAGTCCATTCTCCCACACACACCTCTCTGACCACTCCCAACGCTTCTCCATGGAGTCTCTTTCCTTGGACTCAAATGCCAGTGATTCCTAGAACTTCTCTTCCTGGCCCTCTTTGGGTCTCACCCTGTGTTTGCCCCATGGGATCTCATCCACTCTTCGGCTTCAGCTACCAGAGTGCTGGTCTCATCTCTGGCTCCCAACCTGCACTTTTGTGTCCCATGCTCCAGTGGACAGGGCCAGCTGGACATCCCTCCATCAGCCTAGTGACTACCTGGCCAACTCCGACTCCTCACAGATGCCCAAATCCATGCCACCCCCGCCCCATCTCTCTTCCTGAGGCATCACCGTCCACCCAAGTACCCAGGCCACACCCTGGAAAGACCTCCTCCCAGGATCCCCTCTCCCCCAGCCCTCGGTGGCACAGCAGTCCATCCTCCAGATACAGCATGTCCTATATCCCACCACCATGTCCCTGGGCGGCCAAGGCCACCCACCCCCTGCCCGGCCGTGCTGCCTCGGAGCCCTTCTGCGCCCACAGCCGGGGTGACCTTTGTAGAACAGAAATGAGACTGGTCACTCACTGGACCTGATGTCTGCGGGATCCAGCCGCTGCCAGCCTCCTTCCCCTCCTGCCACACCCCTGCCGGCCAGACCCAAGAGCGGGTGCCTCCCCCCGCAGGTCTTTGCCTGTGCCGTGCCTTCTGTTCTACTTGGACACAAATCAAGAAACAAAAGCCAGCTCCCATTTGTGAGGCTTGGAGTCCTCCCGGGCCCAGGGACTGCCACCAGGAAACCTGACTCCATCTTCCAAATCCTATCCGCTCTCCGGTGGGTGGGCTGCTGTGGGAGAGACGAGGCTGGGCCTACCCCCCAGGCAAGGCTGCACACCATTAAGCGTAGATGGAGTCGATGGAGTGGAGTAGACGGAGCGTGGTTTTGATAAAGAGGAGACACAGCTGCTCCTTATCTTCCCAGAGGCACTCGTCTCAAAGTTCTGAATTAGCAAAGAGGAAAGTGAGGATTTTACTGTCCACGTTGTGTTTTCAACTACCATTCTCGATCATTCTCTGTTGTTTGCTTAGCTTCACAAAAGCAGTTGAATTACCAAGCACTCCTTTAAAAATGTCTTCATGTTGGGGATCTCGCAGATACTTGTTTACCTTTCAGCTGTAAAGACTTCCTTGGTCACCCAAGTCCATATGCCACAGAGCCCCATCAGAGTCTGGGGACCGTCCAGTGGCCAGGGGAGTGGAAAGGAGGCCAGCTCAGGGGTTCTGGCCCCAGGCCATGGTCCAGCAGCACCTTCTTCAAGGTCCCCATTGCCAGCAGGCCACACCAGGCCTCATCTGTCCGCTCAGGTGAAAGTCATGGACAGGTGGCAGAAGGTTCTCAATGTCCACCATCCTGGGCCTTCCCAGGCAGCACACTAGACTTCTAGGGGAGCGTGGAAATGGGGGATCTTCCCAGTTTTACAGGTGAGGGAACAGAGGTCCAGCTTTCACACTTGCCACATAGCAGACCCCATTGTGCACTGTCCACGTTCTACCCATTAAAAGTCACTTACTTCACATCCTTGAATATGAAAATGGGAATTTAACACACATAGGGAAGAGTCAGGGGAGATTATTATGAGCTGTTTCCAAAGGAGGATTAAATCCTTTTCTGGATCCATTTTAATACACTGCCATGTTTTCATGACTAGCCTGGATTTCTCTGAGTCCACTTATCTTTTTATAGTTTGACCTTTACACAGGAAAAACCTCAATGATTTTCCACTGTTTTGAATAAACTGAAATGGATGTGTTTTTCTGAATGATTACAGAATGAAAAACAGGGCCTGTCACCATCTAAGTCCTTCAGGAGTCATTTCCCCTGGAGGACAGGGCTCATAAAACTACCTCCTCCTGTTTATCTTCCAACTGCAAGGACCTCACCACTCATGGTCTATGCTCAAGGAGAGGGGGGCTTTGTTCTGGATTCAGGGACAGGAGAAGGGCTGGGTCCCCATCTGCGGCCCCGAGAGTAGCCAGAAGTATGGAGGCCTGTGCAGGAACACTGGGCCCCAAGCTGGGCTAACCAGACAGAGAGCATCACCAGCTCCCCAGAGGGCTTTGCCTGAGCTCAGGCCCAATAGGCCACCTACTGCCAGAGAGCAGGGGGTCCCCACAGACATTCTGCCCGAGCTTGTGGAAAGTAGACGGTGGTGAGAAAAGCATTCAAAGGGACGCCTGGGTGGCTCAGCCCGTTAAGTGGCTGCCTTCATCTCAGGTCATGATCCTAGGGTCCTGAGATCGAGTCCCACATTGGGCTCCCTGCTCAGAGGGGAGCTTGCTAATCCTTCTGCCTGCCGCCTCCTTCTCCATCTGCCTGCCACTCTCTCTGATTTAAAAAAAATAATAATAAGGCGCCTGGGTGGCTCAGTCATTAAGTGTCTGCCTTCGGCTCAAGTCATGATCCCAGCGTCCTGGGTTGGAGCCCTGCATGAGGCTCCCTGCTCAGCGGGAATCCTGCTTCTCCCTCTCCCACTCCCCCTGCTTGTGTTCCCTCTCTCTCTGCTCCTCTGTCAAGTAAATTTTTAAATATCTAATAAATAAATAAATAAATAACTTAAAAAGAAAAACATTCACAGCATGAGCTGGGACAAATCGCTTCAGCCTTCTAAGTCTACTTTCTTTTCCATAGAATGGTAAAAATTATAGTTACTTGTGGGATTGTAGGATTGTTAGGACGTTAACAGAGTTAAGCCTGTGAGTACACAGTAGATGCTCAATAAATGTGGCCGCCCTGCCTTCTCAAGCAATGGAGATGGAACGTGATTTCACAGTGTCTTCATAACTTGGGGATCCTCTTCACAAAAATAGGAGAATCACAGAATATCAGCTGTGAGTGGGAACTGGGAGCCCCTCCAGGCTGATTCCTCACGGTGATGTCTCACACAGTTGAGATTTTCTGAGACACTTACGTTGTACCTTTTCTCTTGATTTTGATTTTTCTCTTCTCCAGTTGAAACCAGGTAACAGTGTTTATCAGAACTGTGTGTCAAATAAAAGCAGGTTGGCTCTGAGGGAGGGCTTCAGGGTGTCTCCTACAAAGCAGAACTCATTGGTTATCGGAGGCGCTGTGGTGGCTGTTTTGACTGCGCAGAAATGTTTTCTGTTTCCTTCTGGATTCACAGCTATGTTTTGGGAGGTAGATGTAGCTGGAAGTCTGCTGAATTTCTTCATCTTGACCTTATATATACATATGGTGTTAAGTGGTTTGATCTCTTGTGGGACAAGGGGGCTGTCATGCTAGCTGTGGGCTCCCCTCTCTCACCCCTGCTCTGGCTCTCTGTGTGGCCGCCTATCTTGGCACCGGGCATTGGGCCAGCAGGTGCTCATGGTTCTTAGCAGGCTGCTGGGAGATAACCTGACAGTCAGTAAAACCTGCCACATCCTCACCGTCCACTAATTGCTCATAATCTGTACTTTGTATCCTCCCTTCCTACTGCTTTCCCAGGAAGGTGTGCAGCTCTCCCCAGAGTCTCGCTTTGGGGCACAGCTCTGCCCAGTGGCAAATGCCTCTGCCTCCTGAGCCTCCACGCACTGCGTTTCCCCAGCATCTTCCTACCTCCTTTCTGCCTTCTTGTCTCCTTGCTGGTTGTAGGGGCCAGCCCTCCCCCAAGCCTATCTTTGGCTTATCTTCTCAGCAAATGCCCCTTGGCTGCTCACAAACTTCTTGTGCCCTTACCCACCTTTTGCTTCTGTGGCTCCCCCTGATCCAGGTCCCCATTCCCAGCTGCCTGTCACCTTCTCAAACTCATCATGTTCCCAAAGATCCTCATTTCCATGCAAGGCACCCTGGTCCCACAGCCACCCATCTCCAAACCTGAATTTCCATTCCCTGCCCCCAGCTCCCACCCTCAGCACTTCCTGATGCTGCCCCACAGCCTGGGATCCCAGGGGCTCACAGCCAGTTCCCCTGGGAGGGCGTTAGAAATTCCATTTCTTGGGGGCACGTGGGTGGCTCAGTAGGTTAAGCGGCTGCCTTCGGCTCAGGTCATGATCTCAGGGTCCTGGGATCGAGCCCCACATCGGGCTCCCTGCTCAGCAGAGAGCCTGCGTCTTCCTCTCCCTCTGCCTGCTGCTCTGCCTACTTGTGCTCTCTCTCTAATAAATAAATAAAACCTCAAAAAAAAAAAAAAAAGAAATTCCATTTCACAGATTCAAAAACCGCGATAAAGCATGGGGCTTGCTTTAGTGGCCCAGTTTTCAGAAGATGTGGCACGTGTTTGCTGTGTGTTCCTCCATTGCTGGGCATGGGCCCCATTTTCTTTATTCATTACACATCGTCATTTCCGCCTGCCCAACCTCAGTTCTGGGGGCAGCCCAGCCTCGGTGCAGCCCCCATCCCTTCTCTACTCCCCATTCCCCCCATTTCCACCCCTTATTCCTCACCCTTCTGCTCATGCCTGCTGGCGAGTGAGGAGGGACCCCAAGCAGAAAATCAAGACAAGTGTTGGTCTGGGCCCCACAAACCCAGGCTTCCAGCCTGAGCTATAGTGGTCAGTTTGGCAGGGGATGGTGGAGGGTGTCAGCCCCAGCTCAGAGGCCCTGTCTGGCCAGGCAGTGTGATCCCCATAACTGGAGATCCCCACTCCAACCCTGCAGCAGGGCCAGAATACCAGGTACCCAAGGACTTTGTACCTGTCCCTGATCACTGGACTGAAGTGGTGCTGGCAGGAGGACAGTCCTGGGCCCGGGAATAGGGGGACCAGACTGACCTTCTCTGTGGGTCTGACACCCAAGGAACCACACGCAGGCCCACTCTGTCTGGATGCTGCCCTCCTCCATGGCCACAGAGGCCTTCTGGCCTCTAAGTGGTTCAGCCACATGGCCCAGTCCTGCTGGCTTCTCAAACATCACACCTTTGGGCCCAAAAGCAGCCCCCTCCCATTCTGTCATAGGGGCAGTCAGGGATGGCAGCTGATGTCCCACTGAGACAGAGCGGGCTGGCCTTTGCTGCAGAGCCCCAAGCAGCTCCTGACATGACATTTTGGGAGCCGCGATCCTGCCCTCAGCAGTCTTCCCTTTGCCTCGATTCTGCAGAGACAACAGGGCCAGGCCCATCATGCTGCCGCACCCCTGTGGCTCTGTGTTACCTACCCTGCTTGTCACAGGACTGTTGCTGCCTTCCCCTGACTTACATTGTAAGTCCGTCTCCATGCCTGCCAAACTTCTGAATTAAAAAACAAAAAACAGGGGCGCCTTGGTGGCTCAGTGGGTTAAAGCCTCTGCCTTCGGCCCAGGTCATGATCCCAGGGTCCTGGGATCAAGCCCCGCATCGGGCTGTCTGCTCCGCGGGGAGCCTGCTTCATCTTCTCTCTCTCTCTCTGCCTGCCTCTTTGCCTACTTGTGATCTCTGTCAAGTAAATAAATAAAATCTTTAAAAAAACAAAACAAAACAAAACAAAACAAAAAAAACAAAAAACAAAAAACAGGGACGCCTGGGTGGCTCTGTTGGTTAAGTGGCTGCCTTCGGCTCAGGTCATGATCCCAGCGTCCTGAGATCGAGTCCCACATCGGGCTCCTTGCTCGGCGGGGAACCTGCTTCTCCCTCTGCCTCTGCCTGCCTCTTGGCCTACTTGTGATCTCTCTCTCTCTCTGACAAATAAATAAACAAAATCTTAAAAAAAAAAAAAAAAAAAGCAAAAAACCCTAGCATCTACTCCAGTATAGCCATAGAGGGTGGCAGAGAAACCGGTAAAATGACTCTGTGGAACACTGCGGCGAGGTGAGGCTCTGTCACAGGGAATGCTCGGGCCCTCACAGCTTTCTGTGTCTCAGGTGTCCAAGGCCAGCCTGATTCACATCCAGGAGCTTCTCCGCTGTTTACTCTTAACCCCTTCACTTAGAGTGCCAGATCTAGTATATAAAAATATGGGACAATCTTACCCCTGAGGCTGGGGGTGGCAGGGGGGAGGCGGGGAGGGGAATTCTCGAGTCCTTTGTGCCGGAACCTCAGAGTGGCATCTGGAGTGACAACACCAACCATGTTCAGGTTGGTGGGGTGGTCCCAGATCTACCAATAACAGGGCCCACCCCCCAGCTCTCCCCGTCCCCCTCTCACCTGAGCCCTTGCTTTCAGCGGTTTGTAAGACCCCCACCAGCACTCCCAGACATCTGCGTGTGCCAGGCACCGAGCTGGAGATCTTCCAACTGCGGTCGGTTGTCAGTCCTCATGAGCGGGAGGTGGGGGGCGAGGGGCTGCCTCTCCAGGGTCTTCACGGTGCTTGATTCCCACGTGCTCAGGGAACAGGCAGGACTCATCCAGATGCCCCACTGTGCACACAGGGTCAGGAAGGCCATGAGGCGAGCCTGAGTAGGGACTGAGCTCAGCCCCCTCTCCCGTGGGTGTAAAACCTATGTCAAGGACATGAGACTTGGGGGAGAGAGTTGGTAGGTCCTTTGGGGGCCAGGACAGGATAAGCAGCACAGAACCACAGCCACCACCAGCACAGGCTCTGCCCCAGACCTGGTGACAGCACTCTGTTGCATTTTATCAGGACACCTTGATCTGGTGTGACTGACAGACTATTCAAATCCCCACTTCAGAGAGGAAGAAAAGCAAGGCCCAGAGGAGAAAGCTGCCTTCCCCGCAGCCTCCCAGGCGGGAGACTGCTGCTGTGCCTGGAGGCGGCACTGCTGCTCAGAGCTCCGCACTTCAGATGCTCGGGCCCCAGCACAGACCCAGCGTGGGTGGGACAGGAGGGACCAAAACACCCTGCCTTTGCCACGAGCCTGTCTTGCTTGCAGACGCATTCCTCCTCCTGAGGCCTTGACGTGCAGGCCAGGGCCTCAGCACTCCCTGCACTGCGCCCTTCCCATCTGCCCGCATCTCAGACCTCAGGAGTCTCCAGAGACCCTGCCTGCCTGAGCCCGGACTTCATTTCTCAGGAAAGGCATTCCCTGCTGGGACCAGAATGAGCCCTCCAGGGATTTTTTCAAACAAATTGATGAAACGCAAAGGATCTTTAGAGCAGCACAGGAATCGGTACTGAGTAATTGCGGATGAAAGGTGACTGCAAACCCACTGGAAAATGTAGGGCCTGCTGGAATCCCACCCTAAAGCCTGCCGGGAGGAGGAACAGGAGGAGGACCACTGGAGACGGTCAGCATTGTTACTGCGGCCCTCCACACCCCCCAGGCCCTGTCCCACCACCAACCTACTATAGGGGGAGCCTTGTGAGACCCCACAAGTCTGCCAAGGCAGAGCCCTTTGGTGAGCACCCCTTCCCAGGGGCCACAGCAGATCCTTCTAAAATGAAGTCCAGTAACACAACTGTACCAACTCCTCTGGTGCTTCATAACTGGCCCCTGCCTCTGGGCGGGCCCAGTGGAAGTTCTCCACTGCAAAGGCAGAAAACAGAAAGATTCGATTGTTGTCCCTGAGAGTGGCAAAAATGCTCCCACTAGGTTCCAAAAGGTGTTTGTCATTTTACGAATATGTTTCCCATTTTTAGTTTGTGAGCTGTTACCATCCAACGCTGAGTGGCCTACTAGTAGCCGGCAGATACCCAGGGGGCTGCTGGCAATGGGTCCTTGCTCGCCCGGCGTTCTCAACCCAGGGGAGACGAAGCCACGTTCGAGCTCTTTATGTACAAAATGTCCCAGGCGCTGTCTAGGCAGATGGGAGAAATCAAACATAGCCTCTTCCTGAGGACAGGCCAGACATGCTAAATGCCTGCGTCCTGGTCCGAAGTGATTTGTTCAGCAACGAACTGAATGAATCATAGCTTATTCCAGGTTCACCCAGACCTTAGTGGGCATGTCTGTCATTATTGCCAAGCTTTGCCTCACAAGAAAAATGTCAAAATCCATCTTTCCCCTTGTAAATATCTTAAAAATATCCCCCATTTCCCCCAAAGTTTCCCCTGTTTCTCTGGCTTTTTTATAAATTCACGAGCAATCAGTCAAAAATTGACAGTCGGGGGGCGCCTGGGTGGCTCAGTGGGTTAAAGCCTCTGCCTTCTGCTCGAGTCATGATCCCAGGGTCCTGGAATCAAGCCCCTGCACGGCACGGCACGGGCTGTCTGCTCAGCGGGGAGCCTGCTTCCCCTCCTCTCTCTCTGCCTGCCTCTCTGCCTACTTGTGATCTCTGTCTGTCAAATAAATAAATAAACATCTTAAAAAAAAAAAAGAATTGACAGTCGGTCCATTTCAGTAGTTGAACTTATGTCATTGATTATGTTGCCCTTCTCACCTTGGATTCCAGGAAGCTCAGAGCTAAATGTAGACCTTGCTCACAAGTAAGGTTAGCCACTACAGTTAGAAAACTTGTATTCTCTTTTCTGACTGGGTTCTGATTACCCATTTCAATTTTAATAACCCCACTGCCGTATCTTTTGTGATATACCTCTACAAATCCTTTTTTGATAAGAGAAAAGAATAAATGAAGTCAATTTTTAAAAAGGAATACTCTCAAAGTATTCCTGCAGGAGAGGTTATTGATCATTTAAATTATCCTTTCCCAAGGAAGAGAGCCTTAATTTGCACCTATAAGCAAGGTTCTCCACACTTCCATGATGCTCAGACATGAATTTGGTAAATTGATGGGGGCAATTCTCATTGCCTATGATCTGTTTTCCCTTAAATGCCCTTAGCAACCTATGTGCAAATCAATGTATCTTGCCAAGATACGTTTACGGTTAAGCAATAATTACCATGTG
Source organism: Lutra lutra (assembly GCF_902655055.1). NCBI lineage: Eukaryota > Metazoa > Chordata > Mammalia > Carnivora > Mustelidae > Lutra > Lutra lutra. The sequence continues at coordinate 17,458,701 of NC_062294.1, forward strand.
CCTGGACCAGCGCCTCAAACCTTTCCCCTCAAACAGGATATGTGTCCCTTTTGATCTCCTGTCGGAGCTTCTGCCCCAGGTCAGGGGGGCCCCCACACTCCAATTTCGCTGCGAAGTCATTTGAAGACCACATTCATGAGCAAACAGCCTGGAACACCCGTCTGATTTTAGAAGATTCCCTCAGGCGAGCTTTAAACCCCAGTCTCCCCACCCCACCCCACCCCCGCCCCAACATGCTGCTGCGAGAGACTTTCATTCCCACCAGCTGATTGTGTTCAGCAAATGTTTGTAAATTTCAGTGGCCGCGTCTCCTCTCCGCTAGGGTGAGCTTGCACCCCCTCCGAAACTGTGTTTTCTGAGTCTTTTGTGTCTCCTAATGGTGCCTGGAACATTTTGCACATGATAAGGAACTCAAATAAAATGAACAATAAGCGTCCCCATCCAGCTAGAGCTTTTTATGAGGCTCTCAATGAAAACACTGAACCGCATCGACGTCTGATCACGGCAAACATCTGGAGATACCAGTGGCAGATGCCCAATTATGCTGAGGCTGATGAATGGGCACGGAGTTATTTGGGGCTCGGCAGCCTCACTCAGCTGGGCCTGCTGCTGCTTAGGCGACAGGCTTCCCCTCCCTGCACACCACACCAGTCTGGAGGGGGCTGGGAGTGCTTTGTGCAGCCATCAGCGGCAGCACGCAGCCCCGCCCACCACCTCGGGTTTGTTGCCCTGTCCCCAAGAAAGATGAGGGCCAGGCTAAATGCACTTTCTCATTCACTTTTCCATTTCGCAGAAAATATCTTATTTTCTGTACAAAAGTATTAATTATACCATAGTTACCATCAAATAGCATTAAGTGATAACTAGATGTTTAGGGGATCAACATGTGTATGTTAAGTAGCTCCGAGATTTATTATCCAATTTAGGTAAACGGCAAATAGTGCTATCATAATAGCCCCCTTTTCTTCTGGGTTCCACCTCATTGTCTCTGGGTATAGAATAAGAAATGAATCATCAAACAAGCGCCATGGGAAGAATGACAGGGTAGCTAAGAGCATTGGTTCTCGTGACACAACCTTGGGGCTGCAGATCCCAGCCTTGCCACTAGCAAACTGAAGGCAAAAAAGCTGTGACCTCTGAGGGCTTCTCAGACTCGACTGGGTTGAGGATTGAGTGACATAAGCCTCGTGACACTGCCCCAAGCTGTTGTACCCCAAGGTGCCATTTCATCTGAATGTAGCTGGGCTCATAATGGGAACAGACCATACAACCTCCCAGACAGAATGATCCTGTGCGTCTCCTTTAATGAAGACTGGCCAGGCAGCCCGTGCCAGCCAGGCCCGCAGGACAGAAGACGCAGGGCAGCTGTGAGTCCTGAGGCTGTAACCCTAAGTCCCCATCAAAGCATCTGTCTTGGGGAAAGAAACCCTGCTATCTGCACCCAAAAGCTAGAGATTAAACAAATGATAAATCCCCAAAGTTAAAAATCAAATCAGCAGAAGAGGAAAATCCCTTTTTCTGAAAGTTACCAAATATTGGCTAAAAGCCAGCTTCTACCCCAGCGTGACACTGGGCCCAGCAAGTCTGCACAGGTGTGACTGGGGTTACAGAGAAGAAGCTCACAGCTTCCCCGCTTCCAGTGTTGCCAAGAACAGGGTCTCCCACAACGCTCCGGGTACAAGAGTGGTCCCATCAAGTATCAGTGCCTTTTTGTTTCTAGATTGGGTGGACAGCTTTCTTTTCTACCTTATCTTCTTGGAAACATTGTTTCTTGCTGCCATGATACCCCCAGATTCTGTACTGGGCTGAGCTGCGAACACACCAGCTCCCAGGACCTTGGACCTCAGTGGTAGGTGGGCCAGGGACACAGGGGGCGCCCCTCCTCCTCCTCCTTGAGGGACCCCAACTCGACCCTGCAGTCCTATTATCAAAAGTCCTTTGCCAGACCCTCCTCATGCACCACTCCCTGCATACCTGTCCTTGTAGTTCCCAAGCTGTGGTCAGGAGGATTCCAAGAGAAAACAGAGAAACCAGGGGAGGGCTTGGAGCACTGCCAGCCATCCCCGTCAGGCTGCAGACCCACCAGCCAGGACTGGTGCTCCCTACAAAATCAAGGGCATGGGCTTTCCAAAAGCTCTGCTCCTCAAAGGCCATGGCCCCTCTGACTCCCCATGCAACTCTTCTAGTCTAAGGACAGAAGTCTCCTCTCCTCCCTTACAGGAAGAGCCAGGGGAATGTTCTTCATGGCGGGATGCCCAGTCCCTGCTTTGAAATGAGCTGGGGTGAATGATCGCACAAGTGATCAGACATCAGCAAATCCATTCTAATTCACTCCATTTAAAACTCTTGTTTTCCATTCAGGATTAGGTTAGAAAAGAACTTAATCACCCCAAATCCACTTCCAAAATGGTTACAGATCCTAAGATCAAGCGTAATGATCAGAAGAAAAGACTGGACCCCTGGTGTTGAGAACTCATGTTTGGTACTTAACTGATCAAACCAGCCTTCCTGACCCCAAGAAGCAGCCTTCCTCCAGGCTGGGGTTGCTGTCTTCGGTGTTCTCAAGCACGAATGAAGACAGAGGTAGGGGTGAGATCAGGACACTTCTCTTGTTGCAGCAAATTTGCATGAGCCACGTGCCATTCCGGGTGTTGCAGATCTACTAGTGAACAAAACAGACCTGAGGCACTGCCTTCAAGGAGCTTTACCTGCTAGTGGAGGAAGAAAGACAACATGGAAATGCATCATGGGTTAGGTGGTGATATTTTGGAAAAAAACGTGGACCAGGGTAGGGCCATAGAGGGTGATGGAAGGGGACATTAGTTCACACGGGTGGCATGGGCTCTTCCGAGAGGGTGGCATCTGAGCAGGGACCTGAAGTCAGGGAAGAAGGGGGACATCTGCAGGCAGAGTATGACAGTGGGAGCCCTGACCTGGGGCCAGAGGTAAGCAGGCACTGTGTGTGCAGTGCCCAGACCCAGCCTCCACACATCTACTCTCCAGCCCATCGGCGTTGCGGGAGCCAGCCTCCACATGAGCAAGTCAGCAGAGCGCATCTCTGCCCCAGGAGCCATTCTCGCCCTTCTCAGCAGCTTCTTGGAAGCCTCCTAACTCAGCACTCACTGGCTTCCCAGGAGAATGATGTTCCAAATTAGGCTTGCATTCCCGACTGAGACACCAGCATCCAATCAGGAAAGGCTCTAACTAGCAGTCATTGCCTTAACCCCTCCATCGCGGCACCAATCTTCTGCCATGAGCAGGAACCCGTCCACTGACCTCACAAGCGCCCTGCTCTGCAGGGCTGCTACAGCTGGTGCCAAGCTGAAAAGCCCAACTAGGTCAGGATTCTGACCTAAAGCTTATCCGCAGATTATGACCTGTGTACGAGCCAGAGTCAATCCTGAGCTCAGGCCTAGCATCTGGATTCAGCCCCCTTCCTGGAACTGGTATGTCTCACACCGTCTCCATTTTCCAGAAGAGAGAAATGAGGTCTACCTGAAGAGGTGGGGTGCCTTATCACTCAGGGTTCCATCAGGGAGGCAGAATCATTGTAAGTGTGATGGAATAAGGAACTTATTATAAGAGTTCTTAACGGTTGTGAGATGAGCTAGGGGACCAAGAGCCCAAGAGGAGATGTGGTGGCTCAGAGGAAGGTCACTAGCCAGCCCCAGCGTGGGTGAAGGGGTTTGGAGGCTTCCACAGAGGTCTGGAAGGCAGGCCCATATAGCTAAGGGAGGCTGGGGGAGCAGTCAATGGAACGTCGTTGGCTCTTAGTGACCATTGCCTCTGTAAATTTGCGAAGGGTCTGGTGTGGGCCCGGAATTGCTGTCAGTCAATTTGGCCGGCATTTGGGAAGGAGGCGGGGACGGAACATTCCATCGAATGCAAAAGTAACAGATGCCATCACAATCACCCAGAAATCTGACTATTATTTTAGCCTATGTAACTCCCAAACCACCAGTCAGAAGAGAGATTCTATCCCACTCAGAGCTGGCCAGAAGCTGGCCATGTACTTGAGCTCTGTAGCTGAGCATTTTCTGATTCTCAGGCACAGAATGGGCAGGAATGGCCAGCCCCGCCCTCTGGCTCATCACCCAGGCTCAGTTTTGGACAGGAAGGTGTTCTAGGTGTCTAGGCACTTTTGTCAGAACTTGAAGGATGAAGTGTGGCCAGGTGAGGCTGAGGTGTGCACGTCTGGAAGATGCCCTCGTGTGTGTCTAGAACATGTGAGTGTATGTGCCTAATAATGGACCATGCTGGAAAAGTTTGTCTCTCCCACTTAATCTTTTTAAAACTATCAGCAAATGGGTTCCTCTTGTCTGAGTCTAATCCAACCACCACTGTTGTCTTACTCACTGGACCTGCTTCTGTACTTGATAAATGTTACTTTAGAGCCACCATATTGAATTAGGCGCTGATTATATCTGATTTACCCTGTAACAGGGTTATGTCCATTTCCTAGCATGTAGCAGAAGGGCCTGATGGTCACCAAGCTGATCCATAATTACCTCTTAAAATTGTAGTCCAAATGGGTCATGTCAACAAGTTCCCCCAACTAAGGGGGCACCCCAGCCGAGCGGGGCAGGATCTGACAAGCAGCACCACAGCAGAGCTCACGACACTCTCCCCCCGGGCCAAGTCGCATGTATTTGTATTTGAGGATGCCCCTTCCAGAGGCCACTTGCCAGAGGCTGGAAGTGGGACCAGGAGGTTCGTTCTGTGGCAGGATGGACTGAGAAGAGCTGTGGTTTCAGAGTCAGATGGAGCTGGGTTCAAATCCTACCCCCTCCACGGTGATCTTGGGAAGCAAGCTTCACCCCTCTGAGCCTTGGTCACCTTATCTGTAAAATAGTGACAACAGTAGCTACTCTGCTAAGCTGTAGTGTGGGGAAGGTGATGGCATCAGGAACCTGGCCTCAGCCCCACAGAGTCAGGAGCTCTGGGGTATCATGGGCACTGATGACATATCCCATTTGTAATGAGGTGCTTTTCTCTAGACAAGGTTCTTACAGAAACCATGTCAATGCCTGGCTGCCAGCCAAGTCCTCAGCCCGTGGGGACAGGCGATGAAAAGCTGGTAGTACAGGCAAGAAGCAGCTGACTGGGCACCAAGTCCTCCAGGAAAATAGGGATCACCCCCCATACCCACATCGTAGTCAGTTGCCTCTGGGGGAGCCTGGGCCTGCAAGGTCCTTCTGTGTGGGTGTCCCCAGGATGGGACAGGTGGCACATGGTTCTTCTGGACCCATAGGACTAAAAGTGATCCCCTCCAGTCCTACTCGCCTCCATCCCAGGTAGCAGACATGTCAGGGACAGGGTAACCAGATGTGCAGTGGGGTCTCAGGCCAGAGGGTGGTGGGAGTAGGATGGCAGCCCCTCCTGCCTAAGCCTGCACCCCAACCTTGAAGCCTGAGTAGGAGCAGCAGAGGCCCAAAGTCCCTGTCTGGGGAAAGCAAGGCCTCCCCCTGCAGCCCAGCCAGGCCTGAGTTTGAATCCTGAAGTGACCTCCCCCCTGCCCCCCTGCCCCCCCACCCACCCATCGGGGCAGTTTTCTTCCTTCAGTGTTTGAAAGAGAGTCCCAGCACTTCGAGGTGCAGGGAGAGGCTCTGTGGCCTGAGGAGGCCTGGAGAGTCTGCTCGCTACAGCCGCCCTGTTTAAAAACAAGTGAATCAACAGAGGGACTATTCATCAATATTTTAAAAAAGAACTGTAATTAGAGGTTGGTGAACCCCCCACAGCTCCTGGCCACGATGTCAAAGGCTTCCTTGACCTGGAACCGGGAACAGAATGAAAAGCAACCGCAGACACGGTCGGCCCTGGCATGTTCTGCCACAGATCCCACAGGCCAGGCGCTCCCCACTGAGGCTCATAAAAGATTCTGTGGCTAGTAGAAGTAGCATTTCACATGCGTCCACATTCTTTCATTCCTAGGTGGTTTTTCTTTCTAAACTTGGGAATAGGGGCATTCTATTTTAAGAATATTAATTACCGTCCAACTTTCATGTACTAATGTGAACAACACCACCAACCAAAAACCCAACTCTGAACTGAAGAGAGAAAACAAAAGTAATTTATGGGATAATTTTGTGTCCACATCCCTCAAGGTAGCCTGAGAACATTTATCTAATGCATTTATTTCTGGTCAAGAAAAGTGAATGGCTAGCTTTTTGGTGGTTTCTGAAGAACGAAGGGAGGGCTGGCCACCTCGGCCTCGGAGGTGCCGACTCGGGCCACCTCAGGCCAGGAGTCCTGCTCAGGGCTCAAAGAGGTAGTGTCAGGAAGGTAAAAATAGAGTGAGGGACCCGGCACAAGCTTTGACACATGGTTTTCTCATCCAGGGACTGCCACATAGGGCCCTCCTTTTCCAGCTATTCTAAGTGAAAAAGAAAAAAAGTAAGATTATCTGAGAACTAAATAAAAAAACAGTGCTATATTTTAGCTACCTTTTCTGCGTTCTTCCGCCTTCTCCCAAGTGTTCATTTTGGCTCCTCTTTCCTCACTAAGCCAAAAATGGGATGAGTCCCGTGGTTCTGTCCTTGACCCCCTTTTGTCCTCCACCTGCCCTCATCCACAGCTGGGGCTTCGGCATGGTGCCCACGTGGCCAAAGCTCAGGCACGTGCCAAGCAACTGCCTGCCTCTTAGATGGTCCCCGTCCTCCTATAAGGCCCCCAACGTCCCAGAACCAGATCTGACATCTCCCTCTGTAGGGGCACATTTGGGGCATATTCCCCCCCCCTCCCAGTTGTCATTCCCCATAATCTTGTCTGTATGCTGGTAGCCAGGACTGTCTGACACGTGACCCTGGTCCCAGCCCCTTCAGAGGCAGGAAGGGGAGCAATGGGCGCTCCCTATGGGATTCCCTAATAGTAAACGTGAAGGGAGACTGGGAAGGCTTCCCTTAGGCCTGACAGGGAGGAACAGCCGGCCAGGCAAGCGGGCAAGGGGGTTCCAGGGTGAGGGTACAGAGCGAGGAAAGGCCAGCTTTGAAAGAGACCAGGAACTGTAGACGGAGCAAGGAGAGCTCTGGAGGCGCGAGCAGGGAGAGACACTGGAGAGGATGGTGGACTCAGGGCACGGGTTTTATCCTGGGGGTGTTTTCAGCTGGGAGGGTGCTTGGGTTTGTGTATAGAAAGAGGACCCTGGTTTCTGTGTGGAGAATGGTGGAGGAAGGTCCGAAGGACACAATGAGAGATGAGGGGGCTTGGTCAGGGTGTCCCCCTGACACCCGGTGACCCCCAATAATAGCTCTGCCTGGCTCCTGCTGGCTTATCCCTTCCCAGCACCCCCAGCTCTCTGCCCAGACAGACATCCAAGAGAACAGCCCACACACTGATTCACACTTGGGTGTTAAGGACAAATAGTGGCACCATCCACCTCAAATCCCTCTGGGACACAGGAGGGTGGCAGCAGGGGGGAGGGCGGTGGCTGCCAGCCTTCCCAGACCTCTGGGGGGATTCCTCCCCTGCCTGTGGGTCCTTCTGAGCATTAGGGAGCCCTGTGAGGTCAAAACTCAAGCTAGGATGGGGCCATGGATGAGTCTTACTCCAAGCCTAGGCTCTGCCACTCTAGCTACGTATTCCCAAATCTCCCTTTATACAAGGCAGCCTAACTGATGCACTAGCTCAAACGACCAGGAAGTTTTCTCAGAGCTCCTGCTGTACCACTTGGTATGTACAGAGGGAATTGAACATTTTGGTGACTGACATTCTGGCCTGGTTAGAAGCCACTATATAATCCAATCTGGGTTCCCTTAGTGCCTTTCAGGGACTGGACTCTATGCTCAATGCTCAGGGGGCTCTAGGCTACAGTCTGATACTCGGTGGGTGTGAGATTGAAGGATGGGAGCTGGCAGCTGCAGAGTTGAGCCACAGAGGATGGGTGCCAGGTGGACCAACGGGGGGTATCTCGGACACTGGGGACAGCATGTACAAAGGCACGCAGGCGTGAAAGAGCACGCAGTGTTCCAGGAAAGATAAAAGCTAGAGCCGGGGCCATCAGAACCAATCAGTAGGAGGGAAGGAGAGGCAGAATGAGGCAGAGGAAGGCTGCGCCCCATCACCAAAGGTCCCCAGACCAGGCTGGGTAGATGGATTTGTTCTTTGTACAGAGGGAGATCTGGAGGAGCTGGACAGAGGACGGGGCAGCATGAACTCAGAGGGGCTTGGGCTGGGAACCTGGGCTGGGACTTGAGCATGGTGGATGGCCCACAGCAGGCAAAAAGTGAGGAGGACCAAGAAGGGAGAGAAGAGAAGGAGCAGGGACCGGAAATGGACTGCGGAGCTGGAAGTGACTGGCCTTGACTCTGAATGGGACGAGTTGAGGGTGGAGGGAAGGGCCAAGAACAGAGCCTCTGCTCACTGGCCTACTGATGGGGGCTGCGCCCACTGAGGCTTCTGGGGGACTTAACTCCACCCTCTGGCTTCCCTCCACTGCTTTCAGTCCCCTCTATCTTTCTCTCTTCTTTAACTGCCACCAATAGAAAACCAAATACTTTTTAAAGATTTTATATCCTTGGTTTTCATTTCTAAAAAATGAGTAAGTGGACTGTTTCCTATTGCTTTCTCAAATAGAAAAGCAAAGTTACCTGTACGTGGTCTCTCATGTGTATGAATGTCTAGATTCTCATTATTTCCCTTGGTATATTAAAAAAGAGAGAGAGAGAGTGAGCCATTTCAGGCATCAGGATGAGATTTGGCAACACCCTTTTGGTGCCCAGCTGCGCCTCATGCCCTCAACCCCCACAACCCCTGCCCCCTGAGAGAGCCTCCGGCTGGGCCACACATCCCAAGCTCATCACCTGAGGAGGGCTCGAGGAAGACCCAAACATGGTAGCGGGGTCCTGTGGGGTCTGCGGATCGTCTCTCCAAGCCAGGGGCACAACCCCAGGACGATGACATTTTGATAAAGTTTTAAAAAACGATTTCACTTTGCAAGACAAATAGCTAATAAAATAGATTTTTTTTGGTAACCACCCATACACCAATCAATCTGTCACTCGGAAAACTGTTTCCTGAGAGGTGTGAAATGAGGCCACTCTGGAGTTCTGTGGGAACAGAGAGACCCCGAGAAGCTTTCCACTCCCAGATTACACTTGCTACCCCAAAACAGGGAAGCTCTCTGATTCAGAGCACAGGAAATACACAGCTAATTAGTTGCTCAATCAATACCAACTTTTTGAAAGACGAACAGGAGGAGTCTGTCCCACTGTTTACATGCAGCCCGCCCACACCGTCACGTGTGCCTCTTGCCTCTGTCTCTTTCCAATTCCATCCCTATTGGGAAAAAAATTTTAAGTAAGTGTTCCCCATCTAGGGCACTTGCAGAGTGGGTCACACCAAGGGCGCCTCTTCTGCGCTACAGACTTTCAAGTAACAAATTGAAACAAAAGGTCATGTCAACACCACCAGCAGAAATAAAAAGGAGAAGCCTTAGTCATAAGACACAACCCCTCTGTGCCCACTGAGGCCACTAACAGAATATAGAGACCCTCACCCCCTGCACACTCTCTTGGTAGCTCTGCATGGCTGCTACTTGCTTTTCCTACCTTTATTTTCCCTTAACTCTAATTCCCTCACTGCTTTAAAAAAATCTATTCTATTGTACGTAGAACACAGTGTAAGTCTTTTTTGGAACAAGATGGAATAAATCTGAGTTAACCAGAACCTCCCTCAAACCAGCTCTAGCTGCAGAATTCTGCTGTACCAAACCTACAGCAGCAGCGGCCTCCGACAAGCGCTAAGTACAGAACAGCGGTTGCACACAGTGGGCCCTCAATTATGTGTCAGTTCATTTGTCTTTTAAATGATGGAATCTGAAATGCCTGAGGAACAAATAAGATGAACGGGGTAATAACTACTGTGAGAAAAATGTGACAAAAAACAATACTAACAAGAACAGATCAGAACTCCCCGACCCAGCCCCCTCCCCCCAAAAAAGCTGTAATTGCATGGTGGAAACGATAGAATAACTGAAACACGTCCGAAAGTAGAAGTTGAGATGACTGGAACAATAGAGCAAAGAAAGCAGGGATGTTGAGGCTAAAGTAAGACACCAAACCAAAAATGCAAACAAAGAAGACAATCAGAGAGGTACAAACAACCCACTTGGAAATGAGAGATGGTGTCACAGCCCTACAGCAGGTGAGAGAAAGAGAAACAGGGCGAGACACACGATGAGGGAAACAGATAAGAAACAATACAAGAAAAGTTCCGAGGGAGATGAAAAAAAAACAGCTCTGCCTAGAAATAAAGAACGCACACTGTGCCTTTCAACTTTAACTCCAAGAGAAAGAAATCGGCATTTGCTAGTTGCAGTATGGAATGATCTGGCAAGCTGAAGGGAGATACGTTCTTTTGAACTTGGATAAGAATGACAAGAGGACTGACATCACAAATAGTGAAGACAAGATGAATCTCAGATAGAAATGTGTCATTCGAACCACATAGGAGTGTCCTAACCACATGGCAATTATGCTCCTAAGACTTGCTATGTGTAAGTAGAAGAAAACAGACTCATTAAAAAGTGGGGGGTAGAGGAGGCGGAATTTGTGCACAATTATACTTAAAAAGAGAGAGGGAGTTTCTGGCTTTTTACAAAAATATGAAAGACAAAATCTGATATAATAAGACACTGGGATTAAAATGGACCAGTTGAAAAAGAAAGAGGAAGTGATTTGATGAAATTCAGCCTCCTAAGATTTAACGTACACTAATAATTCCCAAATCCTGCTCTAGCCAAGACTTCTCTGTGGAGTTGTGGGTCTGAATATTCTACTGCCACCTGGACAGATCCGTGCAAAAGTCCCCCAACACCACAACCCTCCCTTGACTCACTGCACCCCTGGCCAATGAGCGACTTCATCCTCCATTCAGCTGTGTAAACTGGAAGTCCTTTTCCATGCTCCCCAGGCTCAATCCTAGCCACTTGTGTTAGTCTGCTGGGCCTGCTAGAACCAAAGATCAGACAGGGTGGCTTAAACAACAGAAATGTATTTTCTCCCAATTCTGGAGGCTAAAAGCCCAAGATCAAGATTCTGGCTGATCAGGTCTCTGGTGAGAGCTCTCTTCCTGGCTTTGCAGTCCTCACATGGCCTTTCCTCCATACAGGTATAAGGCGTGGGAGGCTCAGATGTCTTTTTTTCTCTTTTTCTTTTTTATAAGATGAAGTAGTTTTCTGTGTTGCATTTTGTTTTATTTATTTTTTTAAGACTTTATTTATTTATTTGACAGAGAGAGATAGCAAGAGCTGGAACACAAGCAGGTGGAGTGGGAGAGGGAGAAGCAGGGCTCCCACGGAGCAGGGAGCCCAATGCGGGGCTTGATCCCAGGACCCTGGGATCATTACCTGAGCCAAAGGCAAATGCTTAACAACTGAGCTACCCAGGTGCACCTCAGATGTTTTTTTTTTTTCCTTTGGTTTTTTGGTTTTTTTTTAAAGATTTTTATTTATTTATTTGACAGAGAGAGAGAGAGACAGCGAGAAAGGGAACACAAGCAGGGGAAGTAGGAGAGGGAGAAGCAGGCTTTCCACTGAGCAGGGAGCCTGATGTGGGGCTCGATCCCAGGACCATGGGATCATGACCTCAGATTTTTTTTTTATAAGGACACTGATCTGATTGGGTCTCACCCTTATGACATCATTTAACCTTAATTACTTCCCTAGAGGCCCCATCTCAAAGGCAGCCACATTGGGGGTTAGGGCTGTAATATATGCATTTGGTGGGGGGAAGGTCCTCTCACCAGCCTCGGCTAGCAATAAATCTAGGGTACTTCTGCACGCCACCAATAAGGTCTCAACCAAATGCACAGACCGGCCTCTGAGTATGCCTGTCCAGCCATGCCTCTCCTCTTGCCTTGGTATTGGACGTTTAAGGGTAAACCCCTTCACCAGAACTCAGTCAACACCTTTCCTCAAGGCCAGCAACTGCTTCTCACCCTCACCCCAAGGGGCTTCCAGCAACCCAACCTAGTCTCAGGTCTGCAAGACGTCTGACCCTGACACTCATCTAGAGGGCTTGAACCTTACATCTCTGGGCTTGAACCTTAATGAAGGTACCTGGCCCCAGCATTAACATGTGGGTAAATAAATCAACCTCCTAGGTGCCAGGCCCTGTGCACACATTATTTCTGGACCTATGAAATTAGAAAGAAAGTAGAAACTGTAGAAAGGAAGTAGAAACTAAGGCTTGGAGAGATGCCCTGCTTGAGGCCACTACTTACTGTTCTAGTGAGCAGATCCATCCAGCTCCACTGCTGATTCTGCTGACTGGGCTATGTCTCAGAGGATGTAGAGGCATCCAGGAACCTGGCCCAAGCATCCAGGGACATGGGCTCACTTGGAGCTGCACGTCCATCAGAGGTCACCCCAGGTGCTGGTCTGCGGTCTTGGGGCCTGCGGGCTTGAGGCTCCTGGTGGACAAGCAGGCGCGTGCTCAGGACCACTGCTGGATCCGTAGACACTGCCTTGCTGTGCTGGATCAACAGCCCACTTTCCATGCCCGCCCCCCAGGCCCGCCCTCCCCTACTGCCTATTTAAGCAAGGGGCCCTGACTCCGCTCGGCCCAGGCACTGCGGCTTCCGGAGCTAGGAGAGCAGCCCTGCAGTCCTCACTCACTCGGGGATGAAAGGTCCTTCTGTTTCACCATTTCCTACTGGTGCGTTTTGAATGATGATGCTGGGCTGGGTTGTAGCGGGAGCCGATACTGTTGGCCTAGGAGTGAACTGAGATGTGTAGCAGGCCTGAGGGCAGCTCTGATTGAATTTTTCCCATTTCTAATCCCTAATTTGATGTGCTCTTATTTTCAAAGAGGGAGAAAGCCTGTAGTTTATGAAAGGACAGAGGGGAGCATATTTCCAAATAGGGTCTGACTGAGAATATCAATGATTGGATGAGTTTTTCTTTTGAGGAAAAAAAAAGAAGTCCTGTAATTTCAAGGTTGTCATGATCCCATTTCCTCTCGGGAAACCCCTCCCTAAATAGTTCCTGTCATTTAATTCTATTTTGAAAAAATGTGCAGAGAATTTTTTTTAAAAGAGTTTGGTGGGGGAGAGAGGTTGTGCAGCTGGAGGGGGACAGTTTGGGGAAGGTCTGAGGACAAAGGGCTTCCTTGAGAAACTTCTTGTTGAGAGACGTGGAGTGAGCTCCTCCCCACTCCAGAGTGGTGGGGCCTGAGAGTCATGTGGGCTGGGATGGCTCAGTAGAGGCTTGCCTCCTTCATATGCACTTCTAATTTTTTTTTTTTTTAATTTTGACAGAGAGAGATCACAAGTAGACGGAGAGGCAGGCAGAGAGAGAGAGAGAGGGAAGCAGGCTCCCTGCTGAGCAGAGAGCCCGATGCGGGACTCGATCCCAGGACCCTGAGATCATGACCTGAGCCGAAGGCAGCGGCTTAACCCACTGAGCCACCCAGGCGCCCATCCACTTCTAGATGCTTGCCAGCCTTTGGCCTAGGGTCAGGTCAGCCCATGAAGAGGGTGAAGGACAGAGGTGCATGCAAGTCATCAGCCTGTGGAGGGTAGAGGCAGGCATCCCAGGTACAGGGGACAGGACCTCCCCTGGAGGCCAGAAGAGCAGGCCCCCTCTGACCTCCTGGCTATGGGTTGGAGGTTGGACTCCCCAGACTATGGGTGGGGAGGGATGCCTCCAGGTGGTTAACTCAGGGGAAACAAGTTAGGGTGTCCACATGGGAAAAAGGGTTCCTGGGGGAACACAGGTCCTAGGGGCCATGGCTTCCCTCTTCCCACCCTAATGTGGCAACATCAAGTACCCATGCTCATTTGGTCCTGGTCGCGGCTGCCCAAGACACTGGAGTGACCCCTTCTCTGACTGGGAAGGGGGCACCTAAGGCTCAGATGGAGAGCTGACCCAGGCCTGGAACCCGGGTCTCCCTGGAGCTTCTCCATGGGGATTCCTAAGCAAGAGAGAGCCAGTTGTTTTCCGAGAAAAGAAACACTCCTGCCAGCCCTCTGCAACACCTTCTGCTTGTGGGGCAAGGGACCGGGACTTAAATTCCGGATTTCTCGGAAACACAGTTTGAGTGATTTGCAAAATAAGTGTCTATAAATGACGGGAGCTGGTCCAGAGGAGAGCGTTGGGGAGTAATGGTTGCTGGATGTGACGGTAGTGAAGAGGGTCCTGGCAGCAGGCCTGGCCTGAAAAGGTGGAGGGCCGACCAGTGCCGCACGGAGCCCGGCGGGGTGGGAGTTGAACTTCCCAGGGCCTCAAGTCAAGGGTAAGGCTGGAAAGCTGACAGCGGGACTTGGGACTAGGGGCGGGACTAAAGAGCCGGAGCGCCTGAAACCAGGGAACTTGGTCAGAAGAGAGGCGCGGGCCCCGGGCCAGGGGGCGGAGCCAGAGTGTCCCGGGAGAGGTCAATACCCGAGGCCAGGGGCGAGGTTAGAAGGGGAGGGCGGAGCCACAGAGAGAGACCCAGCCCACCAATCCCACTGGGGGACGTGTCTGGAGCTGCTGCTGAGGGGACTAAGCCAGCAAGGGATGCGGAGAGCCGGTGACATCGTGAACAAGGCCTCCGCTCACAGAGTGTCCTCCCTACCGTCCCCTAAGTAGACCCCACTGAGGTCCTGAAGTGTCTCTGCTGAGCGTCCCCTAGACAAACTATCTTTACCCTTATCTGCTGTGAAAGCGCCCTATTTCTTTCTCTCCGTGCGGCTTCCTCCTCCCTGCCCCACCCCTGGTCCGGGTGGCCCCCGTCCGTCTTTTACCTCCTGGGTTCAGTTCTCTCCCATCCCCACGTATCTTGCCGAGGCTGAGATTACACAAAGGTCCTGGGGGAAAGCTCCCATTGTTCTAGCTTCGTCTATCAGATCTAACCCAGGCCCCGAGGCTGGAGCTCTGAATTCGCCTCTCTCCGCCCCCCACCTCACACATCCGCAGCCTGGCCCGGGTCCAGCTGTTCCTGTAGAGCTCTCATCCCTCCCACCCGTCAGGCAGAGCCCTCTCCACCTGTCAGCCCTCCTACCTCCCCCACGCCTGTGCCGGTTTGTGGCACAAACCTCCGTACCCCTCCACCCCTTCCGGCTGCACTTCGTCCGCGTCCGCGGGGACAGCCGGGTCCACACCCTCTCCTTGGCGGTGTGGAGGGTGTGGCGCTGCCTCTGGCGCAGGTGGGGCCCCTTGGTCTTTGTACCTGGCTCACCTGTTCTGGGTTGCTGGGTGGCTGTAGGTTGAGTCCCCGAAACCCCTGTGAACCGCTCATCTCCTTTCAGGTCCCGACTGCGGTGGCGTCCCCTCTTCAGACGATCAAGAGGGTCCCAGCGGCCCCTCCTCAGGTAAGACAGGAGCGTCTGGAGCGGGAGTGACGCTCCGGGTCTCCCCACATAGTCGAATTATTCATGTTTTATATAAAGAGGTGCTGTGTGAAATTAAGAAAAGGTTCTGTTGTTTGGTTAAAAAGTTTAGAAACAGAGCTCTGGGTAAGCCATCAGGGGGCTGGCACTCTGGGCCTACCCCTCTCCCTCCCTCTGAGGCGAGTAAGGCCAGGAGAAGGGGTGTGTCTCACCCACCCAAATCTTTGGAGAAAATACAAACTGCTTTAATACACAGGGAAGACTTGAGGCATTCCTTCACAAAAGTGGAGGAATAGAATATAATTTAAATGTCGGGAAATGTAACCAGATAGCATTACCCACTAAACTATTAAAAAAATTTTTTTCTTTTAATTGCTTAAACCCCAGAGCTGGTAAGGATGCTATGAAACAAGCACTGTCAAACAACTGGTGGAAAGCAACTTGGGCCGGGGAGGGGTGAGAGGGGAATTGCTGAGGCTTGTTGATCATCAGGACTCCTATTATCCGCCTGCTATGCGCCGGACACAACTGGAGTCAGGTGATAAAACCGAAGTGCTTGCAGAGAGACACAGGCCTAGGAGTTAGAACACAAAACCTGCATTCCTGGGACTAGAGGCGGGGACGGCGAGCGGCGGGGGGCTGTTGAACAGCTCAGAGGCTGCTGGTGTCAACCACAAGAGCACAGTCCCTGATCTGCAGAGACAATCCATAAGGCCACCTATGACACTTTCTCACTTCCTCCCTTTGCTCTGAGAAATGGAATTTGTCACCATTGCTCAGCTTCCTCTCTCGGTTCTGCTTCTAGCTTAGTAAGTCTGAAGATGTGGGGGGGCTGGTCCCCCTTCTGCAAAGTCCCCCTTTGCAGACTGCAAATATGGGCAATAAATGCACAGAAACCACCAGCCAGGTTAAAGGTCCTCTCGTTATCTCTGGGGCCAGAGAGCAGAGAACTGGCTGGGGATTGGAGAAGAGACTGAGAGACTGTCACTGTGACTTCTGAACCCTGAGCCCCCTACTGAAGCCTCATCCCAGCCCACAGATGAGGCCTGTGAGGGAATGGCCCCAGCAAAGGCAGGGAGGCCTAGAAGTGTGTGGTAGGGAACCACACAGGGGCCTTTGGACTTCACATGTAGGAGGGGATGCAGAGCGATCCTGGAGACCAGAATGCTGAGCCTAGTGTGACCTTCCCTGCCAGGTGCTTGGGCATCTTCCTGGGGTCAGCAGGGGTCACTGAAGAGTTTAAAAGGGGAGCAGTGTGGTCTACTGTATAGTTTAAAAAGATCCCTGTTGGGCGCCTGGGTGGCTCAGTGGGTTAAGCCTCTGCCTTCGGCTCAGGTCATGATCCCAAAGTTCTGGGATGGAGTCCCGCATCGGGCTCTCTGCTCAGCGGGGAGCCTGCTTCCTCCTCTCTCTCTCTCTCTCTCTCTCACTCTGTCTACTTGTGATCTCTCTCTCTGTCAAATAAATAAATAAAATCTTAAAAAAAAAAATTAAAAAAAAAAAAAAAGATCCCTGTAGCTGCCATGTGGTCCAGAGGAAGGGAGGCCAGCTGCGGGGAGACAGGTAGTAGCTGGGCAATGTCTAGCTGGGACAGAGCGGGGCCTGAGCTGGCTGTGACCCTGGGAGTTGACAAGAGGCATTAGGGAGGCAGAACAGAAGCTGGTGGGAAGAAGCAGGGTACGGAGGATGTCCAGAGCCTCAGGGACTATTCAGGAGACAGAACTGGGCGGGGGGGGGGGGGGGGGGGGGGGGGGCGGGGGGAAGTGGGGGAATGCAGTGGACAAAGAAGTCAGCTATCCCGAGAGACACCTGGAAACAGGTGATACTGAACGTTCAATGAAGGGAGGGGAGAAGAGGCAGAAAAAGGTCTAGCTCTTCAGGGTGGGCAGGGGAAGAGGGAACAACCAAGGGCTCAGAGAAGCCACAGCCCCAGGGGCAGAAAGGGCATGAGAAGGATGGTGGCCCCAGGACCCAGGGCAGAGGGCCGCAGGATAGATGAGGATCACGCAGCTGAAGTCTCATGTTGGGCCTATTTTTAAAAGCAAAATCAGGTTGAAACTGTATAGACCGTTTTCTTTTCGGTGCTGACCTCTGTTCTGGCAATTTTCTCTCCAAAACTTTACCAAAGCCTGGCGGAACCCCCCTGTCTACCTTCTGTCTAGTGGTGGGGGGGGTGCAGGAAGCCTCAAGCTGGGGGTGCTGCTTGGACCCTTAGCCAGCCAGAGGGTCACTCAGCCATCCCAGCGGGCAGGACACGGGCCGGGCCAGTGAGACTCGGCTCGCCCTGCTCGGAGCCGAACTGGAGGCTAGGCTGATCGTGTGGTGTAGGTGGGAAGCTACTCACTCAGACATTCTAAGCATTTAAGTTAAACAAGCCCAGCTTAAGACAAACTGTCAGTGAATGTGTTGGATCCTCCTTTCAGGCCCATTTTCCACAGCTGCTCCTCCCTGCCGGCCACCTGGGACCGGGTGGGTCATTGTGGTCAGAGCGTGGCCTGCCGGGCAGGACTTCCAGAGCGCCTCTGCTTCCCACATGCCTGCTCTTGGCTCTCCCAGACTCTCCTCTATCTCCCTCCCTTGCTCACTGCTCGTTCCACCCACCACGTACCCCCTTCCTGTCTCCATGCCCTCCAGGAGGACACCCCACACTAAAATACACACACCTAGAAAGCAGGCTCTGCCCCCAGAAATTCCTGGGGCCTTGCTGCAGAATACCCCGCAGTCACAGTGCTGCGTCTGACGCAGAAGAGCTGGATGCCAGGTGCCCCCCACCTCCCAGCCCTCCCCCTCGCCAGCCCGGACTCGCACCCCTCGGCCAGCACAACCCGGCAGCGTCGGACCCCAACCCTTAAGCACAGGCTGTTGCATCATCTTGATCTGCGCCACCCCAGTGTACTCTCCACACTCCTGCCTGGTCCCCTGTGGGCCTGGCTGGGTCCCTGGAACCCGTGTGCGTGGATTTACTTTAATACTTCTATCGCTAGCAGTGGCCCCTTCTCTGAGCAGGAGTGATTTCCACTAAAAATGAAGATTCACGCTCAGCTCTCCGGATGCCTCGTGGTCCTGAGCAGGGAATCAACTGTTCAGTACATACACGGGGGGATGGAAAGCACTGAGCCCCCGATCTGGTCTGGGTTTAGGGCAGAGGAACATCACTATTGCCATTAAAATCTTTCTTACAGAGAGTTGGGTGTGGGGCGTCGATCTGGCTATATACTGGGGAAACTGAGGGCTGTTGATCAGTTAGTCTTGTTTTTGGTAAATGGATTAAAGAAATCAGAAGCCTGGGGTCCTTGGGTGACAGAGTCGGTTAAGCATCCTACTCTTGGTCTGGATCTCATGGTGAGATGAGCCCTGCTTCGGGCTCTGTGCTCAGCTTGGAGTAGGCTGGGGATTCCCTCTCCCTCTGCCCCTCCCACTCGTGCTCTCTCTCTCAAATAAATACATAGAAAGAAAGAAAGAAAGAAAGGAAGGAAAGGAAAGAAAGAGGGAGGGAGGAGAAGCCTTCCTCTATTGGTCAGGCTGGGAGGGGTTATGCTGTGGCTTATAATCAGTTTTCTGTCTTTGCTCTTATGACATGTGGGGAGCAGGGTTAGCTGGGGCCCTGCTCCATGCTTCCACACCCTGGGACCCAGGCTGATGGGAGCAGCCACCATCAAGAACACTACAGGTAGGGGTGCCTGGGTGGCTCAGTGGGTTAAGCCTCTGCCTTCAGCTCAGGTCATGATCCCAGGGTCCTGGGATCGAGACCCGCATCGGGCTCTCTGCTCAGCGGGGAGCCTGCTTCCCCCTCTCTCTGCCTGTCTCTCTGCCTACTTGTGATCTTTGTCTGTCACGTAAATAAATAAAAAATCTTAAAAAAAAAAAAAAACACTACAGGTAGATGTGGCAAAGGAAGAGAACTCTGGAAGGTCTCACACCTATGCTAAGTACTCTAGCCCAGCAGTGACACAGACCACTTGCACTCACAGCTAGTGGGTAGAGCTGGTCACATGATTCCACCCAACCACAAGAGGACCTGGAAGTGCAGTCCTGCCTCATGCCTGGGGAGCAGGCTCCAGCCGCTGGCGGGGGCAGGGGAGGGCAGAGGAAGTGAGGCAAGAGTCCTATCCTAGGCTTGGAGGCAGAGGTAGAGACAAAAAGAAAAACGTCTATCCAGATGTTCACAAAGATAAAGCGTGCTTATCTTTTAAGTAGTTATTCCTGGATGGAGACATGTTCCTGTCTGCACCAGCACGTCTATACCAGCAATCTGGGGACACACAGCCTCCATGACCCAGCGCCAGTGGTTCTTGTTTCCCTTTTCAGAAGTGCAGGATTCAAGAGCCAAGAACACATAGAGACAGCTACCACTACCAGAAGGGCAGGGGTGAGTGGGAACCCAGAGCTGCAGGAGACTCTTGGAAGGCAAGTTTGGTGGCAGCAATGAGAGGGAACTTGGGGAACTACAGATCCCCGTGATCTCTTCCCCACTGGCCTTTGCTGTGGACAAATGACTAATTCACAGTTTTATGCAAATGAGGTTTGACGTCTCACTCCCATAGGAAGCCCTCCAGCAGACCCCAGTCCCCTCCCAGTTATACACTCTGGAGCAGGCTCTGAAATCCCACAGGCAGGTCAGAGACCTTCGGGAGCAAGCAGCCCCAGGTTTAGCCCAAGTGGGGTTTCCTCTCTCGGGGAGGGAGTTCATGCTGGTTCTCTTAGTGCCCAGGGCTCCTGTGATACTGTGTGCAAGGAGGACCCGAGGACAGCCTCTGAGAAGGCCCCGGACAAGGGGCTGAGCGCTCCTGGTGAATGAGACCTTGCCCACGTCCAGAAAGCCCCGGCCTCGGGTCCAGCTGCGGAGGGCTGCCGGGAGGCTTAGGGAGATGTTGATGCCTGATCTTATTTACTCATTCACACCGATTTGCTTTTTAATCTCTGCATAAATTCTCCTCTAGGACTCGGTTTGTTAAATGTTCTTTGCACAGAAAACTTTAGGCTGAATGTGAAATGATTCCCTTTAGAAGAATTTTAGCAAGTCTGTTCCGTTTTAGGAAGGTTTGTTGTCTTCATCTGTGTTCTCTGGTGCCTTGAAATGCCTACACACCGCTCAGCCGGCCAATCCATTCCAGGAGGAAATGCTGTACTTGAAATGCAGCTGAACACTGGGCCTGCAGAAATCCTGCCATTTGTGTGGACTTGTATTTAAAGTTCTACTCCCACAGAAAGTATGTTGTCATTTCTTCTTAAGCAAAGGATGTTCCAAGCCTTGTTCAGCTCATGAACCATTAACATCAGCAGGGAAGTAGGGACTTTGCAGGGACAGCAGCCTCTGTACCAGAGCCCGAGAAAAGTGAGATTCATCCTGGTCTCCATGCCTGGGGAGGGCCTCTCCTTCCGAGGGAGGGAGGGCAGACCAGCTGGAAGCATGTCACATGCTGGCCCTCAGCCAGGCATGCAGCAGACACTATAGAGTCGCCTAAAGCAGGGGACGTGACCTGCAGGGGAGTGCCAGGACCCCCTGCTCACGCACATGTGTGAGCACTAGCTCGGGCAGAGAACTCAGGATGTGGGCAGGCTCAGACCACTTGGGGAGGGAGGTCCGTGCCAGTCTAGGTGCTCAGTGGTGTGCCCGTAGTAGCCTCCTGATCTGGACCTGGCTTAATTAAGGACGTCGAAGGCTCCTCTTTGGTAGTTACGACTGCCTCCAGTCCTGCCTTGGAGATGCCCTGTCAGTGCCCAAAAGGAGGAGAATCGGGAATAGAGTGATCTCAGACCCGATTTGCATCATGGAGGAAGCTCCCCAACCTCCCTCCTCACCACCCAAATCCTGGGCTCAGCCTCTGTGAGGGCACAGGATGGGGAGGAGCCCTGCAGGCTTCAGCTTCCAGGCTGCTGGCGGGTTCTTGAATGTAATACAGAGGGTATGTGGGAATGAGACACGATGCCGCTCGGGATGGCTTAGGTGGGGATGTGGGTGCCAGCCACCATCCAGCCTTCTCCTCAGTGGCCCCCTTTCTGGTCACCGGTGGAATGGCAGACGGGAGAGGGGAGGGTGGCCAGATCTTCGAATTCAGCCCCATCCTGTGATGGAACCCACGGTCTCAGGGCGACCGCCCCATGTCGCCATAGCACAAGGTCTTACACCCAGGAGGACTGTCGTTTTAACTATTCAATCGATTCGCGCCCTCCTGGCACATGCACCTCCAAGGTGGCTTGAGATTTGCTTTCCAGTCAGGCAGGAATCCGCTGCAGCTGGGCTTTCTGAGTTCTGGCCCGGAAGTGCCGGGGCTGGCGGGCTGAAGGAGTGCCACAGGGCCGCCTGCAGCCTGTTCCTATTCTCAGAAACCACATGACACATTAATAGCTCCCCTGGAAAGTGTCTTTTTGAAAATTTTATGGCCCCTTTGCCTGCATCTGGTTCTGCAGAAGCCTGTGACTTGGGCTCGCATGAGCAGCCCCCAGCACCAGTCCTGCCCGGAGACAGAGGCCCCAGCCTCGGCCCCCGTCTGGGAGAGCAGGGCACCTTCCCTGTCAAGCAACCAGCCGCACGAGGAGGAAACTCTGTGGGCTCCAGCTGTATCCTGAGGGTCCTCTGCAGCAATGGAATGAACAGTCATAATAGTAACGAAGGTATTACTAGAGACGTGGCAGGCGCTGCGCTAAGTGTGGTGCATACGCTGAGACTGTGTGTGTGTGAGACGAGGTATGTTTGCCTGACAGATGAGCAGACGACACGCAGGGCATCAGTGAAGCCACTTATCCAATATCTAGCACGAGGACCTAGACCGAGCACGTGTGACACCGAGCCTGCGCTTATAACATCTGCACGGCCTTCCCCTGAGGGATGCTCAAATCACATGGGCACAGTTCCCACCACCACCGGCTCTCACAGGGCCTTCAGGGACTCAGGAGAAAGGCCCCCTTTGCCCCCTGGGCAGCCGAGGGGCGGAAGTTCACCCAGGAGACAAACTGTGAAGAATGATGTTTTAGAAAGCTCGGTCAAGGATACATATTAGATAGGATCCCTTTGGTGGGAAGTGACAGAAATACAACTTAGACTAGAGCAAAGGAAAGGTAATTTGCTAACTCACGAATTACAAAGTCTGGGGGTTGTGTTGTCTTCAGGCACAGAGGAAGTGGAGCTCAAAGTGCCACGAGGACTTGCTCCTTCCAGCCCTGAGGTCTGTTTTCCTCTGAATTAGATTCATTCTTGAGGAAGGCTCCAGAAGCTTCAGACTCTTAACGCTTCCAGCTCAGGGAAAATGCAGGCCTCTTTCCTGAGGGGTCTGGTAAGGGCACCAGTGAGAGAGAGCTAGCTTGGGTCTTAGGACCATTCACCTTGGGGTCAGGGAGCTGTGGTGTCAACTGACCTAGTGTGTCTTGCTGCCCTCCTCTTGGATTGGGGTGGGGCAGACAAAAGTGGGTCTGCCACAGCCAGAGGACAGCAGCAGGCTGGGACCTGGGCCTGGGCTGGTGCCAGAGACTCCCTCAGGTGCTCCCAGGCTGCTGATGTACAGATAGACAGACGCCTGATTAGAGGGACAGCTGGGGGGCGTGCAGGGCAGGGAGGATACGGGCAGGATAGGGAAGTTGGGGAGGGTTTCAAGAGAAGGGGGCAGGTGCTTTGGATCTGGAAGGGTCAGTGGGCATTTACCTGGCACGCCTAGGTCACTGGGAGCTGCTACTGCAGCACACATGTTCATGCCAGCCCCCAACCCCCATTTCTGTGGCTTTCAGGGATTAGCCTGGGTTTGTCTGACCCGCATCTCTTAGAAAGGCATCCTCTTCAGTCTTTCTTTCTGTCCTCCTGGTGATGAGCTGACTCCAAGTTTCAGCAGCTCCCGTTGCTATGCCAACCCCTGGGGCGGCAGGCATCCAGGCAGAAATGGGCCGGCCCAATCTCGGCACCGCCAGCGGATGCGAGCACATTCCAGTAATTGGATTGGAGTGATCCTCTCAGTCTTTCCTGCAGAAACCTGGGGCTTGGACCAGTGCCTGTTTAGACATGAGCCTGTGGACGCAAAAAGGATGGGAGGAGGTCCCTCCCCTCCAGGATTCCCAGCCCCGCTGCTGCTGCTGCTGGGAAGAGAGGGCTCAGCAGGCATGAGAACCAGAGGGAAGACTAGGAAGGAGGGACAGGTCCCATCCTGCCCCCAACCTGGGGCAACTCCCAACCCTCCTCAACTTCCCCTAAGTTCTCCAAAGCTCGGAGATCCCTCCAGATGGTTCAGGCTTCTTAGAGGGGCCAGCACTTGCCTTGGCCAGCAGAACTGGGCTGGCCTGCTCACTCTCACACTGGAGGAGAAATTCACATGCAAAGTCAGCACTCACCCAGAACCCTTTCTTTGATCCTCTGTGTAGCAGGTCTCATGTACCAGCGTGTCTGCCAGGTCCATTTCGCAGGGAGGTGGGACATGGGATGGACGTCCTGGGGCCAGTATCACTTGGTATACAGTAGCAGAGGGCCTGTCCATTGCAGCTTACCCAAGGAGGCTGTCGGGGACCTCCCTACCATTTTCAACACCAAATAGGACAGCCCTGGCCAGGCCCTACTCCTGCGATTCCCTCCCCAACGGATAGAAGATCTGCTGGTCCCCCAGCCCTCAGAGAGGTGTTTATTGGGAGGAGTACTGGCTTAGCTCAGGCCTCTGAGCAGTCCAAGTCTCCCCTTCCGGTGCCGTGGTGGCTACAGGTCAGGTCCCCACAGATACCAGGAACTCACAGGAACAACTATGGTGTGAAGTTTCTGTCAGTGCCCCACACCCACCCAGGCATCACCATCCTGTGATCTCTCTGGCCAGTCTGTGACCACCTCTTCCTCTCCCATCTGGATTTACGGTTGTCTGGCCCCCAGACCTTGCCAGGCGATTTTCCCTCCCAGCTGGATCAGCCTGTGAACTGATCTGCTCCCTCTGTCATGGCTCTGCAGCCCAGGCTCCTTGTCCCAGTTGGGCCCAGTCCAGTCCTAGCTGTAGGGGAAGGAACATGTTAGTGAAGGCTGGCAGCTCCAGCCTGAATGGCGTGGATGGGTCTCTGAGGATCTGAAGGTACGGCAGAGCAGTCAGGAGCCTAGAGGCTTGTGGAGTGGGCTCCAGGTGCACCCAGCACAGTGCACAGAACCAGCTTGTCCCCTCTCCACAACGCATGGAGTCCACAGAAGCCAACCTCAGCTGAGGCATGGTCAGGGAGGTCCTACGAGGAATAGAGGGGAGCTAGGGAAGGATAAAGCCTCACGATGAGCCCAGGTATTGCTACCCTCATGTCAGAGAGTGCAAGATCCGAACCCAAACTGAGCAGTGAGCAGTGCCGTTGGGAGTGAGGAGCAAGCCTGAGGTTGACTCCCAGGAGCCCTCCCTTGGGGTACTAGGTAGCCCCCCCATACTGATCCTAGGGCTCAGGAGTGACCATGAGGACCTGAGGGTGTCTGGGACCCAAGCTCAGCTCTGGAGACCATGGCATTGGGGCAGGGAGGAGGCTCGGACATTCTGAGCAACCAGGAAGCCCCACGCCAGGATTTATAATGGGGAGAAACCCAGGAGTAATTACTACTTTAAAAAGAGGAAACTGAAAGCACAATCCAGCATATGGGCTTGAGTGGCTACCGCTCGGCACATGTGGCCTTTGTCGGACCTGTCACCCTCATCAGAGATGCCGGTGGTGGACTTTGCTTGGTAAAGATGGCGGCTCTGGGACAGGGAGCGAAGAGCTGGGGTATGGGGGGCGGGGGCAGGCAGTCCTCCCCTGGAGGCCGAGCCTGGGCCAGGCCACCCACCATGTTCTGCCCTGCTAAGGGGGTGCAGGCGAGACAAAGGCCCAGGGGTGCAGACCACCCCCCCAGCCCTGGGACTCTAAGGCTTAGTGAGAAGTTCCTAGCCTCTGGTGTTTAGCTCCCACTCCTCTCTTTACTGGGGAAAGTGTAGATCAGACTAATTAATGTGTTGTTGTTTGTTTATCCTCCTTTCATCTCACTGAGACAAAATAATTAACCACAGAGCTTTAGAAACTGCCTCCATTGGTAGCAATCCCTTTTGTGTCAACTGCATCAGCAGCCCCCGGGCACAGATGCAGGGCTTGTGTGCTGAGCAGGGCGGGGCAGGTGGCGCCCGCCCGGAGGCTCGTTCTGTCCAGGGTGCTGAGAGCTGGGGGGCAGGGGGCAGGCTGGAGCAGGGACCCAGGTAGCCATGAAGAGATGGGCGGCTCAGATCTGCCACATGGAGAACAGAATGCTTGTGGTGGCCCCCTGGGCTGCCAGCCACCTCAAACCCACTGATGCCTGAATGGAGACCAAACGCATTCCTGTGACCAGCCCAGGAGAGGCACAAAGAACAGGCCTGGCGGCTCACTGCTGCTGCAGGCAGGGCTGGGGGGGATCTTGCCCAGAAGGGTTTCTGGGGCCACAACAGAATTGAGGTCAACACAGGGCAGCTCAGGACGGGGCCAGGCCTCACTAAGAGCATGGTCCCAGCTGGCGGCAGGTCTCCACCCTGCCCGGTCAGTAGCCAGCATTAGGGATGAGCCACAGGGGGGAACAGAGGGTTTGAGAATTTCTCTCAGGAGCCCCTGGATGAAGCAAGGCTGCTAGGGGGCCCTTCGGGGTGGGGCTGGGGAAGGAAAGAGGGGCAGAACCACCGAGGGCCCTTAGACAGAGACCGGGAGAATGGACTTTCTCCTCCAAGACCATGGGACCTCCAGAGGGAGGATGTAATCAGATTGTTCAGGGAGCTTTTCTGACTTCTGTGCACATTGTGGCTGGAGCCTGAGACAGAAGACAGGGGTGGGCACTCAGAAGATGAGAGGTGGGCACTC
The DNA here is from genome assembly GCF_902655055.1 of Lutra lutra. Classification (NCBI taxonomy): domain Eukaryota; kingdom Metazoa; phylum Chordata; class Mammalia; order Carnivora; family Mustelidae; genus Lutra; species Lutra lutra. The sequence continues at coordinate 17,484,798 of NC_062294.1, forward strand.
AGAAGACAGAAGATGGTGTGGGCTGGGCTGGGTGGGTCACCTCCAGCCACAGAGAACAGGAGGAAAGAGCTAAGAAGACCTGGGAGTGGGCCCCCTCCATGCACTTGGGGGTGGCATCTGGGTGTCCCCAGAAGTCTGGCCTAGACCCCCACCCCTAGCACCTTGGTGCCCACTGCAGTGGCTGCTGGAGGCTTGGGAGACGCCATCCCACCCTCCGTACCTGCAGGGACAGGACCTGCCGCCTCCTCCAGGTTCAGTTGGTGGAGGTGGACCTGCTCCCTCTCCCCCGGCTCTCAGCCTGGCCAGTCTCAAGCTGCCCGCTCTGAACACAAACATGGTGCGTGCAAGCTGGGCCGACGGTAGCCAAACCCACCAGCTCCAAGGGAGCTAGCGGGCTGCTGCCCCAGCTTCGCGTTACACTCAAATGACATGGCTGAGATTTTAAAGAAAGAATAAGTAAGTCTGTTAGGTGGCAGGCACGGGAGAGCTCTGGACAGCCACAGCCCCTCTAAGTACTGAGCCACGAGCTCTGGGCCACAGAGTTGCTACAACTCTCCTGGGGGGTTAGAAGTCATGCGCATAGAGGGTCAGCAGGCCTAGAACAAACCCTCCAGTGTCAGCCACTGTCATCATAACATTAGTCTCAGGGCCTCAGTTCACAGGACCTCTGAATCGGCAGACCCCACAGTAAAGGCCGTCAAGGTTAGGGCACCCGCCTCCCCTCATGGAGCCTGGCCTTTGAAGATCAGGACTCGGGCCCAGTTTGGAGAGGGTGGTGAAGGCCACTGTCTGGTCTGGGACTCCAGGGCAGGATGTCAGGGGTTTCCTCCCAACCTCTGAAAGAGCTTCCCTAACCCCTGCCCCAGGGGGACGGGGAGAGGGATGGAGGGCTGGCCCTCTGGCCTCACCACCATCCTTGAACGTGAGCCTCATTGCCCACACCTGAATGAGAGGCCTTGTGACTACAGCACCAGACGAACGTGGTCCCACTGCCCACAGGCGGACGACACGCTTTTCCCAGATTCAACCGAGGCGCAGCATGAGCTCTCTACAAAGCAACAGTTTCCCATGGCTCCTGGCCAGAGAGCTGTGGTCTGACTAGACACACCTGCTTCCCCAAACTAAACTTACAGGGTTTCCTTCAAAGCAATTTCCCCTAAAGAAAGTAAAATTCTTGTGAAATGTATTCTCTAGAATCAGACACAGACACCAGCTAAAGTTCATCTTTAGATGTTAAGCTCTGGTCTGGAACAAGTACCTTGTCCCCACTAAATCAGCCCTGGAGATGTGGCCATGGGAGCGCACTGAAGTGACAGGTGCATCCCGGTGACCCCACCCCACCCCACCCCCTCCTTGCACCTCAGGCCTGGAGGCAGTGCAGATTGACCTCCAGTCACCCACCCACTTCCTGAGCTCCTGCTGATGCGGCCCCAGGACCCGCCAGGCCCCTCAATGCAGCCCCTTCTTCCAGGAAGCTCCCAGTCTGCTGGGGAGGTGGCTGTGACCCATGAGCTTTATGACCTGGAACTGCAGAGACCAGGCCATGCACAATGCAGACAGGAGCCCCCCAGGGAGCTACCTAAGCCAGCTGGCAAGGAGAGGCAAAGGGGGCAAAAGGGTCTCTCTGAGGAGGTGATTTCTGAGCTGAGTCTAGAAGAAAAGGGGTGAGCTAAGTGAGGGGCAGGGCAGGGACAGGAAACCACATTCCACCAAGTGGGATCCGGGCACAAGGGAGACATGGCAGGCCTGGTTAGGACACAAGACAGCCAAAAAGGCCCACAGAGGGTTCTGCAGGTTTGGGGTATCTGAGGGATGGTCAGACTAGACAGAATCCCCCCAGCCACTGTGTGGAACTTGGCCTGAGAGAGACGCAGCCAAGATAGTATTTGAAGCGGTCCATCATGCACTCATGGACCCTCTCCAGGAGAGGGACAGATGCCATGTGGGGACTGGGGGGGGGGGGGCACAAAACCCAAATGCACCCAGGTCCTAGCTGCAGTGCCCAGGGAGGCAGGAGGAAGACAAGCGGTGGGCTAGGATGGATGGAACGTGGGCACAGACCCCCACCCTCCATGGCACCAGGGCAGAGGCTGGACTGGGTCGGGGAGACAGTGAATAGGAAGTGAACCCCCCAACAGACTGGGTAATGAAGACTCAAGATGTTGGTTATACCAGCTTCACCACACAATGATCTCCCATGGGTCCCTGGAGGCTGGGCCAACACTCCAGACTCTTGGCCTTTCTTAATTCTACATTCAGCACAGTAATCTGCTGGCAGCCTCTGCTAGGCAGGGCCCTAAGGCCTGGTCTGAGGCTCATGCCCTGGCTGGGACAGGAACCCAGGGTGGACTCATTCCTCCAGCCACTGGCCTCAGCTGGGCCCCAGGCTGCATCTCAGGCTTAGGGGAGAAGCTTGGGCCAGATCCTCACAGCTCCAGGATGCTTCTCCAAAAGTCAGAGGGACCATCATTCTGGACGTGGGTTAAGGCCCAGGCAGTGCCAGGATCCTGGCTGGTCAGAGATTTCCGGTGGGGGTCAGCAGGGGCGGGAGGGCACGAGTGGGCTGATGCTGCAGGATGGGCACTGTGAGAGCCCGGTTGTGGGTGGAGCCCTCCTCTCAGGGGTCCTCCTGCCAGCGACCCTGCCCTGCACCCCAGGACTCTCTGACCCCATGTCTCTGCTGTTTGCTCCCCCTCTGTTCTGACCTGAAGGACACTCAGTGACAAGCAGGTGTATTTGAGGCTCCTCTGAATCAGGGTCACCCCTTACCCATTCACCAGCTCCTGGTGGGCTTCTGGCTGCTCCAGGCCAGCGTCAGGCCCAGCCACTCTCCAGGATCCCCAGGCTGCCTCCCAAATGCCCACAAAGCTAGGCCCCTCCAAAATCTGGGGTCCATTTCTGAGCAGTTAGGCTACAAGATCAAGACGGATGCGGTCATGTCACGTCACCAAGCTGTTTAAGGAAACCAAACACACACAGGCAAACAGAAGACTCCTGCTTCTGATGGAGGAAGCGGGAACAGGGTGAGGGAGTGAGTGACCCCAGCATCTGACCTGCTCCCCTAAGGATGAGTAAAGCCCCTTATTTTCTGTCTTACAGGCTCCCCGGCGGGCCTTGGTGGCCCAGTATGGCGCACTGAGGTGAATCATGCCTGGCTGGCCAACACTCACCACTGACCACCCAGAGACGCATCTCACCAGGAGGTGACCCCTCCTCCACCTGCTCCCCCACCCCACCCCTCGCAAGAAAGTGCCCGCGCTGCCACGGACACCATGTAGTAGGGCTGGCCGCGGCGCCCAGTGAGCTGCGATGGTTTTGTACACGGCCCCCTTTCCCAATAGCTGTCTGTCCGCCCTGCATGCCGTGTCCTGGGCGCTCATCTTCCCATGCTACTGGCTGGCAGACCGGCTCGTGGCCTCCTTCATCCCCACCACCTACGAGAAGCGCCAGCGGGCGGACGACCCGTGCTACCTCCAGCTGCTCTGCACTGTGCTCTTCACGCCCATCTACCTGGCCCTCCTGGTTGCCTCGCTGCCCTTCGCCTTCGTCGGGTTCCTCCTCTGGTCCCCACTGCAGTCCGCCCGCCGACCCTACATCTACTCCCGGCTAGAGGACAAGGGCCTGGCTGGTGGGGCGGCCCTGCTCAGTGAATGGAAGGGTACAGGTCCCGGCAAAAGCTTCTGCTTTGCCACTGCCAACCTCTGCCTCCTCCCTGACTCGCTGGCCAGGCTCAACAATGTTTTTAACACCCAAGCGCGGGCCAAAGAGATCGGGCAGAGAATCCGCAACGGGGCCAGTCGGCCCCAGATCAAAATCTACATCGATTCGCCCACCAACACCTCCATCAGTGCGGCCAGCTTCAGCAGCCTGGTGTCACCGCAGGGCAGCGATGGTGTGGCCAAGGCCGTCCCCGGAAGCATTAAGAGGACGGCCTCTGTGGAATACAAGGGTAACGGCAGCGGGCGTCATCCCAGTGACGAGGCTGCCAATGGCCCGGCCTCCGGGGAGCCTGCAGAGGGTAGCCTGGAGGACGCCTGCATCGTGCGCATCGGAGGCGAGGAGGGGGGCCGGCCCCCTGAAGCCGACAACAGCGCTGCTGGGGGCCAAGCCAGGAATGGGGCTGGTGGGGCCCCCCAGAGCCAGACACCCAACCACAGTCAGCAGGACGGGGACTCGGGGAGCCTGGGCAGCCCATCGGCCTCCAGGGAGTCCCTGGTGAAGGTGCGGGCCACGGCGGACGGCGGCGGCAGTGGGGAGCCGGGCGCCACCAACAGCAAGCTCCCCTACAAGGCCTCCGGGGTGAAGAAGGCAGCTGCGCGCAAGAGGCGGCACCCGGACGAGGCCTTTGACCACGAGGTGTCCGCTTTCTTCCCTGCCAACCTGGACTTCCTGTGTCTGCAGGAGGTGTTTGACAAGCGGGCAGCCGCCAAGTTGAAAGACCAGCTGCACGGCTACTTCGAGTACATTCTGTACGACGTCGGGGTCTATGGCTGCCAAGGCTGCTGCAGCTTCAAGTGTCTCAACAGCGGCCTCTTCTTTGCCAGCCGCTACCCTATCATGGACGTGGCCTATCACTGTTACCCCAACGGGCGGCGCTCCGATGGCCTGGCCTCGAAAGGGGCGCTGTTTCTCAAGGTAGGAGGCTGTGGCCATGCCCCGGGGAACACAATAGCCTGTAGCAGAGCCTTGGTCGGCGGCGGGGGTGGGGTGGGGGAAACAGTGGGCTGCAGTCAGGGGGGTCCTTCCACTCTGGGAGGGCTGGGGGCAGGCCAGGCTTCTCCTGGAGCTGAGCCAGTGGGCGCCCAGCTTGGTGACAAGGGCCGAGGGTTCAGGCTAAGAGAGGCCTGGGCAGGTGCTCTTGGGCAAGTTCCTCAGGTCTCTGAGCCATTATCTCCTCATTTGTAAGAAACCTAGTGCCAATCCATGGGGCAGGGAGTGAGCTTGAGGCCTGGGAGGTCCTTGTGGTGCCAGCAGTGAAGATGGCAGTGATCAAGGGAGGAGGTGGCGGAAGGGGGCCCCTATCCACAAAGGGGCAAACGCCCGCTCACTTAGGCCCGCAGCCTCACTGGATGGGTGCCCCCTCCCTCCCAGCTCTCGCGCAGCTGCCATGCCAGGCCCTCTGCCCACCAGCCCAAGGCTTCGCTTCCATAGTCACTAATTAAAGTGAATCATAATTATTTCTGCTAATTTGGATGCAATTGCAGGAGTTTTTAGACCATGGTAATTTGGTCATTACCCGTTATCTTCTACTGAGCCTGACACGCTCCAAGTGTTGACTTTTTGTTCCCTACACAAAAGCCATTCTCGGCGTTTCCAGAGTTTTGGGAAGCAACATTTGGCCAGATGCTACAGGACCCAGACCCCACACCGGAGTACTCAGTGGTTCTTATGCGGCTCTGTAGGCCCACAGTTCGGGGTCCTTGACTCTTCTCTCACAGCCTGAGATGCTGAAATTGAATGAACTCCTCTTACCTCCCCATTTTGGCATATGGTTCATCAATGTTCTGTTCCTCGGATATATTTTTGTCTCAGCAGCTGGAGTGACTTTCTGGGGGAAGGAGGGGACATGTTGTCAAGCTCAAGAGAAGAGTGTACCCTCTTCCTCCCACCTGCTCTGCCACAGATGGTTCAGAAGCTGGGGACCCCCTTGGCCCTGCCCCCAGCCCACACCCACCTCTCCCTCCTTAGTCTGGCTCCCCCGACCACCATGCCCACCAGGGTCATGACAGTCTTCTTGGGATGGCCTCTCTGCTGCTGACATTCTTCTCACCTCTCTGGCCATTCCTTCTAGGCTCCTGGTCCTCTGCCCCGCCTTGAACTGCTGATGCTTCCTCTGCTCCTTCGCTTAAAACTGGTCTGCAGCTATGTTTGATTTGGTCCACAGCATTAACAAGTTTCCTTTGTTGGCCAACATTTAAAAATCAAGATATTCCACCTAAAATCTAGTTTGCAATTTCTGTCCCACCTCGCAGATCTGACAGCACCTGGCAGGCCTCCTCCCACCTGTCCAGCTCTCAGCCTGAGCTGAGGGTTGGCAGCCCCCACAGCAGGGCGACCCGACCTCACTTGGTTAGGCCTCTTCATTTCCAAGTGGTCACCATGCCAGCACCCCCCGCACCTGCCTGGGGAAGTCACTCCACAGACTCCATTTCCACACCTGCTTGAGGGCTCTTGCGTTTGTCCCAGCCCACACCTCTCCCCTGAGCCCCCAACCCTGTGTCCAGCTGCCTCCTGGACACCGTCCTCTTTCACTTATTATCTGCCCATCTCCATCAGCCAGGTTCCACCATGCCCACTTTGACTCCTCCCTGTGCCCTAAAGCCCCTCTCCTCCATCCAGGCTCCTAATTTCACTTTTCAAATACGTCTAGGTCCACCCCTCACCCCCGGCTGCACTGTCATGGCCCAGGCCACCATTCCTCTGCATCTGCCTTTGTTTGGGGCTGTCCTTCCCCTCCCAACTCCATTCTCCTCCAATGCTGTCCTGGGTCTGACTCCTGCTGCCCACTTCCTGCTGTGTCAGGGAGAAGCCCAGCCTTCAGTGCTGGGAGGGCTCTGCTCCTGCATCCCACTCCCCGAGGGGCCTCTGTGCCTGGCTCCCTGTGGCCCGGTCCCACCCTGGCTTGGCCACGCCACCTCTGTGAAGCTGTCCACAGCACGGCCAGCAAGAGCCAGCTTTCCCTCTGTGGGACCCTCAGTCCTCCTCCCCAACCCTCCTGCTGCCTGCTTCTCCATCAGACAGAAAGGAGAATGTGCCATTTGAGCCCTGTACACAGCAGACCCAGCCCATCTGCTGGGGAAAGCGTGCCTGTTTCTCCTGCCTGGAGGAGTGAAATAAATGAGAATTCAGGAGATAGGCAGGGGCTGGGGGCTGGAAGGCTGCAGGTGGAGACTTGTGCTCCCTTCATCTGCATCCCTTCTCCCCCCCGCCCACCCACTCTGCGGAAGGTCTGTGCCTGAGGACAACGTGCTTTCCTAATACTGTCGCACCCTGAGAAGGGACTGGAACCCCTGGCTGTTCCTCACGTGTAGGAAAGCCTCATTCTGGGCCCCTTCTCTGTTGATGTCTTTGCCCACCACGACTAAAAGGCACAGCCTCTCAGTGTGATTGTTTTTCCAAGAGAAACACAAACCTCTGCAATTCCCAAGGACTCGAGCCAGAGCAGAATCAATCAGTTCAAGCACGTAGGGAAGTAGGTCCTGGCAGCTCACAGGGCTAATGGGGATGACGGAGAGCAGGGAAGTCACCAGAGGGTCTGAGACATGGGCTGGATGCGGCTGGGTAGCTGGGTCCTTGTGGCTGTGTCTTCCCTCCCTCCCGCTGTACTCTTGAAGGCGGTGTGTGTGTGTGTGGGGGGGTGTTGAGTGGTGCACCTCACCTATCCTTGTGCAGGTCTCAGCACAGGCAGGTGACACCAAGTGCTGAGTGAGTGAGGGGCTGACGCACTAAGACCCTAGAATGGGTGAAAAGCCTGCCAAGTCACCAAGAGTTGAAGCAGCAGAGAGTAGGGTGGGGAGCTGGGCTGAGGGCAGCAAACATCTGATGGGAACCGGCCTCAGCCAAAAGAGCCTCGTAACCCCGAGCCAATTCTAGTATAACTGTAGCATAACCCTCCGACCTGTTGTAAGGCTCTAGCAAGGCAGGGTCCATGAAGCTCCATGCCCTAGTGCTCACAGCATATTATTTCGGGGGAACAGATGCATTGCCCCCAGGAATACAAGGGGCAAGAGCGCCATCGTGTGGCCATTGGGGGCACAGTGTTTTTTTGTTTGTTTGTTTGTTTGTTTTTAAAAGACCGTGTTGTGTTTTTGCAACAGTGCGCATGAATGGTATGTGATTTCCCAAGAAATTGCGGGGCTGGGGGTGGTGGTGGTACTGAAAGGCCGAGGTTTGGGTCTAGACTGTGGGCCAGAAGTGAATGGTAAACATTGGACTTTATAAACAGCCCCCAATTCAGGCTGTACTGCCCATTTTCAAGTAACCAGATGTTCATCCTGCTGGGTGTTGGGGAAGGAGAGATGTGCATCCATCCAGGCTGGGAAAGGAGCTGAAGAGCTAAAGAAGGCTAAGAATGCCTAATGATGTGAAAACCCATATGGAGGAGAATAATGCCTACCTGACTTTGGCAGCAAAAACAAAGATGGAAGCCTCCCCAGGCTCTCAGATTGGAGGGCCCGTGATGTGGCAGGGTTGGCAAGTCCAGACCACTTTTAGCTGGGGGATGAGCAGAGTCATGTTCAGCAGATAGATATCCCTTAGCTACGAACTGGCCTCTACAGTCACCTTCCCTGGACAGTTCCCAGGGTCCAGGATCTCATTATCATAGAAAACCCATTCTGGAATGGATTAAAGAAGTTTGGGGAAGACTGCTGAGGTTCAGAGGGGAGGAAAGCCCAGAGAGAGAGAGAGAGAGAGACCTCTGGGGAATGGCAGCCACAGGATCTAAGGGACACCGCTGGTGGGAAGCAGGGTGGGAATCTCCTATCACAGCTTCCAGCAGCTGTGCCGGGATCAGAGACCTGGAGAGCAGCCGCATCACCTAACTCCACAACCACAGCCGCATTGGCTCAGGCTTGAAGTGGGGTCACCACTGGGGGGTGTTTTGGGTGGTCTGTGATGTCGTTACACCAGCCTGTGGAGACACCCCACCAGGATCATCAGCACTTGGGCACAGAGTCTCAGAGGACCCCCCCCACACACACACACTGCCCACCCATGAGGTCACCACATGACAGGTGCCAAGGAGATGGAGGCCATAGCTGTCATCTCAGATCAGGAAACCAACAGGAACCACTGCCCAGAAGCAGATGAAGTGGCTTCTCGTGGAGCCACAGGGGCAGAGGCTGGGGAGAGAGCGAAGGGCAGGGCCCTCTCAGTGTCAGGAAGGGTGTCAGGCTCTGTAGCTGGGCTGCTCCCAAAGGGGAGTCTGACTTAGACTTTGGAGGAATGGGCTCCAGGGTGGGATGAGGTCTAGGCTGTGGCTAAGGGAAGGGAGAACAGCCATCAGACAGGAGTGGGCAAGGAACTGAGGGGCTGGCATGTGAGGGTCATCCACATGGACACTCTGGTCACCAGCAGACGGCCAGGTTATAAGGAGGAAATCAGCGGGGATTTCTGCATTTTTCCTCCTATAATGCTTGCATGATTTACTAGTGGTACTTACCATGCCAGAAGCTAATATTTCTTGATACATCTGCCTTCCACACGAGACCAGAAGCTCCTGGATGCATGACCTTGCCGTTCCTACCTGGGCCCAAGCGTAGCCAGGAGCGGACAGAAATGGGCTTGTACTTAGGATAATGTCGATTTCATCATCAACACCTCCCTCCCTCCCCAACAGGTGCAGGTGGGAAGCACACCTCAGGACCAAAGAATTGTCGGGTACATTTCCTGCACACACCTGCACGCCCTGCCAGGTAGGATCTGGCGGCCCGGGCTTTCCAGGGGGGAGGGCCATCAGCCCCCCACAGGCTGGGGTCGGCACCCCGGCCTGGCGGGGGTCTCACTGCAGCTCCGCCATCTCATCTCTCCGGTTCTGCCCCACAGAGGACAGTGCCATCCGGTGTGAGCAGCTGGACCTGCTTCAGGACTGGCTGGCTGATTTCCGAAAATCTACCTCCTCGTCCAGCACAGCCAACCCCGAGGAGCTGGTGGCGTTTGATGTCATCTGTGGAGATTTTAATTTTGACAACTGCTCCTCAGGTGAGGTGGTGGTCCTCCCCAGTCGGGTCAGCTCCTGGGGAGGGGATGGGCTCCAGGCACAGTGGGAAAGGCTTGGGTTTTGCAGCTTGAAGAACTTCCTGCTCCTCGGGAGCATGTGGGTGAGATATTAGCAAGACTGTGATTTCTCTGCCCCCTAGAAATCCTAAAATGAGAAGAGCCCACGCTCTGCCTAGAAAGCGCAGAGGCCTCCTTACAGGAGACAAAGAGATGCCCTAAAAATGAACTCTGACAAAGAAGCCTTGGGGCCTCTGAAATTCAGACTATGGGCGAGTCAGCTAACACTAACCACCAGGTCCTCAGTCATCTCTTGCTTTGCACCAGGCACTATTCTAACCTCTAACGGCTGTTTCATTTAAATCTCAGAACTACCCTGACGGTGAGCACGGTGTTGATCTACAAGGGTGGGAGAGGAAGCAGAGACCCAGACAGGCCCAGTAACTAGTCCAAGGTCACAGATCCAGGAAGTGGTTGAACTGGGATTTGAACCCTGGTCATTATGCCTTTAACCATTAGGTTAAAAAACTAAAAACTAATCATGGGCAATCTTTTAAATAATTGACTTAAATAACTAATCTGGCGATCACGTGGATCTCAGGGGCCTCCTGGGAGTTTGTGCAGCTCTGAGCTTCTCCCTGCCAGAGGAGCTGATGGGAGCAACACCAACTCCCACCCCACCCCCCACCCACCCACTGGCTCCTGCGCGCCTTCCACACCAGCCCCAGCCCAGGAGAAACTACAGAGTTTCACCCCATGAGTGACATGGGGTCTGTGAGCTCAGGCTTAGCCCTCAGGGAAGGCAGGAGACCTGAAGGTCCCACCTGGAGCACAGTGCGGTGCCCTTACCTGGTGGCCGCTGTTTCTGTTGGTTCATGACCCAGAAATCGACCTCTGACAATGGTGAGTAGGGAGAACAGTTTTCTGCCACGGAAGGCACAGCCTCCGATCCTAGCCCAACGGTTCCCTCTAAGTCAAATGCCTGGGACCAGCTTTAAAAGCCGGTGCTCCTGGGATCTTCCTGCGTCAGGGAGGGAACGCAGCATACAAAGGAAGAGGCTGCCAGAAGGTTCCACCTGCTCGGGCCCCACCTGGTACTTGTCTTTCCTCCCAGGCACTTTCTGGCTCCATGAGTTGGCCGGACAAACTGGAATCCAGGGCAGGTCACCTATCTCTCTCTCAGCCTCGTATGGTCACTCCTCACTCAACCTGGGCACCCAGGTCCATGAGGGCAGGACCGCCGGCCAGGGCAGCATCTGCTGGCCCCCTACAGGGTTTGCTGCCACATTTGGGCACCACCAGGAGGGAGCCCAGGAGGAACAGCGACCACTGTTCTCAGAAGATAGCTCAACCCAGCGCTGGGGGTGGGGGGTGGAGGGGCATTGTCAAGGACCCAGAAAACCAGTGACAAACGGACCACAGAGCGCACCCAGTGGCAGTTAGCCAAGGGACTCAGTGCTAATCTGGTCAGGGTGACTAGAAGCAGAGACAGGCAGCCCTCGAGGACAGACACCCTGTGCCCCACAGCACTGCCTCCCTCCCTCCCTGCACAGATGACAAGCTGGAGCAGCAGCACTCCCTGTTTACACACTACAAGGACCCCTGCCGCCTGGGGCCGGGAGAGGAGAAGTCCTGGGCCATCGGTGAGCTGGGGCTGGCCCAGAAGGTTGAGGGTGGGGGCACCAAGGGAGGACAGGGGAAGGGTACTGCCAAGGCCCGACTCTACACCAAGATTGCGCTCTCCACAGGCTTCCCAGGAGGACTTCAGGCTCTGCCCCCAAGACCCCACTGCAAGGGGCAGGGCCAGTCAACTGCCCAGGCCCAAAGCCTTCACTCAGGCCTCCTGCCCCAGGGAGGCAGCCCTCCTAGAGGCTGGCTGGGCCCTGCCCGCAGTGACCACTCTTGCCTCCTTGTTCCCAGGTACCATGCTGGACACAGACAACCTCTACGACGAGGAAGTCTGCACCCCTGACAATCTGCAGAAGTAAGAAGCAGTGGCAGCCTTACTGCCACGGTCATGGAGGGGAGGGTGGTTCCTGGGGCCGGGAAAAGCACTGAGCCCCAACTCTGGTGTGGGGACCCACGTTGTGCCGGGCAGAGCGGAGCACACAGTTCCGTGGGAAGGAAGCCTGTGAGGGCCTCAGGGACTGAAGGTGGGGTAGGTGGAGACTTGCGCCCTGGGGTGGGGGGGGGAGCTTGTGTGCCCACAAAGAAGCCTCCCACCAGGATGAGGGTCTCGAGGTGGCATTTCCTACATCAGCACCAGAGTCCAGGCTCACTTTGGAAGAGCTCAGCCTGCCATCCTGTTGAGGCCCTTCCGGGAAGGGATCTCCCCAGGCAAGGGCAAGGAATGCCGAGACCCTTGTGGAAGGCCTAGGGAGATGGCCTGTGTTGCAGGATCCTGGCAGCTGGTAGCCACCAATTAGGCAAATTAAAATATGAGGGGAGCTAACACAAACCGGTGTTCTCAAAGTAGAGACAGTTCCATCCCAGCTGAACTTCATACTTGAACCTGATGAGGCTTCCATAAAGGGACATTTGAGAGGCCAGCGGCAGAACCAATTTATAACTCACAGCCTCAGACTGCACAGTCAGGGCGGTGGCTCCTCACAGCTAATTTGAGCCAATTAATTAGATTATAGACTAAATTTGAAACATCATCCTATGCTGAGAAAATTATCTTTTTATGAGTTGATTAAAAAAATGACTATCAGTAACTCTTAAATCACTGATGCTAGAATTAATTATCAAAGGCAAAGGACAGTAATAGATTATATTTCTGAGATGTAGTGATGTTCTGCATGTCATTAGTGTATTTATCTCAGGGCTGATAAAAACCTTGTAGAAACCCATGTTTGCTGGCTGTGCACGTCCAGGCGACCCTTCCATGTGTCCAGGCATCAGCCGGCCCAGCAGGCCTGTGCAGTGTCCGTCGGCGCCTGCCCTCTGCCAGTGTCCCGTGAAGGCTCTCCACAGCAGGGGCTCAGGCTCCAGAGAAAACCTGGCCGGAAGGGAACAGTAGACAGGAAGTCAGAAGGCCTGGATTCAGGGTGTTTACACCCTACCCGAGCACTTTATACACCCTGTAGAACCTTGACCCCCACTTACGCACCAGCATCAGTTTCTTTCCTCCAAGAAATGGGATGGCAGACACACCTCATGTTGTTGTTTTTTTCCCTAGTTTTATTGATCTAAGTCATCTCTACACCCTATGTGGGGCCCAAACTCACAATCTTAGTATCAAGAGTCACAAGCTCTTCTATAGATGCCCCCCTACACAGTTCCTTTCTCAGCATGCCTGGTCCCCAAAATATCCTGGGGCCCACAGTGATCATCCCTGTGTCGGAGGAGAGCTCATGTGGCACAGCCGCTCAGAGATAGACTGACCCAGGAGTCCAGTCCCAGAATAGGGCCTCGGTGATCTCCTGGCTCCCCCAGCCCCCTGCTGATCTGAAACAACCGTCCCAGGAGGTCTGGGGACTTCCAGGAGAGAAGAGTCCCTGAGGTTCCCTGCAAAGACTCTGCCGAAACAGGCCCCCCCACTGGCTCCAAGCAAAGCCCTGTTCTGCTCCTGTTTCCGTCTTAGCCCCAGGTTCTGGGTATGCTGTGTCCAAACTTTAGCCACAGCCATGCCCAAAGTGGACATAGGACATTCCCGGACGGACTCTGGAGCAGCATGGCTCAGCCAGGAATTCATAGGCTCACACGGAGTATCCCTCCACCCAGGAGGGATACTCACATGAAGATAGATCTTAAACATAGGGTTTGGTCTGACCTGCTTCTCTCTCACTTGGGGATGAGAACGTGGCTCTATACTCAGGATCTGGGGCCTGGGGAAGCGGGCAAAGGGGCTCACCTCACGTCCTGTGCCTTCCTGTGTGTTGAGCAGGGTCTTGGAGAGCGAGGAAGGCCGCAGGGAATACCTGGCCTTCCCCACCAGCAAGAGCCCCGGGGCAGGCCAGAAGGGACGCAAGGACCTGCTGAAGGGCAATGGCAGGCGCATCGACTACATGCTGTATGCGGAAGAGGGGCTGTGCCCGGACTGGAAGGCCGTGAGTCTGGGGCAGCTGGGCAGCCAGGCCACGCCTGTAGATAGGGGACCCTTGCCCTGCACCCCTCAACAGCACAGACCTCTCCTCTGAAAACCAGACTGGTCAGTCCCAAAGACCCTGAGGCTCCATGTAAGGCTCCCACCCCTCAGTCTCCAGGAAGATCCTGGCCAGTTCCAGCCCTTACCCCACAGCCCCACTCCTGCCCTCTGGGCCCCTCCTTTGTAGAATATCCTCTGGATCTAAAAGGAATGCTTTTCCCCAACAGGAGGTGGAAGAATTCAGTTTTATCACCCAGCTGTCCGGCCTGACTGACCACCTTCCAGTGGCCATGCGGCTGATGGTGTCTGCAGGGGAGGAGGAAGCATAGACCAGCCACGTCATTCCGAGCAGCCGGGCCTCTGCCAGCCCTTTGAGCCGCAGCACCTCTCTGGCCGTGTCCCCTCCAGCCAGCACCCCTGGTGCTGGGGGAGGAGGGCAGGGACCCGGGGGTAGCCTCAGTCTGTCCCAGGTGAGCTGGAACCAGCGCCGCCCTGCACCTCTGGGCACTGACTGTGGACAGAGTCAGGCCGGCCTTGGGAGCCGCAGCTGCCCAACAGTGCCATTCTTTCAAAACGTGATTTTCTACAAATCTACAGCACAACCTAGTTTGTAACCCGGGGGTTAGTATGAGAACCGGGTTTCTGTACTCTTTGTATCTCTTCTCAAGCTTCGTCCAGGGTTCATTATTTTTGTCCGCTGCCATATCGTCTCGCATGCCTGCACCCTCGCATGCACACTGCCCGCATGTCACGTGCCACACCGTAGCCACACAGACCCCTAACTCGGGCCTCACCCAAGGCCGAACTCCAAACACAATCAGAACCAGCCAAAGAAGCATTCCTGGGCACAGGGCCGCCAGCGCCCACCTCCAGCCTGGACGGCCAGCAAGCCGGGACCATGAGGATGTGTCCAGTTACCAGCAAGCCCCAGCTCTTCCCAGGGTCTTGCATTCAAGGGCGATTACATTTTAAAAAGAAAAATAGAAAAAGTTAAGAAAACCACCCTTCACTTTAGAGGGTCTGCAAACCATGAGGGAGAACCCTGCTTGGGCTCCCCCTCCCAGCCAGCCAGGGCCCCAGAGGCTCCCCCAAGAGACTTCAAAGTGGGCAAAGGGAATCTGAGACAGTATCACTTTTTCACAGGGAGAAGGGGAACTCATGCTATAAAAGGGTGGGTGGGGCTTCAGGTATTCCAAATGATCAATTTATGGCTTCTCTTCTGTCAAAACCAATACAACCTTTTTCTTCCTGATCCCATTTCCCTTCTGGACACCTCTCTGGTTTGGGACCAAGCTTTCCCTGGCTGAGCTCAGGAACTGTCTGCCTGCCTCTGGGGTGAGGCTGCAGCTCTGTCCTTCCAGGCCCAGCCTGAAAGGTAACCCAGGGGCCCTGGAAGAAGAGGCAGAAAGCCCAGGTGCAGACTGGACTGTCCCCTCCCCCTCACCAGTGTGGAGGCTGGGGGTGAAGGCCAAGAGCCACTGGTACTGGTTGGCATCTAGGCCCACAGATGCTCCCTCTGCCACCACGGGACCAGGGCCAGCCCTGGGTACCCGGGCAGGACATGGCAGAGCACGCAGGGGAGGTCCGCAGCTCCCCACTCCACAGCAGCCCTGCCTCTGCCCACCTGCCTTTTAAAACACACCCGGGATTGTTCCCCACAGTCAAGCAAGGGAGGGAGGAGTCTGATTCCCAGTGCAAGGACCCTCCAACTCGGAAGACTGTTCTTGTCAACCCCCACTGGTCTCCCCTCCTTGAAGCGCCCTGACCTTGTGCCCACTTGGCTCAGAGCCAGATCTGCCCAGCGAGGCTGGGGAGTGCACCAGGACCCTTCAAATACTAGAAGCCTCCTGGTGCCAGTGTGCGGACGCTGTGCCTTGTCACCCACTTGAGCTGCAAGAGGGACCCAGATGGGGGTTGGGGGGTGTGGTGAGCAGACCACCACCCAGAGGCAGGCCCTGTGCTGGAGGAAGACACTCCAGAGAACCACACACATGGGGGCACTGGTTTGTCCCGGGCAGTGTCTGGGCTGAGGGCCTCGCTGCAAGGAGCGTTCATTCCCTAAGCCCCCAGCCCCACCCCGAGTGCACAGCCAGGAGGGCCTGCTCACCGCTGAGCGCAGTCCCACCAGGGTTCTCTCCCTCCGAGAGCCTGGCCACCAAGGTCCTGGGCGAGGCTCCGTGGGGTCAGAGGGGACCCCACTCCCAGAAGCAGCCAAGAAGCTCTGCTCACAAAGGCAGGGCCCAACTGAACACGCTCAACGCCTGGCTGGCTGGGACTGAGCCATGGCCTCCAGGCCTCGAGTCAGCTATGTCCAGGAGAACAGGAGAGACAGAGGCCAGGATTCCTGCAGCAGAGAAATGCCAGCCCCGCCTCCAACCCTCCGAGGAGCCACCTCCCACCCAGGGCAGCTCTACGAGAGCCGCGGCACAGGGGCACCTGCTTCTCTTCCTCCTCACAGGGCGGCCTTAGGCAAGTCATACCTCCCTGTGCCTCAGTCATTTCCTATCCTAATGAGGTCGCCTCTGCCCACCCTGGCCCTGGCATCTGGAGCCAGGCCAGCCTGCATCCCATGCCCCCTCGCGCTTCCCTCTGGCACAGCCTCATTGCTGAGGCCACCACTGCCGACCACACGTTTCATCACGGCTGTGGGATCCTAGGACCATGCACAAGCCAGACTTTTCCAGTGTGATTTAAAAAAAAAAAAAAGAAAGAAAGAAAACACTATCAGGATCTCAGATTCTGTGGCATCTAGGCCTAGGAGGGGTGGACACAGGGGTCATCCAAATCCCCACCCCCGGCCCCACGCCTGCCCCAGGCCCGGCCTCCTCCACAGAAGCCAGGAGGCAGGGGTCAGCTTCGAAAGGAAACGGTCATTTCCATTTGTCCAAACCACCTTGAGTTTTAAGTATGAATATTAACCTTGATGCTTTTTAACTATTGTACTAACTTGCTGAGATTTAGAAATACTGTTTTAAAAAAAGAAAAAAAAAACAATTTTTTAATTTCTGTATTTTTTTCTGTATTGTATCCTCATGGGACATTAGGGGTTTTATATGGTAAGCACACCTAAGGTTTTGGTAAAAATATTATCAAATATATATCCAGACGATTCTTCCCTAGAAGAAAAACAATCTTTACACCTGATAAAATATTTTGAAAAGAGAGGTGTTTTTTCCCTTTATTGGTGCTGAACGGAAGGATAGATAATAAGAAAATAAAACTGTGAGGCTCAAGGCTGGTGTTCTCTTATTTGAGCGACAAGCTGGGGCCAGGCTCTGGGCGGCCCACCTTTCCTGCCTTCGCCCCCTCCCCCAGCAGCACGGGAACAGGCTAAGTCTGCCCCGAACTACCAGAAAACCAGGCCACCTGGGTTCCTACTATCTCCTGTTCCATCTGGAGTGGGAATAAAGAACGAAAGGCACCTCGAGTTGGGGAGAAGCAAGGCTGGAACTGCCTCAGGACACTCTGGTCTTCCGCTGCAAAGCAAGGGGGCCAGGCTGGGGTGGGGTGGCTACACGGTACCTATCAGCCCAGGCCTCGTAGTTGGCAGGAGGTCCTTCTGCCAGAATGGGGGCACACAGGAAAAGGCTTTACCTCCTGGCTCTTCCTCCTGATGGCTGGTTTCCCAGGTCTGCATCTCAGGAAATGCTTTGAGACCACCTCTTCCCTATCCTCTGAGCAGCAGTCGCATGTCCAGGTGTCAAGTCCCAGTCACCTGCTGATGCTGTGTATTGAGGCCAGACGCTTACGGGTGTATCCAGGTAACGTCACCCAACACACAAGGACGGCCCTGCCATGGTCTTTCAGGCCCAGGGCCCAGCCACAAGTCAGCAGCTCTGCCTCTAGGAGCCACTCCCAGCTGGAGCCAGGCGGGAGGGACCAGAGTTCCTGAGTATAGGCAAGGCCTCTCCCACAGGGGCAGCCCAACCACCCACGCTCTTCACAGCTGAGAGCACACAGGCCACCCAGCCCACTCCCAGCACAGCACAGGGACACTGCCACATGAGAGCTTCTGGAGTGCTTCAGACCCACAGCAGGGAAGGCTCCCTGGCCCCTCCTCAGCTCCAAATTCAGTCAGCAGATGTGCTGCCTGTCACACCCAAAGCAAGGAACCAGAGGTGCAAAAATGCAAAAAGGGAAGAGGGCTCCTCAGAGCCCAGAGATTTAACTGGGCCCTGAAAAGAGAGGGGCCTTCACACCATTCAGAGCCCAGAGCCCTCGGGCCACTTTATTTCTCAACAAGTGAGGGTCAGCACCCGTCCTCCAGGGTGTCTGAGAGTGTGAAATCCATGCTGATGTCTCCAGTGTGGGGGTGGAACTCCACGGTGTAGCTGACGGTCCACGGGCCGCCCCGCGGGACCCCGTAGTCCGGGCTGGTGAAGAAGTACACAGCCTGCTTGCAGTGCGGGTTCCAGCAACAGTCCCCCTGTAGAAGCAACCAGAAGATAGTGAGGGCTCCTGGCACCGGAACCCCCTCCTGGTCAGCCTCCAGCCCGGGGCCACTTGCCACGAGAGGCTGCTGCTCGGGCCCAGGTGACCTGGGCCACGGAGGAGTCGCGATCTGGCTGCCTATGCCAGGGATACCCAGAGGAGTGCCAGCTCGCGGGCTTGGCCTGCTCTGGGACTCAGGTACACAGCACTACCTTGTCGTCTGGAGGCTTCAGGAGGCCGGTGCTGACAGTGCTGTCCGGGGTCAGGTGGTATTCCATCCACAGGACGGCCCCGTGGCTCCTCCCAGGCCTGGGGGTGGGGGGATGTTGGGCCACAGAGAAACAGCCATGCAAAAGACGGGCAAGCATAGCTACAGCTTCCCTCTGCCTTCCAGAAACCACTGGTCTTTCCTTCCTGCCCAATCAGGAGGCTAATACCACCTGGCTAAAGGCTACTTGGTGAAATACTGAGCAAAAAGAACCACAACCAAAGCCCCACTTGCTCCCTGTACCCTGGCCAAGCACTTAGAGGAACCATGGGGCCAGAGGGTTTCCTCAGGGAAGCAGCAGCTCCTCCCTGTGAAGGGCGCTGGAGCTGGATGGCCCAACCGTGCCTCACAATGAGCAGCCCTTACCAATTCCTAAGCCGCTTTAGTTCCCAGCAGAGTTCCAGAAAAATGGCCCAATGAGTAACCATAGCAACCAAAAAAATCACATTTCTCTACAGCTCTGATTCTCATGCCGCTGAGCTCAACAGGCACTGCTGATGTGGGGGGGGGGGTGTGCAAAGCCCACTCTGGCTCTCCCTCTCCACCTGCACACACCCAGGGGCTGTGGGGACCCGCCACAGACCCAGGCCCACTTCGGACCAGGAAGGGCAAGGCCCAGATAAGGAAGCCAACCCACCCACATGAAAGCCATGGAAGTAAATGCTTAGCCACCAGAGCAGTAACTAGACTGAAAGCAGGCCCCACCCTCTCTTCCCCACCTGCTGCACCCTGGAACCTGTTCTCACCTCCTCAGCTCGATGGAGCCCTCAGCACGGACCGGGTGTGGGGGGACTGGGTGCCGAAAATCAAAGGTCAGGATCTGCTGGGGCTCGGACAAGCAGCGGCATGGGTACTCCCACAGCGGATGGGGCTCGGCCTCCTTGCTCTCCCTGAAGTCCAGGGCACGCTGAGAAGGTAAAGGGGAGGTGAGGGTGTGCAGAAACAAAGACAGAGCCGACAGCCTAGGGATGAGGGGCTCATGTCCAGTCTCCAAGGTCTAGGTCCGTGGTCCTTCACCCCCTTGGCCCAGGTCCCTCAGAATAACTGCCGCAGTCGCCTGGGACAGTGGGTCCTCACAGAAAGACCACAGGCAACTGGAGCAGACCAGCTGCCTTCTCCCTCCCCACGACGGCACTCGAGTGTCTCTGCAGCGAGCCGCTTCGCCTAAGCCTCATCATCTCCCTTTTAAGATGGGATGACTCGGCCAGTCTCCTTAGCTACTCTGAGAGCTAAATGTCTGCAGTGGTCAAAACAAAACAACATCTGGCACTTGGACGCGTGCCCATTCGGTGACCCTTCCTGAGCACTACAGCTGCCAGGCCATCCCTACATGAGGCTCCCAGTGCAGAGGCTCGAGACAGGAGTCATAGCGCCCGGGGACACTAGCCTTCAGCTGAGAATGGGGCCAGGCAGGAACGCTGCCCGCAGGTGATCTCTGGGCTGCCACCTGAAGGTCACATACGAGCTGGTAGCAAGGAGAGTGTGTAAAGCTGAGCAGGGTGCAGCCCAAGGGGCAGGGGTAATGGGTGGGATATGAAACGGGGCCAGACTCAGGATCCACAGGCCCACTTGCACTGTGTAAAGGAAGGCCAAGTGCAAAGGACAGGATGCCGTGCCCACATGGAGCGGGTGGATAGAACACTGCAGGGAGGAAGTGGGGCCCCACCGACCTTAATCATATCATCCATGATGTGCACATCAAAGCCTTCACAGTTACCACAGGGACTCCGGATCCGCCACAGGTCCTGTAAGGAAGGCACAGCCCTTGTTGACACTCAGCTGGAGATGGACATCACAGGTTCCGTAGGACAGCACACCAGCTCCCACACCCACCCACAGGCATGCAAACGTAATGACAAGAGCAGGAAGTGTCAGTGAAGGGCTGGGGGTGGCCTGGCCCCAACCCTGAGGCACACCATGTTCCTCCACACTTGGAAGAGAGCCCCAGGTTGACAGGGATGAGAGATGATCAAGGATCCAGGATGGTCGCTCAAATCTGCCAAGTCTCATGTGACCCCCAAGTCCTCTCCCAAAGGTGGACAATCGGTCAGAGCCACTGGGATGGGGTTTCTTTGGGTAGAAGTCTGTAAACTAGTTCCTGAGACTTTGCACCTATCAGGGCACAAGGACAATGGGAGGGAGGGGACCAGAAGTGTACAAAGGCCCACCAATTCTTCGTCCCATTCCCATATTCCCTCCTAGGCCTTAAAAGCCAGAACTCCCATGGAAATCTCAACAGGTAAATAAACAACACGGAAGAAAAGCCCAGAAAATAAGCCACAGAGCCACTGAGCTGCCAATGGATGAAGCTGCTCTTATGAAAGAAATATCAAAGGAGGTTCACTCTACTTCTAAGGTTGAAAGCATTTCAAAATCCTTTTAAGAAGAAATGCCTTTCCCAAAACGACTTTGTGACTGGTTCTGCTTTGATGAGAAAATTAAAATGAAGCTTTTCAATTTTTTCTTGCATAAAGAAGCTGACTTTACATCTCAAAATGCTTTTAACAACTGGAGCGTCAGCTCTTAGTAAGAGCAGAGCCAGCCGAACAGCATGTCTTCTGAAACTCTTCACTTATGCTTTTTAATTATTCTGATAAGGGATAATTGTAAAATGACAACACACAGCCATTTCCATTTCATATGCCAAATTACTGCATTTGTACAAAGGCAAGCCTTTCCCATACAACCCTGCAGTGTGCTGGCACAGAAAAGCAGAGCCTCCTATCATTAGGATTCACACTGTTCCATCTGCACCCAAGGTCTCTGCAAGAAAACCAGTACCCCCACCTCCCACCCCTTCTGCAACAACTTCTGGGTGGCCTACCCTGAACTCCACAACCACAGCGTGCAGCGAGGCGGCCTGGGGCAGCACCACAGCACCAGGTCCCAGATGCTGGTCCACGGCGGTCCGCACATACCAGAAATAGAGGTTGTGCCACGGCAGCAGGCTGGTGGTGAAGAACGGCTCCCCCACGAGGACAGAGACCTGGCAACCAGAGCAAGAAGCAGGACCGAGGCGTCAGAATGATCTAGCTAAAGAGTGAAGGCAGGTTACAAGTGTCATGGGAAACATGGAAATAAAAAGGCACTCATTCACTCACTCGGGCAACCAGTGAGCACGCTGGGTCTGTGCCTGCCCTGAAGGACACACAGATGAGAAGCACACCTGAGCCCCGCCCTCGGGAGCACAGAGGGGTAAAGGGAACAGACAGAGCTGGGGCCATCCTTTTACAGCGTGGTAAGCTGTTGACAGTCAGAGGCGAGGAAGGGACATGTGGAGGGACCCCAGAAGGAACAGCATCAGAAGGGCTGAATGGCATCCTGTTAGTAGGTCCCCACTCACAGCTCATCATGACAGACGGTTATCAGTGCTCCTCTATCAGGCTTCCTTGCTAGGTTCTGAGCAGGGGACATCAGCAGCACAGTACCCCAGCACCCTACAAAGTACCTGGCCCTGAGCAAATGGTCAGTAAATGTTTGCCAAGTTAATGAACAAACATATGACTAGGAGTCAGAAAAGCACAAGACCGGGGACGCTAGCAGAAGGATGCAGGGGCAAGGCCCTTCAGGAGCTTGTTACTCAAGCAAACACAGTAGGATCAGCAAAGGGTGAGGCCAGAGAAATGGAGAGGAGCCCGGTAGCCCAAAGGCAGCTGATGACAGGTCAAGGGCACTGGACTCTTTCCTGGAGATAAGAGATCTCTAAATGCCTTCCTCAGGGGTTCAAAATGAGAAGAGATGTATTTTATTCTAAGATTTTATTTATTTGAAAGAGTGAGTGAAATAGAGAGCATGGGACAGGGATGGGTCAGAGGGAGAAGCAGACTCCCCATCGAGTTGCTCAACCAACTGAGCCACCCAGGTGCCCAAGAGGAAATGTGTTTTAGAAAGAGCCCTCTGGGGGCACCTGTGTGGCTCGGTGGGTTAAAGCCTCTGCCTTCAGCTCGGGTCATGGTCCCAGGGTCCTGGGATCGAGCCCCACATCGGGCTCTCTGCTCAGCGGGGAGCCTGCTTCCCTCTCTCTGCCTGCCTCTCTGCCTACTTGTGATCTCTCTCTGTCAAACAAATAAATAAAATCTTTAAAAAAAAAAAAAGTTCACAGCAGCATTATTTTAAAGGCCAAAAGTCGTTTTTGAAACAATCCAAACACCCACCAAGAAGTGAGCGGAGAAACAACATGCGCACGGCATACTATTCAGCACTGAGAAGGAACAAAATGCCAGCATGTTCTACAAATGGACGAACCTCAAAGGCATGACCAGTGAAAGAAGCCCAACACTAAAGTTCACACATTGTTTTATTCCACTTATATGAAATGCCCAGAAAACACTAATTTATAGACAGAAATCAGATCAGTGCTTTCCTGGGTCTAGGGGCTAGGTGACAGAAATGCTCTAAAACTGAAATATGTTAAAGTTGTATAATTATACAAATTTACAAAAAATCACTGAATTGCACACTTGAAATGGGTTAATTTTATGGCATGTCAATTCTCAGCAAAGCTGTCAAAAAAAAAAAAGAAGTTGGCAAAGAAAGATGATTGATTCCAGCTTGAAGGGCCTGTGGATTTGTAAGGAAAGCTATCCAGTTGGTGCTTGGACATAAGAGATCTGCAGTCCCAGCTTTGGCGGCCAAAGATTCCCTTATGGGAAAGGACATGATCACCCAGAGAAGAGACACAGAGGGACAGAAAAGACAAGGAGAAACTACCAAGAAACACTGCTACAGGAAGGATCGAGTAAAGGAACAGAAACCCATGAGAAGCTGAGAAAGAGCAGCTAGAAAGCTACAAACCTGGAAAAAGCAGTCTCTCTCTCCTTCTTTAAAGATTTTATTTATTTGAGAGAGAGAAAGATAGAGCTCATGCAAGCAGGGGGAGGGGCAGAGGGAGAGAAAGAACCTTAAGGACTCTCCACGAGGGCCACTCGACCCCAGGACCCTGAGATCATGACCTGAGCCAAAATCAACAGTCAGATGCTCAACCGACTGAGCCACCCAGGTGCCCCTAAAAAAAGCAGTCTCTTATGGACCTAAAAAGAAATGTGTTAAGAAGGCCTCTGGGTCATGAGGGTCCAGGAGGCTGGTGAGAGGAAATGTGCGGGAAGACTGTGTTTGATTTCTCAGGTCACTAAGGGGTGGGAGTAGTTTCAGAGGCACACTGCGTGGAGTGGGGTGGTCATAAGACCAACTACCATGGGGGACAGACGATCAGAAGATCAACCACAGCTGTGGCAGGAAGTAGGCAGAAAGGCGAACCAAAACATGGGAGCAAGTGGAGCTGGAGCGCTGGGAAGGGGGATGGCAGAGAGGCCACAACACGCAGCTGTTCATCCCAAGACAGCCACTGTGCCCTCCCTCAGAAGCAGCAGAGATCAGCTAGAGTTGAGAGCAGCCAAGTCAGGGGTTGGAGCCCCCCTGCAGCCGCGAGAAGGGGGCGCTCAGAGACCGGCGCAGGGCTGTGCCCTCCATGCAAAGACAGAGCCATCGCCACTCACCTTTTCACCCTCCAAGTCTGCAGACGTTAACAACTCAGGCCGTTTCTCTATTATATGAACTTTATCTTCCACATGGTTAGCCTTGAAAATCTTAACAAGAAAAAAAATGAAAGTACTCTTTTTGTCCAGGAAAAACCGACCCCTCAGAGTTGCCTTGTCTGTTCGCAGTTTTCTGGCCAAACAGTTCTAGAGGACCACTTCCATCTGCTTTGTGGAAATTCTCTCCTCCAGGGGCATCCAATGCCCCAAGGATGAGATCACTAGCAAAATGTTTTAATAGCAAAACAAATTTCTCTTGCAGGCATGTAAGCAAGACTCAGCAACAGGTTTATGGTTCTGGGAGTTTCCTTCAGAGAAGAAGAAATCAAAGCCAATCACCTGGGGGAGAAATAACGGTCACAGGACCAACTAGTCAGGTCAACTTGTGAGCAGTGATTCTCTGGGCACCAGGTGGCAAAATGAATCATAAGCTCAGCTGTATCACTGCAAAGATTTTAGTTTTGTTAGTTTTATGTGAAGTGAGGAGAAAAACACAAAGCAGAGTCAGAGGTTTGCTACTATCCAGCGATAGCCCAGATTTCTGAGCCAGCTCTCAAGATGGAGGGGGT
Source organism: Lutra lutra (assembly GCF_902655055.1). NCBI lineage: Eukaryota > Metazoa > Chordata > Mammalia > Carnivora > Mustelidae > Lutra > Lutra lutra. The sequence continues at coordinate 17,509,407 of NC_062294.1, forward strand.
TCTCACTAGCTCCCTTAGTGCCAACACAGCATCAAAGCCATCAATCCCAGACATAGGAAGGCAGGCCCCCACCCGGTCCCCTCATTATTTCAGCAGCGACCATTATCACTTACTTTTTTCATCAGTCTGTGTGAAGCTGCTGAGCTCTCTACTGTAAATACCTAAAGAGAATACCATGCCCTTAGTTGTAGGAGATTCACTTGAGAGAAAAAGAAATTAAAGATCAAACATCAACAAGATCATTCCAAGGCAGAAGGTGCCACCTGACAAAGTCTACCTGTGCTCATTACCCATGGGGACAGCATCCCCTTTTCTCCCTACAAAGACTTCATTTGAGAGAGAGAGAGAGTGTGTGTGTGCGAGAGCAGGGGAGGGGGGCGAGACAGAGGGAGAGGGAGAAGCAGACACCCCACTGAGCAGGGAGGCTTGATCCCAGGACCCTGGGATCATGACCTGAGCGGAAGGCAGACACTTCACGGACTGAGCCACCCAGCCGCCCCTGCACCACTCCCGCTTGCCGCACTGACCCTTACAAGGTGCAGACTCTGACACAGGAACTGCAGCTCTACGGGAACAGCTACAGCCTCACTCCTGCCTGCACACCGAGGCGATCAACCCCAAAGTCCCCGCGTCCACGGCAGCTGTGCTCTGCAAAGAGCCTGAGTCACAGAACTATGTACCCAGACCACGTGACATTCAAATTCAAGAGCCGCCTTCGGAAAGCCGGCAGAACGGCGCCTGTCCGGTACCTGCTCTGCCCCAAGGTGATGGGCCAGCAAGGACAGCAGACTGCCATCACTGACACAAAGGCACACGCTGTCCGGCTTCAGCACCTGCGGGAGAAGAACCACCTCAACACGGGTTCTCTTATGGTAGGTCAAGAAATTCTTGTTGAATTTCTCAACACCCAGCTGGATCTTCTTGGGTCCCCACAGTCAGGCTTGCCAAGCAGTAGCAGCCCCCGCCTTCCAATGTACTCACCTCACCTACCTCTCCCCACCCAGACCTGTTAGGAAAGACTCTCCTCAAGCTGTCCTACAAGGCCCAGCTGAAGACCTGCTCCACTTGCTGGGGGCCACCTCCCAGTCTCTTCCCTTTCTGGTCACAGCACAGACAGCTGTGGGTCCCTCAAGTGACTCGCCAAAGGCAGTGATTCCTTTACAGTATTCCTTTACAAGGGTCACAGAACCCTTGGAGAGAAACTTAAGACAGTCTGGATCCCCCTCCTGCAAAAATGCATCCATTTGCATATGTGCACACATATTTTTGCATACAACTCCAAGAGGCCCAAGAGACTCCCCTCCAAAGCCTGTGTGTAGTCCTGGCCTAAGAGACCACAGCTACAGGCAGCAGGGAACAAATGTTTTTAGGCAGGAGAGTTATATAACCAGATTCATTCATTCATTCATTCATATATATATGCGTATATATGAATATACGTTCATATATATATACACACACATATGTGTGTGTGTGTGTGTGTGTGTGTGTATATATATATATATATATATATATATATATATTTAAAGATTGTATTTATTTGAGAGAGAGAGGATGAGTGGAAGAATGAGAGAGCGAGCCAGGGAGGGGGAGCCCTCAGAGGGAGAAGTAGACTCCCTGCTCTGCAGGGAGCCCAATGCGGGATTCAGTCCTGGGACTCCAGGAACATGACCTGAGCTGAAGGTAGTCGCTTAACCCACTGAGCCACCCAGGCGCCCCTAACCAGATATATATGTCAGAAAATTTTATTGTGATCTCTCTCTGTCAAATAAATAAATAAAATCTTTAAAAAAAATTTTATTTTTATTTTTTAAAGATTTTATTTATTTGACAGAGATCACAAGTAGGCAGAGAGGCAGGCAGAGAGAGAGGAGGAAGCAGGCTCCCTGCTGAGCAGAGAGCCCGATGTGGGGCTTGATCCCAGGACCCTGGGATCATGACCTGAGCCGAAGGCAGAGGCTTTAACCCACTGAGCCACCCAGGCGCCCTTATTTTTATTTTTTATTATTATTATTTTCTGAAGATTTTATTTATTTATTTGACAGAGAGAGAGAGTAAAAGAGGGAACACAAGCAGGGGAGAGGGAGAAACAGGCTTCCCATAGAACAGGGAGCCCAACGTGGGGCTTGATTCCAGGACCCCGAGATCATGACCTGAACCAAAGGCAGACGCTTAATAACTGAGCCACCCAGATGTCCCTAGAAAATTTTAGAAAGGAGGCAGATGAAAGGAAGGATGGGGTTGCTGAATCCACTGGGATCACCTGCAGCAACTGCTAGTGACCACAAAGGCAACATGTTTAGAGGGACAAAGGCAGAGACTGGGTAAGGGTCCCAGGCAGAGGCTCTCACAGGAGAGTAGAGAACAAGCCTGGTAACATGCTCCCTGACTCACCACCTGAGGGCCCACCCAGAAGCCACCGGAAGACCAGGAAGCACAGAAATCAAAACCAACCAACTATAAGTAAACAATGAGCTGGGCCTATGGGACCAGCTCCCTCTTGCCTATAACCACCCAAGGGGCTGCACACTGACCGTTCTCAGGGCCTGGACATATCGTTCAGTTCTGTCCTGATCATTGATCTCTCCAAACCGAGGCCGGGTCCAGAGCAGATGAGCTTGGCAGTCGCACACGGGGCGTGGTGGGGAGACTCTCCCGTTTTTTTCGGGGCTAAGCCAGGAAATTAACAGACAGACACACATGATGAACATGACCTGCTAGGCACTGGCAGGCATAAAGGCATGGCTCAGGGATCTGCCCAGTAAAGGTGGTGGGCACACCCCCAACCTCTAGAGGGCATGAGTCTAGGAACGGGCTTGCAAAGGGGCATTAGCGGTTAGAGGACCCTCCAATTCAAGTCTTCTCATCTAGGTCTCTTCCAAATGGGGCCCTGCAACCGGGGCAGCCTCTTCTAAGTACATGACAATAGGCACTAACAGAGCCAGTCACAAAACTTTCACTCTTATTTCTTACTCTCACTCTGTTCAGACACAAACTTGCCCACTCATGCCTCTACAGGGTTTCTAAGGCGAACTTCCAGAAGTGCACAGTCGCTGGCCCAGAGCACACACCCCCGCCCCGCCCACAAGACACAGGGCATACCTGGTCTTCTGGAGGCTGTACCATACACAGTAGTCGTCGTGGTGGGCTAGCAGGAAGAGGCCTGAGCCTTGGACAACGGGCTCTTCTTGTGGCAGGAAGTACACACACTGCATCCAGTGGTCCCGCCACTGAAACAGGGAATGGAGAATCAACCGTCCCCAAGCTGCAGAAAGGGCGATGTTTCTAATCCAGGAGTCAAAATCCAAGCCCAAATCCGCTTGCAAGGAGACCATGCTGTGGACTACAGATGCCTACTCTTGCCAAAGAGATTGAGAGGAAAATTCTCAAGTGAGTGGCTCATGGCCAGAAAGCTTGCTAGAGTGCTGCTGGCTTTAGAAGGAAGCAAGAGGGGTTCAGGACAGGGGACTCCAGCCTCCACCCCATGTGTGTGCCTGTGTACATATGCATGCCTCCACCTTGTGTGTGTGTGTGTGTGTGTGTGTGTAGGCAATGAAGAAGGGAAGCAGAGAGGGAAGATGGGGAAGAGAGAAACAAACGTATCAAATGTGAACTGGGAAATTTAAGTAAAGGGCGTATCAGTATTTATTTTCATTTATTCTGTCGATTTAGAATTTTTCCAAATAAAAAGTTGGGAAAATAGTACAGAAAGGTCTTGTTCTGTTTATTTTTTTGAATTAAAATTTTTAGGGGAGCCTGGGTGGCTCACTTGGTAAGACTCCAACTCGCGATCTCAGGGTCATGAGTTCAAGCCCTGTGTTGAGCTCCACACCTAGTACAGTGCATTTATTTAATAAATAAATAAATAAATAAAAATAAAATAATATGAAATAGTTTTTAAAGACCTGGAATACTCTAAATTTAGTATTACTCTAAATTACTTTAAAGTCTAAACATTGTTTACGATGATCCAGAGTCAACTTTTATTTTATTTTATTTTATTTTTTTTAAGATTTTATTTATTTATTTGACAGAGAGAGATCACAAGCAGGCAGAGAGGCAGGCAGAGAGAGAGGAGGAAGCAGGCTCCCCGCCGAGCAGAGTGCCCGATGTGGGGCTCAATCCCAGGACACCGAGATCATGACCTGAGCCGAAGGCAGCGGCCCAACCCACTGAGCCACCCAGGCGCCCCCAGAGTCAACTTTTAATAAGCTGCGTTCATCCTTTTTGACACTACAAACCCTGTATACAGAATTCTTTGATAAGAAAAACCAAAGGAGACTGGAGGAGATTATGCTGAGTGCAGTAAGTCAAGCAGAGAGTCAACAGCCATGTGGTTTCACTTACTTGTGAAGCATAAGGAGTAACACAGAGGACATTGGGTGAAGGAAAGGAGAAGGGAGCTGGGGGAAATCGGAGGGAGAGACAAACCACGAGAGACTGTGGACTCTGAGAAACTGAGGGTTCTGGGGGTGGAGGTGGTTGGGAGGGCCTGGTGGTAGGTATTAAGGAGGACATGTATTACATGGAGCACTGGGTGTGGTGCATAAACAATCAATCTTGGAACACTGAAAAAGAAAAGTTTAAAAAAAAAGGTAAAGAAAAACTAAAGGAAAAAAGCTATATTCACATGAACGCTCTTATTACAGATCCAGACTAGCAAAAACTGGCACCGACCCAAAGGTACAGCGGCTCAGAAATGGATCTACAAGTCCTTATACAGAATATGAGAAGGCACTGAAGATGGTAACTGCAGACTCCGTGTAGCATGAAAACAGAAACTAGCACCACAATCTCATGCATGTGGAAAGAGATCAAAAGGGAGTTCTCTGCAGTGACAGGACCCCGAGTGATTTTGGTCTCCTTTTTATTTTACACAAGGAGGGTTATTACTCTCATAATCTTTAAGCCTCTTTTTATTTTTTTTAAAGACTCTTTTTAAAAAACAAAGAACCATCCTAAAAAGTGGATGCCTGGCTCAATATTGATGAGACGAGTGTGTGTTCATTCTCTGTTATCAGCCGGAACTAAGAAAAACTTGGTCCCTGGGAGATTCCCAAAGCACTGTGGGCAGATGCAAAGAGAGCTGACACCAGCCCTACTTTTCAGGAACTTGCATTCTGCCTACCCAGATCTGAATTTAACCAAAAGGCAGGTGAATGACATTTCTAGGTGTCTAAAATGTCTATTTGAACATAACAGTTAAAAAATGACAATGTAACTAGACACGATATAGAATAAGTAAATGCTAACAAGGAAAAAAAATTGATTCTCTAAAACCTGTTCTTTTCCTTACTATGCAAACTGACCCAAAGACAAGAGAAGCCTTCCCCAACTCCTCCTGGATTATGGTTCCCTGAGTTCCCTGACCATCCCGTCCTCACACGCCAGCCTCCCAGGTCCTAACGCTAAACTGAGGGCTGCTAACTGAACCCACTGGCCCTTGGCGTAGAATATATTTCAGACCAAGAACAGCTCAGTGAAGTTATGAGGGAGATCCACTGCGGCTCTTCAAATTTCTAACAGTCCATTAAATTACTGCTGGTAAAGCAAGGATGCAAACCCCAGTCAGGAGACAAGCACCAACCACTGTGGCCTAGACCCGAGGCCCTGCTCCAAAGGCTGAGTCATGCCTCGGTCTCAGTTTGGGCACTCTGTGGTCGCCCAGCACGTCTCGTATGAGGACTGAAGGAATAAGAAGATACACAGTAGTGATGAGGGAGAAGGCCAACTGGAGACAAAACATAAGCTCAGCCCGCAGCTGCCAGGAGTCTCCCTACTGTCCTAGCCCTAACACTTTGCTAGAGAGAACACCACTTTGCTAAAAGGGGAAACCTTAACATGGCGACCACAGAGCCTCTGGTATCTCGTAGGTGGGTCCTTTTTAGCATGTTAAAGTTCTTTTGAACCTCCTTTTCCTTAACTTCCCCCAACTCCCAAGTACTTCATCACCGCTCCTCAAGACCCTGAGGCAGCAGCTCTTTCTTCCCACCCATCTTGTCACCTTGCCTTAATAAAACTACCTTTTTGCACCAAAGACGTCTCAAGAATTATTTCTTGGTCAGGGGTTCTGGACCTCACCCCACTGAATCTCACCCTGTATTCCAAAACCACACAGGCAGCACTGTGAAAATATGCAAATGAAAGTATTAGCATTTAACATTTTTTTTTTTTTAAGATTTTATTTAGTTATTTGACAGACAGAGATCACAAGTAGGCAGAGAGGCAGGCAGAGAGAGAGAGGAAGGGAAGCAGGCTTTCTGCTGAGCAGAGAGCCCAATGCGGGGCTCGATCCCAGGACCCTGAGACCATGAGGCTTAACCCACTGAGCCACCCAGGCGCCCCAGCATTTAACATTCTTATGCTAATTTTACATCCATCACATTCCTGGAGAGGAAGCCAGCAGCCCAGTGTCTATCTCAATTCCGTGGGTGAGTTCTAACCAGCCCCCTCCCGCCTCCAAACTCACGCTCAGCCTACAAACCAGGCTGTGCACAGAGAAGTTCATGTGCACTGCTTGGAGGCATGCCCACCCAGGGCCAGGCAGCTGAAGGGTAGAGGGGAGATGGGGGACCTCACAGGCCCAGGGGTGGGGGTGGGGGGTCATCTGCAATCCTGCAGCAGTCATGACCCTTTGGCCTAAGCGCTAGCTCTGGGAGCAGGGGAGCAGCACAGGCCGTCCCCCAGTGTCACCCTATGTACACCCAGAACAGGCCAGCAATCGAGATAAACCCAGTGCCCAGCAAACGATAACAACAGAACACAGAACGGTGCGCAGAGCCTACGAGGTAGAGAAGGGATGGTTTTCAAGGAAATGCTGGTGAAGTTGTAGGGTATGGAGCCAACGGCCAAGAAAGAATTCTTGAGCCGTCTTTGGTGCAAAATGGTGTTTTTATGAAAGCAAGCCGAAAGAAGCCATGGGCAGAAAGAGCGGCACCAGGATGGTGAGGGGTAGCTGATTATATACCTGGGAGTTGGGGGAGGTAAGGAAAAGGGAAGTTTCAAAAGGATTTTCATATCCTAAGAGGACCCTCCAAGATACTGGAGACATCGGCATTGTCAAGTTAAGGTTGTTGTTCCTCTAGTAAAGCATTAAGACAGCTGGGAGTCTCCTGCTGGAATTCAGGTTATTGATAAGAATGCTTTATTGATAAGAATGCTTTTTTCTTGTAAATCACTAAGACATTTTGTAAACCGAGGGAGACTCAGGTCCTCGATCTCTATCAGTTAATCATTTATTTTTCCTTCCGTTGGCTTTAGGACAGCAGGAGTGCCTGAAGAATGGCACACAGAGCCCACCTGGGGGTGGGAGTGGGGGTTGTGTGGAGTCAGCTTGTGCCTCATCCTGAGTTTGGCTTCCGCCCCCTCAAGGAAGGTTTGGCTTCTCAGCACTGAAGTGGCTTTCCCACTTTTCCCCCCACTTTGAGTGTGTGTATAGAGGGTAGATAATACATGCACGTCAGAGAAAATTCAAAATATATAAAACTGTCATGGAGTGAAAAGTTAAGTTTCCTTTCCACCCCTAACCTCCAGCCCCCTTCCCAGAAGCAACCACTTTTACCAACTTCTATAAATGCTTCCAAATATACTCTTGTACACACCCACCACACACGTAGTCATAAACACATATATTCTCATCTTAAATAACACGAATGCTGGCACGCCACACACTGTTCTGTACCTCTATTTGTGTTTATTTAATGACTGTCCTGGAGACTGTTCTCCAGCAGTGCTCAGGGACCTGCCTCACACTCTAAATGGATATAGGACAACAAACTTAGCCAGTCCCTACTGCTGGCTTCTAGGGTGTTCTGGTCCTTTTTCATTAAGTCAGGGCTGTGTGTGAGTATCCTGGCACACACGTCATTATACGCCTATGCAACTTTACCCAGAGCCTAAACGTCTAGAAGTGGTGTCCCTTCCCACAGGGACAGACAGGGTCTCCCCACACTCCACAGAAGCTCTGACGTTCATGGGCCTGCCTTTCCCCACAGCACCTACCCAGAGCACGTCACCAACCTTTCTGAACTTTAACACTAACAGGTGGAAAATAAAGGTCTAACTGCAGTTTACATCTGCACTGCTCTTACAAGTGAGGCTTAAGAGCTTTTCATTTCATGTTAAAACCATGCACTTCCTTTTCTGTAGTTTACATCCTCTGCCCACTTTCTATTAAGCTACACAAGATTTTGAGGGCACAGAAAACGAGGGTGCAGACAGACCACAGTCCTCCATTCCGAGCTGAGCTGAGGCCCTGGGGTTCCATGGGGGCTGGGGGTGGGGGCTCTGAGCCAGCACCCCACTGCAGCCCCGTGTCTGCTGGTGCCACCAATGAACTCAGCAGACTCAGAGGTCTGTTTTCTAGCTTACCACGGGTTCCCTTGCCTTTTTGCTGCTGTTGTTGTTTAACTCTTCTCTGACTGGTACCTGGGTGGCTCAGTCAAGGGGCCAACTCTCGGCTTCGGCTCAGGCCATGATCTCAGGGCCATGGTGGGGGCAGGTGTGTGTGCGTGTGTGTGTCTGTCTGTCTGTCTCTCTCCCTCTCTCCACCCTCAGCGGGGAGCCTACCTCTCCCACTCCCTCTGCCTGCCACAGGGCTGGGGAGGTGGCGGCGGGGTGTGTATGTGTGTGTGTCCCCACACTCAGCAGGGAGCCTGCTTCTCCCCCTCCGTCTGCCTGCCACTCACCTGCTCGTGCTCTCATGTGCACGCGTGCGCACACACACTCTCGCGCGCTCTCTCTCTCGTTCTGTCATATAAATAAATAAAATCTTTAAAAAAAAATCCTGACACACTCCTCCTGTCTCTAAATTCCTGTGAATCTAAGGTTCAACATGCTACTTTCCCACAACCAAAAGCGGACAAGTTTCCTAATTTACATGAAAACGTGCTCAACTCCTGCCTCTTCTTACCTGGAGCTCCTCTGGGTCTGAGTGTGCCCAGAAGGGGGCCATGGTGCACTTGATCTTCCCCTCAGGGTCCATTTCAATGTCCCACCAGGAGAGAACCACCTGAGCTCGGCCCGATGCCAGAGGTTCAAACTGTCGGCTGTGGCAGGCCGCTGAGCTACTGACTTGCTTGCTAAAGTCCACACTGTGGAAGAATATGCAGGAACTTAAGCATATTTAAAGCTCACATCCTCCATTTTTAAGCTTTTACAGTGACATTGCCAGCAATGAGACTTGCTTGCAACGGACTCCTGCCTTCAGATGGTGACCTCAGCTAGATTTCCTTCTCATTCATGAAGAACTTCTAAAGCCCCCAATTCCACCAAATTATCTCAAAGCACCACTGGCTGGGCCGGCTCCTTGGTACCTGAACATGGGCATCACATCACTGAGGGCAGTGAAGTCAGTGGGCGACACCTGGTTCAGCTGAATGTCATAGACAGACGGGGCACCGGGGCACCTCTCCAGTTCCAAGGGGGGAACAATGACCCGCTCTCCGTGGCCGGTCTGAACGCGGACAGGAAAGAGCTTATTCCACGACCACATCCTCCTGGACTCCACCAGCTGTGCATAGACAGTCGCCCTGTGAGGCACGGCTTCACAGTTTTCCTAAGTGTATGTTAAAAAAACAAAAGAAGAGAACAATAAACCGGTAGATGTATTATAAAACAAACCCACAGCAATTCTCACTGATCAAGAGGCTTGTTCCTTAATATCAGGTCGACTGAGTAGCATCCAACGCCTTCCCGCTCACTATGAGGACGGTGAACTGTTCTTAGCCTAATGTCCTTGGGGAAGCAAAAAAAAGGAACCAGATTTCGAAAAGAATACACATTATGCCTAAAATGATTTATGTCAGGTAAGTTCCCAACTACATGACACTCTCAAATACTTCAAAAATAATCCTTAATTGTCATCATGCTCATTAACTCCCACACCAACTCTGCACAAAGAGTCCAAGTCTGCTAAGCAGTGATGCTGGCACTGAGCTCCGAGTTCTCTTCAGCACAGCTCTCACCCAGACCCAGAACCTTTTTACCTCACAGCACAATGGGTAAGTGTCCACCCTCGGATGACCTGACCTCCTGGCCTCACCAAGCACCGCCAACCACTCCCCTCGTTTGGTTTTGGCTGCAGTTGCTCACCTGGTTTCCCTCCTACCTCTATGCTTCACCTGATAGCCTCTATGCACTAGGCGGCAGGGGCCCAGCCATGAAGAGGACACTCACAGCGGCCACTGCAGGGAAATGACAGGCACGGGGTTTCCCTGACTCCATACTAGAGTCCTCTTAGGTCAGATGACCCTTTGCTGTGGGGCTGTTCCGTGCATCATATGGTGTTCATGAACATCCCTGGCCTCTAGCCACAAGATGCCAACAACATCCCCCTCTCAGTTGTGACACCAGAAACGTCTCCATGCATGGCTCTGGAGAAACACTGTTCTCCCCCTCTGGCTGCTTCACAAGGCTGCGCTTCCCCTACCCATCCTCCAAAGAGAGAGAACTCCCCACAGACCTGGTCTGGCCCATCTCTCTCGCTCCACACACTCTCCTGTGAGGGATGTCAGCCAGCCTGTTTTCATTTACCAAATACCGCACAGCCAAAAGCCTCTTGGTCCTCTCTTATTTGTCTGACCCTCAGGTAGCTCAAACTCTGCCTAAACCAAACAAATCACGTTCACCTCTTCCCCTCCTGCCCGAGCCCGGTCCTCGTCCCATCTTCCCATTCAATAAGGAGCACCGCCATCCAATCCAGTCTCCCAAGCCCCAAACCCTGGCATCATCCTCAATGCCTCCACATCTAAGTAATTACCAAGTCCTTGACCACCTCCCTCCTCCCCAAGGCTACCTGTCCAGGCCCATTTCTCTGGTTTCAGCCGAGGCCCACCTCAGCCCCAGAGCCTGAATGACTCCAACCACCTTCTAACCAGTCTTCCCACCCCTGATCTAGCATCCCAAATGCTCTCCATGTGCCCGCCTGCCTGCCTGAACCTGGTATCAACCCCTGCTTACAACCCTCCTGTGGCACCACACTGCACAGTGGCCCATCTCAGTCTAGTCCTGCCCAGCCCTCCATCCTCAGCTCTAAGCCCACCTCCCACACTACCCATAACGCCAACAACTCCCACCGCACCAGCTCACCTTCCCATCTTTGCGCATGCTGACCTCCTCCACTGAGAACGCTCCCGTATGACCCACCAACACTTGATTACTCTTCAAGACTGACTCTGCTGGAGCTTTATTTTCCTTGATGCTCCCCATCTTCCCCTACCACAGAGGGCAGGATCTCACCCCACTGACCACCATTGGAGCGTACCCTCCAACTGTACTGTGACAGCCTGCTCACCAACCAACCTGCCTGCCTGGGAGCACACCTTCATATCCCTGGCTGGCAAAATGAAGGCACCCAATAAATTTACCTCCTAGATCCATCACTGGGTCACTCACCACCGCATGGACTGTCAGACATACAGCATCCTGGCTGCATGACCTCCAACAGGGCAGGAAAAGAGACAGGCAATGGAAGCCTTTGTGAAAATCTATAACTCTTTCCAGCTCAGACACAAGGTGGGCAGATGAGGACAGTGATTAGAACAGACAAGGGACACCTGGCTATGCAGACCAGCTGAGAAAGGAAACTGCAGACAGCTGCCTGCACACCTTCTTAATTATTAGATGAATTTGAGAAAGGCCAATTGGGCAACACTAGTGTAATTTTAAATATCCTTGTGTTCTCTGTTCTAGGGATTCATCTAGTTCATGGCTTTAAGGTGGAGAAATAGAAATAATTACTACCAAAGTTACGGGAAAAACATCTTCCATCTTGGAGAAAAGGAGACATCTCACAGTGTGATCACCATCACACACTGACTGGGTAAATAATGTGGCCCGTGGCCCCAACTGCCCTGGAAGGAGCCACATTCTTCACTCTGGCCACACCAAGAACCCCCACACAGGGCCCCAGACTGAGGCAGCTGCAGGCTCGCCCAGATGGTGCCCACAATACAGGTGGCAGCACAAGTGGCCAACACTCACACCTTCCCAGCTGGCCTTTGCCTCTGGAGACATTTAGGTCCATAAAAAAGGAAGATCAATGTCTCCGATAACATGTCAGCAAGCCTCTCCCTTCTCCAAAAAACTGCCAAAGACTATCACTATCTAAATTCTTCTGCCTGGAATGGTGAGAGGGCTTGGCATTCAAGGCCTTCCACCCTCTCTCTGACTTTCCACCATCAGCTCATAAGCCTGCCTGAGAGGTCTTCCCACTGATGCAGAGAACAGGTCTACTACCTGGGATACCTCTCCCTCTCCTCAGGGCCTTTCCATGTTTCACCCTCTCTCTATATACCCGTATCTCCTCATCCTGGCCCTCATCTGCCAGTCTTAGAACAAATGTTACTGGTGCTTCTGTCGGCCTTTCCATCCGGCCCATCCAGTCTGCACCATCCCTGACCAGTGTGGGTCTTAGAAACAGGAAGAATGTCTTGTTTTTCTCCCAGGATGCTAGAATGCTTTATACACAGTTAAAGACAGTTAAAGAACCTTGGCTGAATTGAAGTCGAAGACAGTTTCTTGCCTTTCAGCTCTAGCCTACAAAGACTTGGTAAGAGACCCAAAAGTCCTAATTAAGGAGAAGTAGAGTCTCCTAGGAATCAAGGGTATCCTAGGGGGTACAGTGAAGTACAGAGGGCTCAGGCTGTGCAGAGCGTGGGGCATCAAGGAGACCTGTGCGAGCCAGCTGAGAGCACAGCAATGTACCCGAGGGAGGCCCCCGGTCCCTACCTGCACAAGATGTCTGTGCGCATGCTCATAGGAGGGCAGCGCTCCTTCTCCGATCAATTCTGTGTCAAACAGCTCTGTGATCAGGATATTGGCACGGCATGGCATGTCACCATCTGAGAAACACAAGGAATCAGAGCCGGAAGCAAATGATCAATGAGAAAAAATGCTGACGCAAATACATGAAAGATAAAAGGTGAACAGATCATTACACTGAAAGCACATCCATACATTCAAGTTATCTAGAAGTGTCATGAAACTTTCTAATGGCTCACCAAAAAACCCATTTTGGTAGACATACACACATCAAAATACTACCACTGGTAAACACACATCAAAATACTACCAATTGGTAAATCTTGGTTAAGAGAATGCAGTGTTTGCTATACCACTCTTTTAATTTTTCTGTATGTTTAATATTGTATGGGACTCCCAGAAGTAGTAAGAAAACTATAAACACCCAAAAAGAAAACCAGGCAAAAATACAAGTAGACAATTCATCACAGAAAAACTAATCAATCAAATATGTGGAAAATATTTCATTATTATTAGCAACTGGAGAGATACAAATTAACAATTAAACTATTAATATATTAGCAAAAATGATTTGAAAAGCAAAACTGAACATTGGTCCTTCAAATATTTCTAGGCTTCATGGAGGGAGAGGAAACCAAAGCTTAGAGAGGCTGCGTAATTCCAGTGATACTTCAAGATCCAGGATTCCCCAGTTCCTTACACCAAAGCCCCCTAAATTAAGTTTCTTGCTACCAAACGATGAGCCCCTAAGTAATAGTTGTTTAGGATAGTAGGAGTAGGGGAGATCTTTTGGCTGACTCTATTTCCTGAACCTCTGTAATGTAATGCAATGTTACTTCTACAATTTTATTTTTTTTTTTTAAGATTTTATTTATTTATTTGACATGGAGACAGAGATCACAAGTAGGCAGAGAGGCAGGCAGAGAGAGAGAGAGGAAGGGAAGCAGGCTCCCTGCTGAGCAGAGAGCCCCATGTGCGGGGCTCGATCCCAGGACCCTGAGACTATGACCTGAGCCGAAGGCAGAGGCTTAACCACTGAGCCACCCAGGCGCCCCTACAATTTTAATTTTTAATGAGCCAAGAGACAAAATTAACTTTGAAAGGGGCTATTCATCACAGAGAATTAGCTGTGAACACTCCTAAGGCTGCACGAATTCTAACCTGACAAAGCCCACTCATCTTCCCTACAGAGAAGATGAGTTTCAAGGACAACTTAAGGAAAGAGAAGCATTAAGGAGGCTCAAAGGAGCGTGCGGTACAGAGAGCCTGAACCTTTAGTCATGGAGACCCGAGCCTGGATCCCACCTTCTGGCCCGGAACCCTCAGTGCTGTCAGTCACCTCATCTGTACAACAAGGGTAATGAGACCTGCTCCAAGTGGTGGTGGTTAGGACAGCAAAGGTAAGAGCTGACTGTTGGGTCCCCCAAAAATTGGGTACCCCAATAATGGGTCCGTGATTAAAGGAGCGAGACTGATACAAAGCAAAGGTCAAGCAAAGCTTTATTTCGTGCCAAGCATCAGGAATCAGACCGACAAACTGACCGGACGGGGCCACCCCTACAGAGAGGACGACCCCTTCCTGCTTTCCAGACTCACTTTTATAGAGCAAAGACCATGTGGTTGGGCCTGGCCACACACAGGTGGCCAATGAGACTGTAACACACACAGGAAACTCCACAGTGATGCTAGGCGACCAACTGAATTACAATTTACCCTAGTAGACATTTGATTTAGCCTATCATACCTTGGTTAGGATTGGTGCCAAAAGGCTCCCAAAGGGCGGGGGCCCATACTCCTTGGTAGCTAGGAGACAGTATGCGCCCCCACTGATTGAATACCTCCACCTGGCCTGACCCACCCTTGTATTTGCACTTTGTTACATGGGACTGGTTTCCCTGACTTGCTTTTAAATAAGTTCCCCTGGGGGGGCAAGGTCAATTTAAGTTTTACAACAAAATAGCAGTTCAACCGGGGTGAGGCCGCTCTGGCTGAATAGGCCCTTACACTGCCCACTTTCTACAAAGCAGCCCTGTGCTCCATGTCATGAAAGGAAGCTGACAAGAAACATCTGTCTCCTGGCACAGAGACCACCCTCTCTGCTATCATGCCAAACTCAAACATAAATACACTGTCCCAAACTGCACCCCACACCCATATGTCTGCTTCTCCCTCTCATGCCTCTGCCTCAGTGGACAGCACCACCAGTCACAGGGTCCTGAAACCTGGCCATCATTCACCAGCTCCGGGAGAGCAGCAGCCCTGTCTGCCCTGCTGGGCATTTTACCCCATCCAATGCCTAGAACTACACCCAGCAACCCAGAACAGGCAGCAAACCTTAGCTGAATCCGTGATTCTTCCCTGTCACCCTACGTCCAATCAGTCATCAAGCCCTGCCACTTCTACCTCCTGAATAATTTTTAAGCCAATTAAGTAACTTAAAATGATGTATTGTCCAATTTGCTTCAAATAAACAATGTTTTACGGTCCACTGAATCTTCACAAACACTCTTGAAGAGCCTGGTAGCTAGCATGCTGAGTGCTAATGCAGGAGCTACGGGGGGGAGCCTGAGGAGGGCAGGGAGCCCCAGGAGGATGGGGAGCCCGAGAAGGGTGGGTCTAGGTCTCTGCCACATGACCAGATGGCACAAATGCTTAAGCCTCTGCCTTCGGCTCAGGTCATGATCTCAGGGTCCTGGGATCGAGCCCCTCGGCAGGGAGTCTGCTCCCTGCCCGCCCTCCCACTCCCCTGCCTACTTGTGATCTCTGTCAAACAAATAAATAAAAACCTTTAAAAAAAAAAGGGGGGGGCGCCTGAGTGGCTCAGAGGGTTAAAGCCTCTGCCTTCGGCTCAGGTCATGATCTCAGGGTCCTGGGATGGAGCCCTGCATTGGGCTCTCTGCGCAGCGGGGAGCCTGCTTCCTCCTCTCTCTCTGCCTGCCTCTTTGCCTACCTGTGATCTCTGTCTGTCAAATAAATAAATAAAATCTTTAAAAATAAAAAAAAATAAAAGAGGAAACAGTTTGTTCCGCAAGAAGACAAACAAAGTGACCCCTACCACTGCTCTGGCTTTCTGCCAGTAGGTGCTCTCCAGACTGCTATGGGAAGCAGGAAGTCTAGCAGAATGTGGCAGTCTTGCTGAGGTAAGGAGACAGCAAGTGGAGTTAAGGGCACAGGTGACTGGGACTCACAGGGGAGGGAACCAGAGAGGATGTTACATAGAAAAGGGGCTTCAGGGGGCGCCTGGGCGTTAAATGTCTGCCTTCGGCTCAGGTCATGATCCCAGGGCCCTGGGATCGAGCCCTGCGTCAGGCTCTCTGCTCTATAAGGAGCCTGCTTCTCCCTCTTCCACTCCCTCACTTGTGTTCCCTCTCTCGCTGTTTCTGTCAAATACATAAATAAAATCTAAAAAAAGGAAAGAAAAGGAGCTTCAGGAATCTGACCAGGGCTCCCCTGAAGCCTCTTGCTGAATATACTCACACACACAGAAGACTAGACTGTAGAAAGCCAGGCAAACGTTGACCATACCATCTAGGTAGAAACTGAACAATTTCCAGAGCTCACAGAGGGCTGGGAACCATTCTAGTTCCTATCAGCCAGCAACCCAGAGAGACTCTATGAAAGCCATGTTGGTACTAGTAAGACCAACACCGTCTTGGGACAGTGGTTTTCAATGGAGGGTGATTTTGCCCCCACCCCCAGGCCATTACAACAAAATAGCAGTCTGGAGACCTTTTTGGTTGGCTCAAACTACCGACCGGGGCCTGGCTGGAGGGGAGGGAAGGTGTGGTGAAGGGTACTCAGTGCTACTGGCTTCTACTGGTAAGAAGCCAGGGATAAACATCCTGTAGTACGCAGATAGCTCCTCCCAGCAAGGAATTATCAGGCCCAAAATGTCAAGAATGTCACCGTTGAGAAACACTGACAGGGGCACATGGCTCACAGTATGCAGAGCCTGCGACTTTTTTTTTTTTTTTTTTTAAGATTTTATTCATTTGACAGAGATCACAAGCAGGCAGAGAGGCAGGCGGAGAGAGAGGAGGAAGCAGGCTCCCCGCTGCGCAGAGAGCCCAATGCAGGGCTCCATCCCAGGACCCTGGGATCATGACCTGAGCCGAAGGCAGAGGCTTTAACCCACTGAGCCACCCAGGCGCCCCCAAAATTCTTTTTTTTTTAAAAGATTTTATTTATTTATTTGACAGAGATGACAAGTAGGCAGAGAGGCAGGCAGAGAGAGGCAGAAGCAGGCTCCCCGCTGAGCAGAGAGCCCGAAGCGGGGCTTGATCCCAGGACCCGGGGATCATGACCCGAGCTGAAGGCAGAGGCTTAACTCACTGAGCCACCCAGGCGCCCAGAGCCTGCGACTCTTGATCCTGGGGTTGTCAGTTCGAGCCCCATGTTGGCTGTAGAGAATAAAATAAAAATCTTTAAGAATAAAATATTTTTTAAAAAGAAAAGAAACCCTGACTTTTTTTTTTTTTTTTGGAGAGTGGGGACAGGGGGTAGTGGAAAAGAGGGAGAGCAAGAGCATCTGTAGCGGGCTCCACACCCAGGATAGAGCCGGACTCAGGCTACCTCAACTTAAAGCTATTCTAACTCCGCTTTAACAAAGCTTAGAAACAAGCCCTGAAAGGGACACCTGGGTGGCTCAGTCGGTTAACCCGCCTGATTTCGGCTCAGGTCATGAGATCAAGCCCCATGTTAGGATCCATGCTGGGTATGAAGCCTGCTTGTGATTTTCTTTCTCTTCCTCTGCTTCATCTCCCTCTCACTCGTAAAACAAATTAAAACAAACAAAAAAACCACGAGCCCTGAAATGATCAAACTTATCTGTCAGTACCCCAACTGCAAGGCAGACAAAGCTTTTAAAGGAAGACAATAAACTGATACTCGGCAATGCAAAACTGCCAACATACACAGCATCCGAATACAAATCACTAGACATGTGAAAAAGAAAAATGTCATCCAGAACCAGGATAAGAATTAGTCATAAGAACAAACCCAGAAAAGACAGAAGAGTGGAAGCAAAAGATAAAAAATATTGAAGGGGCGCCTGGGTGGCTCAGTGGGTTAAAGCCTCTGCCTTCGGCTCAGGTCATGATCTCAGGGTCCTGGGATCAAGCCCTGCATCGCGCCCTCTGCTCAGCGGGGAGCCTGCTTCCTCCTCTCTCTCTCTGCCTGCCTCTCTGCCTACTTGTGATCTCTCTCTCTGTCAAATAAATAAATAAAACCTTAAAAAAATATATATTGAAGCAGCTAATACAGATAACGGTAACTATTTAAAATAACACACAGGGCGCCTGGGTGGTTTAGTGGGTTAAGTGTCTGCCGTTGGCTCAGGTCATGATCCTGGGGTTCTGGGATAAAGCCCCACATTGGACTCCCTGCTCAGTGAGGAGACTGCTTCTCCCTATCCCTCTGCTGCTGCTTCCCTGCTGCTTGTGCTCTCACTCTCTCTCAAATTAATAAATAAAATCTTAAAAAACCCACAAAAACATGTAAGAATAATGGGAATTATAAAAAAGAATCAAAGGAAACATTCAGAGATGAGAAATACAGTATCAGAAATAAAAAGTTCACTAGACGTATGTACCTTGCAGAGTAGACACCACAAAAGAGAAGATCAGTAAATCTAAAGACCTAACCAGGAAACTACCCCTGTATATCAGGTGAACGAAGGCGTCCACACGAGTGCTACTCAGCAACGAAAAGAATGAACTCTTGATCCACAGAATGTGAATGAAAGCCAAAGGCATCATGCTACAGAAAAGAAAGCAGGAACAAAAGAGTACACATGGATAATTTCACTTACTCAAAATTCTAGAAAAGGGAGCTCTAACCTGTATTGAAGAAAGCATATCAGTGGGCACCTAGGGTCAGTAATATGGAAGCGACTGGCTGCAAAGCGTCACAAGGACTCTCTATGGGCATGATAAAGACATTCTACTGTCCTGATTGCAAAAGAGATTACAAATGTGTTTACATGTGTCCAAACTCATCACACTATATACTTAAGACGGATGCACTCACTTTATGAAAATTTGCCTCAATAATAAGGATTAAAAAAAGAGGATAACATGTATGTTTCAAAAATAAAGGGGCTGGGGTGCCTGGGTCGCTCAGTGCGTTGGGCCTCTGCCTTCAGCTCAGGTCATGATCTCAGGGTCCTGGGATCGAGCCCTGCATCGGGCTCTCTGCTCAGTGGGGAGTCTGCTTCCCTCTCTCTCTGCCTACTTATGATCTATCAAATAAATGAATAAAATCTTTAATAAAAAAAAAATAAATGGGCTACTAATCCATTCTTTTGTGCATGTTTCAGGGTCTCTGTTAAAACCTTTTTTTAATTAAATGGAACAGATATGTTGACCTTATATAGAGGCTTCCTTCTCAATTACTGTGTTTTAAAAAACTGCAGGGATATCCAGACCCTCACCCAAGAAGCTTCTTTTTCAAAGCTCTCCACCGTGCTCCCCAGGAATCAGTAGCACGTGAAATTTGAAAATTCTGATTCAAATGCCTAGCCTATAAAAATGACTCTGAGAGCCTGGGGAGACTGTGCTACCCAGGCACATTGCACACCTCAGACACTGAAGCAGGACTTCCGCACAAAGCAAACCTCTCTGCCATCTACTTAGTTTCACTAAGTAGAAACTACTTAGTTTTTGAGAAAACTCAAAATGCAGAGGGCTGAGTCACATAAGAATTCCAACTTGCTTAAAGCAAAAGGAAGTTTCATTTATATCACCACAGTTGCATGTGATGAGCTCTGGTTTACTCACTGCTGATTTAACTAGCAGAAAAGCAAAGTACTTACCTTCAGACCACATGGAGAGACCCCATTTCTCCTGTGATTACCTGAATACACTTATTCCAGGTAACCAGAATAAACCTTTTCTCTCCTTCGAGTAAAACTTTCAAAACATTATGCATTAATCTTACCTGGCCCTATGGTCACCTCAGTGGAATGCTTGTTGATAATCTTAATTTTATCACTAAAGCCATTTTTCTCTACAATCTTCACAGCAGCATCAGCCATAGGCTTGAAAACCTAGAAATGAGAACCAAAACCCAACAAGAAATGAGCAATAAATTGAGCAGTAACATCCTAAGATCCAAGATCAGTAAGACATGCCATGATGCAGGTTCTAAGATTTGAAGAGGTCTCCCTCACAGTATTTCCTCTTGAATATATAATATGTACTTCTGTTATCGTATGATAGAGGCAAATATTCCTTTGCCCTGATTTAATCTAAATAAAAGAGACCTCATCTTTGGAACTTAAATACTTTATTCTCCAAATGTGTGTCATGAAATTGAATACAAAGGGAACACATTCGGCTGGGTTTAACTTGCACGAGTTAAACCTTACCGGCCAAGCACACGGCGGAGGCAGGGCTTCCTAAGGAAGTTGCACTACCTAGCAGAGACGGCAGGTGTCAGTGCTGAGCTAGGGGGAAGGCAGATGGGAGACTTGGCCTCACAAAACCAGGACCTGGAGCCGGAGGCAGGACACGTGCTGTCCTCTCCAGAGAAAAGTGAGACTGTTACGTCTTAGTCATTAAGTGTGAACAGGCACCAGTTCAAAACTGTACCAAAGCTCCAGTGGGGCAGAACACAGCCTATATTTTACAGTATTCAAGGCCCTCTGTAATATGAACCACCTTACTTCCCTGATCCTTATTCTCCTCCCACTCTACCCTACCCATGTCTGATACTCCAGCCACACGGATCTCATTGTGTACTATGTACCAGGCAAGCCTGAGCCTTCTCGGCCCTACACCCACCTGCCAAAGCAAACCCAACTTTCCAGAGCAGCACATACCTCCTCTTTTCCAGGAGTCTTCCTTAACCTTTCACATGTCCCTAAACATAAGCCCCTCCAACTCTTACTTTCTAGCCTGCCCAATTTCGACTGTAAAGATCCAACCACAATAATGCATAAAACATACAGACGTGTGGGGCGCCTGGGTGGCTCAGTGAGTTAAAGCCTCTGCCCTCGGCTCAGGTCATGATCTCAGGGTCCTGGGATCGAGCCCCATATCGGGCTCTCTGCTCAGTGGGGAGCCTGCTTCCCCCCACTCTCTCTCTCTGCCTGCCTCTCTGCCTACTTGTGACCTCTGTCTGTAAATAAACAAATAAAATCTTTAAAAAAAAAAATCATACAGGGGCGCCTGGGTGGCTCAGTGGGTTAAAGCCTCTGCCTTCGGCTCAGGTCATGATCCCAGGGTCCTGGGATCAAGCCCCGCATCAGGCTCTCTGTTCAGCAGGGAGCCTGCTTCCTCCTCTCTCTCTCTGCCTGCCTCTCTGTCTACTTGTGATCTCTGTCTGCCAAATAAATAAATAAAATCTTTAAAAAAAAAAATCATACAGATGTGCACGTGGCCACACCCACCAGAGGTAGAAATAGAAAATGATAAAGTAACTGGTCACAATGACAAGGTTTCCATTTTTTCTAAGTCCTTTTCTATATTTTCTACCATGAACACATGATTCTTTTATTATAATCAAGCAGGAAATGCTATATCCTTCCACAAAGAATACATATGTGCTTAGCCAGGAAAAGAAATCTTCACAATCTGTTCCAAATTATTTCTAGGATCTGGCTTGATGTTTTTAGATGTAGTCTGAGGGCCTCATGCCCTCAGTTCTCACTCATCACTTTGCCCCCACCCCAAAGTACCACAAGTTCACCCCTCACCCCTCCTGCCTCTTGATGTTATCATTCATCTCCTCCGCTGACCCTTCCGGCTCTGACATTCATAATCTCCTCCTGAGCCATCAAGAACTCAAGATCTCACCCAGAACAATTCTTTCTGGAATGGCCCCTGAAGTCTTCCCAACATCATCTGGCCCTTCATTCAGTTTGGGGGACCGACCTTCTTCCCAGCAGTGCACATGTCTGGTCTATGGGTAAGCAAATCTCTCAGGCCAGGTCAATGAGGTAAGTTAAATTGGATTTAACTTTATTCTGGCCAATGATACCCAAGGAGAGGTATTGCTAGAGATTCCAGGGAAAGCTCTTCTTACTCTTAAAAAAAAGAAGTGAGGAAAGCAGGACTAGGCTTCATTTTCAAAGACTTTGCCACAGAAATCACTGTAACTAATACACCTTCCCAAAATATGCCTCACTTTTCAAATGTATTAAAAGAGAAATTTATAGTCATTGCCTATGATTTCTTGTATTCCATCCACTCCTCAACTCTACTCCCCTGAAAATACCACCTAAAGGAGGTCACTTCTTAGCTACACTCAACAGCCTCTCTCAGTCGTCATCCTGCTTAACTTCTATACCTGTGCTGTCTAATACAGGGACCACATGCATTTAAATATAAGTTGGTTAAAACTGCATGAAATTTAAAAATTCAGTTCCCTAGTCATACAAGTCACACTGCAAGTGCTGAGCAGCCCTATGTGGCTAGGCACCACTATCCTGGTCAGCACAGCGATGGAAGATATTCGGCCTCTCAGAAAGTTCTTCCGGGCAATGGTGCTCTTTAACATCTGCACCGGCTGACCAGTCCTTCTTTCCCATGATTCTCATGCACTCTGCCCCCTCTTGGCTTCCACCTCTGCCCTCTAGGGTCTTTTTGTGTCTATTGGAGCTTGACTTTACTGGTCACTCTTCTTCCCTCACAGGCAGGTTTGCTCTTTTCCTTCTACTCTCTCTTCCTGGACAATCCTACACCACCAGCTTCACCTGTCACATCTTTAGCAAATGAGCTGCAAATCCATTTGTACCAGCCACTCTCTAAAGGGTCAGATGGGGAAGCCTCGGTGGTTCAGTCGTTAAGCATCTGCCTTAACCTCAAGTCATAATCCCCGGGTCCTAGGATCAAGCCCTGCATCAGGCTGCCCGCTCAGCAGGAAGCCTGCTTCTCCCTCTCCCACTCCCCTGCCTGTTTTACCTCTCTCGCTCTGTCTCTTCCAATAAATAAATAAAATCTTTAAAGAAAAACAAAAGGGGGTCAAACGTCCAGCTCTAGGGACTAGCGGGTTCTCAGTCACTGTTCTGGACCTGTCTTTCCTGCTGGCATGCAGCTCAAGTTGAGCTGAAAACCACAGGGTAGGCCAGACAGAATGACCACAGGTTCAAAAGTGGTCACTAAAGTAAGAGCTGGGAGGCCACTGTAAGATGTCAAGAGCCAAACAGAAGAGATCTGAGAGTCACAAATCAGAGAAGCATGAGAGAAATTAAGAAATCCAGGTAACTGAGACGGGAATATATGAAAAACTCATAAGCACAGTCCTCCCAATTCTGTCAAAAAAACATGTTCTCACCCTCTATCTTTTTAATTAGCAATTGACACATATACTGGCTCCTGACCTGGGACTTGCCCCTCTCCTACTTAGTATATCCAACATGAAATGCATTATCTTTCCCACAAAGCAAGTTATCTTCCTCTGAACTCTTCTTACCAATCAGTGGCATCACTGCACCCCCAGATACCGATGCTAGAAATCTCACACACTCTCCCATTATAGCTACCACTGTGGAGTGAGCACCATAAGTAGGAACCAAAAAATCAAGTCTCCAGGTCTAGCTCTCCTATTTATTAAGTGTGACATTAAGTCTTTAATCTCTCTGGGTCTTAGGGTCTTCATGTGTAAAGGGTAATAAAATCTAGTTAAGGGTAACTAAGGCAACCATCCTAAAACACAGATTTCTTTTTATTTAATTCAAAAATTTTGATGATATTCAAAAAGGCCAGAAGTGACTCTTACTGTTTTTACGAAGTCCTCAAACAAGCGCACAGAGTCATATACACACATCGCTCTCAGGACTTCCATTAAACCTGAAGCCCATGATTCATACTTCGGTTAAGAACTAACTCAGGGGGCGCCTGGGTGGCTCAGTGGGTTGGAGCCTCTCCCTTCAGCTCAGGTCATGATCCCAGGGTCCTGGGATTGAGCCCCGCATCGGGCTCTCTGCTCAGCGGGGAGCCTGCTTCCCTTCCTCTCTCTGCCTGCCTCTCTGACTACTTGTGATCTCTCTCTGTCAAATAAATAAATAAAATCTTTAAAAAAAAAAAAAAAAGAACTAACTCAGGATATGGGAGTTTAAAGTCTTTCCTGCAGCACTCAGGTCCTCCACAGTCTGGCTGCAATCTACTACCTTTCTCGATTTCTACCATGACACTGTTTGCCATGACTCTAAATGACACAACATGGTATTCCCTCAGCCTAAGATGCCGCCTTTCTAGACCTTAAGCATGAGAGCCATCCTGAAGGGATCGTGGGTGGGGAGCTGGGAAGAGTCTCAGTAGAATACCCCAGGGTGCTACCTTCAGACTTTAAACGAAAATATGAAACACTTCTCGTTTTTCTTGTTTTTCATTTTCTTTTTAAGATTTTATTTATTTAGGGATGCCTGGGTGGCTCAGATGGTTATTAAGCGTCTGCCTTAGGCTCAGGTCATGATCCCACGGTCCTGGGACTGGGCCCCGCATGGGGCTCCCTGTCTGCTTGGGAAGCCTGCTTCTCCCTCTCCTTCTACTGCTTCCCCTGCTGTGCTCTTTCACTCTGTCAAATAAATTAATAAAATCTTAAAAAAAAAAAAAAAAAGACTCTATTTGACAGAGAGAGAGTACAAGCAGGGGAAGCAGGAGAGGGAGAAGCAGGCTCTCCATTGAGCAAAGAACCAGGTGTGGGACTTGATCCCAGGACCCAGGGATCATGACCTCAGCCAAAGGCAGACAATTAACCAACTGAGCCACCCTGGTGCCCGTTCTCTCTTGTTTAAGTCACTGTTATTTTAGGACTTTGTTATTTGCAATTCATTCCATTATCACAGAAATTTCATAGAAAGAAGTGTTTATTTATTTATTTATTTTTAAAGATTTTATTTATTTATTTGACAGAGAGAGAGATCACAAGTAGGCAGAGAGGCAGGCAGAGAGAGAGGAGGAAGCAGGCTCCCTGCCGAGCAAAGATTCCCGATGTGGGGCTCGATCCCAGGACCCTGAGATCATGACCTGAGCCCAAGGCAGAGGCTTAACCCAGTGAGCCACCCAGGTGCCCCAGAGGAAGTGTTTAAATACATGTCACCCCTTACCAAAAGCTGGGAAGAAAATATACCAAAATTTTAACAATGGTTAACTGTGAGCTAACATGCTATTTTTACTCTACATTTACCATATTTCTTATAATGGAATGCATTACTGACATTATCAGAAAAACAATACGTGTTTAACTGTATATTAAACACCCAATTCTTTTTTTTTTTTTTTTTTTTGAAAATTTTATTTATTTGAGAGCGAGCAAGTGAGCAAGCACACACAAGCAGGAGGTGTAATGCCAGAGAGAGGGAGAAGCAGACTCCCTGCTGGCCAGGGAGCCCAACGCAGTGTTCGATCCCAGGACCCGGAGTTCATGACCCAAGCCAAAGGCACACACGTAACTGACTAAGCCATCCAGATGTCCCTAAACACCCAATTCTTGACAAACATGATCAGATAGCTCGCTCTGTGGGGACACTTAAGCTAGCAGGTCTCAACCTTGGGGCAGAGTCAAAACTCCCAATGCCCAGGCCCCATCCAGAATTAAATTAAAACTGGAGGGAAGGAGGCAGTTAAGAGTCAGTATTTTTTGAAACTATTCAGTGATTCAGACATGCAGCCAAGGCTAAGAACAGCTATTTCCAAGGAGAAAATGAGCCCCTGGAGAAAGGAATTATGTCTGATTCATCTCCATATCCTCAGAACCTGGCCCTATGCTTGGCACAGAGTGAACACTCCGTGAATGTGTGTGAACAAACGGACAAGCACGGTGCATGAGGGACTTCCCACACAAGACACAGGACACACACCTGAAGAGCGTGACTCACCTCAATGGCATAGCAGAAGTCAGCCCCTGCCGTGACGGCCATCATTGACAAGAGTCCTGTGCCAGTGCCAATGTCAAGAACCAAGGCCTTCTGTCCTCTGTCCTTCACCCTGCTCACAGCAGCCCGGATACCTTGGTAATATTTTATATTCTAAGAGAAAGGGAGAAAACAGCTGTCACTTCGTACCAGTTACTATAAATAAATGGAAAGGTACTATGTGAAGTCTGGGACTCACGGCTGGTAGAAACAGTGGAAGTCATGATCCCACGGCTTTCTGGCCTCTCAAGGAACAGCACTAGCTAGCTGGGTCGGGCAGACCTTGCAAGACTCCAAGAGCATGGGCTCAGCTCTTGCCATTTATTTGGCGACTGTCCCTCCTCTCCACCCCCACCTCTTCTCTATACTCTGCTTCGAGGGGCTGGGGTTCTGCCAATCACATTTTCCTTTGCCAGCTACTCTGTATGGACTACAGGGAAACTAGAGGGCGACCAGAAGGGGGAGAAAACTTATTCCTTCTCAAATGGCTGCTGCTTTCATCAGCATCCTCGGAGGAGTGGCATCTGGCTCCAGGGGCAGCTCCTCTCCGTCCTCTCATCACCAGCTGCCTCTGCCCCTCAGGCGGCAGCAACACTCCAGCAGGGGTTCCTCTCAGAGAGCTGAGCACCAGTTCCATAGGGGCTCGCCTTCACGTTTCTGGGCTAAAGAATCCCACTTTTCTCTGCGTTTCAACCCCAGGCAATGGAGCTGCTTCCTGCAATTACTACCACTAGGGAACCTCCGTGCTCCCATTTGCTTCCCAGGGCTCCCACATCTGTGTTACCCCGTCCCTGTGCTGACAGAGTAACCTGGCTTTGGACTTCCTCACTGGACTCTAATTCACACAGGCTCCTGGCCTACAAAGTAACCACCCCCCGCCAAGGAAATCATCTCTTTTTGGTCAGGTATTTGGTAGCTTAAACAGATATATGTTCTACCTATCACAGTTTGGCTCAATAGGTAGCCTGACCCTTCTGTTGAAAATAACTAATAATGATGAGGAAAATACTTGCAAATCTTTTTTTTTTTTTAATTTTTTAAAAAGATTTATTCATTTGACAGACAGAGATCACAAGTAGGCAGAGAGGCAGGCAGAGAGAGAGGGGGAAGCAGGCTCCCCGAGGAGCAGAGAGCCCAATGCGGGGCTCAATCACAGGACCCGGAGACCATGACCTGAGCCGAAAGCAGAGGCTTAACCCACTGAGCCACCCAGATGCCCCACTTGCAAGTCTTTTTAAATGCACTAATGAGCTGGCAAGTTAGTACGAAACATTAAGAGGCCAAACACCTAGAAGTGGATTCCTCCCAACTGAGACTTAAGATGACTGCCCGCCCAGGGGACACCTTGATCACAGCCTGCCAGGGACCCAGAGCCAGGGGTCACAGCAAAGCTGAGCCCAGATTCCAAACCCACAGAAATAGTGAGATAATAACTCTCTTCAGCCACTACATTTTGGGATAATTTGTTGTGCGACAGTACACAACTAACAGAAGACTAGTATCAAAAGGACAGTATTCTCTGACCTAAGTGCAATCAAATTAGAAATCTCAGTAACAAAAATATAACTAAAGAAAAAGAGATTTTTGAACACTGAGAAATTCTAAAATCACAGGTAAAACACTAAATCTAAAGAGAATTAGAAAATATCTAGAACTGAATTTTTAAAAATTACATATCAAAACTCACGCGATAGCTAAAAGCAGTATTTGGAGAGAAGTGTATTAGAAAAGACAAATGGTGGGGCGCCTGGGTGGCTCAGTGGGTTAAAGCCTCTGCCTTCGGCTCAGGTCATGATCTCAGGGTCCTGGGATCGAGCCCCGCATCGGGCTCTCTGCTCAGCCAGGAGCCTGCTTCCCTCTCTCTCTCTGCCTGCCTCTCTGCCTACTTGTGATCTCTCTCTCTCTCTCTGTCAAATAAATAAAATCTTAAAAAAAAAAAAGAAAAGACAAACGGTAAGGTAAGCACCTCAAAAAATTAGAACAAGGACTGCAACATAATTGCCAAATAAGCAGATGAATAAAAATAATAAAACACAAAAATTAATGAACTAGGGAAACAGACATTTTATAGGATTTTTAATAAAAGTTATTTCAAAAATCTACTAAAACTGATGAACCTCTGGTAAGTCCAAAAAAAGGGGGAGGGGGAAGTAACCAAAAGCTGGGAATAAGGCAGGGAGTGGCAAGGTAGAATATGGTATAGGTATAGATGTTGCAGATATTAGAGAAACTAAAGATTATGAACAACGTTTAAAAATGAATTTTTAGGGGCACCTGGGTGGCTCAGTGGGTTAAAACCTCTGCCTTCAGCTCAGGTCATGATCCCAGGGTCCTGGGATCAAGCCCCACATCAGGCTCTCTCCTGATGTGGCTCTCATCCTCAGCGGGGAGCCTGCTTCCCCCAACCCCTCTCTGCCTGCCTCTCTGCCTACTTGTGATCTCTGTCTGTCAAATAAATAAATAAATCTTTAAAAAAAAATGAATTTTTAGGGGCACCTGGGTGGCTCAGTGGTTGGGTCTCTGCCTTCGGCTCAGGTCATGATCTCAGGGTCCTGGGATCGAGCCCTACATCGGGCTCTCTGCTCGGCAGGGAGCCTGCTTCCCCCTCTTTCTCTGCCTGCCTCTCTGCCTACTTGTGATCTCTCTCTCTCTGTCAAATAAATAAATAAATAAATAAAAATAAATAAAAATAAAAATGAATTTTTAGGGGCACCTGGGTGGCTCAGTGAGTTAAAGCCTCTGCGTTTGGCTCAGGTCATGATCCCAGGATCCTGAGATTAAGCCCCGAGTCAGGCTCTCTGCTCTGCGGGGAGCCTGCTTCTGCCTCTCTCTGCCTGCCTCTCTGCCTACTTGTCATCTCTGTCAAATAAATAAATAAAATATTTTTTAAAAAAAGAATTTTGGGGGCGCCTGTGTGGCTCAGTGGGTTAAAGCCTCTGCCTTTGGCTCAGGTCATGATCCCAGGGTCCTGGGATTGAGCCCCGCATCGGGCTCTCTGCTCAGCAGGGAGCCTGTTTCCTCCCTTCTCTCTCTCTGCCTGCCTCTCTGCCTACTTGTGATCTCTGTCTGTCAAATGAATAAATAAAATCTTTTTAAAAAAATAAAAAATAAATTAAAAAAATAAAAAAATTTTAAAAAAGAATTTTTAAAAAATCAGACAAAGTGGACTTTATACTAGAAATTTGATACACACAAGAGCAAGAGAAAAATGAAATAAGGTCTAGAAAGAAAATTGTTATTCACACATGAATGCCTGTGGAAAGCCAAATTACCTACAGATAATTACTATGAGGAACATTAAAGAATTTCAAATCAATAAATAAAATTCAACTGAGGGCCGCCTGGGTGGCTTAGTCGATAAGCATCTGCCTTCAGCTCAGGTCATGATCCCAGAGTCCTGAGATCGAGCCCCACATTGGACTCGCTGCTTGGCGGGGAGCCTGCTTCTCCCTCTCCCACTCCCCCTGCTTGTGTTCCCTCTCTTGCTGTGTGTCTCTCTCTCTGTCAAATAAATAAATAAAATCTTTTAAAAAATAAATAAATAAAAATAAAAATCAACTGAAATTTTATATATCAGCAACAGCCTTTAAAACCTTGGAAAAGGGAAGGATTTCTTAAACAAGAAACCAAAAGTACCAGCCAATAAAGGACATATAAAATAAATTTGACATTAAATTTAAGTACTCCCACTTACCAGATGAAAAAACCACCCCACAAAGACACCTACTACACATGTAACGGACAAGTGATTAGCACCCAAAATATACAAAGAACTCCTATAAATTACCAAGTCACGAAAGAGGAAACATGAAAAGCCAAATGAACAAATAAAAAAACCTCAAACTCAGTAGTAACCAGAGGAATGCAAATTAAAATTACACTGACAGACTAGTTCATACCTACCAGAGTGACAAGAATATAAAAACTGGTTAATACCAAATACTGGCAAGATTGTGAAACAACAAGAAATATCATTCATGGGTATGAGAATGTAGAGTGGCATAACCGCTCTGGGAGAGAATCGGACACCACCTACTCAAGCTGAACAAACTCAACAGGCAGCAGCTCCAGTCCTAGGTGTACACAATCTAGAGAACAGTGTGCATATACACTAGAGTACAGGTCCTGGAATGGTCTAGCAGCACTACTTACAACAGCAAAAAGCTAGAAACAACCCCAAAGTCTACCAACAGAACAGTAAGTAATGATATCTTTATACAACAGAATCTACAGCAGTGAAAATGAATGAACTATAGCTACATGCAAAATGGATGAATCTCAAAAATAATGATGAGCAGGGGCATCTGGGTGGCTCAGATGGCTAAGCGTCTATCTTTGGCTCAGGTTAATGATCCTAGGGTCCTAGGATGGAGCCCCGCATTGGGTTCCCTGCTTGACAGGGAGCCTGCTTCTTCCTCTCCCTTTACTGCTCCCCCTGCTTGTGCTCTCTCGCTCTCTCTGTCAAATAAATAAATAAAATATTTAAAAAGAATTTTTAAAAAAATCTTTTTAAATGGTAAGCGAGGCACCTGGGTGGCTCAGTGGATTAAGCCCCTGCCTTCAGCTCAGGTCATGATCTCAGGGTCCTGGGATTGAGTCCCTCCTGGGCTCTCTGCTCAGCAGGGAGCCTGCTTTCCCTTCTCTCTCTGCCTGCCTCTCTGTCTACTTGTGATCTCTCTCTCTGTCAAATAAATAAATAAAAAATCTTTAAAAAAAAAATCTATAAAAAAAGTCTATAAAAATGGTGAGCAAAGGGATGCCTGGGTGGGCCTCTGCCTTTGGCTAAGGCCATGATCCTGGGATCCTGGGACTGAGCCCTGCATCAGGCTCTCTGCTCAGTGGAGAGTCTACTTTTCCCTCTCTCCCTGCCCCTCCCCCTGGCTTGTGCACTGACACACATGCTCTCTCTCAAATAAATAAAATCTAAAAAAAAAAAAGGAAAAGAAACATACCTGTGTTCACAACCCTAGACTACACCAAAGAAGATATTCTGATGACAAGTAACCACATAAAAAGATGTTTGACATCATTAATTATTAGAAAAAATGGAAATTAAAACCCATTTAACATATTTAACATATGGGACCCAGCAATTCCACATACACATATATAGCCCAAAGAAAAGACAATGTGTCCACACAAAGACCTGCATGTGAATGTTTACAAATAGGACTACTACTATTAGCCAAAACTGAAAACAATCCAAATATTCATCAACTGGTAAATGATAAACAAGATAGGGTAAATCTATATAATGGAGTATCACTTAGCAATAAAAAGGAATGAATACTAATATATAGTCAACATGAATGAACCTCAAAAACATGATGAAGGAAAATAGACACGTAAGACTATCATATCATTTCATTTATATGAAATTTCTAGGAAAGGCAAAGGCAAAACTGCAGTGACAGAAAGCAGATCAGTGGTTGCCTAGGGCTGAGAGAGGGACCAGGAGAGAGTGCAAACAGGCAAGAGATAATTTTATGGGATAATGGAAGTGTTCTAAAATAATAACAAAATGTAAGGCACCAAGCAAAAGTACAGAAAAATTAGTTTACCTTGGCTCTGCCACTACCCAGAAAATTCTGACTCTATTTCCTGATTAGGAGAAGTTGGGGGGAGGGCCAGGTAGCAGAAGTTAAAGGGGTAAGTAATAGTCAGGAACATTCCTCCAAGGGGTTTGGATTTTACCTTGACAGCAATGAGAGGCCACTAGGGATGGTGCTAAACAGGGCTCTCAGGGTTTCAAGCAGAGGAGTAAAATAGATTGGCATTTCAGGAAGACCCCTCGGGCTGCTAGGTAGAGAAAGAAAAAAAAAAATCTTTCCAGCCTGCCTGACTGAATGGATGGTAATGCCATTTGTCCAAATCCCCTGGAAGTTGAGGCAAAAAAGGTCCACTGCGCAGATGACATAAAATCAGGCTCACAGACCCAAGAATCCATTAAGAAACCAAGACCATGGGGCACCTGAGTGGCTCAGTGGGTTAAGCCTCTGCTTTCAGCTCAGGTCATGATCTCAGGGTCCTGGGATCGAGCCCCGCATCAGGCTTTCTGCTCGGCGGGGAGCCTGCTTCCTCCTCTCTCTCTGCCTGCTTCTCTGCCTACTCATAATCTCTGTCTGTCAAATAAATAAAATCTTTAAAAAAAAAAAAAAAAAAAAAAAGAAACCAAGACCATGAAGCTAGAGCAAATTAGTCAAAACCAGGAACGATGTTTGCTCCACATTCTGTAATTCCGCAATAGCTCAGCAAAGGCATGCAGATATTTGATGAAGATCAGGGAAGCACCTAGCCCTCTCTGGTGTAGCCTACAAACTTAATGATGCTTACGGAGATTGCGCTGTCATGATGTTGCCAGAATTCCTCGAGCTGAGCAACTAACCAGGGCTGGATGAAGCACACACCACCACCAACACAGCCTCACGACCAGGTTGCCATGGGCCCTGAACCCTCGCCTGCACTGCACTGCTCAGTCCCTAAGCATGGCCCTGCACCCTTTGCCTTCAAGGTTCCCCATTTCTTTTTTTTTTTTAATTAATTTATTTATTTGACAGAAATTACAAGCAGACAGAGAGGCAGGCAGAGAGAGAGGAAGGGAAGCAGGCTCCCTGCTGAGCAGAGAGCCTGATGCGGGGCTCGATCCCAGGACCCTGGAATCATGACCTGAGCCTAAGGCAGAGGCTTTAACCCACTGAGCCACCCAGGCACCCCAAGGCTCCCCATTTCTGAGCCATCCAGATGAGAATGACTTGTCCAGCCCTCTTTCCTACAGACCAGAAAAGCCTGTGTTGCTAGCCATCCTAAGTCCAGAACTATAACATAATTCAAACAAGAAAACTCAGATAAAACAAAAATGAAAAAAGAAAAAAAAAAGCTGAAATGTCACCAAGCAATGGAAGCCAAATGTGCTCTACAAAACAGTCTGCAGTGGCCTCTAGAGATGTGATTTTAAAATTACAGACTATCCAAGGTAAACCTGTGTAATTAGAGAATTTTTAGCTAGAAAAGATCAGCTAGTATATCCCACTCCTTTTAAATCCTAATAAGATATCAGAGGTCTCATGTCTTCTCCAAGGTCCCACGCCAGTAAACAGTAGAGCTGGAAGCAGACCCAGTCTCCGGACTGATCTCCTGACAACTGCGCCCTAACACCTCTCTACATTATTCTACCATTAGGCCCCTGAAGGGAATTTGGCGGGCGGGCGGGCGGGCGGGCGTGTGTGCGTGCGTGCGTGTGTGTGTGTGTGTGTGTGTGTGTGTAGGATTTTAACCTCGTGACACCACAGCAAGATAACGGTTCCCTTTTATACTTACTCTGTCTTTGTCATGCAGCATATCAGCATAGGATGATCTAAAAAACAAACAAAACAAGTCAGAAACCTCTCTACCAATAATGATATCCAGCAACCTATGAGAGCATTCACATACATAACACATTCCTAAATCAGACGGATTTTATTTTTATTACTGAACAATAAGTGACACCCAATGTTACACCAATTTCAGGTATACAACAGAGGGATTTGACAATTCTACATTCCATGCTCACTAGAGTAAGTGTAGTCGCCATGTAACATTAGTACAATATTATTAACTATTTTACTTTACTTTACTGTACTTTACATCCCTAATCCAGGCCCATTTTAAACTATTTTATGTTTTTAAGATAGGGAGTGAGTGAGAGAGAGCATGAGCACAGGGGAGGGAAGAGGCAGACTCCCCAGCTGAGCAGGGAGCCCAACATGGGACCCTGGGATCCTGACCTGAGCTGAAGCCAGACACTTAACCGGCTGAGCCATCCAGGTGCCCCTCAAACTATTTTAATAGCGTTACAAACTATCATTCTCCAGTGCGGCAGGAAAAAAAAATCTTAGAGAAAGATGTTTATTTTCACCAAAGAACCCCAGACCTACAAATGCTCTGGTAGTCAGCCCCGTCACAGTAACAGCATAGCCACCAGCACACGGATCATGTTATGCAGCACACATCTGTCTTCCTCCTGAACTCAGACTCGATCTAATACTTCAGTTAATCTTGCATACATCTGCACACTGGGATAATCACAGATGCAACACTGCAGAGAGGAGACAGAAGTATACACCTGCCATGGAAGTGAGGGGTATCATGCCCAGCACTCTCCCTCACATCATCAGGGAGAACGAAGAGTGCACCAAACTATAGGCTGTTAAAGGGAGGAGAGTTGCTCTTCCGTATTCTGCCACAATAATTCACAAACTTGGAAAATCTCTGGCAGGATCAGGATAAACCTCCAGAACTCAGCAGTCCCAGCCCCAAAATGCCTTCTGAGTTCCAGGTAAGAGCTCAGGTGCTCACTGAACAGAGGACCTCCCACTTCAGGTCAACATCAGGATCACTGGAGCATTTTTTGGTTTTGTTTTTGTTTTAAAGTAGGTTCCATGCCCAACCAACATGGGGCTTGAACTCATGACCCTGAGATCAAGAGTCACATGTCCTACTGACTGAGCCAATCAAGCAATCTGGAGAGCTTATTTTAAATGCAGGTTCACAGGATACATGCAAATAGATCCTGATCCAGAAACTGGGCTGGAGTTTGGAAACATGCACTTTAACTGGTGCCCCAGGCATGGTGTGACAGAGGCAGTTCATACTCTACACTTTGAAGAGCACTGTACTGAAAAAATAGTGTTGGTTTTGTTTTTTAAGGGCACACCAAGACTTTTACACATGAACCCACTCACAAATGCATAGCTGAAATCTGATTCTGCCTTTCTCTGCCTTTCAAGAGGCATTTTTGGTCCTCATCTTCCCAGCCTCACCACCCACTCTCCCCACCACTCCCCAGACATCACTCTTCCAAAGCACTATCAGCCCATTCCACCGCGAACATCCAGGATTTCTCTCTCCAGCTGGACACTCCCTCTTGCTCTTGCTCTTTCCCACTTTCTGTCCATTCCCTCCTCATTCTTCTGCTTCCTCTATTCCAGGATTCCTTCTTCAGCCCTCTACCTTTCTCACTCCATACCCCCTCTGAAAGCCTGCGATTTTTTCCAGTTTCGATTCTAACGGCAAACTCTCCCCAGACCCATGTTTATCCACCCACTGGCATCTCTACCTGAATGTCCAAACCCAGATACCTAATCTCCCTCACCTTCCTCTTCCCAGCAACACCCATTACTCCTGTGTTCTCTCTCGGAACAACAGCTCCACCCACCCAGAAATCTCGAATGCTTCTTGAATTTTCTCTCTCATTCCTTCACTGCATCCAATGAGTTACCAAACCCAAGTTCCCTCAAAGCTGTCTCCTCCTCTCCCACCTCTACTGCCTCACCTGTGGGGTTTGTGATGGCACCCAAATCGTTTTCCGCTCCCTCCAACCCAATTTCCACACTGCTCTCAGTTAATAATCTGTTTGCTCCCTGTTTAACATCTCAATTACTCAGGAAATAATGTTCTTTATCTTAGAAAGAAGGTAATGATTTTGATCCCCTATTCTGCACCACATACTGTATTTCATTCATCCATCAAACCCTAAAATAAAGATATTATATGAGGACATGTACATTATAACATACATTGAGCCATATATTACCATACTGAGGCTCAAGGAAGTTAAGCAGCTTGACCAAAGTCAGATCTGAGATGCAGCAGGGCGCAGACTTACTCTCATTCTCCTCTTTCTGCATTTTGCCACCACCCTTCACAACACGACCCTGCCTACCTTCTTCAGTACCCTCTCTCACCATAGCCCTGCTTTTGTACCCCATTCCAGCCCCTTTGAACTGCTTCCAAACCTCCTAAACCAGTTCATCTGGAAAGTTACACATAATCCCTGCTGCTCAGAAAGCAATTTCTCTCCTATATTCGGGAAATCACCCAAATATCGCTCCCAGCCCAGCTGTTCTTGCTGCTTCCAGGCACTCTTGTGCCTGTATCCACTAGTCTTTCTCTCACTGTCATATTTTTTTTCTATGCCTGTCTCTTGCACAAATTGCATGTCCCCTGAGGATGGGAACCCTATCTTTTTCATTTTGGTATTCACAGTCCTAGCATGGTGCTAGCATGCTGTATGCCCTTCATAACTGCTAAAGAACAGTAACTCACTTACATAGTTTTAAAGATCCCATCTAAGAAAAAAAAAAAAAAAAACACACATTTTCCTGCTTTTTCCATTCAAGAGGATTTAACCATATTAACATATGTTAACATGTATCACCATTTCGGTAGCACAAGTAAATGATTACATTTCATGAACTCTTCAACTACTACTACTCCTTCCACAACTGAACCTTGGGTCCTCTTTGCTCCACCAGAGAGACCCCCTCTGAGACGCTAGTAAGGCTGTTACATGATATCTCACTCTCCAAACAGAAAGGACTTTGCCTAACCCCCACACAAAGCTTCTGGCTAAGCAAACCTGCTCGTGACCAACATCTGCCCTGATCAGAAGCACTGAGTAATGCCTAGTCCACATGCAGACTGCATTCCAGAGCTCCCACTTGGCGATCAAGTGCCCCAACAAGCCGCGAACAATCGTGAACACAACCTTGTTACCTTGCAATCTCCTGGTGGTAATCGTAGTGCTCATCCTCCTCCAGCC
Organism: Lutra lutra; assembly: GCF_902655055.1. NCBI lineage: Eukaryota > Metazoa > Chordata > Mammalia > Carnivora > Mustelidae > Lutra > Lutra lutra. Next base: position 17,545,607 of record NC_062294.1, read on the forward strand.
ACTCCACAGATCCTGTGGTTGGATTGGCCCGCCCGCAGAAGACTTTCATGGTGCCAATCAGCTCCTCAGTTTTAGCACAGAAAAGCAGTCTTACTTGTGGGCACTTCTTGTGGACAGGTCTAATCGTCAGAATTCTATTCACATCATAATGCCCAAAATGTAGAGAAAAAAATTTTAAAGTCAAATAAAAAGGGAAAAATTCAAGAAATACACAAAAGTGTCAAAGCCACTGAAAATATTTGTTATTCAGCATGTGACATCAAAAACTACAACACATAAATTCATAAAGCTATCTGGAAAACTTTAGCAGTCCTCAATGATTCCAATAGGGGTCAGATGAGCCTAACAGGTGCATCTGGGTGCAGCCTCAAAATAAAGGCAGGTGAGAAGAGAAATAAAGCAGGGGGAACAGGAAGCTAACAGGAAAGGACGAACAAAGGGACTGGGGTGGTGGTAAAAGAGTGCCCCCAATCCTGCCTCAGTATATCAAACACTTAGTTTAAGGAAAAATATAAGGAGCAATTCAAACAAACTAGGAAAACCTTCATCTAACCAAATAAATCATAGCAAGCAAGCATAGATAATCCCAGCAATACGCTAAGTCAAAAAATAAGCAAATCATGGGGCGCCTGGGTGGCTCAGTGGGTTAAGCCACTGCCTTCGGCTCAGGTCATGATCTCAGGGTCCTGGGATCGAGTCCCACATCGGGCTCTCTGCTCACCAAGAAGCCTGCTTCCCTCTCTCTCTCTCTCTGCCTTCCTCTCCATCTACTTGTGATCTCTCTCTGTCAAATAAATAAATAAAATCTTTAAAAAAAAAAATAAGCAAATCACAGAAGACATACTGTGTGATTACATTTATGTAATTTTATAATTATGCAAAACAAGAACAATATATTCTTCAGGGATAGCACTAAAAAGAATAGCAAGGAACGAGGACACTGATTATCCTTAAAAGGGAAGGGAAGGGAAGGGATGCCTGGGTGGCTCAGTAGGTTAAACCTCTGCCTTCGGCTTAGGTCATGATCTCAGGGTCCTGGGATCAAGCCCCGCATGGGCTCTCTGCTCAGCGGGAAGCCTGCTCCCCCCCCCCACCGCCTACTTTTGCTCTCTGCCAAATAAATAAATAATCTTGGGGCGCCTGGGTAGCTCAGCAGGTTAAAGCCTCTGCCTTCGGCTCGGGTCATGATCCCAGGGTCCTGGGATCGAGCCCCACGTCGGGCTCTCTGCTCGGCAGGGAGCCTGCTTCCCCCTCTCTCTCTCTCTGCCTGTCTCTCTGCCTACTTGTGATCTCTGTCAAATAAATAAATAAAATCTTTAAAAAAATTTTTAAATAGGGACGCCTGGGTGGCTCAGTTGGTTAAGCAGCTGCCTTCGGCTCAGGTCATGATCCCAGCGTACTGGGATCGAGTCCCACATCGGGCTCCTCGCTCATCAGGGAACCTGCTTCTCCCTCTGCCTCTGCCTGCCATTCTGTCTGCCTGTGCTCGCTCTCTCTCCCTCGCTCTCTCTGACAAATAAATAAATAAAATCTTTAAAAAAAAATTTTTTTTTTAAATTTTTTAAATAAATAAATAAATAAATAATCTTTAAAATAAATAAATAAATAAGTAAATAATAAAAAGGAAGGGAAAAGGCTGGGATCGAGGAGGGCCACACAGAGGAGTTCAAAATAGCATTGTTTCTTCTATAAATGGGTGGTAGGATTAAAGAGGTTCATGATACTGTCATTCTTTATGCCTTACCGTTTTTTAATAATGATTACTTCTTAACTACTCAATATTTAATTTGAAAAGCAATTTAAAAAAATTCTTCATCTGGGGTGCCTGCCTGGCTGTCTTTACACTGTGCAACTCTGGATCTCAGGGTCTTGAGCTGAAGCTCCACGATGGGTATAGAGATTAAAGAAATTTTTTTAAAAATTTAAGATTTTATTTATTTATTAGAGAGAGATAGACAAACAAGCAGAAAGGCAGAAGGAGAAGGAAAAACAAACTCCCTACTGAGCTGGGAGTTTGATGCGGGGCTTGATGCCAGGATCCTGGGATCATGCCCTGAGCTGAAGATAGCTGCTTAACCAACTGAGCCACCCAGGTGTCCCTAAAGAAATAAAAATTAAAAAAAATTTTTTCATCTAAAAAATATCCTTCAAATAAATGTTGGCAGATTCACGTCTTAAACCCTTTTTCCGCAGAGATCTATTTCTGACAGAGAAACACCACCACTCAAAGTCTGAAGGCACCTCTCAGTCAGTATGGGCTCTTCCAGCACCCTGCCTCTTACCTTCAGAAACATCAAGTGTTCCACACTTCCCTCCATTTCCCGTTAAACACTGATCTATCTTTAGGAAACCTTAGAAAGAATGACTACTTTGTAGATCACTAAAATGTCCCTAAGGTGCTTTACTGCCAGAATTATGGCATTTCTTTTGATGTTATCTAGACTAACTTAACACTGAATTCTTTTTATTATTATTATTTTTATTTATTTATTTGACAGAGACACAGCGAGAGAATCAACACAAGCAGGGGATATGGGGGAGGGAGAAGCAGGCTTCCTACTGAGCAGGGAGCCCAATGTGGGGCCCGATCACAGCACCCTGGGATCATGACCTGAGCAGAAGGCAGATGCCCAACAACTGAGCCACCCAGGTGCCCCTCTTTTTTTTTTCTTTTTAAATATATTATTTACTTAGAAAGAGAGCCCTGCACTGGGGGACGGGTAAGGGGAGAGGGAGAGAGAATCTCAAACAGACCCAACACTGAGCTCGGAGTCTGACACAGGGGTTCAATCTCACGAGCCTGAGATCATGACCCGAGCTGAAATCAAGAGTCTGACACTTAAATCAACTGAGCCACTCAGACACCCGAAACACTGAATTCTTAACAAAAGAGGATGAGGAAAAATCTTTTCTGAAAAGACTCAGGCAGTCAGCGGTCTGATTCAAGTAGTCAATTTATCCTTTGGTGAAACCCTACTTCTAAAATCTCAGGATATCCATCCTCTCATCTAGTGGCTCTCAAACTTTGTGGCAAGCTCAGTAAGAAATGGCTTACATCAAGATACAATACACACACATAAACATAAGCTTTCAATAAACAGTATTTAGTCTTCGTGTCAGCAAGGCCCTCTGATATATTCTACTCTACTTCATTTTTCTTTTAAACATTTTCTTTTTTTTTAATAAGTTTTTTTTTAAGATTTTATTTATTTATTTATTTGACAGACAGAAATCACAAATAGGTAGAGAGGCAGGCAGAGAGAGAGGAGGAAGCAAGCTCCCTGCTGAGCAGAGAGCCTGATGCAGGACTCGATCCCAGGACCCTGACTGAGATCATGACCTGAGCCAAAGGCAGAGGCTTTAACTCACTGAGCCACCCAGGCACCCCTAAACATTTTCTTTTTTAAAACTGATCATGATCTGGGGTGCCTGGGTCACTTGGTTAAGTGTCAACCTTCAGGTCAGGTCACGATCCCAGGGTCCTGGGATCAAGCCCCGTATCAGGCTCCCTGCTCAACAGAGAGCCTGTTTCTCCCTCCGCCCTGCTTGTGCTCTGTTGCTATCTCTGTTGCCAGTTCTGTCTTTCACTCAAATAAATAAATAAATAAAACCTTTAGGGGTGCCTGGGTGGCTCCATGGGTTAAGTCTCTGCCTTCGGCTCAGGTCATGATCTCAGGGTCATGGGATCGAGAGCCCCACATCGGGCTTGCTGCTCAGCAAGGAGCCTGCCTCCCCAACCCCATCTCTGCCTGCTGCTCCGCCTACTTATGATCTCTCTCTCTCTGTTAAATAAATAAAATCTTTTTAAAAATAAATAAATAAATAAAACCTTTTTAAAAAATTGAACATGATCCACTAAACTGATTTCGTAATTGGTGGGTTGCAACCTATAGGTTAAAAAGCTTTGCTGGGGCACCTGGGTGGCTCAATCAATTGAGCGGCTGCCTTCAGCTCAGGTCATGATCCCAGGATTCTGAGATGGGGCCCTGTGTCGGGCTCCCTGCTCAGCAGAGAGCCTGGATCTCACTGTCCCTCTGCCTGCTGCTCTGCCTACTTGTGCTCTCTATCTCTCTGTTGAATGGATGAATAAAATCTTTTCAAAAAATTTTAAAAAAATAAATAAAAAGCTTTGCTAGAATCAGCTATGAATATCTTCTATGCTAATTAAAAAAAAAAAAGAATACAACTATCAGAATCCATAATGTGCTTTAGAAACTGTCCAAAAAATGCTGCAGTAGAGAGAAATGGTCACATCTGGCTGAATGCTCAGGGAAGACTGAAAAGATGGCTAGGATTTAGGCAGGCATGGGAGGGAGAGGGCACTTAATAGATTAGAAAGACTCAGACAGTCAGGCACAGTGAATAAACCAGTTTAGCTGAAATAAAACTGAACAAGGAGTCAAACATGTCAGTGGGGTACGTGCTGTAGAGAGTCCTGAAACCCTTATCCTGTGGGCCACATGGGATCAATTCTGAAGCCATTTAAAGGTTAACAGTGTAGTATTCCTTGGAATACTGTAAAGCCTGAAGGACTACAGTTTTTTTTCAATACCATAGAGAAGTTACTGGTTTTATATAAATGTAAATAAATGCTTGCAGATGGGAAGCATGTCCTGTAACCTCTCTGGATGAGAACCACACATCTTCTACAGAGAAATCCCCTCATTTATTATCACAACTGTCTTTCTCCCAAAAGGAGCCACACTCCAGATTCAAGAGATATTTTGACAGAGCCCCCGCCTTCTCCAAAACCTGTGAACTCATATGATGGTTTATAAGGAGGGAATGAAAACCACCCTGCCAAGCCCTGAGTGAGTTACCAGTCAGATTTCAGAACAGGTATTTGGTTCATTCATTCAAATTTTAGTAAAATTTACATAATGCCAAACACCGCATTAGGGACTGGAGGACTCCCATAACCAAAAAAACGAGACCTTTGTCCTCCAAGAGATTCAATTTTAATGAGGGAGAGACAGTATAAACAACCACAGACTGTGTGGGTGCAAGAAAGGAAATCTGAAGGATGCTATTAAAAGAGAATAACAAGGCTATGGAAAGACTGAGGAAGGTGACATTTAAGTTGAGACATGCAAGATAAGTTAACAGTGATGGAAGAGTTGTGCTTCTGCCTCTGGAAACTTTACCCCTACTTCTCCCCTAACGCTATTTCCCTATGGGAATAAAGAACTAAGAACATAAGCAAAAACTGACAAAAGCTTGGGTGACTGAAACACTTTGAGCTTAAGTAAAATAGAGTACCTGTGGGCTTCTGCAAATCACACTGGGCCAACTGGCTTCGGAAAGGTGTCTGGATTTTGTTCGACATGCACCACGCGCCACTCCAAAGTTTTAAGCACAAAAATATCCACGTCAGATGTACGTTTTTACAGGGCCGCTCTGGCCAGCATGTGGTGAATGGACCGGTAAATGGACAACTCGATAAAGTGACAGAGAAAATTGAGCCCATTAGCAGCTCCCTGAATGAGAGAAACGTGGCCCAGCTACGGGTGCGACAGCTGGAGGTCCGTATGATTGTGGTTCGAGTCTCTGTCGCTGAGAGGTGGCACCAAGAACTATAATCTAGGTCTCCGTGGAAGTCACCTGACAAAACCGTATCCCCGTTCTCTCGCCCGGGCTCCAAGCCGTCCCATACGTACTATAGAAAGGTCCTCGAGAATTCGGAAGACACATACTCTGGCGGCCCAATACGCCCACGCCAGGACCGTCAGCCCGAACCTTCGGGCTGACAACAGATGACGGCTGCACCCAGGACTCTATTGCTACCCCACCTTCCCAACCCGCCCAGGGCCTCACCCGCCGCGGGAACCTTTTCGTCCACTTCTTCCGCCACCTCCACCTACCCGCGGCTGGCGGAAGAGGGCGGGACCTCCCAGTGCCCGCTGGGCGTGCCGGGAGCGAGGCCCGGAAGCGGAACTTGAAGGCTCTCCCATCTCACCCCACGCGTTCCCACAGTGCTCCGCGACAGCCGCTATGGAGGCCGGCAGGGCTGCAGTACTTCGCGTGAAGCGGAAGCGCAGCGCAGAGCCTGCTGAAGCCCTAGTCCTCTCTTGTAAACGTCTCCGGAGCGGCGCCGTTGAGTCGGAGACCCAAAAGACACCCCCGGGGGATCTGGAGAGAGAGCCCGAGAATAATGTCTTCCAATTGGTAGCCACCGTGCGCTCCCAGGTATTGGGCGGGATGGAGCCGGTGTTTGAAGGGGATTGTAGGGCGCTGCTGGGACGAAATTGTATCCCTGACTCCTTGACGAACCTCCTGCTTACGCCGGCTTCCCTCCCCTACCACCTTCCAGGAGGAGCCAGTCCAGGCGCTCGTTCGAGCCGCACTGCGCCCTTCCCGGGGCAGCCAGCAGCGTATCCGCCGCGACCTCCGCGCTTCGGCTCAGGAGGTGCGGCAGGAGGGCCGCTACAGGGTGATCTCTAGCCGCCGATCCTCCGGGATTCCCTCGGGTGGCCTAGAGTCCGAAGACGCACCGGAAAACGCAGAAGCCTCGGACGACGCAGGTTTCCAGCTGGTCGACCTGGTCCACGAGGAAGGAGACCCCGAGGCGGTCGCAACCTCAGGCTCTCCCAAAGTGAGTACCCCCGCCCAGAGGACAACGCTGGGCTTCTCCGGACAGATAGTGCCAAGAGTCTGGGTGTTAAGTCAGCCCACAGTTAAGAGGAGGCAGACGGCTTCGCCTTGTTGGATGATATGTCAGCCGTGGTAACCTCGTTTTGCAGGTTAGGTTATTCGTTCATCAAATATTTACTGAATAGCCACTATGTTCCAGGCATTGTTCTTAGGTTCTGTGGATATAGCTTTGAGGACTTAACATTCAGGTAGAGGAGACGGTAAAAAAGTTAAATTCAATGTCAGATGGTGATATGGGCTTTACAGAGGTGGGGAGTGGCAGGGAAAGAGTGGTTCCATTTCAGAGAGGGTCTCAGAAAATGACATTAGAGTGAGAACTTGGAGGAGGCGAATGGCAAAGCACTGTGGATATCTGAAAGAAAGGCAGTTTGGTGTTTTCAAGATCACTGTGCCTGGAGCCCAGTGAACCAAAAGAATAATAAGGAATTTGGGAGACGATTCCTGTTAGACCTTGAAAGTACTTTTAAGGACATACTGCCTTACACCCTGAGTTGGGGGAATTACTGGAGGTTTTTGAGGAAGGTACAGATAGAACAGATGGAAAAATTCATCAAAGGGAGGTTAAAGGACTAGTCTTGGGTAGCGAATCGAGTTTGAGGCTGATTGAAGTATAGAATGCAAGTCTTCTCATATTTAATCCAGTGTTCTTTCCATTTTACACTTACCAAATTTGTTTTGTACCTCAGTTCCAAGAAACAAACTCTAGTACATGTATTAGGACTGTAGAGATAGAAAATTCTCAACCTAAGGTTTGCCTCCTCTTGGTAAGCATAAAAAAAAAGAAAAAAAAAGCACTTCACTCTTCTTTCCTTTTAATAGTTTTTGAAGTTTAAGAACTGAAATTTTAATTCAAAATTTATCAAGCAAAAAATATTTAATCATGGTGATAGTATACATGGATAACAATTTGGGCATGATGACTATAGCCACATCTTTTACCAAAACTAACTGAAGACTGCTTCATGAGTTACAAGTCAAATACTTTTTAAAAGTAACCAGTGTTGGGCGCCTAGGTAGCTCAGTTGGTTAACCGACTGCCTTCAGCTCAGGCCAAGATCCTGGAGTCCCAGGATCAAGTGCCACATCAGGCCCCCAGCTCCACAGAGTGTCTGCTTCTCCCTCTAACCTTCTCCCCTCTCATGCGCTCTCTCACTCTCTCTCTCACAAATGGATAAATAAAATCTTAAAAATTAATTAATTAATTAATTAAAAATTTTTTTAAAAGTATGGGCACCTGGGTGGCTCAGTGGGTTAAGCCTCTGCCTTCGGCTCAGGTCATGATCTCAGGGTCCTGGGATCAAGGCCCGCATTGGGCTCTCTGCTCAGTGGGGAGCCTGCTTCCGCCTCTCTCTCTCTCTCTGCCTGCCTCTCTGCCTACTTCTGATCTCTGTCAAATAAATAAATAAAGTCTTTAAAAAAAAAAATTTTTTTTTTTTTAAAGTAAACCAGTGTTGAGTGGAATCGAATCAAATAGCTCTTTCAGTTTTATAACAAAAACTAATATATAAACTGATGAAGGATGTGAACACAGATTTTTCTCAACAATGCAGTACAGGGGCACCAGGGTGGCTCAGTCGTTATGCGTCTGCCTTAGGCTCAGATCATGATCCCAGGGTCCTGGGATCAAACCCCACTTCCGGCTCCAGGCTCACCGGGGAGCCTGCTTCTCCCTCTCCCTTTGCCCCTTGTCCCTGCTTGTCCTCTTTCTCTTTCAAATAAATAAAATCTTTAAAAAGAAAAAAAAAGTGTTTGCACTTCAAAGAGTGGGACATCTGGCTTACCACCAGTCACCTTCATTTTTCATGCAATGGAAGGGCAATTTAAAAATGGGCAGTGGGGGCGCCTGGGTGTCTCAGTGGGTTAAAGTCTCTGCTTTTGGCTTGGGTCATGATCTCAGGGTCCTGGGATCGAGCCCCGCATTGGGCTCTCTGCTCAGCAGGGAGCCTGCTTCCTCCTCTCTCTCTGCCTGCCTCTCTGCCTCCTTGTGATTTCTGTCTGTCAAATAAATAAATCTTTAAAAAAAAATGGGCAGTGTTGGGGCACCTGGGTGGTTCAGTGGGTTAAAGCCTCTGCCTTTGGCTCGGGTCATGATCCCAGGGTCCTGAGATAGAGCCCTGCATCAGGCTCTCTGCTCGGCGGGGAGCCTGCTTACCCCTCTCTCTCTCTGCCTGTGTCTTTGCCTACTTGTGATCTTTGTCTGTCAAATAAATAAAATCTTTTTTTAAAAAAATTAAAAATTAAAAATGGGCAGTGTTGAAAAGGGCAAGATTTTTGTTCAGAAGTGTGCCCAGTGCCATACTGCCAAAAAGGGGCACAAGGCAAAAATAAGAGTAGGCCAAATCTCCATGGTCTATTTGAGCGAAAGGCAGGTCAGGTCCCTGGATTTTCTTACAATTATGCTAACAAGAACAGAGGTATCAGGGCACCTGGGTGGCTCAATCAGTTGAGTGTCTGACTTTGGCTCAGGTCATGATATTGGGGTCAGGGGATCCAGCTCTGTGAGCTCAGCAGGGAATCTGCTTGTCCCTCTCTCTCTGCACGCCCTCTTTGTGAGAGAGCTCTCTCCCTCTCAGATAAGTAAAATAATAAATAAATAGAACAAAGGCATCACCTGGGGAGAGGGGACACTGATGGGAGTATTTGTATAATCCCAAGAATTACATCCCTGTGACAAAATTTATCTTCGTGCGGTCAAGACAGGAGAAAGGGTAGACTTACCTCAAAAAGCTACTAAGGAGTAATGATTGGCCACCACTTTATTATGAAATAAAAATGTCTCATGTCTTTTTATGTGTACTATATTTAAGTTGATATCATATACCAGAATGCAGATTATGAATGGCTGATAGAATATTTCTTTTGGACAGTCTTGATTTAAATAAGATTAGGTTGTGGTTAAATGAATAGGATCAGCTTTTTGAACTTTGATAGTAATACTTGTTCAGCAAGTGCTGTCACTATTTTCCCCTTCCAGAGATTTGAGTACAATTGATTAGTAATGTTCAGCTTTTTTTTTAAGATTTTATTTTTACGTAATCTATACACCGAACATGGGGCTCAATCCCACAACCCAGAGATCAAGAGTCCTATGTTCCACTAACTGAGCCAGCCAAGTGTCCCAGTAATGTTCAGCTTTGCAGAGTTGGTAAATGCCATTTCTGAACCTGTAGATCAGTTTTATATTTAGACTTATGTAACTGAAAATATTAATACATATATAAATACTGGGGAAATCCCTTCACCATCTCATAGAACAGCAAGACTCAGCTGTTTCAAGTTGTGTTTGTTGACTGTTAAAAGTCATGGGTTGAAGATAAACTGGCAGTGTCCACTTTATATTTTTGGTCTTAACAATGCCAATTTAGTTAAAATTCCCTGCATCTCAAATGTTGTCTTGGGACTTTCGGGTGTCTCAGTCAGTTAAGCGATTGCCTTCAGCTCAGGTCATGACCTCAGGATCCCGGGATCGAGCCCCGCATTGGGCTCTCTGCTTAGCGGAGAGACTGCTTCCCCCACCTCTGCCTACCTCTCTGCCTACTTGTGATCTCTCTCTCTTTCTCTGTCAAAATAAATCTTTAAAATAAAATAAAATGTTGCCTTTTGCCTAATGAAAGGTATTTTAGTGTGGTTTATGTATAATATTAAATAAAGAATACTTAACACTTCTTACATTGTATAGATGATCTATAAGGTCAGATGCTTTTAAAATTCAGTGTGATAGGACATAGTAGCCAACTTTGCTTGTGAATTCTTTATGAAGCCAGACTAAGTTCTTGTCTTTTTTTTTTTTTTCAGGATTGTCTTTTAAACAGCTATTCAGAAATACAACTGTAGACTTAATTGCAGATTTTTAAAAAAATGTTTGCTCTCAATAATTATTTTTTAAAAATGGATTTAAGCTGAAAGCAAATTTGGGGTTTTATGCCTACTAGACTATCAAGGGAAAGGTTGTTGATAGCACTCTGGCAAGGCCATGATTAAAATGGTAACACAACTATAGTGCTTAAAATTGATGTGAGGCTTCTGGAAAACATGAAGCATGGCTTTACATATCAGAAATCCTAAAAATAGCTTGGGGCCTATCTTAAAACTACTTAAATTTATTTTTATTGTTTGGATTCCAAAGGCATCCAAACATCTAAAGAAATTTTAAAATAGTGACAGCATTTTTAAGATTTTACCCATTTATTTGACAGAGACACAGCGGGCTAGAGGGAACACAAGCAGGGGAGTGGGAGAGGGAGAAGCAGATTCCCTGCTGAGCAGGGAACCTGATGCAGGGCTCAATCCCAGGACCCTGGGATCATGACCTGAGCCACAGGCAGACGCCCAATGACTGAGTCACCCAGGCGCCCCAGTGACAGCATTTATTTACCATGTTATAGTTCTCGTTAATTTTTTTTAAAGATTTTATTTATTTGACAGAGAGAGAGAGCACGCATAAGCAGTGGAAACCACAGACAGAGAGGGGGAAGCGGGCTCCCCACTGAGCAGGAAGCCCAATGCGGGATTCAATCCCAGGACCCCTGGGATCATGACCTGAGCCAAAAGCAGATGCTTAACCGACTGAGCCACCCAGGTGCCCCAGTGACAGCATTTATTTACCACGTTACAGCTCTCGTTAATTTTTTTTATTTTTTAAATTTAAATTTAATTAACATAGAATGTTTGTTTCAGGGATACAAGTCTGTGATTCATCAGTCTTATATAATAACCAGCGCTCATTACAACACATACCCTCCCCAATGTCCATGACCTAGTACATTTCTCATTAATTTGATGCCATTTAAATTTTAAGCAAATAAAGTACTATTTTATTTTTTTTAAAAAGTGAAAAAAGTTCATTTTACTTTATCTAGTCATCTTTCCCCCAGGTATAGACATCATCGTGGGCAACCCAGGTGGTAGTGTCATCAGAGCTCAGGAATCGCCTTTAGGACCCCTATGGGAGGTCACACAAAATGCAGAGGCATTTGCAGAACAACCATAGAGGTGCTCCTGTGGGCCTGCACATCCGTTAGGGGAAATCGTCTCAGCCCAGTCTTTCTGTGTGCTCTCTTATGTGTGTCAAGCACAAAAGAGCAGAAAACTATCTTTTAAGTCTCCCAAAGAAAAACTAAACAATTATTTTAGAAATAGCTAATTTTTAAATTTCATAGCTAATAGACTAATAGGACATAGGGATAAGAGTCTTGAATCTAACATAGACAACTGTAGAGAGACTTCCTTCACTTAAATCTTAGATTCCTCCTTTTGGAACATCCATGTTTTAGATCATCTATGTATCATATCTTGATTTCTTTACAGACGTCTGACCCAGATGTGATCCTCTGCAATTCTGTACAGTTGATCCGTGAACGGTTGACTCTGTCTGAGGATGGACCAAGAATCGGGCACCAGGAGGAACAGAAAGATGACTATGTGTATGATATTTACTACTTGGAGACGGCCACTCCAGGATGGATTGAGAACATCCTCTCTGTGCAGCCCTATTGCCAGGAGTGGGAGCTGGTAAGAGGGCCCATATCAGGATGAGGGGCATGAAGTAGCCTAAGCAGTTCTCTGGTCTGGGTGCTTTGCTTGTGTTCCACATTACCTGTATTCCTGTGTTCCACGTTGTCTCTTAACTCTTGTCCTTGTTTAAATGGAAAAATTTATTCTGAATGCCTTTAGGAACCTGGGTTTAGTGCCGGGAATTTTGAGAATGACAGTCTACACTGATAATTTTTGCTCTTAGTAGATCTTTTACAAGGTTTGCAACATCACTTTTATCATTTATAACATCCACTTCAGGGGAAAATATATTTCCCATATAGGGGCTTATAATAAAGACAAAATAAACCAGAAATTCTTAACATGAATGGGAATAAAAACTTTTTTTTTTTTTTAAACTGGATCTTAAAAGGGAAGAAACCTTGGATTAAGAAAACTAACATCCTGACCTTTTTTTTTTTTTTTTTTTTTTTTTTTAAGCAATCTCTATACCCAATATGGGACTTGAACTCACAACCCTGAGATCAAGAGTTGCAGCTTTATTGACTGAGCCAGCCAAGCACCCCTTGACATCATTATTAAAACAAATTCTAGGGGCACCTGGGTGGCTCAGTGGATTAAGCCGCCGCCTTCGGCTCAGGTCATGATCTCAGTGTCCTGGGATCGAGCCCTGCATCGGGCTCTCTGCTCAGCAGGGAGTCTGCTTCCCCTTCTCTCTCTGCCTGACTCTCTGCCTACCTGTGATCTCTGTCTCTGTCAAATAAATAAATAAAATCTTTAAAAAAAAATTAAATTGAAAAAAAAAAAAGTAAATTCTAAAATGAGGCAAGGCACCTTATCCCATACCTGCATTGCAACCATAGCCTCTCAGTTAGGCACCCACCTTGGACCATTGCATAGCCTCTCTTCCTGCACACCTCACACTTGAGTTTTGGTTCTGATTTTGGGCATCACCCATAATCCATATGATATCTCTCCCACCTGACTGTCCACTTAAAGATCACTGCCAACACCTACTCAGAGCTGTCTCTCCTCCCCACCATGGTGTGTACGCCTCTGGATGTCATCCTATCCTGCTAGGAGTGTGATGGCTGGAGCTAGACTCTGAGGGGGGAGTAGGCCTGCCATCTCTACCTTGTAGCCCAAGGTTACTACAGCCTCTTGTATAGCAGACTCAGACCAGCTCCTAGGCTGCCTCTTTCCCAGATGGTGCTCTTAAGTGATTTTTCCAAGTTGGTCTGCTAATAGCTTCCCCCACAGCACAACCTTAGAAGTTTTGACTTATACTCAGGTTTGTGTTGAGATGTGCAGGTGAATGATGACCAGGAACCAGAAGATATTTATGAAGATGACGATGATGAGAACAGTGAGAATAACTGGCGCAATGAGTATCCAGAGGAGGAGAACACGGACGGAGATGAGTCCAGAGGTACGGGGGTGGCAGCCTTGGATGGGAAGGGACTGGTGGGATCCAAGACTGAGGTGTGAGCATGGTTACCATCTTAACTGTACAACTTACCCGGCTTTCCTTCTCTGTTGTTGAACTCCCAACAGCTCAACCACAAGCTGTTGGAGCTATAATAGGAGCCCCAAGAACTGGTGTTTCCAAAGGACCTGCTGGGGTTTTAATGTCAGTCAGGCCCAGGTTCAAATCCTTAGTCTGTCATTGCATGTCTGTACATCTTGGGGAAGTTACTTCACCTCATCCTCTCTCAGGAAAACAAGAGTATTGCACTAACTTCAGTGATTGGGATTAAGGGAAACAGCTCAGTGTCTCTACTCCTGCTTCAGTCAGGAAGGTATTGGAGAGGTTTGCCAGTCAGATTGGGCTAGGATTTTAACAAATCAGTTATCTAACTTCTCAAGAAGTTGCTGTGTTTACGTTTTGAGAAAGATGCCACAGAGATACGGTACCTGGGGGAAAGAGGAAGGAAAGATATTCTGATGATACAGTTCCTTCAGGGATTATGTTCTTTGTGCCAACAAGAAGATTCTTTGGTGTCTGTTAATGGAGGGACAATTAATTAAACTATGAATATTCTACTGGGGAAGTACCTGTGATATATTAAAAAGATAGGGACAAACATGAAATTATGTTTACAATATGACTACAACTATAATAACAAAAAGAAATCCTATACCTAGGGGAGAAATGAAAAACTACTCCAGTGTTAAGGGATTTGGTTTAGGTGGTAGAAACAGGATTGCCTTTTTTTACCGCCCTAAATTCTCTTTACTGAGCAAGTATTTTAGAAGGAAGAACAACAACAAAATATGACCCAAAAAACAGACCTTCTTGAGATGGGAAAGAGTTACAGTGGTCACCTAGAAACTCAAACAGAGGCCATTCCTTTTACCATTCTAGGCTCAGATGATTATGACAGCCTCAGTGAAGAGGAAAGAGGCAACAGCAGACCACAGATGTGGAGCAAATACCCTTTGGATGTGCAGAAGGAGTTTGGCTATGACAGCCCCCATGACCTGGATTCAGACTGATGTTCCTGTGATACATGTGAAGTTCAGTCATGTGCCCTGAGGTCTCTGCCTGCAGCTTCAGCCACCCTGGTAACATCCCTGGGTTTTTTAGCTTAACACAAAAGGAAAAAGCATGTCCAGCAGCGCCATCCTGTCAGTGGAAACTTGAGCTAAAGGAATTTGTCTTTTTTAATAACAGTAGGGCTCCTTTACCTCAATCAAAAATGACTCTACAGTCTAGGGGGAATAAATGCCATAAAAGTGAAGCTTCCTGGCCTGAGGATTTTCCCGTTCTCCTCCTATGCTAAAGCCAATAAGTGGAAGAGAAACTCCTGTTTCCTCAGCACTAAGCTTTAGCTTTCCCATACCACCAGGCCACTGCCTCTACTAAAAGCCGGTTCTTTTGATAGAATCTAGAAGGGCTACTTTGGGTCCCTAATAGCAGCACCAACAGGATAGTGGTGGCTGTTAGAGAGGGAAGTAGACTCTGCCTGAGCTCTGAGAAGTTTTAAGTTATTAGCTGTCTCCACCGCCCTGCTTCCTGACTCAGATAATGGTTGTAGAGACTGCTATCTTCCTTTGGCAATGGTGCCAGGGAGAACAGGATGTATGAATATG
Organism: Lutra lutra; assembly: GCF_902655055.1. Lineage (NCBI taxonomy): Eukaryota > Metazoa > Chordata > Mammalia > Carnivora > Mustelidae > Lutra > Lutra lutra. Next base: position 17,560,844 of record NC_062294.1, read on the forward strand.
ATACTCTGTGTTTAGTAAAAATTAAAGGGAGCAAGAAAATTCCTTGAAAACCTTTTTTTTTCCTTTTTTAAAGATTTATTTATCTGAGAGAGAACACAAGCTGGAGGAAGGGGCAGAGGGAGAGATGGATCCTCAAGAGACCCCCCGCCAAAGCACAGAGCCCAACCTCGGGGGCGGGGAGAGGGAGGATGCAGGGGAGTGATTCCGGGACCTCGAAACTATGACCTGAGCGGAAATCAAGAGTTGGCCACCTACCCCACTGAGCCACCCAGGTGCCCCTACTTAAAAACCCTTTAAATCTGAGTCTTTTTTAAAATTAACATATAGTGTATTATTTGCCCCAGGGTTTTGTTTTGTTTTTTAAGATTTTATTTATTTGAGAGAGAGCATGGGGGGTGGGGTGGAGCAGAGGGAGAGGGAGAAGCTGGCTTTCCCCTGAGCAGGGAGCCTGACGCAGGGCTCGATCCCAGGACCCTAAGCCGAAAGCAGACACTTAACTGACTGAGCCACCCAGGTGCCCCAGATCTCAATGTTTTTACATGTTTTCCCACTGTACTCACTCTCTCCCATCCCCACCCTCCACCAAAAATGGGGTGGGGGGGGTTAGTGAGACAGGTTTCAGGATTGACCTTACACACTTAGGACTTCAGGCAAGTGAGGAAAAGGTAAACATATCCTAACCTTAGCTTTCCAATGAGAAAGGTCAGCTATTCACAGCACTCACCAAAAACAGTGACCAATTCTGTTACCAAAACTTAGGTTCCCTATAAGGAAAACCTGACCCTACTTCTTTGCATACCACAAACCTCTTAACTCTGAGTTGGCATTTATTCTTCTAATGTAACATTGTCCCATAGAACCTTGCGCAAAGATGGATATGTTCTAGATCTATGCTGTGTAGTAGTAGCCACTAGCCACATGTGGCTCAGCTCTTGAGAAGTTCACCTGAGGAATCAGATTTTTTATTTAAACTAGCTACATGTGGCTAGTAGTTACTATACTGGACAGCACAGGTCTGGGAAAACAATACACAGAACCTTTGATTCAAAATGTGCTTTCTTGCCACGTGCCACAGACTCACTATCATGTACACGGGGGTATGTCTTCTTCCCACACCTTTTAAGATTTCATATTCTTCCATCCTGCCTCCACCCATTCTTCACTATGTATTCATTTTGAGGGTCTTCACCTACATTAGTTCCTATTCACGTTAAACCATTTTAAGGGGTTAAATTCTGTGTGTTCACATATTCAGGCTCTACTCTTGTGGCTAGAAAACCAACAAACTATTGATTTACCATCCTAACTCTCCACAAAGGTACAATTCAGTGTTGCAAGCAACAGGCAGCAAGTTATATGTATAACACTAGTCATCTCAGTCTCCTGTAGGCATAGAAACAAAGGATTAAAAACCACTCCGTGCCATTATAATGTGCTCACTGCTGTTTATGTACTCATTAAGGTTTGCCAACATCAAATGGCTGACAATCTCATACTGTACCTACTGCAAAAGAGATTAGCACACCAGGAGAAGGATTGAAGGAGACGAACAACAAAGACCTTGCAGAAATTTAATTCCACCATGAAGCTTGACTGCTGTAGGGAGTCTCTGGCTTCCCTCCCACAGAAGGGTTCCTGGGTGAAGTCTGTATCCAGCACAGAGGGGAAGAATGCAGTTGCCATCCAGTAATGAGAGGGGGATGACATGGCTCACTAAGCTTGTGCTGGGGCACTTAGGGTGTGAGGCCCATGCTTCCCCCAGGAGCCACTGGAGGCAGCAAGTTCCTGGGATTAGCTGGTCATTTACTTCAGGGGAGAAAGCTAAAACCTGGGTCAGGGATCCTTAAGCACACTCAGCTTAAAGGATTAGCTCCAGAGGATCCCTGGGATGGGTGCCATCTTGGCTCAGACAGGAGTCATGTTTACGTACTCTAGGCAAGTCAGCCTTTGCATAAGACTCCCTGTTGCCAGAAAGGAATTTGCTGTGCAAATCCCCAACCCATGACAGTAGGAATGTCCCCTCATTTTCTCATCCATGCATGCCCTAAACCGAAGGCAGCTGTGCCCATGGCTCCCCTAAATTGTCTTTATTAAACAAGTATGGCCAGGGTTACTCCCCTGGCTGCAACTGAGGCCACTTGATAGAAAAGAATGGTCAGAAAGAGAGATTGCCTCATAGTTCTTGTCTTTACCAGTGACCAGTTCTAAAATGAAAGGATAAGATGTCCAGGCATGGAGTTAGCCAAGTCAGCAGGTTCCTCTGGACCCAGGATGACAGTGTCTGGAAGCATCACAGGACAGCTGTACAGTCCACTGCAACCATGGCTGCCCATGAGGGAACATCCATGAGGCCAAGCCTACTCTGGCCTGACCTGGATGCTAAAAGCACACCCTGAGCACCAGAATTAGTTGCTTCCAATCATGCAGTCTGCTGAGGAGCCAGATTGAGGTTGAAGCAGCTTTGTCCCCCAAAGTCTTCTCTGATCTCCACAAGGAGAAAATAGAAGTCCACACAAGTACCAAGCTCTTCCTGAGACTGCAGGCCCACCAGACCTCCAGCAAGGGGAGGCAGACAGGACAGGAATGCACTATCCTGATGATCCACACCAAGACAGTTCGGAGTGTAAACAAAGCTCAGTGCCGGGGACAGAAGAGGACGATGCAGTCTGGTGTGAGGTTTTCGGAAAAGGGCAATGACCACTTCTAGCACCAAGGTGGGCTTGCGTGGGTCTGCACAGCAGTCCCTCACACCAGCCCTTATAGACAGAAACAAGCTATTTGGTGGCTTGAGTCCATGAGATGTTCTCTAAGCCATTGATGGCTGAGAGAATTCAGGTAATCCCCTTGTATTCTAAAACAGTTTATGTCCTCCTAAAGGTCATACCAAGAACCGGAGGTTTACCTTCTATCACCTAGAATAAAGACCTGAGGTCTCAAGTAAAATAAGGGATTATCCTTCAAAATAGCAGTATTTCAGACTTCTGACTCATGAATTTTTTCATTTGTCCTTGCTGATTTGAGCCAGGTGCTTATATAATCTGTGACCTACTGACTAAAATGTAACCAATACACGAGTAAAAAAAAAAATCTTTAAAGTTCATTTTTGCAGCTAAGACTCAACAGAAGACTGTGCTAAAACCAAGCAAAAAAATCTGTGGTCAGAGGCTGACCCACACCAGCACACAGAGACACCTCTAAGGGCAGAGGGACTCGGTTGGGAGTATTGTGAGCTTTAGACACAGTCAGCATATTGCATCCTGAAGATGAATGAACACCAGTGCTCTGTCAGAACTGCTGTCCTGGGCGAAATAATGTCAATAAATAAGGAAATACAGCTGTCTTCCTAGGGAAAGATCTTGAGTCAGAGGAAGAAATGTAGCATTTTAGGCCTCTAGAGCCAGGCATTTGGACCTGATCAGAGGAAACCTTCCCATAAAGCAGCCCCTTTGTAGAGGCTCCTGATTCAAACCTCAAATAACAAATTCCGAACTACCAGCCACATCTATTAACCTAGCACTCCCTCTTCCCTCAGTGCAGTTGCCCAAGTGTTTGGTAAGCTATACCGACTCAACCAGGAATAAAACTGAACTATTCCCCTGACCAAGCCCTCCCCACCACCACCCTCTATGTAAAGTTCCCACCTTCAGGCTGGCCTTGGACCCTGAGTCTCCTCCCACAGCTTACCAATGAGAGTGACCGCCAGAGCAGGCCATCAGCCCTGAGTCCCCCTTATATAATGTGGGCCACCAGACTCCTTTAGGACAAGAGGGTTAGGCCTGCAGTCTTGTCATCTGGACTTTGGTGGCTGGCCTTCCAGGCCTCAAGGGACATCACATCTGGCCTCTAGTCCGTTTTCCTTTCAACCTTTTTCTCTTCTGCTACATCAAGCTCAGTCAGGACACAAAAGCAAAGCTGCTGGGTGACTCTGGTGACAGCAGCTAAATGAAAATAGAGAACAGAATTCAGCAAGCTGACAACTACAACTTCAATATGAACACCCCAAAGTTGATTAAAGCATATCTGTGGTTCCCTCCCACCTGTCGCCTGGGTATACTGCACCAGGCTTTGCCTGTTACCACCAGCAAGCATCACTGTCCTTCATTCCGTGCCCAACCAGAAAGTGATGCACAACTCCTCATCTTCCCACATGGATTGCACTTTAAAAAGGGAGTGTTCTAAGCCAAAAATAGGACTCTAAGGTTAGAACTAAAGTGCTCATGTCAAGATCAAAAGGGAAGAAGTCATGTGGTGCAACCAGGTCTCATGGTCTCCAGCATATCACTAGTATAAGGGAAGCTGTTAGCCACCAATCCCACCTCTGCATGCATCTGTGGGCACGCATGTACACACACACACACACGCCCTGAGTAATGGGCAAAGACGCTCACCCAGGACATTCCGAATAAGGACTGGCCTCTGGGACTCGGGCAAGTAAACACCCACGAAGTAGACAGGAATCCCAGAGAGGGCAATCCCGATGCCAATGAGGGAATTGATGGTGTCACTGTACAGCGGCACAATCACCAGAAACAAGGAGCATATGCAGAACACGATGGGAAAAAACAGGCTCAGCTGAAATGGAGGGAGGTGAGATATTAGGTAAAGTGCTATGGGGAACAGGGTACAGAGAAGTCACTTTGGGGAGATGGCCCACCCCCCCAGCCTGTCCAGAGTCACTGACCTTGAGAGGCCGGGGTCGCTCGGGCTCCTTCCAACGAAGATAGAGCTGTCCAGCAACAGACAGGCCCACAAAGAACCAATAGCTAAAGCTGAAGTAGTTGATGAGCAGGAAAACATCTTCCACGGTGAGGTAGATGAGTGTCATGGTACACTGGAGGGGGAGGGGATGGAAGGAGGAGTGGGCATTGTCACCACCAGGCCATCCCAGGATACTCCAACCACCCAGCAATCAGTACCAGGTCTGCTGCTCACTGCTGATTTCGCTTACCAGGTTACCTCCAGTTATTTTCAGTGACCCCTTGGCATCAGATAGGTCTAACTTCTGTATTAACCTTCAAAGTGGCATCTCTCCCTCTCCTATTGAGGGCTCTTCCTATACACAATGCCTCCCTTCTTTTTGCAAGCACTTTTTTTTTTTTTAAGATTTTATTTATTTATTTGTCAGAGAGAGAGAGGGAGAGAGAGCAAGCACAGGCAGACAGAATGGCAGGCAGAGGCAGAGGGAGAAGCAGGCTCCCTGATGAGCAAGGAGCCTGATGTGGGACTCGATCCCAGGACGCTGGGATCATGACCTGAGCCGAAGGCAGCTGCTTAACCAACTGAGCCACCCAGGCGTCCCTGCAAGCACTTTAATAAGCCAGACTCCTAATCCCCTTCTGATGGCAGAGTGAGGTCCTCCTCACTTTGATGCACCAACCTCAATATGAACCACATTGCCATCTGGATACCATTACTCCCGAGCCTAAACTACCTGGCATACAAACAGAATAAATGCCCCCAGAACCATCTCACTGTCCTGGGGTCTTTGAAATGCAGATTGACAAAATGGATCTATACCCCTGATAAGAGAGGTATGACAGAATTTGCCCTCTGGAACAAGAGTCCTAGAAGACAGAAATCGGGGACTGCAGTCCTGTGACATGGTCAGATTTACTTAATCTTCAAGAATATGGAGTTCTCCCCACCTAGCCTTTTCACCCAGATTGCCAACAAAGGATTTAAAACAAAAAGGACCCATTCTGGGGAAAGAAGAGGGACTGTATTGGAAAAACAGGGGCAGAAGACGATTAAAAGACAAGATGTCAGATCTCCCCTAAATTTATAAATTCAATGTGATTCCAATCAATATACTGAGGGGATTTTTGTTCTTTTGACAAAATAACAAAGTTCATAAGGACAAACACAAACATGGGATAATTGCCAGGAAAATTCCAGGGGCAAGAAGAAACTAATGAAGTATCATCAGTCCCTCTTTAAATTTCAGAAATTCAGTACAAAGCTAAATAATGAAACTTGACACTGATAGGAAGGGTTGAGCTGATGATAACTATGTAAGGGGTATATAATTATACTTGGCATATATGAAGCACTATCTACTATATATAAATCTATGATATGTAGGGGCACCTGGCTGTCTCCTCAGTGGAGCATGTGACTCTTGATCTCAGGGTTGTGAGTTCAAGCCCCATTTTGTGTGTAGAGATTACTTAAAAATAAAATCTTTTTATTTATTTTTTTTTAATATTTTATTTATTTATTTGAGAGAGAGGCAGTGAGAGAGAGCATGAACGAGGAGAAGGTCAGAGGGAGAAGCAGACTCCCCGTGGAGCTGGGAGCCCGATGCGGGACTCGATCCCGTGACTCCGGGATCATGACCCGAGCCGAAAGCAGTCGTCCAACCAACTGAGCCACCCAGGCGTCCCAAAAATAAAATCTTTTTAAAAAGAAATCTATATAAAGTCTATTAATATGAAAAGAAGTCCCTGGGTAGTTGGTATACAACTGGCTTGGCTTTTTAAAAATGATTTAATTAAAGGGGCACCTGGGTGGCTCAGTGGGTTAAACCTCTGCCTTTGACTCAGGTCATGATCTCAGGGATGCTGGGATCGAGCCCTGCGTCAGGCTCTCTGCTAGCAGGGAGCCTGCTTCCCCCCTCTCTGCCTGCCTCTCTGCCTACTTGGATCTCTCTCTCTGTCAAATAAAATCTCTCCCTCTGTTAAGTAAAATCTTTAATTTAATAAAAATGATTTAATTAAAATTAACAAAAAAAAAAAAAAAGAGGGACACCTAGCTGGCTCAGTCAGGGGAACACAGGACTCTTAATATCAGGGTCATGAGTTCAAGCCCCATGTAGGGCATGGAGCCTAGTTAAGAAAAATTCAGGGATGCCTGGTGGCTCCATCAGTTAAGCATTCAACTCTTGATTTGGGCTCAGTCATGATCTTAGGGACGAGATCAAGCTCTATATCGGGCTCTGTACTCAGTATAGGGTCTGCTTGGGATTCTCTCTCTCACTGCCCCTCCCCCTGTTCACACTCTCTAAATAAACAAATAGGGGCGCCTGGGTGGCTCAGTGGGTTGAGCTGCTGCCTTCGGTTCAGGTCATGATCCCAGGTCCTGGGTTCGAGCCCCGCATCGGGCTTTCTGCTCAGCGGGAAGCCTGCTTCCTCCTCTCTCTCTGCCTGCCTCTCTGCCTACTTGTGATTTCTCTCTGTCAAATAAATAAATAAAATCTTTAAAAAAAAAAAAATAAATAAATAAATAAACAAATAAAATCTTTCAAAAATAAAAAAATTTTAAATTTTACAAATTTATTTTTATATTCTTTTGTACCGTTTGCCTTCTCTCATATGTTTTATATTTTTAGAAACACCGAGTGTCTTGGGAAATACCTTAAGAAGCTAGTATACCTGCTACTCACAGTCATCTCATAAAGTTAGCAAGAGTACCACAGTTCTCCACACTCCCCCAGCAGAGCTTACATTGAACAGTAAAGCAGGGATGGGTGTAAAACGCTCAATGTGGATCATGGACAGAACATCTGGGAGGTGGCCCTCACGGGAGCCCACGAAGAACAACCTAGAAGGATAAGAAGTGTGTCAGGATGATCCTTTCACTAAGCCATGTAGCCACACTCCTCACTTGACAAACTAGGCTCAGAACTCCACAAAAACACAGGAGGCAGTCCTCTCAGAGGAGTATCCCATGTACTGTATGCATGCCCAACCCCCACCCTCACCCCTCAACTTTTACCCATAGATGTCTCCAACCTCCCACCATGGGTACTTCCAGTGTTAACTAAGAATGTCCTACCTCTCTCTTGGCCATGGACACCCCTGAGCCCCTCAGCCATGAAACCCACCATCACCAGTGGATGCCTCACCTTGCCATCACTCACTGCTACCCCAATACATTCCATCAGGGGTACCCACACTCTACCACCTCACAGATTTCATACTTTACACAATGGCTTTTTAAAGAAGGGCAGCAAGCCTTCTGTGCTCTCTGTATATCTTCCCTGAGCTCCTGATACAGGATAGGCCAGGACAAGCCTGGGCCTCAGAGACAACCCAGGCTTCCTCTCTGTCCCCAAAGAGCCCTACTGTTTGAGAAATAGAGCAAGAGAGAAAGGAACTACCATCCAGTGTAGACAGCATCATCATGGAGCATAAAGCACTCACCAGCCTGGGGGTGAGCTGGGGGAACAAAAAACTTCACAAGAGATGACCACATCTGGGCTGGGAAGAACTGGAGTTTGCCAGAAGGTGAGAAGATGGGTGGAAAACAGCATAGGCAAGAGCAAAAGAGGCATGAAGGAGTGAAAGAGGGTGACCTCCTTGAGGTTGGTACTAGAATGCCTGCAGTCCCAGGTTAAGGTGTGTGAGGAAACAGCTGAGAAGACCCTGCAGCTGAGGCCACGCTGTGGAGTCTGAACAAACAATGAGAGTCTGCTATGGCTCTGAAGTAAAGGCTTGACAGCATTTGGCAGAGACTCTGGTGGCATCATGGAGGCCAACTAAAGCAGGGAGAGACTAGCGGACAGGGAGGAGGCCAGATAAGAAAGTAATCTGTGGGGTGCCTGGGTGGCATAGTCATTTAAGCCTCCCAACTCCTGATCTGGGCTCAGGTCATGATCTCAGGGTCAGGGGCTCCAGCCCCGTGTCATACTTCGTGCTCAGCACAGAGTCTCCTTGGGACTCTAGCCTTCTGCCCCTCCCCCTACCTCTCAAATAAATAAATCTAAAAAAAAAGTTTATCTGTGATAACTGTCCCATAAGAGAGGAGGCCTGAATGAGGGTAGACACCCTGGCTAAAGAGAAAACAAGACAGATGTGACCACCTCAATCAAATCTGGTGATCCTCTGCGTGTACATGTGTATATATGTTTGTGTGGGCATGCATGTATATGTTGGAGCTGGAAGAGGGTGAACACCAAGGGAAAAATAAAGAGGCCAAGCAAGGAGAACTGATAGCACACAGCATCACAGCTAAAGACAAAGCACAAGTGGAGGGCACTGAGATACTTGTGAGCCACCCAGATGGAGCCACAGGAGTTGATGAGACCATCTGGAAAGGTCACAGGGCAAGATAGTAGGAGTTGGCCCACACAGGTTAATAACCTGTACTGGGCAGAGAAGAAATACGGTAGAGGGGATGCTGGAAGGGGACTGTGTGCGGGCGCAGCAAAAGTGTCTAGTATAAAGCCAGAGATAACTACATAGGTAATAAAAAGTGAGAAGTTAACAAACGATTGTGCATTACCTCTACATCACCGTAGTCCCCTTACTTGCTGGTCCAGACTCTTACTCTCAGAATCCCCTATTCCCACTGCCACCCTGTCAATGCCACAATAGAGCTGAGTGAGGTTAAAAAGCACCTATAGTGCAAGTATTTTAAAAAGACTGACAGAGCCAGCCGGAATGTCTTGGGAATCAATAGGGTCAGTCTATGGGAAACACCATCTTTGTGTGCAGTAACTTATGAAGAGTCACATCCGGGGCACCTGGGTGGCTCAGTGGGTTGAGCCTCTGCCTTCTGCTCGGGTCATGATCTCAGGGTCCTGGGATCGAGCCCCACATCAGGCTCTCTGTTCAACGGGGAGCCGGCTTCCCTATCTCTATCTCTGCCTGCCTCTCTGCCTACTTGTGGTCTCTCTCCCTGTCAAGTAAGTAAATACAATCTTTAAAAAAAAAAAAAAGAGTCACATCAAGTGCAACCTTAGCCATACCAGGTTGAAGTAAGGGAAGATGACACCACACTGTGTTCCAAGACTTTGATCTATTACTCTGGTTACCCTAGGGAGGCCCCAAGTACATGAACTGTGGTGTCAAAACCAGTAAGAAGAATAAATAGGACAAAAATTATTTCTTTTATTAATTCATCCTCTTACCTGTTCATGTAGAAAATATTTATTGAATGCCTACTATGTCCCAGCCCTAGGGACAGCAACATTTATACGGTGAGTGAAAGAGAAATCAGGAAAGAAGCCTTCCTCTCAAATATCAGAGTGTCACAAAGTCACAGGAATAGTTTCAGAAGTAGAGTGCCATAAGCATCACTTGCTTCAGGGATCCAATAGGATAAGAACTAAAAGCAGGCTAAGAAGGAGGTCATAGGTCCACTTAATATTATTTTTTAGGTAGTAGAAGTCAAAGTATAATGGCTAGAAAAATGAGTGACAGTCAAAATGCAGACCATTCCCTCCAGACGTGTGTCCAATAAGGAAGGAGATGAGAAAAGCTGTTTTGTGACTTCACTAAGCAGAGATGAGAGAAGCTTGTGCAGAGCGGGCTCCTACTGAACATCTGCCAAAGAGAAGAGCCAAGTGATGAAGCAAAGTGCTAAGAGGGGGTAGTGCTGGGGCCCCGAAACCAGGTAGCACAGTCAGCCTGGAAAAGCAGAACTGTTCCTTTCTCTGAAACAACAGGAAGGACAAATGCTCTTATAGATAAGTCTCTACACAGAGAGGAGAACAGAGCCTACCTGTCAGCTTCAGTGACTTCTGTGAAGTGAGGGGCAGAGTCACCCTGTAGCAATACCTGGCCCACAACAAGTGATCACTAATATTCTTATCTACACCAAGCTATAACCTTGCTCCCCTCTACCTCTAACCAATCTGTCATCACCTCAGATGGAACTGTGAGCTTCAAGCATACAGATGTCTGCACAAAGGCCAGCATATGCGCGCACACAAGTGTACACACACACACACACACACACACCCTATACATCCAAGAGAAAGAAGGGAAAGAAGGGCTCTTACGGGCTCACCTAGAGCCTCAGAAGATTAACTACTGCAGTCTGTTATTGGTAAAGCAGGAACACATTACCTTGATGAAGCAAAGATAGATGCATTGAGGCCCCCAAAGCAGGATAGGGCAACAGCAATGGGAATGGTCCAGCTGAACAAGCCAAATGTCTGGTCAGCAAATGTCTGGGGACAGAGCACAGAAGTCACTCAGCACAGGACAGGGTTTCATAAGCCTCCTGTACCTATGTTATGTCAGGACAAACACCGTCACTGCCGAGCAGCCCACCCTCTGTCCTAGATCCATCATCTCACCCTGCAGAGCTGGAGGGGCTTCAGAAAGAGATTGAACCATTCAGTATCATAAGATGACAAGCAAATGGAGACTCACCACAGCCACAGCATCACTGTCAAGGACATCTGAAATGCTCAGCACTGTGTAATAGGCCACGTTGGTTAGGATATAGATGAGCGTCACAATTGGCATAGAAATCCCAATGGCCAGGGGCAAATTTCTGTCAGGAGAAGTGAGATAGGACTACCTAGAATCAACTCTCCTTGGAGTCAAGGTTCACCCAGGGATTTTTAATAGTTCCCTGGCTCTAAGTCTTTGAGGCAGGCTCCTCTTTCCCACATGGTCAGGGTGGGTATGAATCCCATGCTCCTTTCTGCTGAGAAACAGAGAGAGAGAGAGAGAGACCAACCCTTCTCTGTGAAGATAGCTGGGGCTCAATATTTGATCCTTGCCACAACAGGACCAATTGGTCCCACGGAAAGAGGAGCAGTGTCCTCCAGGGACTGGAGGCCAGGCTGGGAGGCTGACGGCCCAGAATAAGCTTCCAGCTCCCCAGGCTTCAGTGTCAGCACCAGAGTATGAGGTTCTAACACCTTAGCCCCAGCTGGGTGAGCTACTGCCCACTGGAGGATCTCTCCTGGAGCAAAACCTTGTGGATCCTCCAGTGTAAACCCAAGGGTGAAGAGGCTTTCCCACCTTCTCTCATCCTCAACCTAGCCCCTAATCTCTCTGAGCTAGAGAAGGAGGAGTAGGGAGAAGAAGGGATGAGAGAAAGAGAAAGGGGAGGGAAGAGAGCAAGTGTGCCCACTCTATCGGCAGGAGTTCCAGCCAAGTTGGGGAGTGAGAGTGTGATCCCACCGTTACCTTTCTGGGTTTTTGATTTCTTCGGTTACAAAATTAAGGGTGTCCCAACCTGAGTAAGAGAAGAGGGCAGAGTAGAGGGCGAGAGAGAGGTCTCCCATGCCCCAGGAGGAACCCTCAAAGGCGTCCTGAAAGTGCTCAGAGTGTCCTGTGGGGGCAAAGGCAGGGGAAGGGGTTCAGTGGGAAGGAAGAGGAAGAAGGAGAGGAGAGTTAGAACGTATGAGCAGAAGAGAAAGAACGGGGAGAAGCAGTAAGAAAGAGGAAGCGAAGATGGGGAAAAAGAGAAAAGGGTCAAGAAAAGAAGGGAAAAGCAAGCAGGCAGAGGGAAGAAAAAAAAAACATAATTTAATATTCAAAGAACAACCACCAGCTCTCCCTATACTTTATCACCCCACCCATTCCCTTAAGAAACTGCATATTCCTCTAGCACAACTACGCAATCTCAGAAAAACAAAGACATTCCTGGCTGCCTTCTGAAATGATAACGCCTTTTCCAGAAAAGCTCTAATGTAGTTCCAAGTGACCTCACAGTAGGCCAGAGCTCTTCTTCCTATTTTTAGAAAGAACCCTGTTTCACATAAAGAAGGCACTTTTAATTAATAATTAGGCCTTCCTGTGGAATTGTCTGTTGTGGCCAAAACCACTACACAATTTGGTCACATAGTTTTCTTGTTCTCAGAAGAGAACTCTGTTGCTCTACTTGTTGCCTGTGGCAGGAAATCACAGGCTATGTAAGAACTGGGGTCCTCACTATGCTTGGGGTAGGCCTGAGCCACTTCCACTCTTGGAGAGCCAGCCTAGGCACCTGTCATTCTCCTTAGAGGCCTCTGGAGACCACACATTTGAAAGCCAAGGGAGTAGCAGGCAGGTGCTACCTTCTGGACACCCTGGAGGTTTTTAACAAGATCCAGACTTATAAGGAAGCCTGCCATTACCCCCTGCAAAAAGTAGAACTGTTCCTTCAATGTGTCCAAAAGGGCTGGGTAGGCAGCAGGAGAAGGGAAAATAGAGGTTTTCGTGCCCCAGGTGTGCCAGTCATCATACACAGCAATGGTTTTCTAAGGCACAGATCTTGATAGGAGGATAACTCAGCTACCCTCTTTGACCCCAAGATGATCTTGAGACTCAAGAACACTGAGGTGGCTGGCTGTACTAACTTGGCACATGTGCACAAAGGTACTGGACCAGCTGTCAAGGCACTTAAAAACAAAGCTTTCTGAACTCCAAAACCATTGTGTGTTTAATCCAATGGATCTGAGTTGGGGGGTGGGCGGTGAGGTGTCTCAGCTCTCCCTGGTAAATGTAAACAAAGTTGAGTTTAGAGACAATCTAGAGAGCAACTGAGATCTGCCTGGCCAAAGATACCTCAAGACTTCCCTAAGAGCTCAGGAGACTTGTCTACCCTCACTGTCAGTCTACTCTGATTCAGGAATGAAAAGCTTTCTAAAGCCAACATGCAGGAAAGCCAGTGCCAACTTCATACTATTTTAATATTTTGCTGAGAGCTGACTTTAAGACTGAATGTTAAATAAAAGCAAATCCAGATGAAGAGTAAAGGCTACAAAATAACCACTCATTCCTATACTCCATCTAACCTCCCCACACACACCTTCCCACTCCTCTCAAGGACGGCCAGGTCTTTCTACTCACTGCCTGGCAGTCACAATCCAAAAACAGGGCCAAGCAGGGCTCACTCTATCCCCATCAGTTACATTTATGACCCAATTACACAAGATCCAGGTTTCAAAAACTCCTGGGCTCCCAGCTGCCTTCTTGCAATGTTCCTAGCCTCCACAAAGGGAAAGCAGCCCTGAGGGAGAGACTGACTCATGTTCAGTTGGCCAAGCCAGCCTGGCCTAGAAGCCCAGGAACAGATGTCTTGCTCTCCCTGACAGTCTACTATATACACAGAAAGAGCCAAGATTCCCCATGTCCTCCTTACGAAATCTAGGCAAACTCCCAGAGTCATCCACCCTCCTTCCCAGCCCAGGCCCATCTTACCCTGGCACATTTTAACGAGGCCCATGATAATGATGGCAATGAGTGCTAGGACCTTGGCATAAGTGAACGTGTCCTGAACACGTGTGCCCCACTTGACATAAGCACAGTTCACAAATGTCAGCAGGCCTAGAAGAAAAAAATCTAACATCACTGGCAGGCTGGAGCTGAGGCCACAGTGATCCAATCTCTTCTTATAGAGAGCATGGCTTCTGTCCCTGCCTAAAGCAAAGGGGCCAATGGATCAATCAGAACCAGAAGAACAGGCAATGGAGAGGCAGCCACGATCTGCCCATCACTGGTGACAAAATACAAAAGCATGTATTAACACATACACATAAATTCTGACATCCAGAATCATTTTTGGGGAAAAGCCCCCAGGCCCAGGAACGATGGACTTCACCCATTTTTTTCCCACTCAAACTCCCAAGGTTCCAAACCATCCAAGGCACAAAATATTTCCATGGCCACAAGAGAGGCCTATCAATTAAATGCAGGTGGCAAGTCACCTAGGAATTACAGAGATAATGTTTTGTATATAAATACATGATGGTTTCACATACATCCTCTCAATTAATTCCCATAATCCAAAAATACAGACATTCTTACTCTTGTTTTATAGATGAGGAAACTGTGGCTGAGGGAGGCCAACCATCATTCCTTAGCTTATAAGGTCCTCCCCCAAATCCCCCTCCATTTCTATCCAAACCTCCCAATTCTCAGTGAGGTCCATGGAGAAGCGAGCTTACTTGAGCATTCCCCAGACTCCTGCCTATACTACTGGCTTTACTTCCAGTTCCTTGTGGACCACAGTGATATCTGGGCCCTGTGCTGAGGGTCCCAGCGCCTTACCCCTGCTAAACAGGGACCGCTTTGACCCGCTAGGAGGACACAAGAACAGAATACAAGGGCCTCCACAATGACACTGCCAAGTACTGCCCTAAGCCTCCAAAAAAACAGAACTTTTTTTTTTTAAGATTGATTTATTTATTTATTTATTTATTTATTTGACAGACAGAGATCACAAGTAGGCAGAGAGGTAGGCAGAGAGAGAGGGGAAGGGAAGCAGGCTCCCCGCCAAGCAGAGATCCCAACGTGGGACTCGATCTCAGGACCCTGAGATCATGACCCGAGCCGAAGGCAGAGGCTTTAACCCACTGAGCCACCCAGGCGCCCCAAAACAGAACTTTTATAAGAACCTCAAACATTATTACAAAATCTTTTGGGCTCATCCTTCAAGCCACCTCTGTCTACTCCTACCCATTTTGCACTCTCTTCAGCCAGAGACTCTCTCCTTACTGATGCCATATATACACTTAAAAGAAATGTCCTTTACTCCTCATGCTGCCACAGCCAACAGTGACTCCCACTTTCAAGGTCTGGTTCAGTCACTACTTCCCCTGTAAAACCTTCCCCAAATATACCAGCCAGCCCCTCACTGAGCTCTCTCCCCGTGAACCCTACAGACTCCCACTTCACAGCACAGGTTAGTATCTATGCTATACTTATGTGGACACCTATCTCAAGAAGGTCCTCCCTTGGGCATTTGTGTGGTGCTTCCCTAAGAAGACCACAGTTATGGAGCGGAGGGAGACAGACAAAAGCATATTGTCTTACTAAGCTTACTGCCAAGCAAAGAGGCGAAATGATGAATCCTGGTTGGAATCAAGAGTGTGATGACTTTCACTTAACCACCAATTCCGTAAAGCAGGGCAACTGTCAGAAAGTTGACATTCCTCCACTCAAATGGGAGGAGAGCCTAGAGCCTGTGGAAATAAACACGGTGCCTGAACAGGCTCCATGGTACTTTAAGAGCTTTCACTCACTGGAAAGCCTAGGTGGCTCACTTGGTTAAGCTTCTGCCTTCGGCTCAGGTCATGATCCCAGAGTCCTGGGATCGAGCCCCGAGTCAGGCTTCTTGCTCCAGTGGGGAGCCTGCTTCTCCCTGTGCCTGCTGCTCCCCCTGCTTGTGTTCCCTCTCTCTCTCTTTCTCTCTCTCTCTCTCTCTGTCAAATAAATAAATAAAAGTTTGAAAAGAAGAGATTTCACTCAGTAGTACTCTGGCAAATGACACAGGTGCTCACTAGTCAGTCAGGAGTGGGAGCACAGTCAAATGGGAGGGAAGGCCAAAGGAATGCACGCTGCTGCCCTGCTAATCAGAGCTCACTGTGTGGAGCTAAGCCTACATCAGCTAGCATAAGGATTACCTAGTTAACAGCCACAGTAATCCACAGACTCCTGTGCAATACAGTAAGCATATTCTGAGGTAACCTCCAGGCCCCTGCTCCTGCTCACCTGTCATGGCTGATCACCCAAACTAAGCCCATTCAATTGCCTTTCCCAGGAACAAAGACTGGGGTCCAAGAGACTGAATCTATCAAACAGGAGGGAGATACAGCAAGTCAAAGTCACATTCAGGCCCTTATAATAGAGGAACAAAAACCACAAGAAAACAGAGGAAGGAAGCAGGACTATGAAAAGCAGCAGAAGTGAGAGGGCGTACAGCTTGTGAGAAAAAGACCAACAGAGAAAGACAGAGAAATTCATCGAAGACAGAGGTGGAGAGACAAGAGACAGAGATAAAGATAGAGAAGGGACAAAAAGAAAGGGAGACAAAAAGATGGACACACACATGAAGAGATTATTTCACAATGCCCTGGCTAGACTCACTGTGCTTCTGCCTTGTAGCAACAAGATGGGGGAGAGAAGCAGACATAATCCTCAGCTCCGATGGCGGCACTCCCTCTCACTTCTATTCTTTCTCCTTCCCTCCACCCTGCTACAGATTTCCCCCTGGCTTGCTCCTCTTGGCACAGGAGTAAATACTGCACACAGCAATTCCATGACTCTGCCAATAAGTAAAAGAAGGCAGCACCTCATGGAAGTCTCTGCAGAGGCCATTCTGAATGACAGTTGGAAAAATACAAAAGAGCCTGTCACAGTAGTTGCCTCTGGGGAAGAAGACCAAAGCTCTGGAGAGGGAGAGAGACTTCTTCCACTGTATACTATTTTATACTCTGAATTATTTACCATGCACATATGCTTCTTCCTCAGTAAAAATTAAACTGCTTAATCTAAAGCAATGCGCAGCCAGGGAGCAAGGCCAGGAGTAGGGTGAGGTGAGGAGGGCGCCTGGTGCACAAAATTTAAGGAAACACTCACTTTCAGGACCACTTGGAGAACCTGAGAGTGAGTGTATCCTTAAGTGCTGCCCCAGGAGTCTTGCTTGCTTCATTTACTCTCAGCTCTGCCAGAGAACAGAGCTCCAAAAACAGTCTACCAGCAGAAGCCAAGTCCCCTGAGTGTTTTCCTGATTCTAATCAAGAAACATTTCACCATCTGATCCCCACCCCTCCAAACCTCCTCAAATTCCATTGCCATCCAGGACCACAGATTCTATCAGAGCTCAAGCACAAGGCTGGGCCTGAAAGGCCACGTGCTCAGATAAAACTACCATAACTACAACATCCAAGCCTTCCCTCCCCCTTGATCTCATTTCCTTGCTGGGAAGTCTGCACCACTGAGTGGGGGATGGGGGGAGGGGGGTCCCCTGTGAGGGTCTTCAAGTTCTGGGGGCATGATGCTAGGAAAGGAGTACTCACATAGCAAATCCACACCCAATCCCAAAGCAGAAACAAATCTGCAAAGTCTCTCTGTGGCAAAAACTGCTAGTTATCTTTTAATATCTGTTCCTCCATTTTTCCTTAGTAATACAAATTTTAGCTAGAGTGTGGGGCTACCTAAATTAAAACTGACATTTACCAGCCTCTCTTGCAGGCAGGTACGACCAAGTGACTAAGTTCTTGCTCCAGGGAGGTAAGCAAAGTTTCATACAAATAAGACCTCAGGAAGTCTCTTTGAAGGGCAGAGCATGCCTTTCTTTGTCCTTCCTGTCAGCCACAGTGCAGACTTGACAGCTAGAGCTTGAGTAGCCACCTTGGACCACCAGCTAGAAGTCAAGTGCTGAGGATGGCAGAGCAGTAAGGCAAAAGGAAGAAACCAGGCTCCCTGAAAAATTATGAAGTCACCCTACCAGCCCCACACTGTCTACCTTTAATATGTGAAAGAAACAAACTTCAACATATTTGAGCCATGCTGCTTTCAGTTTTCAGGTGTTTGAAACCCAAATTAATCCTGGATAATATACGCACCCTAAGACCAAACTGTGCCTCTCATATTCTCTTTCTGATGAGGAGATCACTTGGCAATCCACAGCTATAGTGACAGTTATCCTGACAGTCAAGGCTCCCTTTTCCCACAGCAACAGGGAGGAAGAAACCCTTCCAATTCCTCCCACAAACAAGCTGGGTATTACTAAGGGGAACTTAAAGACAGAGGAATGCAACCCTTAACAACAACAGCAACAAGGTGGGAGAAGAAAAAAAGCTGGGGAGAGACCATCTACAAGTATATTCGGAGAAAAATTCTACAACCATCCAGGAGAGGTAAATCCTTCCGAATGGAAATCCTGGAATCTGGAGCTCCCTCTTGGGATACACATGAGTATGTCAGGTATATGCCTCTTTAAGAATCCTCCTTGTTTTTAATTACACAAATATACACATTTAGTCTTATTATCAAACCATCCGAGCTCTGTACAAGGGTAGACTCCAGGGTCTTTGAGATTATGGTGAAAAAGACCCAGTCCTTCTGAGTCATGTCACCTTCAGAACATGAGAGCTGTCTATCCAGAGCAACAACTGACCAAAGTAGGGAAGCATACCCTTCCTTCTCAGAAACCTGCCCAGGCCTGAGTCCAAGACAGCAAGAGACAACAGAAAGCTATTCAGGCATTACACAGTGTTTCTTCACTCCAGTCTCCCCTTTAGAAGTCTCCCTCCCCTGTCTCCTCCTGTTCCTGCTCCTCTCCACTGCCAGCCTTCCCAAACAAACCCTGGGGGTTGAGGGAAGTGGCATCTCAGCAGTGAGCAAGGCTCTGCTTTGATGCCAGTGTCAGTGCTGAGTGACTTCTATGTTGAAATCTTCATAGCAAATATTCTCGAATGATGTGTGTGAGCCTACACAACAGGCAGAGAACCCCACAAAGATAAACGGACTAAGAAAAATTGTCCTTCCACAATCAAATCAAGTGCTGTTGGGTACCTGAGTTACCAATAACACTGCTGGTCACCTGGTCAGAGAAGGGACCTATGGACCTCAAGAACTGCCATTTTCCCCTACCGCTCCGTAAGTAAGAACCTCTAAGCACACTCAGCCCAGTGGGCAGCCTGAGGACCCACCCACCACAGAAGATTCCAAGATCCCAGAACACATATGAATGGAACGCACTGTTAGGATAGAGTTTCTCAACTTCAGCACTGTTGACATTTGCGGAGAGTAAGTCTTAGTTGTGAGAGGCTGTCCTGTACTTTATAAGATGCTCAATAGTACCCCTGGCTTCTACCCACTAGATGCTAATAGCACCCCTTCCAAGGAGGTGTGACAACCAAAAATGTCTCCAGACCTTGCCAAATGTTTCTGGGGGAGGGGGGCAAACTCACCTCTGGTTGAAAACCACTGTTCTAGGATAATGAAGAGCTAAGATACCCTGAAATTCAAAAAAGTTGCTAAGATCTATCTGCCAGTATAACCTGGGAATAGGGTTGGGGGGGCTGCTGGAAAGCCAGGATGTGAGAGAGAGATGCCTTCAAGGGCCAAGAAGGTAATGCAACTGAGCAAAGGCAAGAATGTCTGGGTATAGGAGTGCCTGGGTGGCTCAGTCAGTTAAGCATCTGCCTTCAGCTCATGTCACTGGGGTCCTAGATCAAGGCCCGCACTGGGCTCCTTGCTCAACGGGGAACATGCTTCTCCCTCTGTCCGCCACTCCCCCTGCTTGTGTACTCTCTCTCTATGACAAATAAATAAATAAAATCTTAAAAAAAATAATGTCTGGGTATAAAACAAGAGGGAGTGGAGGGCTATAGTAGACTGAAGAGTGTGTGCTCCTTTGAAGGGACCAACCAGGAGCACCTGGGTAGCTCAGCTGGTTCAGCATCTGCCTTTGGCTCTGCTTGGGTCATGATCTTGGTGTTCTGGGATCAGGCCCAGTCAGGCTCCCTGCTTCTTCTTCTCCCTCTTCCCCTCCCCCTCACCATGCTCTCTTTCTCTGTCAAATAAATAAAATCTTTAAAACTTTAAAAAAAATAAATAAAGGGAGGAACCATGACACAAAGGCAGCTAATTTTGTCAGGAAGGAATCTGGGCCCAAGGTTGCCAGAACTTTTTTTTTTTTTTTTAAAGATTTTATTTATTTATTTGACAGAGAGAGATCACAAGTAGACAGAGAGGCAGGCAGAGAGAGAGAGAGGGAAGCAGGCTCCCCGCCGAGCAGAGAGCCCGATGCGGGACTCGATCCCAGGACCCTGAGATCATGACCTGAGCCGAAGGCAGTGGCTTAACCCACTGAGCCACCCAGGCGCCCCGGTTGCCAGAACTTTTGATTTTTCAGCAGAAAAGTCCTGGTTTTCAAACGTTGGCAAGTAATTCAAAATTGCTTACAACACTAGGACAAACAAATATATCTGTGGGTCAGGTTTGGCCCGTAGGCCATCAGCTTGCAGCTCTGACCTGCAGTTGTTATATGAAGAATGTCTGGGCCCTTCCTTCTAGAATTAAACTTTGATTATCTAGCTTGCATGGCTATAATTTCTGTAGACAGTCTTCCAAAAAAACAACCTGGACTCTTCTTAATTTCAAGACTAACTCAATTCTCCTATCTTACCTAAATTTCTCAGTGGATTCAGCACAGATTTTGTGGTTTTTACCCCTAATTATGACCTAATTGGTTTCTTCCAATTTTGTCTCTTAAGACCACTGCTATCGGGACGCCTGGGTGGCTCAGTTGGTTAAGCAGCTGCCTTCGGCTCGGGTCATGGTCCCAGCGTCCTGGGATCGAGTCCCACATCGGGCTCTCTGCTCGGCGGGGAGCCTGCTTCTCCCTCTGCCTCTGCCTGCCATTCTGTCTGCCTGTGCTTGCTCTCTCTCCCTCTCTCTCTCTGACAAATAAATAAATAAAATCTTAAAAAAAAAAAAAAAGACCACTGCTATCCCTGCCCAAAGAGACTCCCTTCAGCACATGATGCATCAGCCCAATTCTTCACCCTAACTTACAAGAAGAAAAACAAGCTGAACCCTAAAGTCTTGTCAGTTAGGACAAGACATGTTTTTTGTTGTTGCTGTTTTGCATTTAACGATTTTATTTGTTTCTTTGACAGAGAGATCACAAGTAGGCAGAGAGAGGTGGGGAAGCAGCCTCTCTGCTGAGCAGAGAGCTCGATGCGGGCCTCGATCCCAGGACCCTGAGATCAGGACCTGAGCCGAAGGCAGAGGCTTAACCCACTGAGCCACCCAGGTGCCCCAGGACAGGACATGGTTTTATGATTTAAGCCCATATCTGACAAGTTCCTACCTGCAGGCATGCATTATGGAAAAGCCTGGGCTTCTGGGATAGGGGCTTGAAGGAATTCTGATGGTGAGTAATCTGGGTAAAAGTACACTTGAATGAAAGAAGTTACAGATACACCATGACTGCACTTCTAAGAGGTGAGGTCTCCCCTCCAATCGAAAGAACAGTTCTGGGCGCCTGGGTGGCTCAGTGGGTTAAGCAGCTGCCTTCGGCTCGGGTCATGATCCCAGCGTCCTGGGATCGAGTCCCACATCGGGCTCCTTGTTCTGTGGGGAGCCTGCTTCTCCCTCTGCCTCTGCCTGCCACTCTGTCTGCCTGTGCTCGCTCTCTCTCTCTCTCTCTCTCTCTGACAAATAAATAAATAAAATCTTTAAAAAAAAAAAAAAGAAAGAAAGAAAGAACAGTTCTAGCCAAAAAAAAAAAAAAAGCAGTTCTTGGTATGGGAATGGGCTTTGTAAGGACAAAAGAACAAACGCAATAGAGAAAATCATAAAGGAAAAAAGATTTCCCAAATAAAAATCTTCTGTACATGAAAATTATATATAGAGATGTCCTTTGACTTCGTTATCTTTGGAATTCACCCTAAGGCCATCACGAGACCAACTGCACAGGCACTCTTAAGTGCTTAGGTAAAAGCACACCCTCACAAAACCTTCTAGAAGAAAACTGGGTAGCACATGAAGAATCTTAAAACAATTTACTTCTTCAGACACAGGTATTTCTCCTGTATGACTAATTCTATCCTACAGAAAAAAGGTACAGAAACTCTGAATCTTTATATACAAAGACTCCCACAGTAATATTGTTTATAATAATAATACAGAGCATTTATTCTATGCCAGACACAGAGAAGTACTGTATGTGTACTGATTCATTTATTCATGACAATCCTTTTAGTAAGTACAAGTGATATTCTCACTTTCAAGTGAGAAGACCAAGGCAACAGTTTAATTCCTTCAAGGTAAACAGCTGGAAAAACAGCTGGTAAAGCTAGAATCAGTCCTGGTCTGGCATGGGAGTCCATGATCTTAACCACTATACCACACTGCCAGGAAACTACTTCTGTGTCCCTAAACCATGTTTTCTAAGAATATTTGATGAAAGCGATTAAATATTAAAATTTTTAAAGTATTATACAAACCAGAGAGAGTATAATCTCAAGAGTACTTTTTTTAAAAAATGAGATAAGGGGCACTGGGTGGCTCAGTTGTTAAGCATTTGCCTTAGACTTGGGTCATGATCCTAGGGTCCTGGAATTGAGTTCTGCAGCTTAAAAAAAATGTATAAAACAAAAAAGCACAGAAAAAAAACATTAGAAGGTATTTCACACAAGTAGTAGCAATAGTTCTCTGGGAGTTAAAATTATGGGTGGAGATGCCTGGGTGGCTCAGTTGGTTAAGCATCTGCCTTCAGCTCAGGTCATGATCCCAGCATCTTGGGACTGAGTCCCACATGGGACTCCTTGCTCAGTGGGGAGCCTGCTTCTCCCTCTGCCTGCTGTTCCCGCTGCTTGTGCTCTCTCTCTGACAAATAAATAAATAAAAATCTTTTAAAAATAAAAAATAATGGGGCGCCTGGGTGGCTCAGTTGGTTGAGCAACTGCCTTCGGCTCAGGTCATGATCCCGGACTTCCAGGATCGAGTCCCGCATCGGGCTCCCAGCTCCTTGGGGAGTCTGCTTCTCCCTCTGACCTTCTCCTCTCTCATGCTCTCTCTCACTCATTCTCCCTCAAATAAATAAATAAAATCTTTTAAAAAAAAAATAAAAATAAAAAATAAAATAATAAAAAAATTAAGTATGGGTGATTTTTCTTTTCTCCATTTTTTTGCGCTTTCAAAGTGCCTATAATGTCTATGTATTACCTTTTTTTTTTTTTTAAAGATTTTATTTATTTATTTGACAGAGAGAAATCACAAGTAAGCAGAGAGGCAGGCAGAAAGAGAGGAGGAAGCAGGCTCCCCGCTGAGCAGAAAGCCCGATGTGGGGCTCGAACCCAGGACCTGGGATCATGACCTGAGCCGAAGGCAGCGGCTTAACCCACTGAGCCACCCAGGCGCCCCTAAGTATTACCTTTAAATAATAGTAATAATAATAAAAAGACACTACTTTAAAAAATGTTTCTTTGAAGAACATTCCAAAAAACATGATGTACTAAACTTAAAAAGCAGAATATAAAGTTATATGCAAAGTATGATGCCAGTTCTATAAAAGAATGAAATGAAGACATGATTTAATTATTAAGGGTGTTCATCTTTTGGTGGTACATTATGGGTGATTTGAGGATAAGTTCATCTCCCTAATGAACACATTTCATAATCAGAAAATTCTTTTTTTAGAAAACTCAGGCCAGAGTTCCCCTGGCCAGACCCTAACACACATACAGCTGAGTACCCACTTTCCCCCCTCCTGGGGCTACATGTTGAGGGGTTCCCTTTAACATTTGTCTTTAACAAATTCCTTAAAGTCAGGAACCACAGTGTACCGTACAATCCTTTTTTGCTAACTCCAAGGTATTCTCAGTCTATTTTTAACACTGTGGATAAACTACATATACTGCCAAAGCTTTTGCAAGCAGAGATATGGAAAGAACAGAGTATAATTAAGTGCTCCTGGCAGCACAGAGCTAAGGAACACAGGGAATTCTGCGCCACTTCTCAGCTAAAACACTGGCCCTACAAGACTGGGTAAATTCATAGCAATCTTCTCTTCTTTTCAGCGATTTCACACAGAATCCCTCCTGACCACTGCATGAGAGAAAAAAGAAAATAAAGAGGGATCAACTGGGATCTCCTGGGTTCTGACCTCAGAAACCCAAATATAGGGCACCTGGGTAGCTCAGCTGGTTAAGTGTCTGTCTTTGGTTCAGGTCACGATCCTGGGGTTACTGGATCGAGTCCCACATCAGGCTTCCTGCTCAGCGGAGAGTTGGTTTCTCTCTCTAGGCTTCCCCCTGTTCATGATCTCCCTCCTTCTCTCTCTCCCTGTTCTCTTGCACTCTCTTCCAAATAAATAAATAAAATCTTTTTAAAAAAAGAAAACTCAAACGTCAGTGAGAAAAAGCCATTTTGGTGTGGTGCCTGCTGCTTAGAATGGGCTGCAAAGAGTGGCAGTGGCAGGAAACAGTGGTCCTGTAGGCTGAGGGTAACACCTTGGGACCCCAAGAGTCTAGAGAAGTCTCTTTCCTCAGACTCTAAACTGGTTTAAACTGGGAAATAAAGTAACTTGTTTTTGAGAAGCAGGATAAAGTCCTCAGCACTGATAGATTTTTCTGGGTTAAGTTACAACTAGTGATGTTGACTCCAATCAAAACATCTGATAAGATAAAAGTAAGACATGCACCAACCTGTCGCATAGACTGGGGAACAGAACTCTGGAAGAGTCAAGATAGAAGGAATGTGAGGCACCAAGAGTCACAAAAAGACTCAAACTTCTCTCATCTCTAACCTTTACCCTTACTTATCTCTCAGGGTTAAATGACTTTGGTGAGATTACTTCTTCAAAAGGTAAAATGCAGGACACCTGGGTGGCTCAGTCAGTTAAGCATCTGGGTCAAGATCCCAGGGTCCTGGGATTGAGTCCCACATTGGCCCCCTGCTCAGCAGGGAATCTGCCTCTCCCTCTCCCTGTCCCTCTACCACCATGCTCCTGCCCAGTTTCTCTCACTTAAATAAATAAAATCTTTAAAAAGAAAAAAAGAGAGCAAAAGGTAAGATGCCTCTCTTCCCCCTCCTCCCAAAAGCAAAATACGATGTTCAAGTATCACGTACCACTACCATTATCAAAGGAACCCACACCCTCAAACATACTCCCCCACTAAACCCCAGACTTACATATGCAAGCAGCAGCAAGGAGACGACAGGCCAGGTACGGGGGATCACAGGTAGGGAACGAGGGCTGGATGATGTAGTTGGCGAAGGTGATGGCAATGATGGCCTGACTGGTGGGCTCAACAATTAGCAAGGAGGACCACAAGCGGATGAAGGCAATGAAGCCCCCAAAGGCCTCTAGAATATAAGCATAGCTGGCCCCAGACTTCGTGATGGTGGTCCCCAGCTCTGCATAGCAAAGGGCACCAACAACAGAGAAAAGCCCACCAATGGCCCATACGACCAATGACAACCCATAGGAGGCAGTGTATACCAGCACGCCCTTGGGTGAGACAAAGATTCCTGAGCCGATCATGTTGCCCACCACCAAGCTGACCCCATTCAACAGCGAGATCTCCTTCTTTAGCTGCATAGTCTCTGCAGTCTGTTGAGGCTTCATGCTGACATCTTCCCTGGGCTGGCTGGCCTCTGGAATAAGATGGTAGGCTGGTGGGGGGCTCTCCAGTTCCCTGGCTTCCATGGCAAATGTTTCCTTCACACTTGTGTTTACTGTGGCCTGGCAAAGAATATCAAAGAATATAAGTATGTTAGTTTAGGGCAGAAGCTGGTGAGTCTCTGGTTTAGACTGGCAAAGCCAACCTTTTATATACAAACAGCATGCCTTACACACAGACTTAAATATAATGAGGTTGTATCCGTTTCCAGCACAGGACACAGAGAAATAAATGGAGGTAGACAGATAACTAGTGCTCCCAAGAGATAACTGTGAGAGCTCAGCTGATGGCAACTTCCAACAACAGAGACTTGGAAGTTGGAAGTTGGCTTAACACAGAGGGTAGGCTGGCATTAGGTTTATCCATAGCATGGATTCTCCCTGAGGTGTACTGTTGGTCTGGCTGTCCCATTTTATTTATTTATAGATTTTATTTATTTATTTGACAGAGATCACAAGTAGGCAGAGAGACAGGTAGAGGCGGGGGCGGGGGGAAGCAGGCCCCCCGCCGAGCAGAGAGCCCGATGCGGCACTTGATCACAGGACCCTGAGATCATGACCTGAGCCAAAGGCAGAGGCTTAACCCTCTGAGCCACCCAGGCGGCCAATGGGCTTACCATTTTAAAACCTACAAACCAGGGCGCCTGGGTGGCTCAGTGGGTTAAGCCGCTGCCTTCGGCTCAGGTCATGATCCCAGGTCCTGGGTTCGAGCCCCACGTCGGGCTTTTTGCTCAGCAGGGAGCCTGCTTCCTCCTCTCTCTCTGCCTGCCTCTCTGCCTACTTGTGATTTCTCTCTGTCAAATAAATAAATAAAATCTTTAAAAAAAAATAAAATAAAAAATAAAACCTACAAACCTGTCCTGCAAAGACCAGACTCTCACTACCAGGTTTACAGCCCTAGTCAGCCTGATAGATCTCTCACTGCCCATACCCACTCACCTCCCCCAAACATAAACAGGAACTTCTGCAGTATCCAGCAACATGTGGACAAGTCTGTAACTACTCTCAGGCCGGCAAAGAACATGAGCAGGTGGCAAGAAAGGCTAGGAAGATGCGAAGACCAGAGCTGATGCAAAGACTAGAACAAACAAAGGACCTTCATGAAAATACACACCTGTGTGTTGCTGTGTCTACAACACCAATCATATTTCCTACATTGCTGCTTGTCCATTCAATACATCTCTTTTTCCAAAGTGCCCAGAAAAGAGAGAGAATATAATTAAGACCCGATGGAGAAAGAACATCCAGAGGGCAACCCTAACATGGGGCTTGACTGCTATAAGTTTATTTGTTTTCCTCCTTAGTATGCCCCTCACTACCATCTGGGGTTGCAAAGAGATTCTCCCAGAACAGGACCCAGAAACTGTGACACCCAGTCAGAGCTATGTGGCTTCTCTTATCCACAGAGAGATGGCACATACCCCTACTTTTGGTTTAGAGTTGAGCCAGTCCAGAAACCTCAAAGAAGTTAGATTCCACAACAACTTATATATGAAGAACCCAGAATCTGTCAGAGGAAGACACACACCTTCCTGAATCTGCACTCAGCATGAACTTCTCCTGCTCCCAATCCCTGTGCCCCAGTAATCAGGAAGTCAGATCACCTACTTACTCCCACCTCATCTTCTGGATAAAGGATTCCTGTAAGCCATACGATTCCCACCCAAGAATCAGTCTTTTAAGGTTACAGAGATAACTTCAGAGATAAGAATGAGATCAGTACATCATCTTCCCAGAAGCCTCTCATCTGCTCAATAAACATAGAAGTGCCAGAAACTTACTGCATGGAGCTCAGAGTGAGGGAATAGCCACTCAAGAGTAAGCAGTTCTCAGGGAAAAGTTCAGTCACCACAGCTCTATCCAAAATTCCTGCCTTACCTGTCCCGGTCCCCTGCCAGGGTCTGCACTGGAGATAAGTGAAAACACTCCTCTGGGGGCACTAGCAAGCCTTCCCTCACTCCCAGCCTACCTCTGCTTAGATAAGACCTGGCTTTAAGGCACACCACTCTTCCTTTCACTCTTGGCACCAAGCCATGCAGGTTTTCCTATGCAGGCACAGGCATGTGGGTACATACTTGTTTTCTCGTGTCCGTAAGGTGAGCCAAAGCAACCATGAAAACAAACTTGGAAATAGCAGAGGAGCCTATATTCTCACATGAGTCAGTTACAGACCTAGATTGCCTTTTTCCACCCAACTCAACAGAGAGGCGAGCAGAGAAACCTGGTCCCAGAGACTACTTCAGGTTCCCCTCTATTCAGTCAGACCCTAGCTAAATGGGGAGGGGAGGCTGGGGCTCCCACATATTCTTTTTGGATCTCTGATACCAGAGTATGGGTTTTCTACACATCAAACAATCTGGAAACACCAATTTAACTCAATCCTGATGATGAGGGAGCAGAAGGCAAGCAGAGGACAAAGCACAGGCTGAGGACAAAGCACAAGCTGACACCCCACAACCCCCACCCCTAAGATGGGATATATGTGACATTCCTCAGTACTCCTGACTGCCCTGAAGCTAAGGGAAGGAAAAACAAATGGTTAATTTATAGAGATATAGTTCTGTAGGACAGGAGTTTACAAATGTCTTAGTGATTTACAAGAAAAAAGCATTCTTATCAATAACCTAACTTCCAGAAGGAAATGTAGATAAAATTAAGTATCCTTATGACTTGAGGCAGGCAGAGTATAATGTTCACCCAGGGCAGCTCTTTCTGCCCAAGGACCCTGTCCCCATGCATTAATAAAACCAGCATTTTGCACCAAAGATGTCTCAAGAATTCTTTCTTGGCTGCTGGCTCCAGACCTCACCCCACCAAACCTCACCTATATTCCAAAACTGCATCACTGACACTGGACAAGTTACTCACCCAGCACCTCCACCTGTTCACCAACCTGAAAGCTCTCCAAACTCTGTCCTTTTTGGGTTTTTATGGATGCTTCATTACAAAGGCATGACTGATTAAAATCCTTGGCCATTAGTGATTGATTCAATTTCTAGCCCCTCTCTCCCTTCCCCAAAGGTCGGACTGCACTGAAAGTTCCAACCACTTAATCACACAGTTGGTTCCTCTAGCAACTAGCCCCCATCCTCAGAAGATCTGGATGCTTTCCAAAAATCACCTCATTAATAAAAACTGAGAGGCAGGTTGAAAGGGGCTTGTTATAGAAATAACAAAAGACATCCATTTCACTTTCATTGCCCTGGAGCTATTTCAGGAATTGAGAGCAAAAGCAAATATTATAACAGAAAATGCCCCTCTGGCTCTTATATAGGAAATTATAGGAACTGTGTCTAGAAACAGTGGATGAAGACCAAATACTTATTTATTCATAATATCACAGGGAAGGAGAGAAATTAATCTCACAGGAAAACAAAATTAGTATAAAATGGAATTGCCGTGGCTTCTAACTATCCATGTAGGATACAGAAAGCTGGGAAAAGCATCACTCCAACTCCAACGACAAGAAAAAAACAAATAATCTACAAAACCGTAACTTTTCTTGAAGCCATCAGAGAGCTGAGGTTACAGGACAACCTACTGGACTGAAATTTAAGGAAAAACAGGCACCTCCCTGTAGAGATGCAAGCTCTGGTTCACCTGTGGCACACGGAGAATGATGCGACCAACATGTAGGCAAGTAAGAAGACCTCAGGTACAATTTAATGAATTACTAAAGGTCTTGTGTGGGTTAGCAAGAGCATAGACAGTCAGAGGTTTTTCTCCACAGACCTCAGTGGATTGGATGTTCATAAAAAATACTAGGCAGTTCAGCTTCGGTCATGATCTCAGGGGTCCTGGGATCGAGCCCTGAATGGAGCTCTCTGATCTGCTTCTGCCTGCCTCTCTGCTTACTTGTGATCTCTCTCTCTGTGTCAAATAAATAAATAAAATCTTAAAAAAAAAATACTAGGTAGAAGACCAGAGACCACTTCTCAGTAGTGCTAGCCTAGAGAAGAAAAGCAATCAGTACTCTGGGAAAAATGCAAAGGTCTTTTCTAAAGAATAAAAATTTACACCCTTGGAGAAAGGGTGGCAAACTGTCCTTTCCAAGGCAGCTGGGGCAGAGTAAAAGAAAAATAAAACAACCCTTATGCCTGGAGGAAAGA
Organism: Lutra lutra; assembly: GCF_902655055.1. NCBI lineage: Eukaryota > Metazoa > Chordata > Mammalia > Carnivora > Mustelidae > Lutra > Lutra lutra. Next base: position 17,590,540 of record NC_062294.1, read on the forward strand.
GGAAATTCTGACCCGGACCATCAGAAGTGTTCTACCTCTGAGGTAAGAGGAAGATCACCAGAAAGATCTTCATCCCTCTTCCCCCCAGACCCAGAAAAACAGGGCCTGCCTAACACTGAGGCTGAACCAAGACAACAAGAGAATCCCTGCTCCCCACCACCAGGTAAGCAAGCACCCAGCAACAAAAGAAAGACCTAAAGTTGAGGGTAAAGCATAAACATTGAGGAAAAGCCCTCCCTCCAGCAAATCCATCCTAAACCTAGGAATCTGAAGCTCCCATGTGCACCTAAGATAACCATAACAACAAAACCCAAACCCAACTCATCTCCTAACCGACTGTAACTCCCACTCTAAGAGCCTACAAAAGAAGATATGTACCCAGAATAAAGACTTGCCTCACTCTCTACTGTTTTAAGTCCTATATCTAGCAATCAGTAACAAATTACAAGCAACACAACAAAAGGCAAGAGAAACAGCCTACTATCAAGAAGCAAAGTAATCAGGGGCACCTGGGTGGCTCAGTCGGTTAAGCATCCAACTCGTGATTTTGACTCAGGTCATGATCTCAGGGTTGTGAGATGAAGCCTGTGTCAGGCTCTGCACTCAGCAAGGAGTCTGAGTGGGATTCTCTCCCTCTGATCCCTCAGTCCCTCCTCCTGCCCACAGGCATCTTCATTCTTTCTCTCTCTCTCTCTCTACCAAATAAATAAATAAATAAATAAAATCCTAAAAAAAGAAAATTAAGGAAGCAAAGTAATCAACAGGACAAGACTTACAGATGACCCAGATACTGGAACCACAAGGAATTTAAAATAACTATGATTAGAGGCGCCTGGGTGGCTCAGTGGGTTAACCCGCTGCCTTCGGCTCAGGTCATGATCTCAGGGTCCTGAGGTCGAGTCCCGCATCGGGCTCTCTGCTGGGCAGGAAGCCTGCTTCCTCCTCTCTCTCTCTCGCTCTCTCTCTCTCTCTCTCTCTCTGCCTGCCTCTCTACTTGTGATCTCTCTCTGTCAAATAAATAAATAAAAAGAAAAAAATCTTTAAAAAAAATAAATAAAATAAAATAACTATGATTAATACATTAAACACTCTAATGTAAAAGTTAGACAGCATGCAGAAACAGATATGAAATTTCAGCAGAGAGATGAAAACCATAAGAGCCAAAGTGGAAAAAAATGAAAAAAAAAAAATAGAATGGCCCTCGAGAATTATAGGATGATGTCAAATGATCTGAGGTAAATATAAAAAAATACTTTTTGGAAAAAAAAAAAAACTTTGGGGGTGGCTATTTTTATTTGCTTTAGAATATAATCACCTGCCTCAGGTAAAAATAGTAGCAATGAATTGTGGATTTATAGCATATATAAAAGTAAAATATAGGTGGGGAGCCTGGGTGGCTCAGTTGGTTGAGTATCTGCCTTCTGTTTTGGGTTGGGGTCATCATCCCAGGGTTCTGGGATTGACCTGCATCTGGGTCCCTGCTCAGTGGGGAAGCTACTTCTCCCTCTTCCTCTGCTCCTCTGCCGCTCACACTCTCCTCTCTCTCTGTCTTGTTTCCTCTCTCAGATAAATAAATAAAATCACTTTTTAAAAATTACAGCATAGGGGCGCCTGGGTGGCTCAGTGGATTAAGCCGCTGCCTTCGGCTCAGGTCATGATCTCAGGGTCCTGGGATCGAGTCCCGCATCGGGCCCTCTGCTTGGCGGGGAGCCTGCTTCCCTCTCTCTCTCTCTGCCTGCCTCTCTGTCTACTTGTGATCTCTCTCTGTCAAATAAATAAATAAAATCTTAAAAAAAAATAAAAATAAAAAATAAAAATTACAGCATAGAAAATATAGTCAATAATATTGTAATAGCAGTGTATGGTGACAGATGGTAATTAGACTTCTCATGGTGAGCATGTATGGAATTGTGGAATCACTATGTTGTACATCTGAAACTAATATAACATTGTGCATCAAATATACTCAAATAAAAAAAAATTTTAACAAGTCAGAAAAAAAAACACAAGCAACAAATAGAAAACAGAAAACAACTAGCAAGATGGAAGTTGTTTTTTTTTTTAAGATTTTTATTTATTTGACAGACAGAGATCACAAGTAGGCAGAGATGTAGGCAGAGAGAGGGGAGGGGGAAGCAGGCTCCCCGCTGAGCAGAGAGCCCGATGCGGGGCTTGATCCCAGGACCCTGAGATCATGACCTGAGCCGAAGGCAGAGGTTCAACCCATTGAGCCACCCAGGCGCCCCAAGATGGAAGATTTTAATCCAACCATCCCAATAATAACATGAAATGGAAATGATCTAAACATTCCAATTAAGAGTCAGTCGCTGACAGATTACATTAAAATGCAAAACCCAACATGTAGTCTACGAGAAACCAGCTTTAAATATAAAGACATTGGAGGGCGGCTGGGTGGCTCAGTAGGTTATAGGTATAAAAAGATAGGTTAGGGGCGCCTGGGTGGCTCAGCGGGTTAAAGCCTCTGCCTTCGGCTCAGGTCATGATCCCAGGGTCCTGGGATCGAACCCTACATCGGGCTCTCTGCTCAGCAGGGAGCCTGCTTTCTCCCTCTCTCTCTCTCTCTCTCTCTCTCTCTGCCTGCCTCTCTGCCTACTTGTAATCTCTGTCAAATAAATAAATAAAATCTTTAAAAAAAAAAAAAGATAGGTTAAAAGGTTATAGGTAAAAAGATAGGAAAAGATAGGAAAAAATAAACCATGCAAACACTGATTGAAAGTTGGAGTAGCTATTATTAACATGAGACTAAAAATAAACTTGAGAATTAGAAATATTGCTGGGGCGATTCACAGACCTGTATCCCTGGGGCTAATAATACATTGTATGTTAATAAAAAAATAAATTTAAAAAAAGTAATATTGCTAGGGATAAAAAAGGAATTACATAATGATGAAGAGGTTAATTCACCAAGAAGACAATTCCAAATGTGTATTCCTCCAACAACATAGCTTCAAAATACATAAAATACATAAAGCAATATCATAGATCTGAAAAGAGAAATACACAAATCCACAATTACATTTAGACTTCAAAGCACCTCTCTCAGCCAAAATAGAATACGTAGACATAAAATCAGCAAGATCTAGGGCCACCTGGCTGGCTCAGTCAGTAGAACATGAGACTCTTAATCTCAGACTCATGAGTTCAAGCTCCATGTAGAGTGTGGGAAAAAAAAAAAAAATCAGCGAGATCTAAAAGACCTGAAAATGGAATGTCCCAACATAGCTCTTGTCTAAGTAATTATGTGAATTCTGAGTGGGAAAGAAAGAAAAGAAAAAAAAAAAAAACCTGGCATCTGCAATAGGTTTACCTCCACGCAGGAGAGCAGCACAGGATGGGGTGGGAGACAACCTTCTAAGCAGAAAAAACACCGCTTTGGGTCCCCAAGTTTCACAACAAAATAACAGCCCTATCTCTCAGTTGGTAGCAGAGCACTATTAGGAACCCTCCCCCAGGTGCTGCATGAGGCCTTTAAGACCAATTCTAAGCTTCTTAGCAGGGTCTTATCACTATGTCCCCCCACCCCCACCCCGACCCCAAAGTCCCACCCAAGGTCCTGTCCCAAGGAATTACTTGCAGTTTCCAGAACCTGGAGTAGTCCAGAGTTTCCAAAGTCCATCAGACAAACACATCTTTGTTCATACTGAGCTCTCTGCTTCTAACACTCTTCTTCTCCCACCTTTCCCCCAACAGCCTAGCTGCCATCTTTCTCCATGTATCTCCTTGTCCCCATAAAAATTTTAGTACATACTTCTGCTTAGCAGCCCCTTCATTTTGTCGCATTTACGTAGCTTCAGTCTCCCAACTAGTTTGTGAGTTCCTGATCTACTTTAACAGCACCCAGTACAAGGCCTAGCACAGGCTCAGTACTCAGTCCATGATCACTAAATAAAATATACCAAGGACAGAATAGCTGAAAGAAAAAATACACAACAAACCCTCCTGAAAGTCTAACACCTTGAGCCACCTGCTTGCCAGAACAATAAGCAAAAAAAGCCTTAAGTAAAGAGAAGTGATCAAACTTCAGTCTGAGACAGTGGTTCCCATCATTTTGTCAAAGTAGTTGTTCTTTAAATAACAGATGATGGGGAAAAAATTATAACAAGCAACTATGACCACAATAATGGTTTTGAATTCATTTGCATTTAATTAGTCACCACTCTATCTACAGCAGTCCATACCTGTGTGAGATGCATTGTTTATCCGATCCCCACAGAACAGATTTGCAGACCTTCTGCAACAATGGGCTGAAAATCAAGGAGCTCCTAACTAAGCCACTATCTCCAGCTCAGTAGCCTGGTATTTGGGGGAAAGAGTATGCAACAAAATCTTACCAGATCATCTTCTCTGAACTGGCTATCTTCCTGCCTTCCATTTTTATCCAACTGATAAGAGAAATTGGTATGTGAAGATCACACACATTATGAGATTTTCAGTCTCTCTTTCTCTAAAATTACTATTGAAGACAATTTCCATTAAATCATTCAGTGTAACCGCTAAGTTTCTGTCTTGAAAAACTAGCATTAAACCAGCCTGTAAGGACACAATGCAGCTTTCTAGTAGGTTTTCATCCTGTTTTACAGGCTCCTGCACCAGATAACAAAGGAACTCATAAGACTACTAATATTTCCTCATGAAAATTTAACCATGAAACTACCACATGCAATTTTCAGGGGGGAAAAGAAAGAAGAATTTTTCGAAGTTCAGTTACAAAGAATACTTTAAAAGCTGGATTTAGGGGCGCCTGGGTGGCTCAGTGGGTTAAGCCGCTGCCTTCGGCTCAGGTCATGATCTCAGGGTCCTGGGATCGAGTCCCGCATCGGGCTCTCTGCTCAGCAGGGAGCCTGCTTCCCTCTCTCTCTCTCTGCCTGCCTCTCTGTCTACTTGTGATCTCTGTCTGTCAAATAAATAAATAAAATCTTTAAAAGCTGGATTTAAAAACTCTTTTATAGGGGCACTCGGGTGGCACAGTTGGTTAAACGTCTGACTCCTGGTTTTGGCTCAGGTTATGATCTCAGGGTGGTGGGACCAAGCCTCACATTGGGCTCTGTGCTCAACACAGAGTCTGCTTAAGACTTTCTCTCCCTCTGCCCCTCCTTCCATGCCCATGCTCTCTTTCTCTCTCAAAATAAATAAATAAATCTTTATTTATTTAAAGATTTCATTTATTTATTTGTCAGAGAGAGTGCCTGAGCACAAGCAGAGGGAGCAGCAGGGGAGCAGCAGGCAGAGGAAGAAGCAGGCTTCCCACCTAGCAGGGAGCCTCACATGGGACTCAACTCAGAACCCTGGAATCATGACCCAAGCCAAAGGCGGAGACCTAACTGAGCCACCCAGGCATCCCAAATAAATAAATCTTCAGAAAAAAAACAAAACAAAACAAAACTCTTTTATAATTGATGACTATGGGGGAAAATACTGTTGAGAAAAATACTAAAATCTCTACTGTGAAAACGTAGACTATTTTCTAAGCTTTTCTGAGATTTATATATTTCCTCAATTAACAGGCGTTAATTTTTTAATGCTTAACTCTCCTTCTCTCTCTTTCTATATATATATATGTATACATATACATATATATATAGTACCCTTATCAAATGAAAAAGTTATGTAACTCTACATGTATCTTTTTACCTAAGATACCAGGAAACTCAATATCAAATTCAGCAACCAATCACAGTGAATAAATACCCTCACTTTCAACAATACGTGATATCTAGTCTTTTCCACTGACTTTGGTTTTCAATTTCTTTTGAACGACCTCACTGAAGTATCTTTAATTATAAACCACCACAATTGCTCTTTAGAAAATGATAAAATTTAATATACAATTTTATAGAATATAGTGTTACATAACTGTTAATTATACGTGAGCCACTCTCATTAATAGCATCCTATTCATATGCTGCACAAGTAACTGAAACTTCACAAATCGCAAAGATCCAAGATCTAATAGAGAACAGAGCAATAATATTCACCTGTGAGGAAATAAGCAAACATCACACTTTCATAAGCTGCCTCATCATAAATGGTCAGGTACTGAGAAGAAAATGGAAGTCTCCACAGCAAGGCCTAATTCCATTTGTCTGTCTTGGCCATTTAACCTCTGCAACAAAGAGTAAGAGGCAGCTTATCAAAAAAATGAATCTAGTAAGCAGCAGGATGATTTTTCCTTTTGTAAAATTAAAGTTTTACATGCCTGGCAAGGGCAGCACTCAATTATTGAGAAGTTCCATCACACCCACAGTGGACTGTAACTGAAGCAACCAGCCCACACGTGTCAGAGAACTAGCCCGGTCATCTCAAAGCATTCATGTCTAGACGGCTGCTGCTCCCCAAGTCCCAGGTCCTGTAAGCCCTGCTTCGGTCACTTTTGTAGAAATGTATCCACGTCCTGGAGACTATAGCAGGAAATACACAGGACAGAGGTCAGGAAATTTCCTGTACCAAGAAGGGCCAAGGAGGTCAGTCACATAACTGGTATTTACTTTTAGTCTGCAATAAAAATACACCCATCGCCAGACAGGGAAGAAGGAAGAAAGGGGAAAAAAAATCGTGTTTGTGGCTTTCTGCTTATTTGTTAGGGCAGGGAAATCAAATATAAGAACTTGAATGGCAAGCTGAGAACAAAGTTGGGAAGCAAAAGCCATTAGCCCACAAGGGCACCTTCGTAATGTAGGCAGCCTGGGCAGTTTCCACCTAAAGGGCTTCACAGCAAGCAAAGAGAGACAAAAAATGAGCTCAGGAAGCACTCACAGATTTTCAAAAAGTCTGCTCCTCCCAGATCTTCAAATCAGAGAGCAGCTCTCAGAGAAGCACCAGATGGTGGAGCATTCTGCTACCACGATGCTAGATTTGCTGGCAGTGCTTTTTTCCCCCTATCAAGGGCAGAGACCGAATTCTTTTGACCTGTGTCACCAAGCACACAGCCCAGGGCACACAAGGGGCACTCAAAAACATCTGTTAAATATTGATTCCCATTTATACTGACCATTACACAATGTGGTACCCAGACTGTTTGCTTAGTGCTTAGTGAAGAATTCTCAGAATGTTTTACAAATATCTCCTTCCATTTATAACATGAGATGACCAAACAAGGTGACAGGACATGAAGACACAAGAGAGAGCCATCAAAGCAGGAGCACACAATCCCTTGGTGCCAACAGGCCAGGGGTGCGACCCCCGGCCCTAGACCATCTCGAAGCATCCCAGGAAGCCCTGATCCTGCCCGAGGGGAGCCTTGCACGCTGTCCTTCTCACTTGCAGTTTCTCACAGCCCAGGTTCTCTTTCTCATCACACTCACCCTCCAGGATTTCCCAGTCTCTCACACAGCATCGCACTCGGGGACTCTTACCACAACAGTGTCCCTCACACTCTCAGCCTCTCCCGCACTTCTGGAGTCACCCTCACACTCAGACTCTCCCACCCTCAGGGTTTCTCTCTCTCTCTCTTTCTGTCTCTCTCTCTCTCACACACACACACACACAGACACACTCTCCCTCCCTCTCCCCCCACCCCCTTCTGGTCTAGGGCGCCTGTTCCTCTCTCATCACACCCAGAGCCTCCTTCACACCAAGGTGTCTCCCACATTGTCATTTGCTCACTCAGGGTGTTTCTTGCACACTCACACAGTCACTCTCAGACTCGGGGGGGGGGTCTCTCTCTCTCTCTCACACACACACACACACACACACACCCGTAGTTTTTCTCACACGCTCAGTCTTACACTCAGGGTTCCCCACACTCCTGAGGCCACCCTCACGCTCGCGGTCCCTCTCACACGCACAGCGTCACCCTCCCGCACGCTCTCGCCGCGGCGTGTCTCACGTGCCGCCGGCCCGCCCCGCGCCGGGCTTGGCGGGCCCGCACGCTGCGGCGCAGCAAGCACGCTGCGGCGGCGGCGGCGGCGGCGGTGGCGGCGGCCGCGCGGGGCGTTCGGTCTCCAGGACGCGACCCCGGCTCCGGCCCCGACCCCGGCCCCGCTTCCCCCGCTCGCCCGCCCGCGGCCCGTTACCTCGCAGTAGCCAGGCGCCAACAGGATGCTCGCTCGCTCGACTGCCGCGGCCGCCGCGGCCGCCCAGACCCCGCCCCCGCCACGTCACGCGCCGCCGGATCGCGACAGCGCGCCCCGCGTCGGGACAGGACGCCTAGCTCCGCGTGGGGTTGGCTGGCGGCGGCGCTTCTGGGCCTCTGGGGCCGCCGTGGCCCGAGGGATCGGCCGGCCTGGCTCGGGAGTGCAGTCCCAGCGTCTGCGTGCTCTTGGCTGCCGGTGACCGGGACCCGGCCACCCTCGCTCTAAATGGCCCGCACAGCCCGTTCCTTTGTGGTTCTTAGCCAAACAGCTTACACAAGGAGCTCTAAACAGCCTCCATGCCCCGTTCACCACCAGCGCCTCCGCTGCTACGCACCTTAGGAAGACACAGACCCGGGACCTGTCCTCCCACATTCACAACTCAGACCCGGCTCAAGTCCACGGAGGCCTCCACAGACACAGGGACACGGTTGTGATTCTGTAGCGAACACCGCCCCCCTCCCCGCCCCGCCTTCCCGGGGCTCAGGTTTGAGGACATTTTTAGGTCCTCAACTTGTGTGACCCTACTGACACCCTCTGGGGGGAGGTGCACCCTCCTGTCTTCCTCTACCCCTGGCCGCTCCTCCTCCTCTCCTTCTAGGGGCTCTTTTCATCTGGTAGCTCTGGGGCTCTTCTAGGGTCTTCTGACCTCATGGGTAGCTGAGCCCTGCCCCTTAGCTTCCTGTCCACAACCTAAAGCCATGACTCTCCTGGGACATGGAGTCATTTCCCCCAGACACGTGTTTACAACTGCACACCCTCTAATTCCAGACGGACCATACCCAAACCCCTGCTCCCCATCACCCAGTGACAGGGCCAGAAATGGTCAGCACCGTGGACCCTTCCTCCTCCTGCTCCACCCTCCCAAGGACCTGCAACGGGTTCCAAGGTTTTCTTCACTCCCGCTCTAGTAGCCTCCCAATCCCCACCGTTTCTTCTAACCCCAGAGGGGAATGACTTTGAATCTCCTATGCCTAAAAACCCTTCCATTCTCCTACCTAAAGACCTGAGACAATGATCTTTGAACCCTCACTGGTATGGCCCCCTTGTGCTCTCTGCTTAGAATACCTTCCCTAAGTGTGAATGAGAGTATGTGTATATTTGGAGTCTTTAGAATCTGACCCTTTGACCCCTGGATCATTCCTTCTGTCTCCCTGGCCAGGCGGAGGAAGGACTCTCTGCTCACTTGTGTCACTCAACGGCAGCTGGTCCACTTATCCCTGCAACAAACGCATACATGACCTGCCAGCATCCAGCTATCTGGCTTTGCTGTCTCACACCCGGTTACAACCCACCATGAAAGCCCACTATGCAGCAAGCACTGATCGGATGTTCCCCAATACCATCCGTGTTCCTCAAGACCACCCGCAGGGTACATTTATTCAGCTCCATTCTTCAGATGAGTAAGCTGAGGCTCAGGGAGGTAAGGAGACTCCCCAGGCTACTTGCCTGGAGCTGGTAAAGGTCATATTTGAACCCCAGTTGGCTGGTGTTAAAGCCTACTGTGGCTCCATGCCCTGTCTCTGCAGCTGTGAAACCAACGATGGCAGTGGGGCTGAACAGGTCAGGGTGAGTAGGTGGCTGTAAGGCCACCACAAGGAGTGGCATGGGAGGGTGGGTATCAGCACAGAGCTAGGACTCAGACTGGGCAGGACCTGGAGGTAAGGGTTTGCACCCTTTTGTGTTGTTATCCTTTCACCAAGGCCAGCAATTGCAGCTGGACCCATGTATCGCTGGGCATCCTCACCCTCTCTGGGCCACCCTTCTTCCAGGTTTGGCCAATAACTAGCGCAGTGAGGGTTCAGAGCGCCCTCTAGTGGTCCAGAGTGTATTAAAGCATAAAGCCCAGGCTCGGTGGAGGAGGCAGGAACTGGGGCTCTCACCACCTCGCACTGCCCTAAAACTCCTCTCTGAGCTCCGTACCACAGATAGTCCAGGACCCCATCTCTATACATGTTTCCCTGTATCAGTCTCTCTGTTTCTCTGTCTTTATCCATCTCCACTGACTCCCAGTCTTGGTCTCTGCCCATCTTGGTCTCTGTCCTAGTCTCAGCCTAGTTTCTCCTCCCTCAGTCTCTGTAGGGAGAGAGACAGATGGTGGGCAGATAATCTGAAGAAACGAAGTAGATGGGTTGTGTCTTAAAAAGAACTCTAAGATCGAAAGATGCTGAGACCTGAAAGTTGAGAGAGGACAAAAAGGCTGGGAAGGAGAGTCCAGCCAGGTGACCTGCAGGACTGCCCCCGGCTCTACGGCAGCACGTGGGGCCTGCCGGCCAAGCAGGAGCAGAGGGAAGGCAGGAGTCACATTCCAATGGGAATGTTTCAGGTCCTGGTTCTTAATCCCAGCAGAGGAAGCAGACTCCAGGAGATGGGGCAGGAGGATAAAGCCCGAATAGGTGCACAGAACCCATGCTTTCCTTGGCACTGAGAGAACCCATCAAGGCTTCAGGAAAGGTCTAGCCCCTGATTACCTGCCTCTTTATCCCCTTCACCACTCCACTACCTCCCTCCTCTCATGCTCAGAACAGAGCTTCAGCCACGGTACTTTACAGCATCCAGAGTATTTTTATTGCCAGAATCAAGGTACAGCCTGCTTAGAGCTCCATGAGGAGCCCACCACCCAGGAATAAAAGGAGAGAGAGATGCTGGGTATGTTCCCAACAGAGAAAATGCAGCTCCACAGAAACCCAGTGGGAGAGCAGCATGGTCCAGCCTGACTGGCTCTGGGGTCACAGCCTAGAGGCCAGACTCCAGTCTTGGCCTATAGCCACTGCCCACTTGGAGATGACTGTCCCCAAGGCAGATTCAGACTCTCCATCCATCCCTGCTATTATAGGAAGATCCGTGAAGCACCTCTGGAACAGACAGAAAACTCCCAGGGGAGCCCCAAGCCACCTGGCTCTCTCAGGGGCCCACTCGAGTTTCTGGGCTAGTCTCTGCAGACTAAACACCACTGAGCTGTCTGGTGGGAGTAGGTGCTAGGTAAGATGGGCAAGAGCCCTACCTCTTCTCAGCCCTGTGCCAGCCCACCTGGGTGCTAGAAAAACCCTATGGCAGGGTGCTAATGTGGTGGTGGGGTTAACAAGAGGGCAGCTCAGGGTAGCTCTGAATGGCCTCAGCTGCTTCCTTGAGTTTTCTTCATGAGTACCTAAAAGGCCATGGGACTGAGCCCTGCTCTCATCCCTGAACCACAGTCCCAGGGCAAAGGGAACCATCATCAATACTGTGGGTAACAGCCCAACCAAGGGGATCAAGGCTCCAGGGACAGACCCCCAAGAAATGGAGGGCCCCCTGCTGCCCAGTCCTGAGCTAGGCTGCTCTTGGAGGTAAGGGAGGTAGGAGTGAATGTCCCAGGACCTGGGAACCACGGAGAACAGAACCCGCCCCTGCCTGCAGGAGGAACTAGGCTGCTCCAGAAAGCCACAGTCAGGCTGTTGAGCAACGAGGCCATAGGGAAGCCAGCAGCTCTGGCCACTCACAGCCAGTAGCAAGCCTACCTGTGGCCAGTTTGTGGGAAGATCACCGTAGGGACCAGAAGCCCATCCCTGGGACCTTTAGGGACAGGGACCACAGCTCAGTAATATCCCTCACAGGAAGGCTGAGGACCAGGGCCTGGTGGGTGAATGTGAAAAGGCCACAGGGGTATGAGGAACAAATGGCCCCTGAGTTCAGGATTGGGGCCAGGTGCCAGCCGATCTGCCTGCGGAGCCAGTCCTGAGGTCACAGCAATCCCATCAGCAGCAGCATTCTTTCCAGCAAGGATCCCTCAAGTGAGGCCAGACTATTTCTTCCTTCTTCCCTCCCACAGAGGAAGGATAAGAAACAGCACTTCCCAGTGGCAGACATGTCACAACCCAAGACTGAGGACCTTAGGCAGTCAGTCACAGACCACTCCACTCATGGGCCGCGAGAGCCCCGGAGGACAAGAGAAGCAGCTATGGCCACACCATCCCACAGCCCTGCCTGGCATGGGGATCAGGGCCCAAGGAGCACACGTTTCAGGTAGGCCAAGGTGGTGGCATTGGCCAACATCTCTATGTGCTCACTGCCCGGCAGCGCCTGCAACAACACTTGCTGCTCCTGGCGTCCGTGCCAGGCCTGGCACTGCAGGGCACTCTGCAAGTTCACGGTGCCATCGCCGTCACCAAAGCAGATTTTGGGATCGCGGTCCGGGAAGCTCTCGTAGTAGAAGGAGTCTGGCGTGGGGACACCGGTGCCGTAGAGGCAGTGCAGCGGCACGCCGGGAGGCACTGTGGCTTCAACCAGCCCCTCCGTGTCCTGCCGCATGAGCCACCCATCTTTGAAGCTGATGTCCTGGAAGAAGCGGCGATAGTCCCGCAGCGTGTAGTTGGTTGTGGGGGTGTGCACGAAGATCTTCCCAGATGACCAGGTGTAGTTGTAGGGCAGCAGCCAGCTGGTGGAGACGGCAGATCGCTGCTGCTCCCGGATCTTCAGGGGCCCGATGACTGGGATCCGATTGTTGTCTCCTGCAGGGAAAGGGCTCGCTCAGTCTGTGCTCAGGCATGCACACTGGCTGGGGAGCACGGTGCAGCCAGGGCCTCTACGGGGCGGGGAGGCAGGAGGGGCGCAGTCAGCAATCCCGCACCTCCATACTGTCATCTGCATTGTAACTCCCATGTTCCCCTTATTTCTGCTCTATCTGGGAAGCACGTGAGCGTGATTTCTTTCTTTACTTCTGCACTTCGTCACCAGGGATTTAGGCAGTGCATACCCACGAGGTGATTCATTGTGTAAAGGGTACCCTCCACTGAGCACTTGTCACCACTTGTGGGCACTGACCTTGCTGAAGGTCAGTCAGCACATTGGCAGCCCAGAGACACATTCCTCTTTTTCTTTTCTTACACTGAGTTATGAACATGTTTCCCTTCCCAGGCTCAGTCTCAGGCCTGCCGCCAGCCACCCCGGTCGTATTCCACTCATCTGCCTGTCACTGGCCCAGGCAACCAGGCCAGCAGGAGTCGAGGCAGGAGGGGAGGCTGCAGGCAGAACGAGAAGCTTCCTCACACAGGAATGCCAACAACACAGCCGATGAGGCCTCTGGGGAGTGAGCTGGAACTTGTTAACGGGGGTCATGTGATCTATTCAGGGCCCACAGCCACCCATCCCTGCACCTCTCTGACTGACCAGAGGCCTTCCGCTCTTGTGGGGTTCTGGCTGTAGGACCCCTGAGGAAAAGGAAGCCCCTAGCTAGTCCATGACTACCACGCCCCTGTCAAGGCCTGACAGAACAGTTTCCCAGAACCTGAGGCACAGCTCTAAAGGGATTCACAGGGTGGCTCGGAAAGGCCGGAACCCGAGCCCCACCACAGCTCCTGTCTCAGACTCAGGCATGCCTCCATCTGTCCTTTCAGGTCCAGTCTGGACAGAGTAGGTGGCTATAATGAGTCCTCTCTATATCTGGATTCATCATCCAGCCAATCCAGCGTCACTACCGGGAGAGGCACTGGGTCTCACGTGATGGCAACTATCAGTTGACCAACAAGTAGGTCAGGAAGTGCTGATGATATGAGGAAGAAAGCTCCTTACATGCTGAGCACAGCTGCGGCTTGTGGCTCCTAAAGTAAGGGGCCATGGGTTCACCCCCAGTCCTAGCAGAGGGAGGGAGGAAAGCCCCACGGCTACAGCTAGCACACTGACAGTCATAAACAGGCAGGTGAACTGGGGAGGACTGGGGAAGGAGGTGGCAGCTTTCCCCACTGCCAGGCAAAGAAGCCCAAAGAAATCTGCACCTGCTTCCTCCCTGCGTTACCCACAAAGGCTCCCCACTGCCACAGATGGAGGTCTAACTCATAAACAGGAAACTGTAGCCCAACCTTCCTTCTGTGGGGCAAAGGTGGAAAGGAAGAAAGGGAGAAGGCTCCCCCAAAGAACTTGGGGTCAGACCGAGTTAGGCCAGCCAGGCCAGAGCACAGTGTATGTGTGAAGACATAGGCACAAGCAAGTGCCTGTGTGACCAACAGTTGTGCCACTGCCTGGACACACTGGAAAAAAAAATGTACACGGATAACCAAGGCTATCACCTAGTGGGATGAAATTGTTAGGTTCCCTTTTGGAAAGTGTTAGTTTCTCTTCTGGAAAAAAAGATGGTTGGAAAAGCATATGACTCTGGAGAAAGAAGGATCCTCACCCAAGAGAAGAGACACAAGGTGGCCTGGGAAGACACTGCTGAAGGAAAGAGAGAACACCATCCCTGACATCAGCCCCCCCCCCGCCCCGCCCCCGTCATACTTGCTAGGTCAGGCAGGGTCTTACCTGAGGCCAGGACACGCCAAGTCTTGGCCACGCCCCCCCAGGGCGCACCCAGTGCCACAAACGCCCGGATATACTTGTTCTTCCAGGCCTGTGGCTGTCGCTGCAGAAAGTAGAGTGTGTACATGTTGCCCATGCTGTGGGCAACCAGCACCACAGGGCCCCCATACAGCTGGTGCATCTCCTCGATCATCTCCCGGAGGGCCAGGAAGTAGGGCCCATTTTCATCTGTAGGCCAGAGCCAGGCAGTAGTCAGGAAGGAAGGGTCCTGGGGCCTGAACCACTAAATGTTCTTTAGGCCAGATCCAAGACTAGGTGGGTGGTGAAAATGCTAAAATCCAAGGGGAAATGGTCTTCTTTCCCAAGATGGGAGGAAACCTAGGAGCTCCTTTTCTCCTCCTCAGCTTCATTATCTCTCCCCAGGGCTCAGAGGCCCAGAAATCCTGAGGGGAGGAATGGGGAAGGACAGGACAGACTGACTAGGGGTGACAGCTGTGATTGCTAGGCTAGACACAAGAGGGCCCGGGGTTAGGGGAGAGCCCAGGGCCTATGGTAACTGTGACCTCCTCATCCCCACCCCCTTAAGACGTCAGGGAGGAAGCAAAAGTAACCACTTACTTGGGGCTCGGCGCCAGTCGTAGGGGGCCCCCCGGACATCCTCACCCCGTGTGTAGCCCCAGTCTACAAGGCTCTCTACCATGGTATGGAAATAGGAACCTGTAGACAGTAATGTATGGGAATTAGAGAGAGGACAGGCAGTGCTAACCCCCCACGCCATGCCCAACAAGGAGACTGGGACATCTACTGTAGAAAGATCCCCAAGGGAACACTGTAAGACTCAGCGGCTACACTAATTAGAGACAGTTTACAGGCTACCCTTTCAAATGAAGAGCACTTCTCCCACTCCGGGAATATAGCAGAACTTCCAGCCCTGTTTCCTGGAGGCCATGAGCAAGGGCTACATACCCACACTGCTTTTGCTGGGGTCCAGGAACTCTAGTGAGAAAGTCTTCCCAAAGCCAGGGACGCGCACATCCACACCATCTGGGAACTGGGTGGCCCGGGACGTACTGTTGTAGACCAGCCTGTCAGGGGAGGACATTGAGCTAGTGATCCAGAGGTGACACTGAACCTGGTGTGTCCTAATACTGCCCTGGATCCTGAGCCATATCCCTTACTATCCTCACGTTTGGTAGGAAGTATAGGGGAGACCAAAAAGTAACAAAGCAAGTTTATGAAGCACAGGTCAGAGGAACCGCATCCATCTGAGGACCCCAACCAAGACCCATTCCGAAGATTAATCCAAGGACACTCATCAAAGCGATAGTTCCTTCTCCGTGTCATCCACCTCAGAATGCAGCTCTTAGATTTGGCTAGGAAAGGAAAGCGCGAGGCCTGGCTCTGCCATCCCACATCACACTTGACCCAAAAGGCAGGCAGCCTAACCTTGCATGCACCCACTGCCCCATCTCTGCGGATTTAGCTCCTCCCACCCACCACACAACATCACAGGGCAAAGGAGAGGGTAAGTGTAGCACACAACAGAGCCAAACAGAGAAAGCCCCACCTCAGGGCCTAAACACCTGTGACTGCTATGTGGATGGACAAACAAGGCCTAGAAGAACGACAGGACAGGGTGGTGGGAGACAGGAGGAAAGCTTTGTGCTAGACCAGGAACTCTGTTCTGACCTCCCTGCTATCAAACAGAAAAATGTGCCCAAGAAAACACAGGCTAGGGGGGCGCCTGGGTGGCTCAGTGGGTTAAGCCTCCGCCTTCGGCTCGGGTCATGATCCCGAGGTCCTGGGATCGAGCCCCGCGTCGGGCTCTCTGCTTGGCGGGGAGCCTGCTTCCCTTCCTCTCTCTCTGCCTGCCTCTCTGCCTGCCTCTCTGCCTACTTGTGATCTCTCTGTCAAATAAATAAATTAAAAGAAAAAAAATCTTAAAAAAAAGAAAACACAGGCTAGGGGTGTCTGGGCAGCTCAGTCTTTAAGCAACTGCCTTTGGCTCAGGTCATGATTCCGGGGTCCTGGGATCGAGTCCCGCATCAGGCACCCTGCTCTGCAAGAGGCCTGCTTCTCCCTTTCCCATTCCCCCTGCTTGTGTTCCCTCTCTCACTGTGTCTCCCTCTGTCAAATAAATAATAAAATCTTAAAAAAAAAGAGAGAAAAGAAAACACAGACTAGACCTGCAATCCTTGATGGCCCTGAGTTCTAATCCCGTGAGATCAGCCACAGAAAGCTGACAAGATACCAACTTTGACCCAAATAATAGGTCCTTGGAGCCCATTTTCTCTAGGGCAACTTGTCAATGAACCCAGTAGCCACTCAGCAAAGCGGAGAAAACTTTCTACAAAGCCAAAGCAGCTCTAAACAGGTCAGATGTCCATGAAGGTTGACAAGCCCCTCTCAGTATCAGCCCGAAACGCCCATTGGCAGTACCAGAGACCATGTCTCTGGTATAAAAATAGATTTGCAGATCAACAGCCTAGAAATAACCTGATCATGTACAGAAGAGGAAAAAGTCAACAAAGCACGTGTCATAAACAAACAACTGGGAAAGGCAAAACACCTGGAGAATGAGCCAGTATGTCCCCAGGAAAAAAATTTAGTTTGTGAAACTCCATTCAGTTCCAACATTTACTGAGCACCAATTGTGTTCCAGGTTCTATGTTTATAAAGATAAACAAGATACAAGTTCTGCCTTCAGGGAGCTGGGTCTTAGCTCAGGGTCACACAATCTGGGTTTTGATCTTGCTTCTGCCACTTATTAGTTGAGTGACCTGAGGCAACCCTGTAACGCTTTTTGAGTTTCCAGATTTCCTCATCTGAAAACAGTACCTGTCTCAGAGGGTTGCTGTAAGACTAAATGAAAGAATGTATGTAATATGGACAGTGCCTGTATTTGATAAGCAGTAATTCCCAAAACATTATCATCTTATTAGCGGGGAAACATCCTTGGAAACAAAGTTATGGCACCTGATAAGGATGAAAGGAAACAGGCATGTGGCCTGGAGGAAGGAAAGGTTAAGAGCTCTGGGGAGTGGCAAGGGAAACTTTTCAGAAGGACCAGGCTCGGGTTTTAAAGAGTGAATGGGAAGGAATTTATAAGGCAAAGGGTGTAGAGGTAGATTCCGGGCTCAAAGAACCATATGTACAAAGACATAGAGACCTGGTATATCCCAGGAGGAACAAGAAGCTGAAGGGCCAGGCCAGTGGCCAACTCAGAGGCAAGGGAAGGGGTACAGCCATGTTGAGACTATGAAGAGGGGCTGGAGCATAGAATCTACATGTAAGGGCGCCTGGGTGGCTCAGTGGGTTAAGCCGCTGCCTTCGGCTCAGGTCATGATCTCAGGGTCCTGGGATCGAGTCCCACATCGGGCTCTCTGCTCAGCAGGAAGCCTGCTTCCCTCTCTCTCTCTGCCTGCCTCTCCATCTACTTGTGATCTCTCTCTGTCAAATAAATAAATAAAATCTTTGAAAAAAAAAAAAAAAAAAAGAATCTACATGTAAGGGGGTGCCTGGCCGGCTCAGTCGGTGAAGCATGGGACATGTATCTCGAGACTGTGAGTCAGGTGTAGAGATTTTTTGTATGTGTGGATTTTACTTATTTGATAGAGCCAGTGAGTGAGTAAGAGAGAGAAGGAGCAAGGGGAGGGTCAGAGGGAGAGAGAGAAGCAGACTTCCTAAGCAGGGAGCCTGATGTGGGGCTCGATCCCAGGACCCTGAGATCATGACCTGAGCCAAAGGCAGACTCTTAACCAACTGAGCCACCCAGGCGCCCAAATAAAATCTTAAAAAAAACCCTCAAAAACAGGAATTCACGCACAAGGTGTGAATCACAAGGCATAAACTGGAGAGGTAGGGACAAGAGCTGCAGGAAACGGAAGAAAGTTCTGTCTGGGAGGGTGCAGAGTTGATGCCAATCAGCCTGAGGAAATGAGAAGGGCAAGAGGTCAGTGACCTCAGGGTCTGCTGAGTGGGGATGAGACAAAAATGGGTTCTAGAGATTTCTCTAGGCTGGGTCGGTGAGCAGCACCTCATCTGTGCCCCAGCCCCCACCTGATATTGTCAATCCAGCAGTCAATGATGACAGGCAGCAGCAGTTCGAGGTTGAGCCAGAGTGTGAAGTAGCTGTCCGTCCTCTTGGAGCAGAGGTAGTGCACAACCGTTGGCTTGTCTAGCTTTGCCTCCAGCTGGTTGCCCAAATCGCCGGGCACTGCAGAGAGAGACAGAGCATGCATGAGGCCCTGGACCTAGCAGGCTGGGGACCCCTGAGGCTTGAACCCAAAGGCCTTCTACCCACAGCTGTTCCAGGCTACAGAGGAGGGCCTTGTTCACTCAAAGAAGGAGAAGGAAAGAAGACAAAACCCTCGGCCACTTAACCAACCAAAACTAAATCCAGGGAAGGCATTCCAGGACAAGCTTGTGGAGGGGGGCAATGAACACAGGCAGCTGCCAGCCTACTGGGAGCCCAGTAAGGTTTCAGGGAGCAGACCATCTGGAGGGCCCTAGCCTCTCAGCACACCTGGACCCCGTGGCAGAGATGGCTACCCTGAAACATTACACCATTCCAGCCATGGCTCCGTAGGGGTGGGTGTGCCCAGGCCCAAGGATAACTTCTCTCTGCCCAAGCTGGTCAACAGACCAACTGCACAGAGCCTAGTCTACACAGAGCCCTGGGGCCCTCGTGACACTCAAACCCATCCCCGCAGCTTCACTGCCCAATATTAAGGCCCTACTCAGAATATTTGTTCCCACTGACCTTTCAGGCCTCACCTGTTTCTACATGCCATGCCCTTGACACCTTCCAAGCACATCCTCATTTAGAATCCATGATCACCAAGTGAACAACCAGCTCTTGGCTCTCCTGAGCATTCTCTGGGCTCTACGAACCTAGCCCTGAAGAGGGCATGCCTTCCCTGTACATCATCTCACAGTGCACTCAGCGAAACCATGGGAGGCAGGGGAGGCACCTGCCTTCACCGCCCTTAATAATATAGATGCAGAAGTGGGGAGTCTTCAGCATGACAGTGCAGAGATCTTGGTCATTATCTCCATCAAAAAGGAATTGGCTAAAAGAGGAAGCCACCCGATTTGCTGTGCCTGAATGCCCCTTGTCCTAGACAGGCTGCATGGCCTCTAAAAATAGCAGTGGTCATTTCTTAAGCCCCTTTTTGCTTAAAACTAGGACAAGAGATATCTATGTACCCTTCACCTCAAATAACACTGGGAAAGAATGTCCTTACTATGCCCACTTTACAGAGGAGGAGACTGAGGCTGAGGGGGTTAGAAATGGCTTGCTAAAGTCTCCTCCTGCCCAATTCTTTTGTATCACTTCTCTGGTCTCTGCTTCCTCTACCACCAATTTAGGTCTCACCTGGATAGTCACCCCTGGATGCTGATCCTCTGATAGCCAAGGTCAGGTCCCTGCTCTATGCACAGGAACAGCTCTTCTGCTGCCCATGGGGTTTCCCAGGATTTATGCCAACACCTTCACTCTCTGAGAAGCTAGGCAGATTAGGATTCTGTGACTCTGGGGGCATCTGGGTGGCACAATCATTAAGCTCTGCTTTCGGCTCAGGTCATGATCCCAGGGTCCTGGGACCCAGCCCCACATCCGGCTATCTGCGCGGCAGGGAGCCTACTTCCTCCTCTCTCTCTGCCTGCTTCTCTGCCTACTTGTGATCTCTGTCTGTCAAATAAATAAATAAAACCTTAAAAAAAGAAGAAAAAGAAAAGAGTATGGGGGTCATGCTGCAGCAGATTAGGTATTTAACATATACCTTAGAATGTCTCTGCCTTTAGGAGTCCTGGCTGGCCACCAACTCAATACTTGAAAGAAGCATCCAAGGCCCCCAAGACAGAAGTCTTATCCATGTCCACCACCACAAGGAAACACTGTGGCTCCTGCGTAGTTGCAGGGCCCAGGACCAAGGAAGGAATAGGCAGGGGAGATCATCTAATCCCAATATAGCCCACTCTAAACTGGTCTGGCAGGATTAAGAGTACAAGCATGTTTCCTCACATCTGTTCACAGCCATTGTCACAACCCTTACTTCTGTCTTTAGCCATCCTCAGATTCCCTTAGGCCTCCCTCAGGCCCAAGGCCACCCATTTCATAAGTTTGGGGGTGGGGGAGGAGTCTTGGTGGCAGGCTAGGAGAGTCATTCTTTCCCCCAAAAGCTTCCTTTTAATAATGCCTCCTGAAACATATGGGGTTGGGGGGTCCAGAAAGACAGCCTCCTAGCCATGCCCAGACCAACAATGAGGACCCTGGGACCAAGAAAACACCCAAGCTCCCACCAAGGCTCAGGAGTGGGGCCAAAGGACCTCGGTCTCTCCAGCTAAAAAAATAGGCATAAAGCAAGGCAACGCTTGGGACTGATGTAGACAGGGGTACTGAAGGACAATTGTACCGTAGCCTTCTCACTTATCCCATATTCTACAGGGGAAGGTGAGCAGAGGTTGACCACACCCGCGCCCAGCATGGTGGGAGGTGGAGGAACAGATCCAGGTGACAAGACAGACAGTCGTATGCTTCCCGACCTCGTGCTAGGAGCAGATGCAGACCGAGAAGATAGCTCCTCTCCCCACCCCGGCACCCCGTCCTGCAAGACACACAAACACACGGACCCACGCCTGGACCCTAAGCCTCACCCAGCACCACCGGAGGGGGACGTCCGACCGGGAGCGCCGGGTCTGCCAGGAGCAGGAGGAACAGAAAGCCACCCGGGAGCAGCGTCGCACGGTAGAAGCAGACGCGAAGACCCATTGCGTGAGAAAGCCGCTACAAGGTCCGAGGTGCGGATTCAGCGTTCCGTGCTCGCGCCTAGGCCCGGGCGGCGGCGACGCGCTTAACCCCGCCGCCCGCACTCGGCCACAGGGGCCCGGCCAATCAGAATCCGCCTCCCCCAAAAGACCTGCCAATAGGGACTCGCCGCCAGGCACGTCCCTCCCAGTCGGAGCTCGCCGCCCCGCCCCTGCGGATCCCAAGCCAGCTCCTTAGACTGCGCCGCACGCCGAGCGCATCGATTGATTGGGGTTCAGCCTGGCTTCTCCGTTCAGTCCGGGGCCAGTGGGACCCAGCTCGCCGCTGCTGGATACCCAACCCATCCTTGGGTACTCAAAGTCCTCGCTGCGCGCACTCATTCCCGATTCCTGGCTCGTCCCTGACCTGGGATCTGGAACGGGTTGGCCAGAGCGTGGGTTCAGGGTCCAGTGCTCGCGGCTGCCGAGACACTCTGGTCAGAGCAAGGGGAAGAAGGGGAGAAGTGAGTCCCGGAAAGTTATTGGGCCTTAGGGGACCGGGAGTTGACCAGGACCTTTGTGCAGTCCCCACACCAATTCTTCACACCCTGCACACGTTGGGTTCAAGCAAGGGGTCCAGGGGCCCCCCTGCGTCTATCCAGGGATTAAGAATGTGGGTGGGAGGGACAGATAAAGGCCGAGTCAATATGTGAGGGCTGCCTGGCCTAAAGTTTTAGTTGCGGGCATTATGGAGTCACCCTTCGAGACTGAGCAGTTCTGGTGCCCCGGAGAAAGTAGGTTTGAGCCTCAGCCCTGTGGCCATGGCCCATTTGGCAGATTCCCTAGCAGAGCAGGACAAGTGTTCTGACCTTGTAGTCCACCTACCATTCTCAGTCCACGCAAACTGAGGATCCAGAGAGGACACAGATTCCCTGCTCAAGGAATCAGAGGCAAACAGAATGGGCAGATTTGACAGCTGGCAATATGACCAGCACCATGGGTCACTCCAGGATAAGGAGACCAGTATGTTTGGAGACTGAAAGTCTTGATCCTCCACACACTTCCTCCTGAGGGCCAGACAGCACCCTGATCATCCTGTAGCTGGTCTGAAGACTTCTGGCACGCCCCTTCCTTCCTTCCTCTTGGCCAATCGCTGACCCTTTCTAGCCTTTCAGAGTAAGCCTGGATGAATCAACTCACCATCTTGACCCACCCCTCCTGTGTTCTTACAGGGAAATACATTGATGGTTGGGGTACACTACTCTCTGAAGGTCCAACTATCTCTCTTAGGCCCCAGCAAGGACCCCAAACCCCTGCCTCCCTCACCTCCATCCTAAGCCCCAGAAGAGGGGTTGCTGAAGACCAATCTAGTACAGGTCCACAGTGGGAGATCAGAGATCCTTTTGCCAGTACTAGGGACAGGCAGGAGTCCACATTAAAGGAGTGGAGGGGGGCTAGGCATCAGGATGGCCTGGGCTGCCCTGGACTGTGGCCAGTCTGAATGTCTTGTCAACCTAGCGGCCTCAGGTGACCATGGGCCCTTCACAGGGTGTCCCAGTCCCGCAGGCCCAGAAGATGATAGGAACCATGGGCATTGCAGGGAGAGGATGTCAAGGGCTAGTCAGCAATGATCTGTGCCAACACAGTGGAGAGGAGAGGAGAGGGAATCAGAATATAAGGATCTCCCCCTTCTCATAATGACTTTGCCATCCACATGATCCCTCCCTGGCTGCAGACCTGGGCACATCCTGGATTCTAGATACTATTCTAATTCTCAACCCCACAACCAGGTTGAGAGTTCCTCCAAGTCTTGCCTGTCTACCTTTCCAAAGCCAAACTACTTTCATCCCCACAGTAGCCTCCCTGCTCATGTCCCAGTTTATGCCCTTATTCCTATGGACTGTTCTCTATGGGTCAGGTTGACACCATTAAACATTAAATGAAGACTCTCGCTGTCCGCCTAACCCTAACTCACAATGCTTCTACTGCAAGCATCATACCCATCTCACTCACAGTGAATGAGGACCCTGCAGGGGACTCTGGCCTTTTCCCACAACTTTCACTTCCTCTCTTCCTCAGTTGCTCATCTCCACCTTCAACAGCTTCCTTGCTCCCTAGAACAGGACAACCTCATTCTCACTCTGGACCTGTGCACTTGTTGCATGGGATCACTCTGCAGCCCCCATTTTTGGGGATTCAGCTGTGTTCTGCCTTTAGGCCTCAGCCCAGATACCACTGACTCTGAAGCAGCCCCTACCTGACTCCCAGTGGAATATAATCCATGCAAGAGGAAGCCCTTCACCTGCCTGCTACTGGTGCACCTGCCTTTTGGGTTACTAAGTACCATTGGCACAGTCCCAGGCACACAGCAGGTGCTGAACATATATCGAATGACTGAGTGATATGCCCCCTTCTCTAACATTCCCCCCTTCCAGGATGCGGTACTGGTTGGTGCCTGTCAGACCTGAAGAAGGAGATCAGGGACTGAGAGGTCCACAGGCTGGTTGGGCTACCTTCCTCAGATGAGAATCCAGCCAACAGCTTTTGCCCTTTTTCTGTGACACTGGGCCCTTTGCATTCCCTCTTGCTCGCACAAGTTCCGAGCTCCCCTGTCTGGACCAGGTGGGTGCCTGGGCTTAGGGCAACGCAATCAAGACCACAGCTTCTGAGCTGGTTTGGTAGCCAGAGCTGAGCCCATCTGGAGGCCAACTGATTTTCCCTAAAGCCCCGGTTCATCAGGATCCTATTCCTCTGATGCCAGAGCCTCCCTGGAATCACGAAAGGCCAAACTGACCAAATCATGACCGAACAGGTTATCTCTTATTTTTTTTTTTAATTTTATTTATTTATTTGATAGCGCTCAAGCACAAGTAGGCACAGTGGAGGTAGACTGAGAGGGAGAAGCAGCCTCCCGCTGAGCAGGGTGGCCACTGTGGGGCTCAATCCCACGATCCCCCAGATCGACCCTGGGATCTCAACCTGAGCCAAACGCAGACACTCAATCAACTGAGCCACCCAGGTGCCCCCAGAACAGGTTATCTAACCTGGCTTAGGCATCAAAGAATGTTACATGGAGTAAGAATTATTCGAGATGGGTCTTGAAGAGTAAGTAGGAATTCGCCAGGAAAACAAAGGGATGAGTAGGTGGGTGGGGCCTCCAGGTAGGGAGCTTAGTATGTGCAGCAGCCTGGAGACCTGAACAATCACAGTGTGTCCGGGGCACATGGTGGGTGGGAGTGGAACAGAGAGGCTGGAGGTCTTGAAAACCAAGCTTAAAAACTTGGCCTATGGGGGCCCCTGGGTGGCTGGTCGTTGAGTGTCTGCCTTCCGCTCAGGTCATGGTCCCAGTGTCCTGGGATCAAGCTGGCATCATCCGGCTCCCTGCTCAGGGGGAAGCCTGCTTCTCCCTCTCCCACTACCCTTGTTTGTGTCCCCTCCCTCTCTGTCAAACAAATAAATAAATCTTAAAAAAAAAAAAAAAAAAAAAAAGACAAACCAACTTGGCCTGTGCCCAGGAAGCCAGGAGCGGTAAAGATGCTCTAACCAGAGAGAGGCGGTCTCAAGGCCCTTCCCTTTTCACTTCTGTCCTGGAGCATTGCCCCAGGTTGGGCTCTCCGGTGCAAGTTCCTCCTGCCAGCCCCCAGCCCCTGGTTCAGGCGACAGGGTCAGTGCGCCCTCTGGTGGGTACTCAGCGGAGATTCGGCAAAGGCGCTTAGCGGGAAACCTGGGTGGAGCCCAGAGCGCTGGCTACGCCCGACGCTCAGGAGATAAGGAAGGGTAGCGGCAGAAGGTCGAGTTGTGGGCCACGGGGCCACCGAGGGTGTGGATGGCCCTGAGCCGGCGAGTGTGGATCTCCGCAGTGGATCCAACAAGGCATCCAGCGGAGAATCCTCTTCCACAGTAGGATATTTTCTGGCCTGGGAGGGAGAGAGGAGGGCGCTTTTACTGACCCGCCACACTCCCAGGCTCACATGAGGATTCCTAACCTATATCTGCCCCAACCTTCATGTACCCGCCGCTGGAGCGCCAGATTTGGCGAATGTGTGGCCTGGCTCACAGGACCAAGTTCCTTTCCCCGTGAGTACCTGAATTACACTTGGGGAAACGCTACGAGCTGGACCTTTGGAGCCTTGTTCACCCCTTTCACGTATGTTATTTCCAATTCATTCATTAACGATTTGTGAACCCTAGTAACTGGGTTAGGAAGGGGGACACTGCTCAATGAAATAAAAAAATCTCAAACTACAGTGGCGACCCCTACTACAGGGGGAGATGCCTTGAGAGAAAATGCAGGACAAGGGATGGGTTGGGAGATTAGGAAAGAGCGTAGATGAGACTCCTAGAGGAAAAAGACCCGTAGCCCCAGGGAAGGGTACTGAAATACCCAAAGGCTCATGATGCAAAGCAAAGCACTTTGACAACCAATCATTCATTCATTCATTGTCTTGAGCAAGTACTACAAGCCAGGCGGTGTGGTAAGCACTGGGGATGAGCCTGTCCTCCGGGGCCTGAGTTCCCAGTGGGTGTGGTGTAGGGAGACAATAAAGGGTTTACTGTGTTAGAAGTTACTTGAGTGTTGGGGGAAAGGAGTGAGCGTTGTTTAGTATTAATATGTGTGATCTGGGAGGATCCATCTGAAGAGTAAAGGAGCTCAGCAAAGCAGGGGCCCTACCGTTATTTTAAAGAATTTAGCTTTTCAAGAAGAGTCCAATCATCGGGAACTGTCATGCGGTTGGAGGCGGGCGGAGTTGCCCCACGCTGCCAGGATGGCTAGGGGTGCCACACTGGAGAGGTCACCTCAAAAAGTTGGCTTCCCTGAACACCTGACCTCGAGACCAACGCTGAAGGAAGAACAGGGAAGGGCCTAGTGTGAAGGTCTAGAGGTTCAATGGATGAGGGCTCCCGGAATGCTGAGACCGAGATCGAGTTAGCGCTCAGATGGCAAGGTGGTGACGCCGGACTGTCTTGTAGAAGCTGGAGCCCAGACAGGAGCCCTACAAAGAGGGACGCCGCCAAAGGAGTTTTAGGAGAGGCCCTCAGGGTGAACACGGGTTTGAGGCAAAGGCTTGGACGGAGGAAAGCCTAACTCCGCCAAGCGCACGCGCGCTCCAGGGCGGATAGGGGAGGAGCCTTACTTCACTATTGGGCCCCGCCCCCAAACAAATATTTGACATTCCAGGCTTATCTAGAGGCTAACTGGACCCGAAGAGCGAGGTTTCCCCCTCCCGCAGGGCCTGATTGGCCTAGCGCTTCTGTCGTCGGAACCAGCCGGCAGGCGCCGGAGTGGGCTGTCCGGAAAGGGGCGGATACCCGCCTATACCAGAGGAAGCGCTCGTCACCCGAAGCCGCTGGAAAACCTGTTTCCCACTCCCGGCGCAAGCCACTTCCGTACTGGGCACGTCGGTCTCTTTATCCGTTAAGTAGGGATGCGCGGAAGTGTGGGTTTAATGGGCAAGGCCTCGGAAGCGCCTGTCCACCCCGGGCTCTTTCTCCATCGTCCGAACATCCGGACGCTGCGCCCAGCTTTTCCGAAAGCGCGAGGTGCGGCTCCCGCCTCAGTTTCCGCGCGGCCTTGGCGCAAGCCCACGTCCTTTCCTCCCGCCATA
The DNA here is from genome assembly GCF_902655055.1 of Lutra lutra. Classification (NCBI taxonomy): domain Eukaryota; kingdom Metazoa; phylum Chordata; class Mammalia; order Carnivora; family Mustelidae; genus Lutra; species Lutra lutra. The sequence continues at coordinate 17,617,253 of NC_062294.1, forward strand.
CTCTTCAGGTTCTCAATCATACAAACGGGGAGCACTTAGCGAAGTCCAGGGCGGCCTGGAAATGCGCCGTAAAGGAGCGCCACCAAGCACGACGGGGCGAAAGGGTGTTGGGGGTCCTCCACGCGGGACTGCCCTTACTGGGTTGCTGGTCTCCGATGGAGAAGAGATGGAGAATCTGCAGCCCGCACGCGCACAGTACACCTTCTCCACTAGCCCCCACCCGCCGGCGCGCTCACATCTCCAGAGGTCAGGAGGGGAGGGCGACGAAAACAGGCGGCAGTCTCCACGTGGGGTAACCCCGAACATTAGGCTCACCCCCGTCTGGAGAGGCGCTCTCTGGAGTCGGAGTGGGCGCGCTTCCTGCTTCCCCAGCACCGAGGCCTGCGCACCTAGTGTTCGGCACCGCGGGCTAAGGGCAGGTCTTCCCACGTGGGTGGACGAGCCCTGCCCCGTGACCTCTACTCCCCTGTTCCCATGGCTCCAAGAACCTCGGCTGATCCCCTACCCTCCCCCCAATCCACTTGGCCTCTGGTGACCACCCCCGCACAGGCCTCTGGGTGATATCCCGTAATTCACCTCCCTCTTAGGTGACTTCTGTCACCCCCCGACCGGCCGTCATGGACCCCGCCCCCCCAGACTCTGTACTGCCTCCTGGTGATTTTCACAAATCCCATGTGACCCCTACGGACCGCAGACGGCCCCTGTTTTTGCACCGTTCTTGGCGCAGGCCTCATGGTGGGGAGGGACAGAGTAGAACGAGACCCAGTCAGGCGAAGAAACCCTTTGACGGCATGGGAGGCCGGGCCGTGAGCGCATACCCAGGCCCGGCGTCTGAGTGCGCGCGCGCTGGGTTAGGTTCTAGCCGCCTTCCCCCTCTGTTCCCCCGGCTGCCCTCGGTCACGTGGCCCGCGGGGCCGACAGGTAACTCGCCGGGAGAGGGCGGGGGCCAGTAGCCGCCCCGCCCCACGGGGCGCCGCGGGCGGGTCTCAGCAGCGCCCACTGCGCCAGCCGGGCCGCAGGTGCCGCCCCCGAGACACGGTGTCCCGCCCAAGCTGATCGTGTCTGCCGTCGGCGGGTGCGTGCGTGCGCCTCGTCGGTCCGCGTGTGTCTGGCCGAGCGCCCCCTTCCTCTGCGGCCATGACTCCGCCGCCTCCCCAGCCACCGCCCCCGGGCCCGAACCCCACCTCAGACTCTGCCGCCGACCCCCGCCCCGGGCCCGGACCCCTGGTCGTAGTGTTCGGAGCCACGGCCGGTGCGCTGGGGCCGGACCTGGGTTCCGATGAGACCGACTTGATCCTCTTAGTCTGGCAAGTGGTGGAGCCGCGGAGCCGTCAGGTACAGTGAGAAGGGGTTGGTGGGGTCCCCAGGATCCGAGGGGAACAGTGGCTGATAGGTTCCCCCCGCCGCTCGTAGGTGGGGACGTTGCACAAGTCATTGGTTCGCGCCGAGGCGGCCGCACTGAGCCCGCAGTGCCGCGAGGCGAGCGGCCTGAGCGCAGACAGCTTGGCGCGGGCGGAGCCGCTGGACAAGGTGCTTCAGCAGGTGAGTGCTGGGGCCCGGGTGAGTGGAGTCATGGCGGGGCCGCGGGGACTTTTCTCAGCGGGAGAGGCGGCAGGAGGCAAGGCCTGGCGTGCTGCGACCAACTGGCCTGGGCGGTAGGACGAGTTCCTGTTGTTTAAAAGTTTCAGAGATTCCCGCGTGTGCCGGCCGTTCCTGGGGGCACCTTCCTTTTCAGCCTTTCCAGGGATTCACTCCTACTGACGCGGTGGGCTGGAAACTGCGAGACCCCTCCCAGGGCCGGCAGGGCTGTGGGGTGAGACGCTTCTGGGAACCTGCCTGGCCAGATCTCCTGGAACGGCAGTCGGAAGGCAAAAGGGCCGAGGGGCCTGGTGTCGGCCATAGGTCACGGTCCCCGCCGCCGGCGACGTCGGCCCACCCACCCAACTAGTAGACGCTGGAGCGGGGGCGTAGGGCGGGGTCTGCCTCCGAGGCAGACGCCGCCAGGTGTAAGCTGCTCGTCTAGGCCTGTCCCGGCCGGCTGGCCAGGCGTAGGCGCTGTCCGGACCCCGCCTGAAGGCTACCTGTCTCCTGAGTGCAAAGGCCCAGGGTGCCTCCCAGTCCTGGCTGAAGTGGGAGGCGGCTCCCGTTGCTGTTTTCTTCTTCTTCCGTGTTGCACTCACCCTGAGCCTGATTCTTGAGTGTAATGAGTTTAAGTGCTTTACACGCACAAATTCTTTCATTTTCCAACAACGCCTGTGGTTCTTGATGAGGTACAAACAGAGGGGCTCCCAGGCTAGACCCTACTTGGGGAGCACGCTGAAGGCGAACTGGGTTGGCTCGCTCTGGGCCTGTGCCTAGTACTTCTACTGTTCTCTAGCAGGGAGGAAGGCTGGGGGGCCGGCAGGGGGGGGGGCTGGGCAGCTTGAGAAGTGCCACCCCCTCTGTGAGCAAACAACTCGGTGCCAGCTGGTCGATAGTGTGGGTCAAAGCTCACGCTGCCCAGGGCGTCCAGGTGTGGAGCTCTGTCCTTGGATTTTCTCTGGCCCTGGGTTGGTCAGACCTAGAGGCGGGGCTGCCATTGACCAAGAGCCAGCTAGGCCTCAGGCAGGAGGATTGGGCCTCCCCCACCTGTCTGAGGGTGGTGCCTGGTCCCGGACAGGTTTAACCTGCTTTGCCCCGCCCCTTCCCACCTGTTTGTCCCACTCCACCAGGTGTTTGCTCTGGCCCTACTCCAGACTCTCAGGAGTGTGTGTGATGGGGGCTTGGGTGATCCGTGTCTGCCCCCATTTGGCTTGGAGAAGGTGACAGTGGACTGGGGGAGAAGAGGGACACAGAACCAGGCCTCACACCTGTGGCCAACTCCTCCCCAGGCAGGGTAGGGCTGAATATCTAGCTGAACCTGCTTTGCAGCCTGTGCCCTCCCTCCTGCCCGCCTAGCTATGAGCATGTGTCTGTCTCTCTCCCCACTCCCTCTCCCCAGTTCTCACAGCTGGTGAGCGGGGATGTGGCTCTGCTAGGTGGGGGCCCCTACATGCTATGCACTGATGGGCAGCAGCTGCTGAGACAGGTCCTGCACCCCGAGGCCTCCAGGAAGGTATGCCACTGAGGGCACAGCAGGGGTAGGGTTCCTAGGACCCCTGTCATGGGGGTGGGCAGGGCCACTCAGTTCCCCCCACTCATGCCCCCTCCCATGTGCCTCCAGAACCTGGTGCTCCCCGACACCTTCTTCTCCTTCTACGACCTCCGCAGAGAGTTCCATGTGCAGCACCCAAGCGCCTGTCCTGCCAGGGAGCTCACCGTGGCCACCATGGCACAGGGTACCTGCGACCCGGAAGGGTTAGGTCGGGGGGAAGCTGTGTTTGAGTGTGTGCATCCTGAAGGGTTACACACACGAGTTTACATTATCTGTCAAGTCCTTGACGAGACATGCTTCCGTGTGGGTGCTGGAGTGCGTCTGAAATAGGGACATATGTCTGCATATGTCTGGGATGGAGACTTGTGAGGGCACATATGAGCCGGATCAGAACAAACATTTGCCCCTCTGTTGGGATTTCCTTATTGTTATTTCTCTGCTCATAGACTTGGGGCTGGAGACAGATGCCACAGAGGATGACTTTGGGGTCTGGGAAGTGAAGACAATGGTAGCTGTCATCCTCCACCTGCTCGAAGAGCCCAGTGGTAAGGTTTCCCTCACCACCTGTCACCTGCTCTCAGGACGAGGCGGATGTCTGCGTCTTACTTCCTCAAAGTCCCCATCCCCACTTGTTAGCTTCTTTGAGAGACCATAGGTGGAAAGCTCCTTTGTCACCTGCTTATCCCCCTCAACTGTCCTCTTTTTGCAGAGCTTGGTGGGGAGACCCCCCTCCACCAGACCCTGCTGACCCCCATGCCATCTCCTCTCAGGTCAATTGTTTTCGAAGGCAGAGGTGGTAAAGCAGAAATATGAGACAGGCCCTTGGTGAGTGTGAGGGCGGGGCTGGGGTGGGGGTGCCAAGAGCTACGGGGCTCTGACTCTGCCCTGCCTCCGCAGCAGCAAGGCCGATGTGGTGGACAGTGAGACCGTGGTTCGGGCCCGTGGGTTGCCCTGGCAGTCGTCAGACCAGGATGTGGCTCGGTTCTTCAAAGGACTCAACATTGCCAGGTGGGTCTGGCAGGGTGGGCGGGCTCAGGAGGGCGGGCCTGCCCCTGAGGCACTAACATAGCACTGCGCTGGCTCTGCAGGGGTGGTGTCGCACTCTGCCTCAACGCCCAGGGCCGCAGAAATGGCGAGGCCCTCATCCGCTTTGTGGACAGCGAGCAGCGGGACCTAGCGCTGCAGAGACACAAGCACCACATGGGCGTCCGCTATATTGAGGTGGGGCTTTGGGCTGGGAGTAAAGCAGGGCAGAGCTGAGGCCCACCAGGCTGTAGACCCACGGGCTGTCCCCACCGTCCCCACAGGTATACAAAGCAACAGGAGAGGAGTTTGTGAAGATTGCGGGGGGTGAGTATGCTCCCAGCAGCACCTCGCTCTGCTGGTTCTCCGTCCGTGTCCCACTTGCCCACCACTGCCCCCCTCCCCACCTTCCTGCCCCCTTCCCAGCATGCCACGTGAAGGTGGGTATCTGGAAGGGCACAGATGAAGTCAGTGGGTGACTCCCCTGCCTCTCACCAAGGCACATCACTAGAGGTGGCTCGTTTCCTGTCACGGGAAGACCAGGTGATACTGCGGCTGCGGGGACTGCCCTTCTCGGCTGGGCCGGAGGACGTGCTGGGCTTTCTGGGGCCCGAGTGCCCGGTGACGGGGGGTGCTGACGGGCTGCTGTTTGTGCGCCACCCTGACGGCCGGCCCACCGGTGATGCCTTTGCCCTCTTCGCCTGTGAGGAGCTGGCGCAGGCTGCACTGCGCAGGCACAAGGGCATACTGGGTAAGCGATACATCGAACTCTTCCGGAGCACGGCGGCTGAGGTGCAGCAGGTGAGCGCCCAGGGCTCCCCCTCCTCCCGTGTGCGTCTCCTCCAGCCCCCCCCCCCCCCCCCCCCAGTCCCACCTGGCTTGACAGCCCGTGGCTGCCTTCCTTGCCAGGTCCTGAACCGCTATGCATCCAGCCCACTCCTTCCCACACTCACCGCTCCTCTGCTCCCCATCCCCTTCCCACTGGCAGCGGGGACTGGGAGAGATTGTGTACGCCTTCGAGGCCTGCCCTATACAGCTACCATCGAAGACATCCTGAGCTTTCTGGGGGAGGCAGCTGCTGACATCCGGCCCCACGGGGTGCACATGGTGCTCAACCAGCAGGTGAGGCTTCTGCCGGTAGGGCGACCGACACGGTCAGAGAGGGCTGTGTGGTTGGGAGCGAGGCACTCTTGCCGGGACAGGTTGTTTATGAGACGACCCTGTGCACAGGGTCGGCCCTCAGGCGACGCTTTCATCCAGATGACATCAGCAGAGCGGGCCCTGGCAGCTGCCCAGCGTTGCCATAAGAAAGTGATGAAGGAACGCTATGTGGAAGTGGTCCCCTGCTCCACGGAGGAGATGAGCCGTGTGTTAATGGGGGGCACCTTGAACCGCAGTGGCATGTCCCCTCCACCCTGCAAGCTGCCCTGTGAGTGTTGCAGGGGCTGGGAAAGGAGGCATGTGGGGGCCAAGCTGTTGTAAGCCTCACTTTCTGCAGTGGGGACTCTGTTCTGGCTGCCTCACCCAGGGCAGTGCTGGGCGCCCTGCAGATGCACTCTCTGCTTCTGCCTCCAGGCCTCTCACCACCTACCTACGCCACCTTCCAGGCCACCCCAACACTCATCCCCGCTGAGACGGCAGCCTTGTATCCCTCTTCAGCACTGCTCCCGGCTGCCAGGGTGCCTGCTGCCCCTACCCCTGTTGCCTACTACCCAGGGCCAGCCACTCAACTCTACATGAACTACACAGCTTACTACCCCAGGTACCAGCTGCTGAGAAAATTCCACAGTCTTGCCCCCTTTCTGGTGTGCGGGAGGGTCATGATCCCCTTCCTGGGCCACATAATCCAATGTCTGTCAGAGCTGGGACTTCATCTAAGATGGACAAGGAAGTGACAGGTACGGTCTGGAGAATACCGTCTACAAATGAGAATGGAAAAGACTCTGGAGACAGAAGTTTTAGGGAGGAGGAACTGAACTAAACACAGGCAGAGACAAGGGAAGAGGGAGGGAGGCAGGTCTGAGCCATAGATGGGACTGCACTCCTAAATCCTGCCTCTTCCGTCTTAGCCCCCCAGTGTCCCCTACCACTGTGGGCTACCTCGCCACACCCTCTGCTGCCCTGGCCTCTGCTTCCACCTCAGTGTTGTCCCAGCCAGGAGCCCTGGTCCGTATGCAGGGTGTCCCATATACAGCTGGTATGAAGGATTTACTCAGCGTCTTCCAGGCCTATCAGGTGAGGTGTGGCTGGAGGGCTTGGGAACTGGCTGAGCCTAGAGCTCCCTCCTAAATCTCTTTCTCCTCCGCAGTTAGCCCCTGATGACCACACCAGTTTGATGCCTGTTGGTGACCCGCCCCGAACTGTGCTACAGGCCCCCAAAGAGTGGGTGTGTTTGTAGGTGAGGGAGCCAGGAGGTAAGAGCTGGCTAACGTCTATCATGTCTCTCTTGGCATCCGGAGAACCAGTACCCTCAACCAGGTGACTTCTTCCTGGGCTTGTCAAAGCTCTCAGCACCCAGAATGAGCTCAAGCCCCAGCTCCATCTCCCAGTTGTTGCTCTGCCTGTTCACCCCAAAGATGACGGCTGGACCCTATATGCAGGGCTGGGGGTGGAATGGTGTTACCCTGCTCCCAGTGGCCTGATCTGGGCCTCCTCTAAGTAGCACCACGAGATCCTTCGGTCTGTTGGGCCATGGTCCGTACCCAGATTCTGTGAGGCTGATGTCCACAGCAGGCATGCTTGCTTTTTATAAATGTAAGCCCTGGTGCCTTCAATGTATGACTCCTGGGAGCTTCTGAGTAAAGATCCCAATATTCTGCTTTCCCTTTCCCTTTTGGTAGGGGGCAGGGAGGCAGAGAATGCTGGCCCCAGCCCCTGGAATACTTGACCCTTAGTGGCCACATTGTGCCATGGGTCCAAGGACGCTAGCTCTCCTCCAACTTGGCATAAGGACTATCAGGTGGTAAAATCACAGACTTGTTTTGACCGACTGTACTGCAGTATCCCCAGAGGACGCTAGGGGGCAGGAGGCCTTCACACAAAAACTCAGGCCTGAATTTTAAAGGGGACTCTGCCTACTTTTCATGCACACCTTGGGCAGGCCAGTTGTCCTGAACTCAGCAGACATCGTGGAATGTCCTTTGCACCCATTAGAGGGTACAGAACTGAAGCTTCGGAAGGAATTTGGAACTCTACTCAGTCCTCCGTAAGATAAACAAAGGTTCCTAACCAAGTGGACTTTCTAAAAGCCAAAGTGCCTTTAGCTGCTTTGGACTCCCAAGTGTGGGGCTCCACACCTGCCCCAGGGAGAGGAAAACTCAGGTAGATTTCAAGGACAATGTTAACCTGTCCCCGTTTATTATTTCAGCCCTGTAACTGGGGAACCTGAATTGCTGGCTCTTCCCTTTGTTATTTGTGTAAGGAGCACTATACTCCTATAAACGGTTTTAAAGTACAAAATGTGTAAGAAAACACAATCCCAAGTGCTGTAAACATAACAGAACCAATTGCTTAACTGTACGTCACCCATTTTATAAAAATACAAGGTTTCAATTGAACTCTTCTGAGCCTTGAAGGTAACCATCTGTTCTGAATATTACAAACAGGGCTTCAAGGCCGGGGGTGCCTGGGTGGCACAAAACTCGGTTTTGGCTCAGGCTGTGATCTCGGGGGTCTCCCTCCCCCGCCAAAATAAATAAATCTTTAGGAAAACAGGCCCACCACTCAAGGGCTTCATGGCCAGAACCTAGCAGAGCTCCAGTGGTAGTAGTTCGCCCTGGGCAACACCACCACACGGGAACCCAAAGACAGGACATCTGGTCCCTTTCAAGGTGTTCTCAGCCATGTTTCTTAGTATCTAGCAAGGAGAAAGCTGCTTATCCCCTTCCTCAACCCAAGAGGTAGCACAGGTTGGAAGGGGCAGGGGCAGATGCTAAGACATGCCCAGTTGCTCAGTGTTGCTACTAGAAGTCCAGTTTGCAACGACTGCGCCTTAGCACTACTACGTTGCACAGAAGTTTAGTCGTTACCTACAAAGCCAAAAAATACTGATTCTTAAGCCAAAGACTTAACAAAATGATACAAGACTGCTTACATAGTATACAAAGCTCTTTTAAAATTCAACTTTTATTTTAAATAAGAAAGCATTTCTAGTGCTACAGGCATCAAGGTATTTAAAAGGCATCAGAATTTGGTGCATAGCAACTCTGGATCATAGAGGCTTTTACTCCTGAGGGCAGCAGAGCAACCCCCAGAGGGTCCTGCAAGGGAAACTTGCAGTAACCCCATGTGAGACGGCTACCCTAGGGGCAAGAGGGTGGAGGCAAGTCCGGCCAGCTGTCTGGAACTTCCTATCAGGGGCTGCCTCTTAAAACCCCTCCAAAGGAAGCTGTGGGCTGCCAACTACAGGCCCTGAAGCAAATCTCACTATCCACATTGTGACATAAAACTTTTAAAGAAAAATGTGAAAACACCCAGCTCCAGGAGGGACCAGAGTGATTTGCTGAAGGATAGACATTTTTCTCTAACTAGGTTTAGGGGAAAACTAAATCATGGTTTGAAGGGGAAAAAAACAAAAAAAAACATACTTCTTTATCCTGCAGAAGGCCAACGGCTCCTACCTGGCTGACTAGAGGAGGTGGGCAATGAGCCGGCTCCCCCTGCGGAGGCCTTACTTGGCCTCAATGGAGAGTCCTGGCATCTAGGACTCCTGATCCCCTGGAGTAAAAACATCAAGCCCTTGACCAGCTCAGCCACTGTCACACATATAGGCACTCAAAAAAAAAAAAAATTCCTTCCTGAATAAATGAAATTACATGATTTTGTTGGAAAACATACTGCAAACTTCAGGTGCTTTGAAATGGGCCCAGCCTTGGAATAGGTACTAATCCCATTAAAGGGAGGAGGAAGGGCAGGGTTTGGAAAAAGCACCCAACTCGGGCACCTCCTTTGGTAGACAGCAGGCTGGAGGTTCTTGCTGGCCCCTGCCCTGGGCACCAGCCTCACCAGCAGCAGCACCGGGGCATCTTTGGTGTGGAGGGTCAGGTCTATGATGCTACCTCATGTCTGGGTTTGCGTCAAAGCCTTTTGGGGAAAAGGCTGGTTTTTTTAGGCCATGTAGATGGGAGGAGGGTAGGCCAGAATCATTTTAGGCTGTAAACAGAACGAGGGATAAGCATTCCATTCCACTGCGAATCTTAGAAGCTTCCCTTCTGGAGTCCTGCATTTTCTCTGCTCTTCTTCTGACACATAGCTCATTTATGCTTAGCTTCTGACACAGCCTGGCCTCTGGAGAGGAGTTAGGACCGGCAAATTTGCCTAAACCATCATGAGGCTGTGGCTTCAAAGGTTATAGAGCAGCCAAATGCAGATACTCCCAGTTAGAAAAGGTCTGGGACAGAGGACACAAAAGGGAAAAGCACTCCACAGCCTACTTGTTTGCAGGATGGCAGGATATTAAAGCTAAGAAGCTAAAAAGCCCACCTTTCAAAGTCACCTTACATGGAGCTATCTTATCCAAGGCCCTGGGGGAAAAAAGCAATTTCAACATGGCGTCAGTATGGAGAGATTGCAGGAAGATTACCTAGAACGTTACAAAAAGGCTATGCTCTGGAATGTCGTTTTATATTCCAACACGTCAATGATTGGAATGGTCTCTTCTCTAACAGTGTATTTTTATAAAGAGGTATGAGCTACATTTGGCTTTATTTCCTATAAATCTATGAAAGGCTTTAGGACATGCTGAGTTTCTGAGGCATAGGTGTGGGCTTAGGAGAATTTTTTTTTTTTTTTGTCTGCCTCTGGAAGGTTTTATCAAAAGTTCCTACTTTAAAAATATCATCAAAGCTAAAGAGTCCTTCAAATGACCATAAAGGAGTAAAATCACCAATCATAGCTAAGCAACCAGGTCACTTGCAAAAGCAGCAGCTCTGAAATGGAGAGCCTGCTGCATTCACACTCAAAGCACCCATCATATAAAAGTATCCTATTTAAATATAAAAAGCAAAGCTTATTTCCCCAAAGCTCAGTCTAAGCTGCTCCTGTTCTTTTACAAAATCTACCCAAGGCCTGAGGTGGAGGAATGCTGCTTTCCCCACATACAGTGACCCCAACTCCCGGTGCCAGTCCTAAAGGCCACAGAGTTGGAAACCCAAGGTCCAAGGAGAGAAACATGCTGAGAAGTACGTGGTGGTGGACACATGGCTGCAGTGAACTCTGTCAGAGGCCATCGGATCTTCCTATATCCAGGGAATCAGGGCCTAGAAGGGGAGGCTGCCTGCTCACCCCTGTTCCTTGGGAAACAGAAATCTGAGACATGTCTCTCCCAATTATCTCGTTCACTGAAAAACAAGAAAAAGAATGATTAGTGACCTTTGTGTGACTGACCATATGATGCTCAATGGCGAGTTCCATTTCAAAGATATTTTTCCCTTTCCAGTTTTCTGTAAAGGTAAATGCAGTGCTTAAAGCCTGGTCCTAAACTGAATGGAGACCTTATTCCAGACCTCTCTTTTCCCTTTCAGTTCAGTTTGGGATGGGAAGGGAGATAGCTCTGAGAACAGGAAACATTCCTACCCTGTATAAGCTTATGCTCTAGAGCAGAAGACAGGATACATCTGGAAATGAGTTCATATTAATCTCACTTTTCCTGAATTTGCATGCCTTTACAGGGGGTTTTCCCCTTCTGATTCCTGTGGTGTACTTTGTATGTAAAGTGAATGCAAATAAATGTTTTGGTGAGAATAAAGGAAGATTTACTAAATAAAGTAGTTACTTTGTTACCTTATGCTAATACAAAGTATTCTTCATTATGTTGGGGGCAAACTTTTGGAAAAGACTCTTGATTTTTTGATGGTTTCTATGACAAGTCAAGCACTTCAAGGAACATAGTGCTCTGTGAAGCACAATATAAAAAACTTCAATCTTAAGGAGCCAATATAGAAAATAATATCCTGGGGGCACCTGGGTGGCTCAGCTGGTTAAGTGTCTGACTTCAGCTCAGGTTATGATCTCTGGGGTCAGGGAGGAGCCTGCTTCTCCCTCTCCTCCCTGCTTGTGCTCTCTGTCCCTATCTTTGTCTCTCTCTCAAATACATACATAAAATCTTAAAAAAAAAAAAAAAAAAAAAAAACAAAACCAATACTCCAAATTCCCCCAATAAGAACCCTAAGTTCTCTCATCATGAGAATTCTTTGCTTTGAAATGAAAATTCTTTGCTTTATCTACCAAAGATTAAACTCCTAGGTGTATACTTAAAAGAACGGAAAACATATATCCATATAAAAACTTGTACTCAAATACAAGTTCACAGAAGCATTTTTCATAATAGCCCCAAAGTGGAAACAACCCAGATGTCTACCAACTGATGAATGGATAAACAAAATGTGGGCCATCCATACCATGGAACATTATTCAGCCACAAGAAGCAATGAAGTTCTAATACATGCTACAACATGGATGAACCCTGAAAACATGCTAAGTGAAAGAAATCAGACACAAAAGATCATATATTGTTTGATTCCATTTGTATAAAATGGCCAGAACAGACAGAAAATAGGGGGTTACCAGGAGTTATAGTGAGGGAGAAATAGGGAATGACTACTAATGGTATGGGATTTTTTTTTTTTTCTTTTTGGAGTAATGAAGGTTTTCTAAAATTAGATAGTTGTGATAGCTGCACAATTCTGTGAATATACTAAAACCACTGAATGGTGTATTTTCAAGAGTGAATTTTATAGTAATGAATTATATCTCACTACAGCTGCTATAAATGAAAATAGGCCAAGACCAAAAAAATTTTATACTTCGAATGTGATGTGATCATAGCAAAGGAGACACAATCACTTAAAAAAATCTTCAAGTATTAACATCTACTCTTTTTATAGTTTAGGTAATTTAAAAAATTCTTCAAATTCATACACTGATGGCTGTAAGAAGGGAACGAACATTCACTTCATAAATATTTACTGAGCATCTGTGACAGTTTACAACTGAAATTTTGTATCTTATTTCAATCTTCACAACATTTGAAGGTAACTACTAACCCAATATTTTATAAATCAGTTAACTGAGGCTTTGGCAGTTCACTCATTTGCTTAGTAAACGGTGGAGTGAGTTTCCAAACCCCTGTCAGTTCTTGGAGGCCAAGAGTAGAGAAACAGGGAAATCATTTAGACAAAGTGCGAAAACCTGGACAAATGTGATGCTTGGGGAGGGAGAGGGAGTATGGTAAGAGTGAGGGGAGAGAGACAGGAAAGAGACTTTAAAAGGGACAAAAATAGAAAAGGCAGCCGTTGGCACCTGTTATTCCAAGCCACATTAACAAGCAAGGAACAGTGTCTGCAGTGTGGACTCCACGTGTAGGTCTATGGCCTAGTCTCATGCTAAGACGGAGCACAGGGATGGCCCATGATCTCTGCATGTGGCCTCTCACATAACTCACCACACTGAATTACTGGTAGGGGGTCATTCTCTATCTCTCAATAGCTTGTGATTTCCTTAAGGGCAAGGACCTTACTAATAAACAGCAATTTCTGATGACAACAAATGGATCCTAATTCAATATAATTACTTGAAAACTACTGGGAAATAATATGCTGAAAGTTCACTAGGTGATGGGGTAGGAAAGGGACCAGACAATGTTACTAAGACTAATGCAGGACCATCTGATTTTTATTTTGACAGCGTCTATTTTAGACAGGTCTCCCAGCAGTGGCAACAAGCCAAATACAGAAGCGAGTACCAGCTGACAATCATCTTGTCCCAACACTTATCCCTTCCAAGGATGGTAACTTCAGAGATGTTCCAAGCTGCCATGCAACACACCTTCTTAAATTATCTCACTGTCCAAGTTTTAAATCTACAAGGTGATTAAAATGGTGTTTTGTCATTATAAAAAAAAGCCCACACATGACGTATTGTTTTCCTGTGTCTATGAGGAAGTCAATGCTTACATTTTCTTGAGGATGAGGGTATATATCCAGCCCTATCCACCCACTTACCAAATACACTGTTTTGTTTTTTTTTTAAAGATTTTACTTATTTGAGAGAGAGAGGAGAGTAAGCACAAGCAGTGGGAGTGGCAGGCAGAGGGAGAAGCAGGCTCCCCAGTGAGCAGGGAGCCTGATGTGGAACTCTATCCCAGGACCCTGAATCATGACCTGAGTGGAAGCCAGACACTTAACTGACTGAACCACCCAGGCGTCCCTACCAAGTACTTTGATAAGAATAAATACATCATTTTCTGAGGTAATCAGGTGATGCTGTATATAGCAAAAGCCTGATCAAAGCTGTTTTCTTTCTGCTCCCTCTTATCAAAGTTCTGTTGTTCTTTTGCTTGTGATACCTAACCTCACTTGGCTGAAGCAACCTGGTAGGTTCTTGACTGTTTGGGATTTTAAGACTATGATAAAGCCAAGATGATTTTCCACAAAGAAGCACTCAAGCTGACAGTACTCAAATATACTTTAATACAGAATATTAATACATAATAATTAGTAGATTTAAGTTCCAGTAGGGCAGGGACCTTATCCATCTTGTTCTCCACTGAACCCTTAGTGCTCGGTACATACTATGTGCTGAATACAATCACTGAGCAAGTGAATATTTTAATATAATTTGGGGACTTGGAAAAACAAAAATTATGCTCAAATAATTGCTACAGGTGAATACTGAATATGAGTTTTAGGACAAGGAGTCAGAACTACAACAAAGTGGTCCTTTTGCTGCCCTTCAGCAATGACTTGAGCACAGTATGGCAGGGTCTGCAGCTCTTCTCTGCCTCTCACTTCTCCCTGAGGCTGGGAGCTTTGGGTTCAGGGTCCAACCTCTGGATTCCTGAAATAGCTTTCTGCTGCAACCAGCGAAAATTCTGAATGTCAACTTAAGCAAGTCAAAATTATTACTGGTAAACAATCTATAATGTAAATTATTAGCAATATTGATAGACACAATATTTAAGTTACTTTTTTTTTTTTGGATTTTATTTATTTGACAGAGAGAGAGCGCACAAGCAGAGGGAGCGGCAGTAAGAGGGAGAAGCAGGCTCCCTGCTGAGCAGAGACCCTGATGCAGGACTTGATCCCAGGATCCTGGGATCATGACCTGAGTCAAAGGCAGATGCTTAACCGACAGCCACCAGGTGCCCCAGGTTTTTTGTTTGTGTGTGTGTGTGTGTGTTTTTTTTTTTTTTAAAGATTCCATCTATTTATTTGACAGAGATCACAAGCAGGCAGAGAAGCAGGCAGAGAGAGACAGGAGGAAGCAGGCTCTCCGCCGAGCAGAGAGCCCGACGTGGGGCTCGATCCCAGGACCCTGGGATCACGACCTGAGCCGAAGGCAGAGGCTTTAACCCACTGAGCCACCCAGGCGCCCCTGTGTGTGTGTTTTTTTAGTATAGTTGACACATATTTACATTAGTTTCAAGTGTACAACTTAGTGATGAAAAAAACTTAATGATTTGACATTAGGTTATTTCTTAAAATTACTGCTTGCAATTTCATTTTCTACTTTCTTTTGAATATATATGCATGAATGTATTCATTTATTTAAACGCTAGTCCAGAAGGTTGTGAGGTGGTTTTTTTTTTTCATCAATTTAAGTGCAGGAGTTTATAACCCTATTATATAATTTTATCATTTCCCTCCTTTAAAGAATAAAGTGAATCAAAAGCCTAGAACAAGAATCAACAGCCCTCAACACCCATACTAACAGGTTATATAGGTCATGGAATTTGGCCCACTTGTGACAGCTGCTATCAACTCCTGCTACCCCTACACCTGGATCACCTGTGCCACCACAACAGAAGTAGTCAGAGCTGTCAGCAGTATTTGTGTAAGAACAAGTTTTGTGGGGTTTTTTTGTTTGTTTTGTTTTTAATCTAAAAATTGCTATCTGGGGTGCCTGGGTGGCTCAGTTGGTTAAGTGGCTGCCTTCAGCTCAGGTCATGATCCCAGGGTCCTGGAATCGAGCCCCTCATCGGGCTCCCTGCTTGGCGGGGAGTCTGCTTCCTCTCCCTCTGCCTCTGCCCCTTCTCATGCTTTCTCTCAAATAAATAAATAAATATTAAGTATTTAAATAAAATAAATAAATAAATATTAAAAAAATAAATACAAAAATAAAAATTGCTATCCAAATTAAGAGTCCACAGGAATGCTTTCTATACAAAAAAGGTGTTTGCATAACATCAGGTCTCCTATGTAGAGCTATTTCCAATGCTTAAGGTTTCAGAGCTAGAGCTGACAAGCGTGATACAGTATGAAATCTCACCACCAGGTGGACAGGGGCGGAGTAACCCAGGACACTGCCCCTGGAGTAGACAGATATATCGTTATATACACAAAAACCCAAAGGGCCTTTCTAACTAGCACCTGAGCATCTTGAGCATTTTGTAAAGGATTTCTTGGTATAATTAGACTCTATTTATATATGTTACTTCATTTTGAAGCTGCAATGAACATTCACCCAGGTTTGGAAAATTCACCTTTTCTTCCCTTCCCTATACCCCAAGTTTAAAGGTATATAATCCATTTTCTGGTAAAAATTTTATGGAGATGTTATTTTTTATAAAATGAAGGCTACAATTATTTTCTGAATTATACCTGAAATGAAAAAAAAAAACAAACAAAAAACAAGAGAAATTTGGAAGTAAAGGAATGAGTTTAATTGGATGAGAAATCTAGTATTTATGGTTTATTATTCTCTCACAGTTTTGCTAAGATATACTTTGGGTTTTTGGTAAGTTGGAAGAACACCATCTAAACTACATACATTAAATAATTGAATTCACCTATTTGTGGCATGAGATGAAGAATTCAATTGCATTTACCAAAATTCTCAAACTAAAGACAAAAAAAAAGTTCCTGAAAACTTACAAAGCATTTATGGTAGATTGCTAACTGTCCTAATTTTTTTTTTTTAAGATTTTATTTATTTATTTGACAGAGAGAGAGAGAGACAGCGAGAAAAGTAACACAAGCAGGGGGAGAGGGAGAAGCAGGCCTCCTGCCAAGCAGGGAGCCCAATGCGGAAAGGGCTTGATCCCAGGACCCTGGGATCATGACCTGAGCCGAAGGCAGATGCCCAAGGACTGAGCTACCGAGGCACCCCAATTCATTCTTTTTTTTTTTTTAAGATTTTATTTATTTATTTGATAGAGAGAGATCACAAGCAGACAGAGAGGCAGGCAGAGAGAGAGAGAGAGAGAGAGGGAAGCAGGCTCCCTGCTGAGCAGAGAGCCCCATGTGGGACTCGATCCCAGGACCCTGAGATTATGACCTGAGCCGAAGGCAGCGGCTTAACCCACTGAGCCACCCAGGCGCCCCACCCCCAATTCATTCTTAAGTAATTGAATTTAACTACACACACGGCCACTTAGCTGTAAACTACATTTCCCAGCTTCCCCTTTGTACATAGATATGGCCATATAATTTGCTTTCTTCCAATGAAATGTGAACAGAAGTGATGTGTGCATCTTCCTCATCCCAGGCTCAGTAACTTCTTCCCTTCCTTCCCCCATACCTCTTGCTTTGGGCTAAGACTCAAGTCAAAGTGGTAACTCTGCTTTGATCATACCTAAGGAAACAGAGGAACAATGAAATAAAAGGCATCCTGATCTCTGAATTACCATGAAGTGTGGGAGAAACTTCCAATGTGGTTAAGCCATTGCATTTTGGAATCTCCATTAGAGAGATTACTATTTATTAACAAAAATAAAACTCATCACCATAAAGGTAACAAAGAATATTTAAGTATTTTAAGCAAGAACCAAGATAACCAGCTTAAGTTCTATCATGCCAAGTTTTTAACTAAGTCATTTTAAACTTCACCCTAACGTTAGACAGCTTTCAACCACAGGACAAAGTGAAAATATATGCACAAAGATTAGAAGATATCTTTCACTTTTTAACAGGAGCTTTACTACTAGTAAAGGGAAATTATGATACCTTTTTTTTTTTTTTTTTTAAACCACACCTGACAGGGCAATCAATCCCCTTATTCCCCAGACAGGAAAATAAGAAAAAAGAAAGAGACCTTTCTTTTTAAGAAATCTCTTATGTGTGTGATACTATACTCAGTATCATACAGATCTTTCCTCTAGAAAAGGTTGTAAGTCAAAACATTCTTCAAAGACAAACATTAAATCTCCAGCTGAGTAAATAGTACACAGGTACCTAAAAGTGTATTCAAATATCAGCATGTATCCTTTTATATCAGCAAAACTGAAATGTGAAAAAATAAAAACCAAAACCCACTTGTTTTTACTTTGTATGAAGATGTCGGATTCAGAAGAATTTTAAGACTGTAAGATTCCTTCCCTCTCCCTATTTTTTTTTTTGCATATTGTACATTTTCTCTGGATAATCTTATCCATTTCTATATACTGTTGACTCCCAAATCTATAGCCTCCAGGGACCCAATCTGAGCTCCAGAACCATAAACCCACATGACTCATTCCAGCACTTGTGCTATAGATCCTATGTATTTGCTTCTTCAAGACTTACTCCAAAAATTTTTTTCACACTTCCACCTCTTCAATCAATCTACCCACCTTCCCTCCTGGATCTTTCTCATCGTTGTTACAAAGTATGGTAAGGCTCTCTCCACCTTAAACAAGCAAGTAAACAAAAATCCTAGAACCCACATAGTCCTCTATATCTAATTTTTTCTTTCATTGTTTAACATTTTTTTTTTTAGATTTTTAGATTTTTAAAAATTTATTCATTTGACAGAGATCACAAGTAGGCAGAGAGGCAGGCAGAGAGGTGGGGGGGAGCAGGCTTCCTGCCAAGCAGAGAGCCCGATGCGGGGCTCGATCCCAGGAGCCTGAGACCATGACCTGAACCGAAGGCAGAGACTTAAACACAGGCGCCCCTCATTGTTTAACATCTTAAAGGAGTTATATACACTGCCTGCTATTTCATGTTTCTGTTCTTACCTCCTGTTCACTCCTTAGTCATACACTGATCCCTTCATTGCAAAGAAACATTTCTTACCAAGATCACTAGGGACCAACTTACTTGTTGCTTCGCACACGGGAAGAGCAATGGGGTAAACTCTAGAAGAGATAAAACTTTAATTTTGGTTCAGCTGTGATATAACTAGAGTGATTTACTTAATCTTTCTTCAACTGATCTTCTCAACCATAATATGAGGAAATTCATTTAAATCTTTCTGGTTATAGGGAAGAAGGTGGGGAGGGGGATTAAGAGATACAAATTTCCAGCTATAAAAATAGGTAAGTCATGGGGTTATATTGTAAGCAGAGGAAATAAAGTCAGTGATACCGTAATAACTTTATATGGTGACATATGGTAACGAGTCTTAACATGGGGATCACTTTATAATGTATAAAAATATCATATTACTGTGATGTATATCTGAAACTCAATAGGATATGTATGTCAATTATACTTCAATTAAACAAAAAACCCTTAAGGTTATAACTCTCCTTAAAGAGATGCAAGAATTTAGTTGCCATTTTTATTCCTCTCATGGCTAGAGACAAGGATGATGTGAGACCAGGGTAGGCTCAGCTTCTGGGAGAAGCCAGTGTTTGGGTGCCTTATCTGATGAGGCTTTAGCATCCTGAATATAAGGATTTGGGTAGTCCCCTTCCAAACCTAAATTCATTAAAATTAAATTCAAACGGCATTTTGAGAATTAAAATTTGTGTATTTATAATTTACATATATATAATATACAATATAACTTGTATATCTACAATATATGATTTGTATATTTATAATCACGTATGTTCTCGAGTGGCTTTCAGAGTCTTTGAAGAAAGGAGCTGTGTGACAGCAGGGAGAGCTATGTTCCTGGTGAGCTGCTGAGGAAGAGAGGCCTGAGGTCCAGCCCTTCCCTCACACAGACTTCATTTCTATGGATTCTTTCCAAATGGAATCCCAGAAGCACTATCAGGAGTGTAAACATAGTGTAAACAAGTCAGGCTCAAGGGTAAAAGATCCAAGTTGCCTGTGGCAAACAGATAAAATTTCCTGCTTTATTTCCGTTTCATATTGCCTCACAACAAAACATGACCAGAAGTCAGTAGGCTTATACACCTGATTTGGTAACCAGGTTTACTCAGCACCCAACCCACAGAATCCTTTTTTTCGCCCCCGCCCCCCAAGCCATAGAATTCTTATAGATGGGCTTCTCTGCTTTGATTTAATAAATTTAAATACTTGCTTTCTATTCAAACTCAGATTAAATTTCTAAACACTAATGTAAGAACCTTAGTGTGGTTAGATTTAAAAAGCAGAGACTTGTAGTCAAAGTGTAGCTCCAAAGATAATGAGTGAACCTATCAAGAAGATTGCCCGTGTATACCCCATCCTCTGTAGCACATGCAAATCCAGCCACTGCATGCAAATACCAGATTTGGGTATAAAAACAATGACACATTTCAATCAACACTCACCCTCTAGATTCTCCAGAAAGGAGCTGGACATGAGAGCTCACTGTGGTTAGGCCATTTCTCTGCTGAACCTGATGGCTGGTGTTCCAAGTCAGACATAAACTGGTCTGTGTCAAAGAAGACAACATCACTACTAAATGGAACAAACCAGAGAGTAACTTAATCTACTACATGCCCAGCCTGTTTTTTCTATAATCAAGAGGAATTTAACCATCCTTTATCTGTAAATCACTACATAAAATGGCTCCCCACATTTTATTAAATAATATGAATACTGGAGTCCAGAGAGTTTAGGTAATGGCTAACTTATTTCCTAAAATTAAAAGGGCAAAAAACTTCAAAAGTGACAATGATGGTTTCAGCAATTTTATTTTTATTTACTTATCTTTTTAAAGTAAACTCTACCCCCAACATGGGGCTTGAACTCATGACCCCAAAATCCAGAGTCACATGCTCTACCAACTGAGCCAGCCAGGCACCCTGATGTCAGCAATTTTATATGACAGATTTAGTTTTAAGCAAAATAGTTTTTAGCTTGGGTCTATTAGTAGTTCCCAAATATTTGTCTATGGCAGTATCAGAATTATTTGGGCACTTGATAAAAATAGAAACTCCTGGGTTCTACTTCAAACCATAGAATCAAAATGCCTAAAGGGTAGGAGGAGCTCAGAAAACTATATGAAGAGGTAAATTTGAGGGTTATGAAGGAGTATTTTTTAAATTAAGGGCCACATTTATTAGCAGGTTATAAAGTCAATTCAGCAAATTGAAAACAGCATGTTTTTAAACATAAATAGAACAAGATAGAAGATAGGCTGCATTTTCTTTAAAAAATGGTTAAGAATTGGCCTCTGAGACTTTCATGTTAGTTGTATATATATTTTTGTTATGTACTAGGTCATGCTATAAAACTTACTTCTTATTGTATGAAGCTATCAAAAATGTTTGAAAGTCACTGTATTCAAGAGTTACTACTGGTTAGTTTTGTGATAATAACTGACATGTTCAGAGTTCTAGTTAGAGAGCCCAAACACAACGATGCAAAGCCTCCTCCTTTGGCCTATAAGGAACTACTTTTAGCCATTGCTTATTCAACCTCAAACAAAAGCACCTAACCTTTAGATTCCAGAAAAATGCTTATTTTTATCTTAGCACAGAAGAATCTGTATATAGTCTCTGTGAACTATAATTAATGCCCTTGTCTTAGGCTGTTAAAGGAGGTAAAACAAAGGAGGAGCCAATCTGTGCAAAATGCAGCCTCAATTAAGGGGTCAAAACAAAACAAAACACTAAAGCCAGATATCCTTTGTGCTTACAGGCAAAAATTTTCTTAAGCTTCTTTATTACTAAATTTGAGATCACTCACCAAGTTCTCAAAGAGGATTTAAGGACTACAGTGTATGAAGTATTTTAGAGACTGCACATACATAGTCAAAAGCCTCCTTTCTGAGGATGCCCAATCTGCGTAACAGAATCTTCTAAAACAATGAGGGTATAGACCTATGTGATTCCAGATACATCAGCACATAAATAAGAAGAAAGAAGTAAAGGAACAAAGCTAAGAGGCCAGCAGACCCTAGTGACTTTTTTTTTTTTTAAGATTTATTTATTTATTTGACAGACCGAGATTACAAGTAGGTGGACAGGCAGGCGCAGAGAGAGAGGAGGAAGCAGGCTCCCTGCTGAGCAGAGAGCCCCATGCAATGCAAGGGCTCCATCCGGGGACCCTGGGACCATGACTTGAGCCGAAGGCAGAGGCTTTAACCCACTGAGCCACCCAGGCGCCCCAACCCTAGTGATTTAATGAGTTGATTTATGCAATGATAATTCTATATTGTGCTTATGAAAATGTGCAGTCCTCAAGACATCTTTCTAGTTCCTTGAAACTGTTGACAGCTTCACAAAATACCTGATTCATTTCTTCCTATCAAAAACACTGTGACAAAACACTTGAAGAAGAATTAACACCAATCCTTCCTTTAAGATTTATTTATATGAGAGAGAAAAATCATATACATGTGGGGTTGGGGAGGAGCAGAGGGAGAGAGAGAATTTGAAGCTGATTCCCCTCGCAGCCCCATACAGGGCCTATCACAACCCTGAGATCAAGATCAAGAGGTGAGATTAAGAGTCAGAAACTTAACTGACTGAACTACCTAAGCACCCCAATACCAATCCTTTTTTTTTTTTAAAGATTTTATTTATTTATTTTACAGACAGAGATCACAAGTAGGCAGAGAGGCAGGCAGAGAGAGGGAGCTGGGGAAGGAGGCTCCCCGCCGAGCAAAGAGCCAGATGGAGGGCTTGATCCCAAGACCCTGAGATCATGACCTGAGCCGAAGGCAGAGCCTTAACCCACTGAGCCACGCAGGCGCCCCATTCCTTTCTTAAACTCTTCCAAAACATTAAAGAGGGAATGTTTCTTAACTCATTCTAAGGCCAGCATTATTGATACCAAAGCCAGGGCCAGCATTATTGATACCAAAGCCAGACAAAGACACTACAAGAAAACTATACAGGGGCGCCTGGGTGGCTCAGTGGGTTAAGCCGCTGCCTTCGGCTCAGGTCATGATCTCGGAGTCCTGGGATCGAGTCCCGCATCGGGCTCTCTGCTCAGCGGGGAGCCTGCTTCCTCCTGTCTCTCTGCCTGCCTCTCTGCCTGCTTGTGATCTCTCTCTGTCAAATAAATGAATAAAATCTTTAAAAAAAAAAAAAAAAGAAAAGAAAACTATACAATATCCCCTGTGAATACAGATGCAAACATCTTTAACAAACACTAGCAAATTGAATTCTGCAGTATACTAAAAGTATGTATCATGGCCAAGTGAGATTTATTTCCAGAATGCAAAGATGGCTCAGCATATGAAAAGCAATGAATGTAATTTACTACACATTATTAGATGAAGGATAAAACACTACACAATCATCTTAATTGATGCAGAAGAAGCATGTGACAAAATTCAATTCACTTTCATAAACACCCAATAAACTATGAATAGAAGGAAATTTCCTTAACATGATAAAGACCATATATGAAAAACTCACATCATACTCAATGGTGAAAGACTGAAAGCTTTCCCTCAGGAATATGACCAGGATGTCCACTCTTGCCACTTTAATTCAACATGGTCCTAGAATTATTTTTTTTTAAGATTTTATTTATTTAATAGATACACTGTGAGAGAAGGAACAAGCAGGGGGAGTAGAAGAGGAAGAAGCAGGCTTCCTGCCGAGCAGGGTTCGATCCCAGGACCCTGGCATTACAACCTGAGCCGAAGGCAGACGGCTAACGACTGAGCCACCGAGGTGCCCCTGGTCCTAGAATTCTCATCCAGAGCAATTGGGCTAAAGAGATAAAAGCCATCCAAATTGTAATGGAAGAGGTAAAATTACCTCTTTTCATAAATGATCTTATACATAAAAAGCTTGAAAGAACTGATATACAAAAAGTATTAGCACTAATAAGTTATTGTTATAAGATATCAACACACAGGGATGCCTAGGTGGCTGGGTCGGTTAAGGGTCTGTCTCTTGGTTTCTGGTCGTGTTGTGATCTCGGGGTTGTTGGATCAAGCCTGACATCAAGTTCTGTGCTCAGTGTGGAGTGTGCTTCTCCCTGGCTTATGTTCCCTCTCTCTCCAATAAATAAAATCTTAAAAAAAAAAAAATCAACACCCAGAATTAGTTGTACTCTTTTTTAGAAAAGGATTTATATATTTGAGAGAGAGAGTGAGAGAATAAGGGGGAGGGACAAAGGGAGAGGGAGAGACAATCCCACACAGACTCTGTGATAAGCACAGAACAGATGTGGGGCTCGATCTCATGACCGTGAGATAACCAACTGAGCTGAAACCAAGAGTCCCATGCCTAATTATGCACTATCAAGGTGCCCCCAGTTGTATTTTATATACTTTCAGTGAACAACCCAAGAAGGAAATTTAAAAATCAACGCCATTTACAATAATATAAAAAAGAATAAGATATTTAGGAAAGAGCCAAGGAAGCATAAGATCTGTACACTGAAAACTAAACACCGTTTAAAGAAATTAAGGTTTCTAAATAAATGGAAAACATCCCATGTTCATGGATTGGGAGACAATATTGTTAAGATGATAACACTATCCAAAGCAACACAGAGATTCAATGCAATTCCTAACAAAATACCAACGGCATTTTAACTGAAATAGAAAAACCAATGGAATCTCAAAGGGCCATCAAAAGCCAAAACAGTTTTGAAAACAAGAACAAAGATAGAAGAGTCACATTTCCTGACTTCAAAACTTACTATAAAGCCACAGTAATCAAAACAGTGTGATACTGGCATAAGGACAGATACAAAGACTACGGGAACAGAACAGAGCCCAGAAACAAATCCTCGCAATATATGGTCAATTCACTTTCAAACAACGGTTCTAAGACCATTAAATGGGGGGAAAGGCAGTCTTTTCAACAAACACTACAGGGAAAAGTGGATATCCACATGAAAAAGAACGGAAGCCGGACTCCTATTTCACACCATATACAAAGTTAACTCAAAATGGATCAGACATTTAAACAAAAGAAGTAAAACTTTTAAAAAAGATTTTATTTATTTGATAGAGAGCAAGTGAGCACAAGTAGGCAGAGCGGGAGGCAGAGGGAGAGGAGAAGCAGGCTCCCTAATGAGTGGAGAGGCCAATGTGGGGCTCGATCCCAGGACCCTGGGATTATAACCTGAGCCAAAGGCAGACCCTTAACTGAGTGAGCCACCCAGGTGGCCCCAAAAGAGCTAAAATTATAAAACTTTTTTTTAAAATATTTTATTTGTCAGAGATAGAGAGCGAGAGTGAGTACACACAAGCAGGGAGATGGGCAGAGGGAAAAGCAGGCTCCCTGCCAAGCAAGAAGCTCGATGTGGCACTGAATCCCAGAACCCTGGGATCACGACCTGAACTGAAGGCAGAAGCTTAACTGATTGAGCCATCCAGGTATCCTTATAATTCTTTTTTTTTTTTTTAAGATTTTATTTATGTATTTGACAGAGAGCTCACAAGTAGGCAGAGGCAGGCAGAGAGAGGAGAGGGAAGCAGGCTTCCCGCTGAGCAGAGAGCCTGATGTGGGGCTCAATCCCAGGACCCTGAGATCATGATCTGAGCTGAAGGCAGAGGCTTAACCCACTGAGCCACCCAGGCGCCCCATCCCTATAATTCCAAGAAGAAGAAAACACAGGGCAAATCTTCATGACCTTGGATTAGGCAACGATTTAAATATAACACTAAAAGCACAGTCAATAAAAGAAAACACAGATAAATAGGACCTTATCAAAGTTAAAACCATCAAAGGACACTATCAAGAGAGTGAAGAGAGAACACAAAGAATGGAAGAAAATATTTATAAATAATATATCTGATAAGAGCTTAATATTCAAAATATATAAAGAACTCCTATAACTCAACAACAAAAACAATGAAAAAAAAATGGCTAAAGACTTGACTAGACATTTTTCTTTTTTTATAAAGATTTTATTTATTCATTTGACAGAGATCACAAGTAGGCAGAGAGGCAGGCAGAGAGAGATGAGGAAGCAGGCTCCCTGCCGAGCAGAGAGCCCGATGTGGAACTTGATCCCAGGACCCTGGGACCATGACCTGAGCCGAAGGCAGAGGCTTTAACCCACTGAGCCACCCAAGCGCCCCTTGACTAGACATTTTTCAAGAGAAGAAACAGAAATGACCAATAAGCTCAGGAAAAGGTGCCCAACATGATTAGTTATTAGGGAAATGCAAATCAAAGCCACAATGAGATACCACCTCATATCCTTTTGGTATGGCCTTTATTACTTTAAAATGGAAAATAACAAGTGTTGACACGGAAGTAGAGAAATTAGAACCCTCGTGCATTGGGGTTTTTTTGTTTTATGGGTCTTTTAAGATTTTATTTTATTTATTTTTTAAAAGATTTTATTTATTTATTTGACAGACAGAGATCACAAGTAGGCAGAAAGGCAGGTAGAGAGGGGGAAGCAGGTTCCATGCTGAGCAGAGAGCCCAATGCGGGGCTCGATCCCAGGACCCTGAGATTATGACCTGAGTGGAAGGGAGAGGCTTTAACCCACTGACCCACCCAGGTGCCCCTTAAGATTTTATTTATTGGGGCACCTGGTTGGCTCAGTTGGTTGAGCATCTGACTCTCTTAATTTCACCTCAGGTCATGATCTTATGGGTTATGGGATCGAGCCCCATGTTGGGTTCCTTGTTCAATGAGGAATATGCCTGAAAGAGTTTCTCCCTCTACCCCCTCTCCCCACCACTCACACACACTCTCTCTCAAAATAAATAAAACTCAAAATAAATAAATCTTTAAAAAAAAAAAGGATTTTATTTTAACAGAGCAGGATGGAGGGACTGAGGCAGAAGAAGCAGGCTCCCTGCTGAGTGGGAAGTCCCATGTAGGGCTCCATCCCAGGACTCAGGGATCATGACCTGAGTCAAAGGCAGACGCTTAACCGAATGAACCACCAAGGTGCCTCAGAACCTTCATACATTGTAAATGTAAAATGGTACAGGCACTGTGAGAAAAATACCAATTTGGCAGTTACTCAAAAAGTTGAACAATGTCCATATTACCCAACAATTTCACTCTAGGATACTCAACAGAAGTGAAAATTCAGATTCCTATACACCAATGTTCATAGCATTACTGACAACAGCCAAAAGGTAGAAACAAGTAAGTGTCTTTCACCAGATGAAGGGAAAGACAAAATGTGACTATATATACAATGTAATATTATTTATCCATAAAAAGGAAAGAAATTGGGTACTCCATTACACAACATGACTGAATCTCTAATATATTAAGTGAAATAAGCCAGACATAAAAGGACACAAAATATGAGACAACTATTATATGATTTCATTATATGAAATATCTTGAGGAAAGCAAGTCATGGAGACACAAAGTAGAATAGAGATTACCACTGGCTGGAGGGAGAGAGAATGGGGAATTATTGCTTAATGGATAAAGAATTATTTGGGTTGAAGCAACAGTTCTCAAAATAGTGGTGACAGTTACATAATGTTGTAAATGTGTTTAATGCCACTGACCTGTACACTTAAAATGGTTAAAATGCTACATTTTATGTAGGTACGTTTTGCCACATTAAACAAATTTCAAAAACAAACTTTGCGTTTTCTCGCAGGATAACACTGTATGAAATGACTGAATTAGGTTTTCATAGCTCTAACAATTAACTCAAAACAAGACCTGATAGACACTTGTAAATCCCTCTTGAAATTTTTAAAATCTGTAATACAAAATGTGTTTCTTGTATCTCAAAGTTTTAGCAAATTAAATATTTACAGATCTGAAATATGTTTGTGAAAAGGAAAGCAAAATTTCCCTACCTGTCCAAGCTGCCTCTCCACTAGACCAAGCTGTTTTCTTTAGCCACCTAATCAATATACATAGACATTTCTGGTTTATACAAAAAAGGCAATGACCTGGTGGGTAGATGAAAATAAAGGCTTTTCATCTATGGATGAACCCTACTTTCATCACTAACAGTTCTGGTGACCCAAGGGAAGTCATTTAATCTGTGTGAATCTGTTTATGTATTTACTTAGAGAAGGTAAGTGTCCTGAAATGTATGTGCAGGCACTCTGCAACATTGCATAAAAATGCAAATTATTATTATTTAAACTGATAAAGGCAGGACAATTAATTGATCACTTAGTGCCCTCATGTGATGTCATGGCTTTATTTATTATTATTATTATTTTTTAAGATTTTATTTATTTATTTGAGACACTGCGAGAAAGGGATCACAGGCAGGGAGAGTGGGAGAGGGAGAAGCAGGCCCAGGGGCCTGATGCAGGGCTTGATCCCATGACCCCGGAATCACGACCTGAGCTGAAGGAAGATGCTTAACAACTGAGCCACCCAGGTGTCGCTATTTATTATTTTTTAAAGATTTTATTTATTTATTTAAGAGACAGTGACAGAGCACAAGGTGGGAGGAGAGGGAGAAGCCGTCAGGCTCCCTACTCAGGGAGCCTGACGTGGGTCTCCATCCCAGGACCCCGGGATCATAACCTGAGCCCAAGAGCAGATGCTTCAACAACTGAGCCACCCAGGTGCCCCTGTCATGGCTTTAAATAGCATATGCACGCTAACAACTCTCAAATTTATATCATCAGCGTATAACTCACTTCCAAACTCTAGACTCGTTGACCCACATGACTACTTGATATCTCTACATGAACGTTCAACAAATTTCTTCAATGCAACACATCTAAAACCAAACACCTATCTTTCCCCAAAACCTACTCCATCTATAGCCTTCCCCATCTTAGCTGATGGCAACTCCAACTTTCTAGTTTCTCAGGAAAAAAAGAAAGAAACAAACAAAAACATTGATGATGATTTTAACTTCCTTCTCTCACACCTTATATAGAAATCTGTCAGAAATGCTCTACCTTTAAAATACATTCAAAATCACACCATTTCAAAGCTCCTACATTGCTACTACCTAGTCTAAACAATTTCTGGCCTGGACTACTATAATAGCATCTTATCTGGTCTCCCTGTTTCTGCCCTTGCTTCCCTGCAGTCCTTTTTCTAACCAGGAGCCAGAGCAGCCCAGCAAAAACCTAAATCAGATCACAACTCATCTGATCAAAACCTTACAAGGGCTCTAAGACTCTCCATAGCAGTTCTTTTTTTCTGGAGAACTTTTAAGGGTGTATGCAATTGTCAAAACAACAATAATCCTAAGATGTTTTTTGCCTTTGTCACTGTCATTCTCTCATGAATCTATAGTGGAGACTTCCAGTGGAGCTACACAGTCTGTGACAGCTTCACAGCTGGAATGGAATGTGCGCTTGTTTTTAAAAGCTCTCAGTTTTAGCTTTTAATACAACAAATACTGATAGATAGAAGCCACATAAATAAAAGTTCTTGGTAGTCCTCAGTAGCTCATCAGATTATAAAGGAGTCTTGAAACCGAAAAGATTGAGCCCTACATGCTATGGTTCCGGGTTACTTCCTTGAGGCCATATCCCACTACTTTCCCCCAGATCCCTCTTGTTCCAGCCACTCTGGCCTCACTGCTGCTCCTCTTTACTAAAACCTGGCATGCTTCCACCTCAGGGTCTTTCCTCTGGCTGTCACTTTTGCCTGGAATACTCTTCCCACAGGTATTCGCACAGCTTTTTTCCTCATCTTCAAGTGTTTGATCAAATGTCTCCTCATCAATAAGACGTACTTTCAGATTGCTCTACTCAAAACTGCAACGTGCTCTCCACTTTACCCTTCCCAACACTCCAAACATCCTTTACCTTGCTTGCTCTTTTTCTGTTTTCACAGCACTCCCAACACATTTTATAACTTAATTATGGTGTCTTACTTAATTATTGTGTCTATTGTTTATTGTCTGTCTCCTCCCACTAGAATGCAAGCTCTGTGAGGGTAAGGATCTGTTTTATCCACTGAGGGCCTCTAACAGTAGTACTTAGCATATAATAGGCACTTGATAAATGCGGTTTGAATAAACAAATGAATACGGTTTAATGCATAAGTAGGCAAACAATAGTTAAATTAATGTAATCAGCTTACAAACTTTACGTATGCAACAATTCATATTACATGAATTGGTGTGACCCTGTAAAAATCACTGATCAGATCACATTATAAAGAAATTGCCAACAAGATTATGTGTTCTTTCACTCACACTACTGAATTTCTTTTATTTATTTATTTATTTATTTGACAGAGACAGCGAGAGAAGGAATACAAGTAGGGAAGTGGGAGAGGGAGAAGCAGGCTTCCCGCTGAGCAGTGAGCCTGATGTAGGGCTCGATCCCAGAACCCTGGGATCATGACCTGAGCCGAAGGCAGATGCTTAACAACTGAACCACCCAGGCGCCCTAACACACTACTGAATTTCTAATGCAAGGTTGAAGATTTAAAATTTAAAATTTTCTATTGTGACAAAGTCCAGAGAGAGATACAAATATACAGGGAAGTTAAGTATTAAATAAAGTTGGCAGTTTAAATCAAATGGAGGGGTGCCTGGGTGGCTCAGTCAATTAAGCAGCTGCCTTCAGCTCAGGTTATGATCCTGGGGTCCGGGGATTGAGCCCTGCATCGGGCTTCCCACTCAGTGGGGAGCCTGCTTCTCCCTCTCCCTCTGCCTGTCCCTCCCCCTGCTTGTGCTTTCTGTCAAATAAATGAAATCTTTAAAAAAGAAATAAAAAAAATAAATCAAATGGAAAAACAATTATTTAATAAAATAATGTTTGGACAACTAGGTAGCCATCTGAAAAAAGTAATATTGGATCAATTCCTCATACATTCCACCAAAATAAATTCCTGATCATTAAAGATTTAAAAAATCATGGAAGCTATGGGAAACAAAACAAATGATTCAGAAGTTACATAAATGTAGCGGTGCCTGGGTAGCTCGGTTAGTTAGGCATCCAACTCTTGGTTTTGGCTCAGGTCAGTGATCTTGGGATCAGACTGAGCCTCCTGTCAGGATCTGTGCTCAGTGGGGAGTCTGCTTGGGATTCTCTCCCTCTCCCTGCCCTGCTCATGTGCGTGCTCTCTCTCTCTCTAATAAATTAATAAATCTTAAAAAAAGTTATATAAATGTAAACAAAAATTCTTCATGGGAAGAATTCATGTTACATTGGGAAAAATTTTGTTAACTCATAGCTCAATGAGCTTAGGAACTTAACACATAAAGGGCTTCTACATTTCTATATAATAGAAAAGTAAGTACCAACAGAGAGGTAAATACCAACAGAGATGACAAATTTGTGACAAAGATTTTCTCTTTAGGATGTAAAAAGGTACACTAGCTTAATCCTAAGTGAAATGTAAACTAAAATTATACTTAGAAGCTGTTTTCCATTTAACCCACTGGCAAATAAGATGTCTGACAGCAGAATGTGTTGGTGAAGGTCTAAGAGAAACAGATACCTTCTCACAATGCCAGTGGCAATGTAAATTGGTACAATTTTTATGAAAGACATCTGACAATCTTTCCCAAATTGTCTAGCAATCTCACGTCTAGGCATTTATCATACACACATACACAGGTATCTATAAAAAGATAGGAAATTACATTTGTAAAAAGTTTTTTATTGTACGTATTAAAGAAAGGTACAGCTATATTATGGAATATTCTATTAAAAATATCTCCCAATTAAGTTTTTGTTACAGTACTGAAAATTTCCAAGACTGAATATATGTGAAAAGCAAAATGCATAACATTAGTAAAAATAAGGAAAAAATGTATACAATTGCTTATAGATGCATAAAATACCCTTGAAGTGACAGCCAAGAACCTGGTAATTCCAACTGTCCATACAGAGGATAATTGTGTACATAGGAGAGAAAAATTTCTGTGAATATACTGTGTTGTAACCTTTGGCATTTTTAACATATGAATGTATGACTTTTTCAAAAACCAACGTTCATTTTTAATTTTTTTTTTTTTAAGAATTTATTTATCTGACACAGAGAGACAGCTAGAGAGGGAACACAAGTAGGGGAAGCAAGAGAAGGAGAAGCCCGCTGAACAGAGAGCCCAACGTAGGGCTCCATCCCAGGACCCTGGGATCATACCTGAGCTGAAAGCAGATGCTTAACAACTGAACCACCCAGGCACCCCAAAAACCAATGTTTATATCTTCAGAAACACAAATACAGTCAAATTTTAAAATTCTCATTCTACACAAAACCACTTACAGATGCTTAAATATACAATATGATAATAAGGGACTTCATTTGCTCTAATTCTTGCATATGTAAAGCTAGAATGTCTGTCCCATCACTCTCAACCATACCCAATCTTCCACCAGAACTTAAGAGTTTGATACTTTTTCTCCTGCACAGATAAGATAGGCTAATGGTAGGTAATAGTAAAAAAAAAAAAAAAAAAAAAAAGTCAGACATCTTCAAACACAAAAGAATTACTTGAGTATATTCAACCTACGTTTTATCAAAAGCTAAGGTCCACGGCTAGAGGTAACCTTGTCACACAAAGCCAGACAATTACCAATTACCACTAAACCATAAAAACTGAACTGGTGAGCTGAAAATTTATTTCTCACTTACAATATTTTTGACTTTGTGAATGATCCTTTTCCAAAGCAACTCAAAAACAAGATACAAATTTTTAAAATTGAGTACAGCTTTAGACACTGGCTTTGTACCTTAAGCATGACAGACACAAGGAAGTTACTATGTTTATTGTTTATAAAGGTGAGATTACATAAAGTAATCAATTATAGCTATTT
Organism: Lutra lutra; assembly: GCF_902655055.1. Lineage (NCBI taxonomy): Eukaryota > Metazoa > Chordata > Mammalia > Carnivora > Mustelidae > Lutra > Lutra lutra. The sequence goes on from NC_062294.1 coordinate 17,649,108, forward strand.
CAGAAACCACTAAACATTTGAGACAATCTAAATTTCAGGCAGACTTGGATTCAAATGCCAGTCCCAGTGTTCATGGCCATGTAAAACTGGGAAAGTAGTTAAGCTTTCTGAGCCACTTCTCTAAAAAATAAAACTAGTAATTCATTTTTCACAGATTGTTGGGAAGAACTAATGAGCTACTGTTACACTCTGCCTTTGCAAATGGCTAGCACCGAGCACAAAACATGTTTTATTATCAAGAATAATAACCACAATTCGTTAATTATTTTTTTAAAAGATTTTATTTAGGGGCACCTGCGTGGCTCAGTGGGTTAAGCCTCTGCCTTTGGCTCAGGTCATGATCTCAGGGTCCTGGGATCGGGATCTCTGCTCAGCAGGGAGCCTGCTTCCTCCTCTCTCTCCTCCTGACTCTCTGCCTGTCTCTCTGTCAAATAAATAAAATCTTTTTAAAAATAAATAAATAAATAAAAGATCTTATTTATTTGAGAGAGAGAGTGATGACAGCATGAGAGGGGAGAAGGTCAGGGGGAGAACCAGACTCCCCACAGAGCTGGGAGCTGGATGTGGGATTCTATTCCGGGACTCCTGGGATCATGACCTGAGCCAAAGGCAACTAACCAACTGAGGCACACAGGTGCCCTTCATTAATTAATTAAAATATTTTATTTAGTTATTTGACAGAGAGAGATAGCAAGAGCAGGAACACAAGCAGGGGGAGTGGGAGAGGGAGAAGCAGGCATCCTGCTAAGGCGGGAGCCCGATGTGGGACTCAATGTGGGACATGATCCCAGTGGGATCATGACCTGAGCCAAAGGCAGATGCTTAACCACTGAGCCACCCAGGCACCATCTTTTGAAGACTTTTGATATGCTGATATATATGTTAGTTAGTGGTAGCCTCTCTTGGATTTTTCTTAGTTTAGGTATAAATTTCAGTGTCAAGTTCATTCAAAGAAAAATTTTTGTTCAAATGGAGTACAATTAATTTGTGTCTGTGGAGGTACATAGATACATCTAAATAAGAAATTAAAAATTCTTTCAAATGCTTACAGTTGCTTCACTGGATCTGAAAATTAAATGTTCTTATCATATACCCAAGAATCCCTATGTCTAAGATCCTGAATCCCCATCATGGTCCATTCCGCATAAGCCACTATCCAAAGCTTACATGGGCATTATTTACGGGAATTTCCTGCCTCTGGAGTTATTCTCATAAATATGCTGATGCTGGACACTACATGCATGCTTCCCAGAAGAGGATTCATGAGCTACCCAAAGCCCCAGTTAAAGGACAAAGTTCAATACCATCTGCCTCCCTCCACCTCATTGCCCCAAAGTCATTAAATATTTTATTTGTGACCCCTCTCACCACTGACTATATATATGGCTTTATTGTTTTGTTTAAATATAATAAACACCGGGCGCCTGGGTGGCTCAGTGGGTTGGGCCGCTGCCTTTGGCTCAGGTCATGATCTCAGGGTCCTGGGATCGAGTCCCGCGTCGGGCTCTCTGCTCAGCAGGGAGCCTGCTTCCCTCTCTCTCTCTCTCTGCCTGCCTCTCCGTCTACTTGTGATCTCTCTCTGTCAAATAAATAAATAAAATCTTTAAAAAATACATATATAATAAACACCAATGAAACTAATATCCAACAGGTAGAATACAACACTGACAATATTTACCTTTGCTCTTCCACACCAGCCTCCTACTTTCCCCATCCTAAATCTTTTGTTTATCCCTCCCTTGCTACTTCAAAGCTTGTTACTTATATGCAGAACTGCAGCATCTGCGGTCATGTCTAAAGTCCCTGTTTACAGTCGTATTAGCAACTGCCCTACATTCAGGATCAGCATGTCACTGCACAGAGCCTGCAAGCGGCCGTGTCAGTTTTCACCAGAGCAGCAGGTCAGGCTATATTTAACATGTACCCTTTTCTCGAGACGCTGAAAGGCTGCAGCTGCAGCTCTGTTAGTTTGGGAACAAAAGAGGACAAGTGGGAATTGAGGGATTCTAATGGAAAGCTGTAACTGGATTCAGTTCAGTCACAAATTAAATGGGCTTGGATTTAAAGGTCAAAGGCAATCTAGTTTAACAATACTATAATCTTAATTAAAATCCTTAAAACACAGCTGTGACAAGTCTATTATTTCTGTACTGGTTAAACGTGTATCGTTTGGCCCAAAGACTGAGACATACACACGATAATACACTGCAATGTTTAGGAAAGTTACAGCTCCAGGAATACAAATTGTAAACACAAGTAAAAACTCACTGATAATTTTATAGATGCAGAGAGCATACTTTTCAAGCAAGGACAGTGGTACAAAGAAAAAAAGAAGTAGCGAAAGATTTTTGAAAAATGCCCTAAATTGGATAAATAAGTAATATCACAGCCTTCCAAGAGGACTTCCCTTTTTTTTTTTTTTTTTAAATAGAGAGCAAAAGAGAGACCATGAGCATGAGTGGCGTGGAGGGGCGGAGGGAGAAGCAGACTCCCCACTGAGTGGGGAGCCAGATGCAGGGCTCAATCCCAGGATTCTGAACTGAAGGCAGATCCTTAATCAACTGAGCCACCCAGACACCCCCCTAAGAGGACTTCTTGAAAGAAAACATCACTTGGTAAAAATCAGTATGCTGTTGTTACTTTTTTTCAAGATTTTATTTATTTATTTGACACAGAGATCACAAGTAGGCAGAGAAAGGGGGAAGCAGGCTCCCTGCTGAACAGAGAGCCCCATGTGGGGCTCGACCCCAGGACCCTGGGATCATGACCTAAGCCGACTGCAGAGGCTTAACCCACTGAGCCACCCAGGCGCCCTTGCTGTTGTTATTTCCCTAAAGAATACGCCTTGGGTAGGGAGCCATATGACGCTGAAATAGACTCTACTGAGCTTGCAAGGTTAATATGAGGAGCCAAAATCACCTCAATGAAACTGAACAAGGATACTTATAAAGTTTAGTGTTGGGTTCCAAAAACAACATACGCAAAACCCAAGGGGTAGGGAGTGGTGAGAGAAAGGATGTGATATAGCAGTACTTATGACTCACTAAATCAACAGTAAGATGGAGCTAAGAAAATCCCCTGACTTCAGACTGTATTGATAAATAAAGCCTTGTGAACAAGGAAGATAACAGTTCTAAATCCCTCGGAGCTGGCTACAGGTGCTCCTTTCTATATACTGCACTACAAAAAGGAGCTACAACACTAGGGTCAAGCAGAGGTTGGTAAGGGTGAGGGACAGGTGAGGTTGCTGGAGTGTTTTTAAGACCGGGAAAGAGATCAAGATTTCACAAATGTGAAGGGCTATTACAAGAAGGATTAGATTTGTTCTGCATGATTCCAGAGGCATCAGAGCCCACATAAAATAAGGGCAGCTAGAACTCAAAAGGCCCTGAGATGTTCCAAAGAAGGTGAAGAGAAAGGTACAGAGGAATACAGTATCATTAAGAATACCAGAGTATGAACTCCAGTGTGAAAGAGGATGGACTAGAGAGCCTTTAAAATTTCTTTATACTGAGAATCTGGAAGTAAGGCCTGGGTGCCTCAGTCAGTTAACCATTTGCCTTCGGCTCAGGTCCTGATCCCAGGGTCCTGGGCTCAAGTCCCACATTGGGCTGCTTGCTCATCAAGGAGCCTGCTTCTCCCTCTGCCTGCTAGTCCCCCTGTTTGTGCTCTCTCTGACAAATAAATAAAATTGAAAACAAAACAAAACAAACTTCTTTATAGTGAGTTTTTGTTTTTTGGGTTTTTTTTTTTTAAGATTTTATCTATTTATTTGACAGAGATCACAAGTAGGCAGAGAGGCAGGCAGATAAAGAGGAGGAAGCAGGCTCCCTGCTGAGCAGAGAGCCGGATGCAGGGCTAGGGCTCGATCCCAGGACTCTGGGATCATGACCTGAGCTGAAGGCAGAGGCTTTAACCCACTGAGCGACTCAGGTGCCCTTGTGGGTTGTTGGTTTTTTTTGTTTTTTTTTTTTTTTGGTGAGAGAGTGACAACAGGGGACGTGGGGATGAAGGGAAGCAGACTCCTCACTGAGCGGGAAGCCCAACATGGGGTCTCACCTCACAACCCTGAGATCAGGACCCGAGTGAAATCAACAGTCAGACACTTAAACCGACTGAGCCACTGAGGAGCCCCTGGGAATCTATAATCTTAAATTTGCCCCCGCCCCTCTCACAAACTAAAGCTCGACAGAGAAAATGGCAGTTTCTTTCAATATTCCAACTGTTGTACATCTGCAGTCTCATTCACAGACCAATGAGAAACACTGGAAAAATACCTGAGGTACTGAATTAGGAGCCAGGAGACTTGGTTTCAGTCTTTTTATGCTATTTAACTGTGTGTTACCCTGGACCAAAATCATAGGCTCTGTAAAACCCAGATTCTTCATCTATAAAATGAGGGAGCTGTATTAGAGGTGTTTGTATGTCTGTAAGTTTTCAATTTCTGAGCCGAGGCACACTAATATCATCTCTATTAAATGTCACTAAATTTATAATAAAAAATTAAGGTGTTAATGTCCACATTTCTAAAAATAACAGTCAAGTAATAAGTGAATGATTCCTGACTCCATTTAAAAATTACAAAATAAAAAGGATATTTTACCTTTAATCTTTTAAAATCTTTAATGTGATTTTCATTTATTTTTATTTTTAAATTTACTTTTATTTTATTATTATTTTTTTAAGAGGGAAGAGAGTGAGAGAGGAAAAAACTCAACTGTAGGAAAGGGAGAGAGACAGAGACCCTTAAGCAGGCGCTATGCCCAGTATGACGCCTGATACAGGCTTGATCTTAAAACCCTGAGATTATGACTTAAGCCGAAATCAAGAGTTGGACACTTAACTGACTGAGCCTCTCAGGCACTCTAAAACAGAAATATGATTAACAGAAGTTCCTAGGATTAGGTGGTAAGTATATTTAACTAGTATAACACAAATTAAAAAAAAATTATTTGTGTCTTCTAATTGTGGAATAGAAATTACTTTGAACTTAATATTTAACATTATAATATAGGGGTGCCTGGGTGGCTCAGTCTTAAAGCATCTGCCTTGGGCTCAGGTCGTGATCCCAAGGTCCTGGGATGGAGCCCAGCATCAGGCTCCCTGCTCAGCAGGAAGCCTGCTTCTCCCTCTCCCCCTCCCCCTGCTTGTGTTCCCCCTCTCGCTATGTCTCTCTCTGTCAAATAAATAAATAAAATCTTAAAAAAAAAAAACCACAATATAGAAAAGTTAATATAAAACCTGAGGTTAAACTAACTGCAAAGTTCGCCTTAAGTACTTCTAATCCTTTTTGGCATGTCTTATGGCTTCCTTTTATTTTTATTTTTAAAGATTTAATTAATTTATTTATTTGAGAGAAAGAAACCATGAGGGGTGCGGAGGAGCATAAGAGGGAGAAGCAGATTCCCTGCTGAGCTGGGAGCCCAACACAGGGCTGGATCCCAGGACCCTGATCATAACCTGAACTGAAGGCAAATACTTAACCAACTGAGCCACACAGGTGACCTTATGGCTTTCTTTTAAGGCTAACCAGAAAGGGGACATTCAAGTGCTATGGAGTTCCAGGCCTATGAGAGATGTTATTGTTTTTTAATAAATTTGTATAAAAACTTTGCAAAATTGTAGGACTAAGTACCTAGAATTTTACCTTCAAAGGCAAATCAAAATAACATTATCAATCAGTCAGCTGGCAAATATCAAACTTCTAATGATCCAAGGTGCCCAGGACTGCATTTTAGTCCCTCCCCCTTTAAATACTGCTAGCAGCACCGACCTTCTATCAAGTCTCATAACAGGTAGCAAAGAGACTTTGCTACAGGTATGCAACAGGTAGCAACAGAGACTTCATCTTTTGTAGGGCTACAATCTGGGAACTTTTCTTACTTGTGTGGCCTATATAATGAATGGAGCAAAAATGAAAATTTTTTTATACCTCCCCTCATAGGCCTCATCTTTCCAGATTCTTGTTTTGGCAATGTATTTTAACATATTCAAAGGGTAAAATAAACTTTTCACAAAACCCTTCTAGAAGTTCCAATTTGTTGCCCCCAAAATATCACTCTAACACTGATAAACTAGAAAAAGCAAGTTCCATTACCTTTGGTCCCTTTTTAGAAGAAAAAAGTCTTCATATGGAAAAAAAAATGAGCTGGAATACACTGAGATGTGCCCAATAAATCTCATGTCTTCAGTTCTATCACAAACGCATGGCAGGTTATCACTCAAGGTCTTACCGCTTGTCTCAGGATTAAAATTCTAAATATAAGTCTTAAAAGCACTATGAATAGTCTAAAACTGCCAAAAGAATGAATAGGTAACATTTTAAAATTTATGTCTATTTGAAAAAGCCTTAACTTATTTCAAATGTGTTTTGCATCAAAGCAGAAGTCTCCTCTCTAGCTGGTGTTCATCATTATTGAGTAGGCAGTGGCACTTAATGCCAGCTGTGCATAAAGAGAAGCATAAGACTCTTAATATGAGAGCCCTCAAGGTACTCCCAACACAACTGTGACAGATTAGATACAGCTGTGAACATGTGTTCATGCAATGAAGTACAGCACACATGTTCCTTTAGGAATTAAAAAAACAAAAAACAAAAAAACAAAACCCTGAGGGATGCCCTTTAGCACAGAGTCCTAACCACTATGGCCTGCTGCTCCTAGGAGGCAACTACAATGCAGCAAGATAATAGACTGAAAAAACGTAATTCCAGTCTCAGCCCTGCTACTTACCAGTTGCGTCACCTTCAGAAAGTCCAATTTGCTACATGATCACTGTCTCAGAGACAGAGGATTAATAAGGATTAAAAGAAATAATGAATAGGAAAATACTATGCAAACTGTAGGTGTTGCTTCAGTTTACACATATACAGTTGAATCTTGAATAACATGGATTTTGGAGCACCTGGCTGGCTCAGTTCGTTGAGCATCTGACTCTTGGTTTTGGTTTAGGTCATGATCTCATGGGTCATGGGATCGAGCCCTGAATCGGGCTCCACATTCAGTGGGGAGTCTGCCTGAAAGATTCTCTCTCTCTGCCAGAGGCACACTCTCTAATAAATAAATCTTAAAATAACAACAATAACAACAACTTGGGTTTCAGTAGCAAGAATCCATTTATATGGGGATTTTTTTTTAAATTTTCTCTTCTTTATGATTTTATTTTTATTATTTTTTAAAGATTTTAAAGATTTTTAAAGATTTTAAAGATCTTATAAAATCTTTAAGAGAGAGAGAAAGAGAGAACAAGGAGGGGGAGTGGCAGGCAGAGGGAGAAGCAGGCTCCTAGCTGAGTAAGGAGCTGATGTGGGACCCGATCCCAGGGTCCTGAGCTGAAGGCAGACACTTAATCAACTGGGCCACCCAAGTGTCCCGATTTTATTTTTTTTAAAGATTTTTATTTATTTGAGAGAGAGAGAACGAGCAGGGGGAGGGGCAGAGGAAGAGGAAGAAGCAGACTCCCCGCTGAGTGGGAAGCCCAACTCAAGGCTCCATCCCAGGACCCTGAGATCATGACCTGAGCCAAAGGCAGACGCTTAACCGACTAAGCCACCCAGGCGCCCCTTCCTTATGATCTTCTTAATATCGTTTTCTTTGCTTTAGTTTACTTTATTCTAAGAATATAGTACAAAATACATATAATATACAAAATAGTATGTTAACTGATTGTTTATGTTATCAGTGAGGCTTCCAATCAACAGCAGACTATCAGTAGTTAAGTTGCTGGGGAGTTGACAGTTATAAATGGATTCTTTGACTGAGAGAGGATGGGTGTCCCTAGTCCCCAAGGTGTTCAAGGGCCAACTGTATCTTCTGTTTACACACAAATGACTTGGCACATCCCCTTATGGCTTTGAAAGCCATCTTTTACTATGCCATTTGCCCTCCATCCAGTGATGCTTTCCCAGACACAGCTCCATTTCTGCTTATGTTGTCTGATTTGCCCTCTGATACTCATTTACTGAAAACATATACTCATCCTCTAAGACTTGGCTCTCAAATATCATCTCCTCAAGGATGCTTTGGTGAATTCTTTTTTTTTTTTTTTTTTTCTTGTAAGTAAGCTCCAGGTCCAACATGAAGCTCAAACACATGACCCTGAGATCAGGAATCCCATGTTCTACTGACTAAGCCAGCCAGTTGCCCTACTGCTGAATTCTTCTTATGAAATCTAGCACAGCTCTCTGATTCAATATCCTAATGTGCTTCTTTTAGACCTTGATTGTAAGTAACTCAGACCCACTGCAGATCAGTCAGTCATGTACCGATCTGGTGAAAGCCCTGGGACTGGGGATGCCACATTTTATTTACCTTCCTTTTTCTTTATGCTTGGCATTTGGGATTTAATACCAGCTTTGCAACTAAGTAGTAAATTCACCTTCTCCAGATGTGTAAGATGGCTAACTTAAAATTACTTTTCTATACAGAAAATACAGAATCAGAGAGAGAACTGAAATTCTTTATCTGTGTTTTCAGAATCTTTAGAATTTTCATATTGAACTGTTACCAGCAGCTTTCACTAAATTCCTATTTTGAAAAAATTTCACTACCATATAAATGATGGAGCCAAGAATAAAGTCTAAAATTATTTCCTAAAAATGCTATGTTGGGGAATTTTCAACTATTGAAATAACTAATATTCCAAAGTTTGTTCTCTAATTTAAAAACAGAGGTCTATTTGCCAACTTGCTACATTCATATAAACAGCTCTTTATCCTGGTGCCAACAGGTCTTGTACCATCACCACTATCTGACTCAGCAAGCTGGGTGGAGAGGGGGCACCACCGCTCTTTACTTGTGTGAGTCTCCTCGAGGACAGGAACTCCATTCAGACACATTCCTAGTATTTCCAGCATCTAACTGTGTGCCTTCCAAATAGATAGCACTCAGCAATATTTACTGAATTCCATTCTCCAGACACTGAGACCTCAGTATACTTTCAGAAAGAAGAGATGCCCAATAAATCTCATCTCCATAGTTCCATCACAAATGGGTAATGGGCTATCATTCAAGTCTCACCCTCTGCAACAGATATTAGTGGTAAAATAGATTTTAAAGCATAGATTTTCACATCTATTCTCAAAGTCATAGATTAACATGTTTCTAGTGACAACAAATATTACTAAAAATGAAAAAACCCAACCACATGCCATATGCCAATAAGCAATCCATGATGACTTTTTTATGACTATCAGAGAAGGAAGTTCCCAGATCTTCACTGCTTCAAGAATATAAGGATGAACTTACCATCATCTAAAGTGATGTCCTGCAGACCAATTGTTGAAAAGTTAGGTTCTTGCTCTTCAGGTTCAGGCTTAATGTTCACAGTTGCTTCATCAGGTGGAAATGAAGCTGGATCACACAAATTGTGACAGATTAAGGATGAAGGTGCAGAAAGACCTCCCTGGCCTGTACTTTGTGCTTGAGTTGAGTGCTGTCCAGAATGCATTCTGGTGGCTAGAGACGGTGATGAGGCAGTTCCTGAGCTAGGAGATTGGTAAGGCATAGGCTGTAGCTGAGGAGATGGTGGCCCAGAAAGTGGTGAACTAGCCAGGGGATGCGAGGCTCCTGGGGAAGCAGTTGTAGCAGACCCTGAATGTGAAGGACCATATGTAATGGGTTGTAACTGAGGGGAAGGCTGGCCTGTGACCTGGTCAGCCCCTGGAGAAGAAAGAGATCTTTGTCCTGTGTTTGAACAATGGAATCCCACTGACTGCAGGTGAGGCAGGGTCTGCACCGAATGAGGTGTGTGGGCTAAGAGATGTCCTGCTGGGCCTGAATTTGAAGAATGAAAAGGTATGGATGACGGCGGCTGACAGCCAAGATTTATTAAACTAGGAAGAGGTGTATCCTGTGGAAACAAAACCGGATCATATTCTTGACTAGAGGCAGCATTAACTGGAAGACAAGTTGGTCCGTTGTACACAACATTAGTTTGCATAGGCTGATAGGAAGACCCCACAGGAGGTGTTGATGTTACTTGAAAAGGCTGGTGCATAACTGAAGAAGGTATCATATGCTGTTCTTTACCAGAACTTTCATCCCTACACTGCAACTGTGGCAGATGAGATGAAGTTACCATGGATGCATATGTTTGTTGAATGGGACAAACCAAGCTTCTCTGTGTTGACAGTACACTGTCACGTGGGTGTCCTGTGTCTGAGGAAGGCCTCTGGGTTTGGGCAGGATGAGGCACAGACAATGCTGGAACTGAAGACAAGTCAACCTCTTCTTTGTGTTCTTGCTTCATCAAAACTAAAAAGAAAATGGTAAGAGCAAATATTATTACATAATATATACAGTGATCATAAAGGGCCCTCATTCCAGGCTACATAACTTAGTATGCACCCAAGCCAGGGGTTAAAAATACAAATGCCTTCAGAGAAGGCAAATAATATAAAATATGTGAAGTCAGCAAGCATAAGACAACAGGGAGTGGTTCTTGCTCTAAAAGTTTCAAGTTAAAAAAAACAACAACACTGCACAGAACTCTATGAAGTGCTGTGGAAAGATCTCAAATACATTCCTATGTACCAAAAACTTGAGTCGCAGAACAATGTGTACATATCACAATTCTTGTAAAATATAGAATATGTGTATGTTTTTGCTTATATAGGTATGGATATCTCCAGAAAGATGTCATGAAAATGGTACTACTGTGTTGACTGCTGGGAATGGAAACTAGGTGACTAGGGGTAAGAGCAAGAACCAGATTTACTTTTTATTATGTAAGCTTTTGTGTCTCTTGAGTGTTTTCAACCAGGTATATACATTATCCACTCAAAAATAAATGATTTTTTAAAACCCCCCAACAAAGCTCTAAGGCCTAATAAAAAAACCTTAAATTTGACAGGTGCCTGGGTGGCTCAGTCTGTTAAGCAGCTGCCCTCTGCTTGGGTCATGATCTCAGGGTCCTGAGATTGAGCCCTGCATGGGGCTTCCTGCCAGTGGGGAGCCTGCTTTGCCTTCTCCCTGTGCTGCTCCCTTGATTGTGCTCACTTGCTTACGCTCTGTCTCAAATAAATAAATAAAATCTTAAAAAAAAAAAAAAGCCTTGAATTTGAGATCTCTGATCTGAAATCTACTGGTCACCTGGTTTTGCATTTTGCATCAAACACCACGGATCTAATCTAATATTCATAGAGCTTCTAGTTTACAATGGTCTAATTTACAATGATCCTCAACCATCATCAGATACATATTACAAGAGGAATAATGAGGGATCAAAAAAGTATTGGAATACACAAAAAACCTGTTGGAGATAATAAACAAATTCAACATGTAGAAATCAATTACATTTCTATAAACTAGCAATAAATAATCTGAAAAGGAAATTAAGAAAATGATTTCATAAGTCAATCAGAGAAAGACAATTATCATATGATCTCACTCATATGTGAAATTTAAGAAACAAAACAGACATCCTATAAACAGAGGATTATAGGGGAAGAGAGGAAAAAATAAAACAAGATGAAATCAGAGAGGGAAACAAATCATAAGAGGCTCTTTTTTTTTTTTTAAGATTTTATTTATTTGACAGAGAGAGATCACAAGTAGATGGAGAGGCAGGCAGAGAGAGAGAGAGAGAGAGGAGGAAGCAGGCTCCCTGCTGAGCAGAGAGCCCGACTCGGGACTCGATCCCAGGACCCTGAGATCATGACCCGAGCCGAAGGCAGCAGCTTAATCCACTGAGCCACCCAGGCACCCCATAAGAGGCTCTTAATCATAGGAAACAAACTGAGGGTTGCTGGAGAGGAGGTGGGTGTGGGTATGGGGTAACTGGGTGATGGACATTAAGGAAGGCACGTGACATAATAAGCACTGGTATTATATAAGACTGATGAATCGCGGACCTCTTCCTCAGAAACCAATACTACATTATGTTAATTAGTTGAATTTTTTTCAAAGATTTTATTTATTTATTTGTCAGAGAGAGAGAGAGCACAAGCAGGAAGAGCTGCAGGCAGAGGGAGACGCAGGCTCCCCACTGAGCAAGGAGCCCGATGAGGGACTCAATCCCAGGACCTTGGGATCATGACCCAAGCAGAAGGCAGATGCTTAACTGACTAAGCCACCCAAGAGTCCCAAATTAATTGAATTTAAATAAAAAATAAACAAGTCTGCCAAAAAAAGAAAAAAGAAAACAATTTCATTTACAATAGCATCAAAAAATAAATTTGTTCTCTAAAGAACAAATTTGGCCAAGGTAAGTGAGACTTACACAGTGAAATCCACAAAACACTGCTAAGGAAATGAAAGAAGACCTAAATACATGGAACAATATTCCAGGTTCATGGACTGGATGACTTAATTAACTGTTAAGAACACAACACTCCCCCACACAATTTTCATATTTAATCCCCAAATCCCAGCAATATTTTTTTTTGCAGAAATAGACCCGTCCTAAAATTTATATGGAATCCCAAGGGACCCCAAATAGTCAAAACAATCTTGAAAAAGTGCAAAGACAGAGGAATCGCACTTTGTAATTTCAAAACTTACCACAAAGCTACAGCAATCGTAACCACATGATACTGACCTAAGGACAGACATATAGACCAATGGAATAGAGACCAAAAACAAACCCTTTAACATATAGTCAACTGAACAGTCTCTTCAACAAATGGTACTGAGACAACTGGGTATCCCGTTCAAAATAATGAAGATGGAAACTTATCTGAAAATCACACACGAAAATTAACTCAAGTGGATCAAAGACCTAAACATAAGAGCAAAACTACAAAACTCTTGCAAGAAAACAAAAGGCAACAGCTTCATGACACTGTATTTGGCAATGGTTTGTTTAGCACTATGTATACTGAAAGTATAGACAACAAAAGAAAAACAAACTGGATTTCTTCAAAACGAAAAACTTCTGACTATTGAAAGACACCATCGAGAGACTGAAAAGATAACCCACAGAATAGAAAAAGTATTTGCAAATAATATTTCTGAAAAGGGTTTAATATCCAGAATACATAAGAACTCCTACGAATGCAACAGGACCGAACCAAAGATGTGAGCGTGATCCCAGGATCGATCTAGATGGATGTGTGTGTTAGAAGAAGGGAGGTACCAGCTCTTCTCTCTAGGATCACTAATTATGAAGATGAAACAAACCTAGAGATGCCATGTGGTGAAAGCATGCTCAAGATCTAAAGCCAACAGAAAGAAAAACAGTGTTAAGATGAAGAGAAACCTTAAGCCCTAAGATCACACTGCTTGAGCTGAAGCATGCCTAAAGCCAGCATTGCACTTAATCTTCCAGTTACATGAGCCAATGATTTTTTTTGTTAAGCTAGTTTGAATTGAGTTTTTGTCATTTGCACCCAAAAGTTCTAATTTACTGAAAACAACCTTTCCGAGATAGGGATTATTATTATTACTCCTGCCTTATAGATGAGTATACTGAAGAGAATAAAGGCACTAAGACCTCACAGTAGTTAAGCGGCATCATAAGGACCTGAATCCAGGTTTTTCTGCCTCCAAAGCCCATGCTTTTTCTTTTTTTTGAGAGAGAGAGAGAATGCGTACAAGCTGAGAGGAGGGGGTGGTGGGGCAGAGGGAGAAGGAGAAGCAGACTCCCTGCTAACCAGGGAGCTCACTGCGGGGCTCGATCCCAGAGCCCTGAGATCATGACCTGACCCAAAGCCAGGCACTTAACCGACAGCCACCCAGGTGCCCCCAAAGTCCATGCTTTTGATCACTATACTGTATGATCAAGAAAGATTCAACTTCACCATTCCATCATACAAGTAGAGGTTATGAATAACAAACACTATCCTTTATCACATCAAAAAAGTAGCAAGTCCATGATTTTAGATGAATCTACCAGTTGAAAGGACTGCTTCATGTAGAAAATAAATGCATTTTGCTTATTTTAATGTTTATCAAAACAGAAAACCATCAGTTAATTTTCTGTGTGTCAAAACAAATGATTTCATTGTTTCCCTTGGGAAATACTTCAGTCCGCTTTTCTAAAAATTATCTGTTTTATCTTCCTATGAAAGTGCTATAACTCCTTTAAAAATAATTTTACTAGGGTGGCTGGGTGGCTCAGTTTGTTGACCAACACAACTCTTGATTTCTGATTTGTGGCTGCTAGGATTGAGCCAGCACTCAAGTCTGGTTGTCCCTTTCCCTCTCCCATCGCTCCTGCTTGCTCTCTCTAAAAATAAATTTTGGGGGGCGCCTGGGTGGCTCAGTGGGTTAAGCCGCTGCCTTTGGCTCAGGTCATGATCTCAGGGTCCTGGGATCGAGTCCCACATCGGGCTCTCTGCTCAGCAGGGAGCCTGCTTCCCTCTCTCTCTCTGCCTGCCTCTCTGTCTGCTTGTGATCTCTGTCTGTCAGATAAATAAATAAAATCTTTAAAAATAAATAAATAAATAAATTTTGGGGATGCATGGATGGCTGCCTTCAGCTGTCTGCCTTCAGCTCAGGTCATGATCCCAGAGACCTGGGATCAAGTCCCACATCAGGCTCCCAGCAGGAAGCCTACTTCTCCCTCTGCCCACCCCCCTGCTTTCTCTCTCTGACAAATAAATAAATAAAATCTTTAAAAAAAAATAAAAAGAAAATAGAAAAATTTATAATCTTAAAAAAATAAAATTTTCCAGAATTCACATCTCATTGTCCCTTCTACATTTATACTACTTTAACATAACTAAAATTTTCATCATCCTCACTAAAATGTGAGAACTTCATTTTATGTAAAAGAAAATAACAATGAGAACCAAAGCACAGTCAAACCTCATCTGACCATTTACCGAACCCCTGTCAATCACAAGTCTCTTCATATAAGCATGGACTCAATCTGAGGAAATTAAGTAAGAATTAGAACAGCTCTGAGACTATATGCATTGTATAGTAGGTAATTAATGGAGCACTTGTTTTGGGGGGTGCATTTGAGCTTGACACTTTTCTCTGGTGTCCTACCAAGAATGGAATGGGCTCATCACTCATCACTGTGTTAGTCTCTAAATCTGGCAAGCTGTAAGTGAGCCCACCCTTAACAGGACAACCCTTAAAACAAAGAAAGCATATTACCAGTCTTCTTATTGCTTCTGTCCCAATGTTAACATTCCCAAACCAGGCCTGCATCCAGTTTCTTATTCTCGCTCAGGTATTTCAAGTATGTGTCTAACAACTCTGACCTCTCTTATGTCTTCATGTACTTTCTTTTCTTCTGACTTTGGCACAACTATAACTTTCTCCCTGTACAACTGGATTCTTTTTCCCTTTTCTACTTCAGCTCCTACTCTGATCCCAGGAAAGCCACAGTAAATGCCATACCCAGGATGACCTTTCCATATAAAGGAGGGAGAATATTCAAGAAAGCCTCTCACCGTTTAATTAATCCTGAATGGGGGAGGTTAAGGTCCTTGGTTACATAAGTGGTTGGTTATCATGCACTAAAAAGGACACAGAGGGACTGAGAACTACAGCTTAAATTCACCTTTTTATTGGATAATCCAATCCTTCTTTTTATGTACACTCAGATTGAGAGTTCTGCTTTCCTAAATTGAGTATATTTCCACTTTGCCAAATCAACTATCACTTTTTGTCTATAAGGGATTAAGACTCCAACCGTACCAAATCTAAGAAGTCCTCTTTACTGGTCTAGGATATCTATTCTTATTTAGAGAGAAATACAGTTAAAAAGAACTTAAAATATCTAGAATGACTTGAATTTTAGAAACAGACTAACTCTACCTTCTGTGTTAAATATGCTCATTCTCAACTTTAGAATGTAAACTGACTATGGGACACATTATGCTAAATACAATTTCCAATTTAAAAAAAGTTATTATACCTGAAACTAACATGCCATTGTACATCAACTATACTTCAATAATAAAAACTAAAACAAAACAACAAACTCAAAACAGCCATTTGCAACTGATTATTCTTTCACTGGATATTGATATTGGTCAGATTCCTATTGCTAGGAATACCTTATTGTCAAAAAGGTAACAAAATGTCGTATCCTTTAATAAAAAACAAATAACTTCTGAATATATAAAATTATTTTTTTAATTTTTTAATAAAGATTTTATTGGGGCGCCTGGGTGGCTCAGTGGGTTAGGCCTCTGCCTTCAGCTCAGGTCATGATCTCAGGGTCCTGGGATTAAGCCCCACATCCGGCTCTCTGCTCAGCGGGGAGCCTGCTCCCCCCCCCCCCGACCACCTGCCTCTCTGCCTACTTGTGACCTCTGTCAAATAAATAAATAAAATCTTTAAAAAATAATAAAAAAGGTTTTATTTACTTGCAATAGAGAGAGAGTCCAAGGTGGTGGAAAGGGGCAGAGGGAGAGAAAGGAGGCTCCAGGGAGCCCAAGACAGGGTTCAATCCTGCTTTATGCCAGGACCCTGGGATAGGCAGACACTTAACTAACTGAGCCACACAGGCACTGCTGAATATCTAAAATTTTTATAAGCAAAATTTAAAAAAGAATTGTCACAACAAATAAGATACAAATATTTAATATAAATAATCATACAAATTAATAAGACAAAGTAACTCTAATGTAAGTATCACACACTAGAATTCTTTCTTTTGAAATTCTGTAAAGCTTTATCTGCTCATGAAGAAAAATAAAAATGTTGAGGTCATAAAATTAGTATACCATATATATTTTGGTCCCATTTTTATTTTAAAATGTTGTGCTATAAATGGATCAAAAGGAACCAAAAAGACAGAATGACAGTTTCAGAGCAGAAGACAATTAGGATGCTTGAAAATATTTTTTCAACTTATCTATTTTTTTCCTTTTCTTCTCCCAAAGATTCTATTTATTTGAGAGAAAGAAAACATGTTTGTGAGCAGGGGAGGTGCAGAGGGAGACAGACAAGCAGATTCTGTGCCAAATGCAGAATTGACACAGGTCTTGATTCCAGGACCCTGAGATCACCCTGAGCCAAAATCAAGAGTTAGAGACCTAACTGACTGAGCCACCTAGACACCCCTTAACTTGTCTTTTATAAAAAATAAATTCACACCCACACACACAAAATAAATACATTCACAGTAACATATTTGCTTTTATAAAATTTTTATTCAAAACTCCATTTTAGAAAAAAATGACAAAAGCCAAATACTACAGAGAAAAGACAATCATCAGCCAGAACAAGGACTGCACAATTTAAAAAAAATAAGAAGAAAAAAGAAAGATTATTTATTTATTTATTTGAGAGAGAGACAGAGGAACAGAGGCAGAGGTGGGGAGGGATAAAGGGGAAGAGGTGGAGGGAGGAAGGATAGAGCAGGAGACAGAGAGAATCTAGAGCTGACTCCACACTGAGCACAGAGTCTGACGCAGGGCTCAATCCCACAACCCTGAGATCATGACCTAAGCCAAAACCTTGAGAGGGACACTTAAGCAACTGAGCCACCCAGGCGCCCCCAAACACTTCTTCAGTCTTTGTTTTGTGTGTGCCACCTGATTTGTATATTGTCAATCATAAGGCCAGTGATGACAGCTGGTAGTCCAATCCAATATTCCTTCTGTACTCTGGGGCCCCAATGATTGCCATTCTCATATAATGCCCTCTAGGGTTCTGCTTTTATATTGTCCTCCCAACTCATGAGCTGATAATGTAAAGGCATTATAAACCTGTTCAGTTACTACTCTTTGCCTGTTCAGTTACTACTACTAAGATAGTAAAAATGAAAACCTCTAATCGGCTGATCCTCTTCTACTGCTTTTTAATTTTATTTATTTATTTTTTAGAAGCCTTTTTTTTTTTTTTTTTAATTTGACAGAGAGCGAGATCACAAGTAGGCAGAGAGGCAGGCAGGGACAGGGGGAAGCAGAGAGCCCGATGCAGGGCTTGATCCCAGGACCCTGGGATCATGACCTGAGCCGAAGGCAGAGGGTTTAACCCACTAAGCCACCCAGGCACCCCTGCTTTTTTTATTTTTAAACAATTCCAGAAGCTCTCTCCCTTCTTAGTGAGGTTAGATTCTACAGTCTCCCATCTCTACAGCATTTGTTAACATTCTTAGACTGCATGTCTGAATCTGAGTGCTATTTAAGAAAGTTACACAACAGGGCAAATTAATTATTTATAAATTCATGAATATCAGCATCAAAGGTGTTTTCTGATCATGCCTAGAATCCTATTATGTTTCTGTGGTAACTTACTCTCCCCTTTCTTTACAACAAGTATTTCAAACTTGTCTACATTCTTCAAACTGCCAAATCACCTACACTCCCCTCTGCTCACAACAGAAGATTCCATGTTATTCTTTAAAGAAAAAAAAGTTGACGCTATCATATGGAAACTCCCTAAACTCTCCACTACTAAATGTATAAACCAGCCGAATATACAACCATCTTGTTCATCCTTACCTATCCCCTCCTGTTCCTTCTCCCAACTAAGGCCCATTCCAACTTTTATATTTTAAATTTTATTCCTTCCCTAATATTCTTTATTATCATTAATGCTGTCTCCCCTATATAATCAAAACACTAACTATCTGAATAACCTTTTTAACCTTTTTGGGCCTCTGTTATATAAATCTCACTTTCCATAGTTAGTAATTTGAGGAAAAGACTAAACTGGTCATTGATACCTTAGAATAAGACAGGAGAAATACGGGGGAAATGATTTTTAGTTTAAACTTTCTTTTAACTGAATATATTTGATACATAACATTGTGTAAAATTTAAGGTGTACCACAAATTAATTTGATACATGCACATATTGCAGGGAAAAGGATTTTTTTTTTTTTTTGAAAAGGATTTTTAAAGTAGGCTCCATGCCCAACATGAGAATAGAACTCACAACCCCAGGGGCGCCTGGGTGGCTCAGTAAGTTAAAGCCTCTGCCTTTGGCTCAGGTCATGCTCCCAGGGTCCTGGGATTGATCCCCGCATCGGGCTCTCTGTCCGTCAAATAAATAAAATCTTAAAAAAAAAAAAAAAAAAAAAAAGAACTCAACACCCCCAAGATCAGGAGTCACAAGCTCTACTGACTGAGCTAGTTAGGCGCTCTGAAAGTGGTTTTTGCAATACAAATTTGATCACGTTACCTCTCTGTTAAAGCTCATTTCTTGGAACTTTTTTTTTTTTTAATTAATTTATTTGACAGAAAGAGAGATCACAAGTAGGCAGAGAGGCAGGCAGACAGAGAGGGAGAAGCAGGCTCTCTGCTGAGCAGAAAGCCTGACATAGGGCTCGATCCCAGGACCCTGAAATCATGACCTGAGCCAAAGGCAGAGGCTTATACCACTGAGCCACCCAGGTGCCCCACAACTTCTTTTTTTATTAGAGGATAGAGAGAGGGGAGAGGGAGAGAGAATGTTAAGCAGGCTCCATGCCCAACATGGAGCCTGAAGCAGGGAATCATTTCAAAACCCCAAGATCATGAACTCAGCCAAAATCCAAGAGTCAGACGCTTAACTGAGGCACCCCTCCTTTTTTTTTTTTTTTTTAAAGATTTTATTAATGTATTTATTTGAGAGAGAGTAAGAGAACAGGGAAGGCGCAGAAGGAAAGGGACAAGGTGACTCCACGGTGAGCACAGAGCCCAATGCAGGGCTGGATCCCATGACCCTGAGATCATGATTTGAGCCAAAATCAAGAGTTGGACACTTAACCAACTGAAGTTCTTTTAATACTCCATTATCCAACCAACAACAATACCTTTGCACATGCTGTTGACTTTATCTGAAATGTTCTCCCTCACTTTCTCTAAGAGTTATTAACAGTATAGATTCTATAGCCAGATTGCCTGGATTCAAATCTCACCTCCACCACTTATTAGCTGTGTGAACTTGGTTCACTCATTTGCAAAATGAAAAGGGCAATTATTACCTACCTTACAGGATTATAAGAGAATAAATTAATTAGGTATAAACTGCTTAGAATAGCACCTGGCACACACTAAATGTTCAGTATGTCTGCTAAATCAATGAACAAACCTGAGATGTACTCTAGCGTAAGAGTTAGGTGCCCAGACTCTGGAACCAGATTGCCTATGCATGACATCTGGCTGTAAGATTTAAATGTTCTAAGACTGTGGGCATAATACTTAGCTACTCAGTTTCTTCATCTATAAAACAAGATAATAACCTATCTCATACATCTATTATGAGTTCAAAAGAATAAATAGAAAAAGGGCTTAGAACAGTACCATATGTATGGATATATATACACACACACATACACAACATGTCTATAAACTATTACTATTTTCCAGTTATCAACTCAAGTATTACTTTCACATAAAAGCCTTTTCTCAACCTGTCAGCCTAGGCAAGGGTCCCTCTGTTATTTTCACCTATAGCATCATATCCCTTTCCTACAGAGTCCTTACTGCAGTTTCTAATTACAAATTTGTTAGTAACTAATTTTTTAGTGATTCATTAACTTCTGTTTGTCCCCCTGGATTATAAGTTCCATGATAAAGGAAATGAGATAAGTTTCACCCAACTGGTGAAATACTTACTTACACAAATACTTACTGAATTAATACTGAAAAGGCTAACCAAAATCTTTCAGAATGTTTGTATTCTATTTGAAAACTATCTGAAATATTTTATTACCAAGTAATATATTAACATGATCAAGTAATAATAATTTTCAGATTTGGGAATATAAACACCTTTTTTTTCTTTTAAAGATTTTATTCATTTATTTGACAGATCACAAGTAGGCAGAGAGGCAAGGAGAGAGAGAAGGAGAAGCAGGTTCGCTGCTGAACCGAAAGCCTGATACAGGGCTCGATCCCAGGACCCTGAGATCATGACCTGAGCCAAAGGCAGAGGCTTTAACCCACTGAACCATCCAGGTGCCCTTATAAATGCTTTTAGAGGCTAAAAGTGAAATATAGTCAGGCTTTAAAGAATATGAATGACAAATGATCATTCATAACCAGTACCCTTTCAAATTTAAGTGTTCATTATTTCCATTAACTAGAAACCATTAAAAGTTTTTGCAAGAGGGGGTGTCTGGGTGGCTTAGTTAGTTGGGTGTTCAACTCTTGATTTGAGCTCAAGTCATGATCTCAGGGTTCTGGGATCGAGCCCTGTGTCAAGCTTGGAGTTCAGTGGGGGGCATATACTTGAGATTCTCTCTCTCTCTTTCTCTCTAAAATAAACGAATAAATCTTAAGGGAAAAAGAAGTTTTTACAAGAATAAGTTTTTTTTTTTTTTTTTAAAGATTTTATTCATTCATTCGACAGAGAGAGATCACAAGCAGGCAGAGAGGCAGGCAGAGAGAGAGGAGGAAGCAGGCTCCCCGCTAAGGGAGAGCCCGATGTGGGTCTCGATCCCAGGACCCTGGGACCATGACCTGAGCTAAAGGCAGAGGCCTTAACCCTCTGAGCCACCCAGGCGCCCCAAGAATAAGTTTTTAAGAGTAAAGTTCACTATGATTTTTTTATTATCATATGCTCTGGTGACTAATACAGTGCCTAAAACAGAGAGGGCCTCTATAAAGATTTGTTCTCTATGTAACCATCAGCGTGATTACTGCAAATACTATTTATGTGTCACAACCAAGATCTGGAAAGTTACACCATTTGAACTACTGCAGAAAGCGGTACAGAAGCTTTATTAGAGTGCATCTATACAACCAGAAACTCTGGCAACAACTTTATACTCCCCATGGCCCATAATATGCTATAGTCACTACTGGCCAAATGAAAATCTAATGGGAGATTTTTTTCATCTGAATGGAAATGGTTAAGATGAACACACTACCTTCCTGCAGTGCTAAGGACACAAGAGGACTTCACACATATTCACAAACACCTGCCCTTACTGTAGTGCTGGTGATTTCTGGTAGCTACTGAAAAACAGATTTAAAAACCTATATTCAATCTTCTGATTTTCTTATAATAAATAACTACAAAATAACAACTAATACCACATCTAAATTTAAAAGTCAACACAAACTTGACAGAATGGCGTATGTTGGGATTTTTATTGATTATAAGCACTCTACCTTAAACATTGCCATATAGGTTTCATCGAACAACTTTTTATTCATTATGAAAGCAAGTTCTATAGTAAACCATCACAACTTCCCATACCTGGTGTGTAAGTAAAACGTTGAGACTGGCTTTTTTTCCTCTTGCCATTGCAAAGATAAAAGTGCACCTGCACTGCAGCTGTAACTGCTGGGTTGTGATATGGAGGAACTTCAAGGACAATGTGAGCCTAAGGAGCATGGAAAGCAAGATTGTGTTACACTCAGAACTAAAAATGAAATGCACCTGCTAAACTCACCATGACTCTTGAGCCTTAACTACACAGTCTCTTCCATCATAGATAATTATGCACATCAACTGGTCATGTAAGTCATCTGGAGATTTACTCTATGAAACTCTAGTCTCAACAGAGATAAATTCTTTAAAGTAAACCACTAAAGGAGAAATTACCTTTTAGTCATCCAATTGGGTTCTAGTTGTAGCAGAAATAAAAAACAGTCTTATATACTACGTAGTGAGATACTCTGCACAATGAATATTACATGTTGCTATTGATCTTAAGTGGAAGTCTACTCTGATTTTCAGTCAGGTTTAATATTTCTTGAGCTGTGTTATAGTTTAGATTTCTTAAATTTCACATTCAAAATATTCTAAACTGGCAATATACAAAATCCGTTCCTACATAAAAAATAATTTTACACAAGCAAAGTGAAAACTGTTGGCCCAAACCAATTGCAATCCTTAACCTAATTTCTCCAGGTCTCTGGAGAGCACTGTGCAGTGTTATCCTCTACCCCCAGAAGATTCTGTCACCAGTCCAACCAGGATGAAGGGACCACAGCATTCAGTGGTGAATCCTGGAAGGCTTAATGTTGAAAAGATGCAAATATAATCCTAAATACACAAACCCATGAGGGTTTGTTCTCCCCCCCTACTTTTTGCCCATTATATATGTTCTTTACTGAATTTATTTGATTTCTTCACTGCATTCAGAGAAAAAATTTAGTGATAACATCAGTAAGAACCTTCTAATAAAAGGGAAAGACACCAATTGTTTATCTATCCTAAATTTAATTTTAGTGTCAGGAAAGTACCTATCTCATGTCCAAACTTCTAAAAATTCGAATTTACTTTTCTTTCATACAACAGATAAAAGAGTCTTCATCTATAACATAAAGTGGCATTTTCCAATTTTCTCATCATGCTTAAGTATTTAAAAAGGAATAAAGTAAATTTCTTACCCCTTGACATTTTTCCCTGATTATTTTCCCTTCTACCTCCCACTGAGGTCGTCCATCTATTGAAAAAAACAATTTACAGTTAAAAGTAATTCAAGTCAGAAAGTGTATAAACAATATTTAATGTATCTAGTATCACAAGCTTATTGGCAAAGGGAATCTTTTTCTGACTTCCATTATGAAAATAAAATATGTACCCATGACAAAAAAATGAGAAGAAAGATCTTGGGCTACCTGAGATAGCAGGCCCCCCAGTTTATTCTGTCGAGTGATGTTTGAAAATCATCTGAGAGCACCTCCTCCAAATGGTAGCCAATTTCTGCTTATATACCTTAGGTAATGGGAAACTCACTCCCTCACGAAGTAACCCATTTAATCTCTAGAAAGTCACTGCTGCTGGATAAGCTCTTCATGACAGATGAAATCTGCCTCCTTATAATATCCCATCAGTGGCTTAAGAACTACCCCTTGCAGCCCACCAATCCAAAAAATCTTGAGTGGTCCTCTGCTCGAGTAGCTTTCCAGATGCTTAAAAACAGCTATGTTTGCAGGTGTCTCCTCTTCTGTTGGCTAGCTTCCCCAGTTTGGCATCTACCTCTTACACAGATTTACACAGATTTTATTAGCCTTCCTGCCCACTCTTCTTCGAACATTTCTCCAAAAAGACCATCTCCCTCCAAATGTACCAAGCCCAGAACTGAACAGCCCAGGTGGGAAATGACCCAGCATGGTAGAGAGTGACTAAGGCTCTTGCCACCTTATGTGAAGACACTGCGTCTGTTAAGTTCAAACTCCTACACTGCACTTACGTATTTTTTCTCCCAGCACTTATTAATTTATCCCTACTAGACTTGGATTTCTTGGCTTGCCAAGATCTTTTTAGACACTGATGGTCTTTGAATGTACTTGCTAGGCTTTCCATGTTTGTGTCACCCAAAGATCCGGCCGGCACATTTTCTGTCTCTTCCTTTCAAGTGAATTGTTCACCTGGGGGAGAACCCCAACTGCTACTAAAGCTCTCACTCCAGTCTGATGTGCAGTATTCTAAAGCATTCTTTTTTTTTTTTTTTTTAAGATTTTATTTATTCATTTGACACAGAGAGAGAGAGATCACAAGTAGGCAGAGCAGCAGGCAGAGAGAGGCAGGGAAGCAGGTTCCCCACTGAGCAGAGAGCCCAACTTGGGGCTCCATCTCAGGACCTGAGATCATGACCTGAGCCGAAGGAGTTGTGCAACAACTGAGCCACCCAGGCGCCCCCAAAGCCTTCTTTCTTAAGTGATGGGCATTTGCCCATTGACTAACTCTCACAAGTATCTTCACAGTTAGCATGACTTCATCTAGTCTGTAAGGATATCTGAAAAGGCTCAATCAAACACCTTCTTAATTGTGACTATTATTTTCCAGTCTGGTAACTAGATAATGGCTACCCTTTGTGCACAAGAGATACTACAGACAAATGCTATGCCTACACAAAAATACAGCTCAGTTCAACAATCATTTCCTGGGTCCTGATGTGCCATGCACTTTGGGTTACTGAGTTAATGATGAAAGGATACTCTTACCCTCAGTCTGCAGAAGAAAGGCAAATACAAACAGTTCATTATAATAAAGTGTGGCGGTTACAGTAATAAAGGTGCACTCTGAATGTGCCAAGAGAATTCAGGATTCTTACCCTAGTCTTGGTGAAGGGGTGAGTAAAGGAAGGTTTTCTGAGCTCTTGAACTGAGGCTTAAAAATAAGGTAGAATTCAAGTGACAGGGCGGGGCCGGGGGGGTGGTCTAGGCAGAAGAGCAGGCACGAGCAAAGCCAAGATGGCAAGAAACTACACAATACAAGGAACCATAAGCAGCTGTGTTGGTGGGATATAAAGTATGACTCAGGGAGGAGTAAGAAATAAGGCTGGAAAGAAAGGCAGTGACCTAAATGCCATTATCAAGGAGCCTAAAATATGAAGGGATTACTGATGGTGCTTTCAGAATGGGAGTTACATATTCACAGCCACATCTTATCTGAAACCAGTAATTGCTACCATTTAACATGATTCAATTTAAACTAAAAGCACTAAAAAATAAAGGAATTCTACAATGAAACTGCCGTACATATATACATTTATTATATTGAGGCACAAATGAATTTTTATAACAGAAAGGGGCAGCTCTGAGATACTATCTCTTCCTTACACCACTTCTTTTGTTTAAAATATTAATGCTGCAGAAGGACTTTTCTTGACCACCTGATATAAATCAATATTCAGTTACTATCACTTTACCCTCTTAATTCATAGTACCTTTATCTAGAATTATCTTGTTCACTTATATCTTTACGTTTATTGTCTGCTTCCCCACTAGAATGTAGGCCATCAAAGCAAGCAACTGTAAGATTTTATTCACCATTATATTCCCAATGCCTAGACTAGTGTCCGTCACGTAACAGATGCTTCATAAATAATTGATGAATTAATAAACTGTGATACAGAACTGATACTTCTTTTTTTTTTTTTAAAGACTTTATCCATTTGTCAGAGAGAGAGGAGAGCGAGCGAGCACAGGCAGACAGAATGGCAGGCAGAGGCAGAAGCAGGCTCCCCGCCAAGCAAGGAGCCCGATGCGGGACTCGATCCCAGGACGCTGGGATCATGACCTGAGCCGAAGGCAGCTGCTTAACCAACTGAGCCACCCAGGCGTCCCGAGAACTGATACTTCTTTAAGACAGGCAGGTATGGGTCAGGATCAAAGGAGTTGGAAGGAAGTGAATTTTATTTATTTATTTATTTATTTTTAAAAAGATTTTATTTATTTATTTGACAGAGAGACAGTGAGAGAGGGAACACAAGCAGGGGAAGTGTGATAGGGAGAAGCAGGCTTCCTGCCAAGCAGGGAGCCTGATGTGGGGCTCGATCCTAGGACCATGGGACCATGACCCGAGCTGAAGGCAGATGTTTAATGAGTGAGCCATGCAGGGGCCCTGGGAAGTGAATTTTAAAGGAGAAAAACACATGGAAAAATATGGTTTCCCACCTAAGAACAGGAAGATGTAACATTTTTAATCAAGTTGGGGGACCCAGTGAAACAAACTGGTCTGTTACGTCTGATGTGATTTTTTTATTTTAAGTATCAGTGGGCCATCGATGCAGGATTTGGTGGGTAAAAAGTACATAAGAGAAGTTTAAAACAAATAATGTGGTTATAGATGGAGATAAGATGACTGATGAAATTTCCTAGAATGAAGGAACATAATGAAAAGAAAGCTGAACCAGAGAACCTTGGGAAACATCTATATTTAAGGGCCAGAAAAACTGATTAAAAAAAGATGAGTGGGAACAGTTAAAAATGTGCCAGGAACCAGGTAAATACAATCACACAAAGGCCAAGGAAGAAAAGACTGTCAAGGAGAAGTGTGGGTAGCTGTCAAAAGTTTAGGTTATGTTTCAATATAGAAAATGAAAGAGTAAGTAGCAGGTAAGGAAATAAAGGTGATAACATTACCTTTTTGAGAGGCTGGATGATAAATGAAAGAAATAAAATGATAGCTTATGAGGATGTAAGAGTCAACAGAATGGGAAAGGTTTAGTATGAAAAGATTTAAACTTACTTAAACCCTAAGAAAAAGTATTCAGGGAAAAAATAGGTGTTGAAATTATAAGGGGCAACGAAGGTAATGTATAGCCTTAAATACTTAAGTTTTAAAAAGAGGAAAGGATGAAAAACAAATGAGATTACCATTTAAATTAAGAAAAACAAACATATTAAGCCCCAAAAAAGTGAAAAGAAAAGAAAACACAGAAACTAGGGAAACAGAAAACAAATACCAACTGAAAGGATCAATAAAGTCAAAGTACTCTGGAAACCCTGGCTAAAAAACCAGAGATGGCACAAATAAATAATAGCAGAATACATTTTTTAAAAGGGATAAAATTCCAGATGCAGAAATACAGTATTATAACCAAATTAATGTCAAACAAATTTGAAAACTGAGTGAAATAAATAAAATCTTTGTGTGAAATAATAGCGAAAATATGTATTGGTCTCTGCCTCTGGTTCCTGGGATAAAACTCCTGAAGTTCCTTAAAACATTCTTTTAAAGACTCTATTTGTTAGAGAGAGAGAGAGAGAGCGCTCACACTCCAAAGCAGAGGGTGTGACAGGCAGAGGGGGAAGCGGGCTTCCTGCTGAGCAAGAAGCCTGACAGGGGACTAGATCCCAGAACCCTGAGATCATGACCTAAGCCGAAGGCAGATGTTTAACCAACTAAGCCACGCAGGCATCCCAATTCTCCTAAAATTCTTATGATTTTCTAAGTGATACGAACAGCACAAGGAATACCTTTTGTTCTTGTATTTGGTCTTTTTTTTTTTTTTAATTTTTAATTATTTATTTGAGAAAGATCATGCACAGAATCCCTGCTGAGCAAGAAGCCCGATGTGGGACTGGATCCTAGGACTCTGGGATCATGACCTAAGCCAAAAGCAGATGCTTGACCAACTGAGCCACCCAGGAGCCCTGTATTTGGTCTTTGACCCCAGTTCCTGACACAGAGGTCTTAAATCCCTTGGAACTTCCTGAGTGACAGAACTATCTCTTGTTCTTTTTTTTTAAAGATTTTATTTATTTATTGGGCAGACAAAGATCACAAGTAGGCAAAGAGGCAGGCAGAGAGAGGAGGAAGCAGGCTCCCTGCAGAGCAGAGAGCCCGATGCGGGGCTCGATCCCAGGACCCTGGGATCATGACCTGAGCTGAAAGCAGAGGCTTTAACCCACTGAGCCACCCAGGCACCCACTATCTCTTGTTCTAAGGAGGTGACTTCTGGTGGGCCCCTGGATGGTGGCTGGTCACCAAAAGACCAAGCCATGATTAGAACCTTGGAACATTCAGTCCCACCTCCATTCTCCAGAGAGGGGAGAGGGGCTGGAAATGGAATAATCAGTCAAGCCTGTGTGGTGAAGCCTCCATAAAAATATTAAATTACTCCAGAGACTGGGGGAACTTCTGGGTTGTAAAACACATGGGGGTAGCTGGGATAGTGGCATGTCCATAAGAAAGAGAAGCTCTGCATCCATTCCCATATACCTTACTCCACAGATTTCTTCCACCTGGTTGTTTACCTCTATGATATTCTCTAATACATAGTAAACTGGTAAATATAAGTATGTATTGCTCTGAGTTCTGCTTTACCAAATGATCAAATCCAAGATGGGGGTAATGGGAACCTCCGATTTGTAGCCAAGTCAGAAAGATGTTGTGGGCAACTGGGTACCTACTACTTTCGACTGGCATTTGAAGTAGGAGCCCTTAAGCTGTGGTCTGAGCTAACTCCAGATACTGTCAGAATTGAATTTAATTAAGAATATCCAGTTCAGGGCACCTGGGTGGCTCAGCTGTTAAGCGTCTGCCTTCAGCTCAGATCATGATCCAGGAGTCCTGGGATGGAGCCCCGCATTGGGCTCCCTCCTTGGCAGGGAGCCTGTTTCTCCCTCTCACACTCCCCCTCTCTTGTGTGTCTCTCTGTGTCAAGTAAATAAATAAACAAAGTCTTAAAAAAAAAAAAAAGAATATCCAGTTCATTTCAAAGAATTGGTTGATATATGGGAAACCCACACATCTGGAGTCAGAAGTATTGTGAATGTAGTAACAATGTGAGAGTAAAGGAGAAACAAACTAAAGGTTTGCCTTTTTTTTTTTTTTTTTTTTAACCTGGAAAAGTAAAAATCACAAAAAATAACTCAAGAAGAAATAAACTTAAATGGTCCCTATACCCATGAATAGAATTATAGCAGAAACCAATAGTCCCACAAAGCCCCCATCCCTGAAGGTTTCAGAAATGAGCTCAGTTACACGTTCAAAGGAAGGTAAAATTGTATGACACACACTTAAGGAGTGGGAAAAAGTGAGGCACTTCACCAACTCACTTTGATATCCAGAATGCATAAACAATCTCATAAGGCAGTAAGAAAATGAAAACTGGGGGCGCCTGGGTGGCTCAGTGGGTTAAGCCGCTGCCTTCGGCTCAGGTCATGATCCCAGGTCCTGGGTTTGAGCCCCACATCGGGCTTTCTGCTCAGCAGGAAGCCTGCTTCCTCCTCTCTCTCTCTGCCTGCCTCTCTGCCTACTTGTGATTTCTCTCTGTCAAATAAATAAATAAAATCTTTAAAAAAAAAAAAAAAGAAAATGAAAACTGTATCAATGGAAAAAAAATGAGCAAAAAACACCAACAGATATTACACAAAAAAGGATACATGAATGACCCATAACACCCTCAATAAATGTCAGGGAAATTCAAAATCAAAGTTCAAGATATCATTTTACACCTACCAGATAAACAAAATATAAGAATTATGATATTCCTGGGGCGCCTGGGTGGCTCAGGGGGTTAAAGCCTCTGCCTTCGGCTCGGGTCATGATCCCAGGGTCCTAGGATGGAGCCCCACATTGGGCTCTCTCTGCTCAGCGGGGAGCCTGCTTCCCTTCCTCTTTCTTTGCCTGCCTCTCTGCCTACTTGTGATCTCTGTCTGTCAAATAAATAAATAAATAAATCTTTAAAAAAAAAAAAGAATTATGACATTCTTATTTATGTCCACCAGGTGGTAAGCACTAAAATGTTCATAGCAGCACTGCTGGTTATTGTTTGGTAATGTCAAAAACTGGATACAGCCCAAATATCCAGTGAGGAAACATAATAAACTGTGGCAATTCATACAGTAAAACTATAAAGAAGTGAAAATGAAAGATCTTCTATTACATGGAACAATCTTAAAACATTAATGTTGACCTCTGAAAAAAGCAATTTTCAGAAGAATACATGCGATGTTATGCATAGTCTAAAACCAGAGAAAATACATAAAACTATAAAGAAAAACATGGATTGATTTAGGAGTAGAATCCATTTGGGAAGGGGTTTCAAGAGACCTTCAGAGATAAATGTCTTACTTCTTTAAACTTGGTAGGAGGTATGAGTATCTGTTATATTCTTCTTATAAAAAGGTATTTCACGACTTTAAAAATGCTTTAAAAAATCAGAAGGAGGGGCGCCTGGGTGGCTCAGTGGGTTAAAGCCTCTGCCTTCGGCTCAGGTCATGATCCCAGTGTCCTGGGATCGAGCCCCGCATCGGGCTCTCTGTTCAGTGGGGAGCCTGCTTCCTCCTCTCTATCTCTGCCTGCCTCTCTGCCTACTTGTGATCTCTGTCAAATAAATAAATAAAATCTTAAAAAAAAAAAATCAGAAGGAATAATTGATGGAAAGTGTTTTGTTTTTTTCGTGCACCTCCACCACCCCGCAGGTTCCTGGGACACTGTGTGAGATGGGGGAGGTACTGGTTTTTTGTTTCTTTGTAGAGGTAGTCCCTATCCTCCAGGAGCTTAATGGAAAACTGTTTTAAATATGCTCAAGAAGGGCTAAATCAAACATCCCGATAGTCACAGAATCCTTCTACATTTCTGAAAATGACATAATTTATATATTCCTATATAAAATACATAAAATTCACCCTTTTAAAGTATAACATTGAGAGGTTTTTAGTATGTTCGCAGGGCTCTACAACCACCATCACTACCTAATTCCAGAAACCCCATGCCCATTAACAGTCATTCCCCTCCCTCCAGTGGCAACCACTAATCTACTTTCTGTCTTTATGGATTGCTGACTTGGGACATTGTGTGCTGACTCCTTTCACTTAGCATGTTTTTAAGGTTCATTTGTGGTGTGTTATGAATCAGTACTTTATTCTTTTTTATGGCTGATTAATATCCCATTATATGGATAGGCCCCAGTTTGTTTATCCACGTAACAGTTATGATCATTTGGGTTGTTCCCATTTTGGCTATTATGAATAATGTGGCTGTAAATATTCATTTCTGTGCAACATACTGTCAATTCTCTTGAGTAGTATATGTATACAAAGGAGCAGAAATACTGCTTTTGGAACATCCTTAATGAGAATTCAACATTTATGTGAAAATTTAAGAAATGTATGGCTTACAAAAAAAAAAAATCTGTGTAAATGATGTCTGTAGCTTTAGGAAAACTATTTGGTGATTAATGTTAGTGAAACATCTGAATAATTTATTTTATCCCTTCTACCCCTTATTTTGAGGTCAATCAACTAAATTTTACTTACCTTGTCCTTTTTCAAGAAAAATGATTTTGGATTCTGGAAGAAAATTAGATCCAGTCACAATCATTTCATGACCTCCATTTACAGAACAACTGTTGATACTGTACTTCTCAATATGAGGAAGTTCTT
This sequence comes from Lutra lutra, assembly GCF_902655055.1. NCBI lineage: Eukaryota > Metazoa > Chordata > Mammalia > Carnivora > Mustelidae > Lutra > Lutra lutra. The sequence continues at coordinate 17,680,519 of NC_062294.1, forward strand.
GAGCAGACCGCTGAGCTGTTTTTTTTTTACGAGTTAAGAAGAAACAAAATATTAGTTTAAAATATTCCATACGTAAATGATAAATTCAAGCTATACAATAAAAATAAAGAGAAGCAAACTCTGGGCTTTTAAAGTCTGAGACAATGGTAGCAATATCCACTATTATTTAGAAAACAAAATAGATTTATTAGATTTGTGTTCTTTCTAAAGAATTTTCTTAGAACTATAAAGAAACCAACCAAAGAAAAATTAGTCAATGTCTACAACTTCATATTGACTTCAAAACATTAATTTCATCCACTTTTCTCCTTTTAGCTTATCTTCAATACATTTTTTCCATACAACTATTAAAACTGATGAATCTTAGTATATGTGCTGGTGAAGCGAGCACTAAAACTGATAAATCTAATGTAACTATATAAAGCAAATCAATGCAAACATATGTAATTATATTGCATACAATTAAAAGAAGACAAGTTTCTAAAGGAAAAAAATTAGCTCTTTCCTCAAGAAAATATACAGGTCATCACTGTGACAACAGGATTCCATTCTGGGCTATTTTCTAAATAACTGAAGCATACATGAAGTACACACTGAATTTTAAAAAATGGAAGTAAATGTTTCTACAGTGCACTGCATTCTTTCTTGCCAGGGTATGTGAAACATAGTTTTTCTTAATGCCAGTCTTTAAGAAAAGCCTTTAAGGAAAGACTGGCCTTTTCTTAAGGCCAGTCTTTAAATTACCAACTTTTATAAACAGTGACCTTGGTCACCTTTCTCTGATATTGACTGATTTCAAATTGTTATATTTTGTGAGATTCTATTTTGAGTTTTCTTTTCTTTCTTTGTTTTTTTTAACTGTCTGAGCTTTAAGCTACAGATTATACTTCTTCTGACTGCTTAGGTTCTGTAAGGTTTCTTCTTGCCAAATGCCTAATTAGGTTTCTCTGGATTAAAACAAATAAAAAGTATGAATTATGTGCTCTTCTTCACAGCTGGAAAACTGGTCTACTTTTAGTTCTATTTCGTGGGCGGAAAATTGGTGGCTTTGAGGGTCAGCTATGTTTTGTTTGGCTAGAACATTTTAAAGAAATTTAAACTTGAATACCTTTAGGAAGCACACATAGCCAGTTCACTATGGCTCTTGGCTCTCCCAAGTATTTAATACCAAGCCACAAAATGTATGTGAATTGGGATCACTGCCCCACTCAAAGAGAATGTTAAAACAGACCCTTTTCATAGGAGATGGGTCTGGGATTTAGGATCAACTACAACTTGGAAAGTACTGAGCACTAACTTAGACCTCAGAAAATACTTATGTTCCAAATGGCTCAAAGAGAAGGGAAATGAAAACAAGCACTGGCTGGCCTAAGATGCAGACTATTTCAAGTTTTAGATATTTATGGTGGAAACTAGCCACCGCAGGTACATTCAAAGAAACAGCAAAATTGTGTTCAACAAATGGCAAAGGCATAATAAGCGAGTACATTCAACTAAAAGATATATGTATCTTTTTCATATATATATGAAAAAAAAGAAAATTTTAAAAAACGGGTTAATAGTGACTACTTCAGGGCAGTGGTATTACAAAAGATTTCCATACTACTCTGCACCATTCTGCATTTCTATATTCGCAACAATAATCACATATTAATTTAATAAACTTAAAGAAAAAATAGAAAATCATTTTATAATAACTTCATCTCAAAAATTCGAATTACTCTATCAACTTAAATAATTGAACTTTGCTAAAAAATAGAGGCACATGCGCTTATATTGGCACAGACTAGTCTGGGATGACAATAAGAACAATGGCAATGACAGCTGCTTCTAAGAAGCGGAAATAGTTGACCTGGAAATTTGTTTTCACTCTGTATTTTTTGAATTTTATAGCATATACCTGTATTGTCTATTAAAATTAATACAAAACTACTTCTACAGTGAATTCTATTACCATGGATTTGCTCAGTGATTCCCAAAGCCAACCGGGAAATAATAAAGTAGTAGTGCAATTCAACAAACAGCAAAAAGGAGCACAGAAAGGTAATAGGTTTGATAGGTTTGATAGGTAATAGGCAGTAAGTTTGATCCCAAATCAGGAATGCATGTGTTTGACAGAAATAAAATGGTAAAACTGAAAGAGCACTAGGAAAACCTGTGTTCTAGGCACAGCTCTCACCAGCAAGCAAATAAGCTTGAAGGAGTACTTCAGATACTTGTGCCTGTTTCCTCCTACACAAAATTAAGACATGGAATTAGAACACTTCTAAGTCTATGCCATAAACATCTAAATAGCAGTCTCAAAACTCCAGTCCTACCAGCTAACCTGCCAGAGGTTCACAGTTCTCCAGAGCTTGAGTAGGCACCAAGTTCCAGGGCCTATTCTCATTTCTTGCCTTTGTAAATTGGGGGGCGGGGGGGAAGAATTCATTTTCTCAATCGGATATAGATAGATTAATGATAAAGCAAAAGAACCAAAAAATAAACTCCTAAAAGTCTTTATTTAGCTGAGACGACAGCTTGCAGAGATAGGCATCTTCCAACAAGAAGCCTCACATTTTTTTTTTTTTTAAAGAAGGCTCACATTTTAATTAAACAAGGGTGACCAAGGGATACTTAGTATCAGAACCATAGCTTCAACTGGTTCTCAATGTCATCAAGCCCATCTTCTTTTCTTATAGATAAGAAAACTGTGGTCAAGAGAATTTGTTTATAGGCACAATTATAGGCACAGTTACCTATGGTCAAATTATCATGAGAACCCATTTCCTAACTCCAAAATCAGCACTCCTCCCACCTAAACAAGCAGCTTGTTTCCATACAAAAAAATCACATTAGATATCTAATCTCTGTGCCTCAATTTATACTTTTTTATAATATTACATTATAAACAAAACAGAAAATGGCTTATTATAAACAAAATCTGAAAACATCACAAGCTCACTTACAGCACTCAACAGGTATGGAAGCTGTCTGCAGAGAAAGGACTTTTCCATTGGGCTGTGGGATGTGCACACGGAACACAAGTCGTACTCTAGTATTTTTTCTGCCAATATCAGTTTCTCCTTTTCGAAGTTCTATATCTGAATTGCGGAGTTTCAAAATACCTGCACAGTCAATACTAGGGAGAAAAACAGACAAATTTTACTTGCTTACTGATATTTAGTGGTCCTCAACAACTGAGCTCAACCTAACGGGGAAGAACTATCACTACCTAAAATCAGGTCAAAAAAGAAAAATGCATGGAGTGCCGCAGTGGCTCAGTTGGTTAAGTGTCTGACTCTTGATCTCAGCTCAGGTCTTGAACTCAGGGTCATGAGCTCAAGCCCACCTTGACATGGAGTCCACTTAAAAAAAAAAAATGTATGACTGCTATATTCTCCTATGTCAATTTTGAGATTAAAAATATTATCAATGACAAACATATAATGGTAAGCGTGGTAGATTGTCTAAAAAGATTGCTGTTAATAATTCTTGCCCATTCTTGTACCTGCATGCCACTTCTCCCATCAAGAGGTGGAATACCTAGGTACTCCCTTTGAAAGCTGGTCTTATGATTTGCTTCGACAAACAGAATGTAACCAATTGATACAGTGGAAGTTATGAGGGTTAAGTCCTGGGCCCACCATTTAAGCCTCATAACTTCCACTTTTGCTCTCTTAGAGCCCTGAGCCACCATGAAGTCCAGTTGGCAAACTGGAAAGAAAGGCCAAGACAATCTTCAACTATTCCAGCCACATCCAACCATCTTGGATGTTCGAAACACAGATGAGCTTCCAGCTGAATTCAGGGGCATAAGTGATCCCAGCTGCCACCACATGAATGGACCAGCTGAGTCCAGCCAACCTTAAGAATCATGAAAATAATGAACAGTTATTACTTTGAGCCACGAAATTATTAGAGTGGTTTGTTTTACAAAACTAGGTAAGTGAAATACAAAGTAAAAAGATGGTTAAATTCTATAAAAGTAACCAGGCGAGAAAAGATTCACTTGTAGGACTAAAAATCAGTCATTAATAGCATATTTAGACTTTTCTAGTGCTATGTTAATTAGTAAAGACAAACCATCAGACCTAAGATTCTAAGATTCATTTCTAAAGTATGCACATATAAAATTAACGTTTTGGTATTTAAGGTCTAACATTTCATTATCTTCAAAATTTATTACTTGTACGGCTGCTTAACTCACAATCACCGTAGGAAACAATAGTACCTACAAGATATGTTTGTATTCACATTTTTTTTTAAGATTTTATTTATTTGCATGACAGACACAGCAAGACAGGGAACACAAGCAGGGGGAGTGGGAGAGGGAGAAGCAGGCTTCCCACTGAGCAGGAAGCCAGATGCAGGGCTCGATCTCAGGACCCTGGGATCATGACCCAAGCCAAATGGAAATGATTAACGACTGAGCCACCCAGGCGTCCCTGCTCCTTACTTTTTTTTTACTAGGACCTTTTCCCATGTTGGTACCTACATGTAACTATATCAGAATTGATTTCATCAGTGCTTTAACGGGGTTTCCAGTATTTTGCTGTTATAAATAAAGCTGTAGCATAAACACACTAAGTTTTTGTGGTTCTTCTCTCAGCAAATGCTTACGACTGAGCCACCCAGGTGCCCCTTAATCACATATTTAAAGAAGAAAGCAAACAGGTAACTTAAATAATCAACATTCTAGTTAAAGTTTATTCTCTCTTGTGGTATTCCTTGTCATCTTCCTTTTGTTTTATCTACCAACTGGTGCTCATTGCCCTGAGCCTGCAGCAGTTGCTGTGAGGACAAGAAGTATTAAAGAACTAGGTTCTCAAGATAAGAAGGAATAAAGCACGAGAAAAAATCTCAAAAGGATGAATATTTTCATGAACAGAAAGACACAGAAGAAATTTCAAAAAAAGGAAACACTTTTGAAAATAAGTATTTGCCATTTAAGGATAATGAATTATATTTAACTAATATTGAACACCTGCACTTTAGCTCAACCAGTATTGATCAAATTGTATGAGGTAGTTAATATTCATCTTTTTTTGTTTTGTTCAAGATTTTATTTATTTATGACAAATAGAGATAGTGAGAGGGAACACAAGCACGGGGGAGCTGGAAAGGGAGAAGCCCCAGTGTGGGGCCTGATCCCAGAACGTTAGGATCATGACCCAAGCCAAAGGCATATGCTTAACAACTGAGCCACCCAGGCACCCTGTGATTATTCATCTTAACATGCCAATGTAAGTCATTAAGAGGAGAGAAATACCAGAGATTATCCATTTTACTGAGTTTTGAGGAAAGGTATTTTATATAAATATATGTATGTACTGTTTTATTTTAAACTCTACCCCCATCATAGGGCTCAAACTCAGAACACTGAAATCAAGAGTCACATGCTCTACTGACCTGAGACACTTAGATGAACCAAGGGAAGGTATTTTAGCAGAGAGCTGTTTCTAAGAGAAGATATAGAATGAGCATCAGAAATGACAATCTTAAAACTCTGGCTACATGGGGCACCTGGTGGCTCAGTCGGATAAGCATCTGCCTTCAGCTCAAGTCATGATCCCAGGGTCGTGGGATGGACCCCCACGTCGGGCTCTCTGCTCAGTGCGGAGACAGCTTTTCTCTCTACTGATTCCCCTACCTGTGCTTGCTCTCTCTGTCAAATAAATAAATAAAATCTTAAAAAAAAAAAAAAAAAAAAACAACCCCACAATATACCTCTGACTACAAAATGCAGGAAAAGACTGGACCAACAAGAAAACCACACAGAGGAATAAAAATAACTATTAATTTTGTTTACAAGTATGACTATATTTTATTTTTTATCTTTTTTTTTTAAAGATTTTATTTATTAAATAAAAATTTGACAGAGAGAAAGAGATCACAAGTAGGCAGAGAGGCAGGCAGAGAAAGAGGGGGAAGCAGGCTCCCTGCTGAGCAGAGAGCCTGATGCGGGGCTCAATCTCAGGACCCTGAGACCATGACCTGAGCCGAAGACAGGCTTAACCCACTGAACCACCCAGGCGCCCTTAAGATTTTTTTAAAGATTTTCTTTACCCACTTGACACAGAGAGAGAAAGTACAAGCAGTTGAGCTGCAGTGAGAGGGAGAAGCAGGCTTCTTGCTGAGCAGAGAGTCCAACGGGGGGGGGGGGGGTCCAACGTGGACCCTGGGACCACGACCCTTTTGGAAGGCAGACACTTAACTGACTGAACCACCCAGGAGCTCCTTATTTTTTATCTTAAAAAAAAAAAAATGTATTTACTTTTCAATTTTTTAAAAGATTTTATTTATTTACCTGAGAGAGAGCATGCAAGATAGCACAAGGGGTGGGGGGTAAGGAAGGGGGAAAAAGGGGCAGAGGCAGAGAGAGAAGCAGACTCCCTGCTGAGCAGGGAACCGGATGTTGGGACTCCAACCCAGAACCCTGGGATCATGACCTGAGCTAAAGGCAGATAGATGCCTAACTGACTGATCACCCAGGTCCCCCTCCTTTTTAAGATTTATTCATTTATTTGAGAGAGAGAGAGAAACAAGCCAGGGGAGGGGGCAGAGGGAGAAGGAGGAGAGAAGCAGAATACCTCCTAGGGTGGAGACGAACACGGGGTTTGATCTCACCACCCTGAGATCATGACCTGAGCAGAAATCAAGAGTCGGAGGCTTAACCAATTGAGCTACCCAGGTACCCCCAATATATAACTATATTTTAGGTCAGAGTATAATACCGCCATATCCATATTCATCTAGTTTTAAAAACAGGGAGGAGTTCTGAGTAGGATAAGGCAATGAATACTGGCATCTCATATTTAAAGTATCTTGTAGGGTGCTTACAGAAATGAGTTAGTATAATGGTCTTAAATAAAGAGTCTTACACATTCAAAATAAATTGACTGAAATGACCACGCCTGTGGGACAGTAGGCAAAACAAGGGGAGTATCTGCCAAGCTTGCCCCACCTAAGTGTTTTTAGAGAATAAGAGTCATTTAACACATACCTACAACTTACTTACACATAAATTATTTTGAACAATGATGGTCTTGTCATGCACAAATTATTTATCTACCATTATCTGACACTATACTACATTCAATAACTGTAGCTTATCCTTATAATTAGTTGCTAGGTAAAACAGGCTCATTCATCAGCTGCTCTATTAGCTAAGATACAGGGAAGAAGTTTCCTTAGGTTTGTGTAACTTCTTAGTTGCTTTTTGTTGTTTTTTAAGATTTATTTATTTGAGAGAGCGAGTGAGCACAAGCAGAGAAAGCAGGGGGAGAGGAAGAGGGAGAGAGAGAATCTCAAGTAGACACCCTGCTGAGTGTGAAGCCTGAATCCGGGCTCAATTTCACAACCCTGAGATCACAATCTGCGCTGAAATCAAAATTTCAGATGCTTCACCAATTAAGCCACCCAGGTACCCCTCCTAGTTGCTTCTTATTCAACCCTTTTCTGGACACACACAATGTTGCCACAAGCCTTCTTACAGAATTCCTGTCCCTAATCTAACAGGCCAGGGTGGATAGAATGGCTAGAGAAAGTACAGGGGTGTACCTGACAGGGTGCGATGAGGGCACTAGCTGTAACTAGTAACAATAGTATTTCTGCAGCTTTTGCTTTCTGGTCTGATCCAAGCAGGCAACATATGCCATATCCTCTTGGGGAAGGGACAGGAGTCATGACTACAGCCTGTTTCATATACTAGTAGATGGGAAAAGGATAAGATGAGGTATGTTTAGCTGATTTTCTCACATTAATTGATATGTGAAGCTTTCCCAATTTCTTGAAAATTTTAGAAACTTGTGTACTCTTTTTTGTTTATTGATTTATACATTATTTTTAGAAAGGATGAGGGATTTTACAACATAAATACAAATTAGGTCAAGGAAAACAAAAAAAAAGCTTTCAACAGAAGGAACAGGAAATAAATATATTTCAAATTTAGGGTTATACAAATTACTATAATTACTATAACTGAACTTGACTGTGAACTTCCGGAGAACAAGGCAAAAAATAAATGTGGTAAGTTTTTGTATGTCTCTCCTTGTCTGGTAAAGCAAAATCTACCATGCCATCAGGAAATACCAGCTTTCTCCCTTTAACTTGAAAAGATTCTGTGTATATGTATATATGTAATAATGACCAACTTAAAAGCTAATATCTTTAACAGTGGTTTTTCAGATTATGAAATTATTCATATGGATATTTCTTATTATATCCTTCAGACAAAGTTAAGAAGTATGGGGTGCTTGGGTGGCTCAGACGGTTAAGCGTCCGACTTCAGGTCAGGTCATGATCCCAGGGTCCTGGGATCGAGCCCCACATTGGGCTCTTTGCTCAGCAGGGAGCCTGTTTCTCCTCTCCCTCTGCTCCTCCTGCTAGTGCTCCCTCTCTATCAAATAAAAAAATAAAATCTTAAAAAAAAAATACAAAACAAAACAAAGTTAAGAAGTTTAAGAAGCTTCTGGTGACTTTCTATTGAATTTGATTTAAGTCCAGTGCTTTTAATATCCAGAAGAACGAATGGAAACATGGCCAGCAAACTATCTTCTAGGGATCAATTTTTTGAGTTCTTAGAAAAAAGATGGTTCAACTGAGTTTTAAATTCATCTCTGCAGCTATTACAACTGTATATTCATATGCTTTTGATGCTAAATGAAAAAGTAAGATCCTAGAGTAAAAGGGAAGAAGCTCACATGCACGCATTCTCATTCAGTGGTTAGCCACTTCACTTTATTTGAAAATGGGTCAAATAGGATGCTTGGAGGCAGAGAACTGGGTTGGGTTATTGAGTACCATCCATGTAAACAAAGTAGGTTTTATTTCAATTTATATTAACTTGTCTTTTCTAGTAATAGGTAACAAGGGGAAAAAGCTAACAAGGTAAGTTCTTTCTTTTTTCCTCTTTTTTCCTTTTTTTTAAAAATAAAGATTTTATTTATTTATTTTAGACAGAAAGAATGTGTGTACAGGGAGGGGCAAAGGAGGAGGGAGAGGGATAAGCAGACTCCTTACTAAACCCAATGTGCCGAAAATCAAGAGTTGGATGCTTCACCAACTGAGCCATAATAACTGATTATTTCTTTTTCTTTTTTTTTTTTTTAATTTATTTGGCAGACAGAGATCACAAGTAGGCAGAGAGGCAGGCAGAGGAAGAGGGGGAAGCAGACTCCCCGCCAAGCAGAGAGCCCAATGCGGGGCTCAATCCCAGGACCCTGGGATCATGACCTGAACTGAAGGCAGAGGCTTAACCCACTGAGCCACCCAGGCGCCCCTAACTGATTATTTCTTAAGACAGTTTTTTTTTTTTTTTTTAAGATTTTCTTTATTGATTCATGAGAGGAGAGAGAGGGGAGGTAGAGGCAGAGGGAGAAGCAGGTTCCCCAAGGAGCAGTCCCAATGCAGGACTCGATCCCAGGACCCAGGGATCATGACATGAGCTGAAGGCAGATGTTTAACCAACTCAGCCACACAGTGCCCAGCAATTCTTATTTTCTAATAATAGAACTATATCACAAATTGGTATGCCTTCAGGGGTATATGCAGCTTACCCAAAAAGTTATTTAAGTATAAATTTAAAGGAAGAGAGCAAGAGACCAAAATCTTATTCTATGTATGTGTTTTCGCAATAACCTGGAATGGATGTTACTGTCATTTTAAGAAAGGTCTATACCGTAGTTTGAAACAATCTATGTAACAAACCTCACTGTAACTTTAAAATGCCTAGTTGTGACCAATTAAAAGTTGCGTACTAAATTTCCTTTCCCCCCTTTTCTCTCATTGTTAGAGACAGCAATGTACTCAAGTAGAAAGAAAACAAAACAAAAAATCCCAGATGTTCCTTATATACAAGGATGAACGATGAAATGTGTTGGGTAGGTTTCTGCGACAAGTCTTTATTATTTTTTATTTATTTTAAAAATAACATTTATTTATTGGTTTGACACAGAGAGAGAGCATGAGAGACAGCACAAGCAGGTGGAGCAGTAGGAGAGGAGAAGCAGGCCCCCAGCCAACCAGGGAGACTGATGTGGGGCTCAATCCCAGGAACCCAGGTTCATGACCTGAGCCAATGGCAGACACTTAACCATCCGAGCCACCCAGGCTCCCCGTGACAAGCTCTTCAAAGAGGCAAATTCAGGGGGCGCCTGGCTGGCTCAGTAAAGCACGTGATTCTTGGTCTCAGGGTTGTGATTTCACGCCCCACATAGGGCAAAGAGCTTACTTAATATATATATATAAATAATATAACATAACATAACACAACATAACATAAAAAAGAGGCTAACTCAGATGGAAGTTTTCATTTACCCTTCCTCCTTATTCCTTCTGGGACTACAGTTGTGATGGCTAGAGCTCTAGTAGCCATTCTGTATCTTGGGGATAGAAGCCACATGTTAAAATAGCAGAGAAGAAAAAATACAAAGAGTTTGGAGCACCAATGACTTATAGAGACATTGTGCTATTCCTAAAATGCCTGTGTATTTCTGTTGTGGCATAACAAACTAAATGTCTAGTGTTTAAGCCACTCATTTTCTAACATACAATCTAACATATAATAAACTGCATATAATCCTAACTTGAACAAAACTCTAAAGCATTCTCATTCAGAAGCTAGCTACCTCATTTTGTTTGGAAATGAGTCAAACAGGACACCTGGAGATAGGGTCAAAGTTTTCCTTAAGGAAATTTAACAATTAATAACTGTATTGCAATTATTACTGTCTATCCTATTAGACTGTGAGCAACTTGAAAAAAGTCCATATATATTTTTCTCTATCGTTTAATATAATGCTTGGCTGGTCCTAGATGGTTCATAAACTTATGGTGAACTGAATTTCTTTTCTGGAAATTTGCTACCAATCTTAGAAAATATACTACGATTATTTATATAATGTTATTCAGTTAATTTAGAACAATAAGTACTTTATTTCTGTACTATAAAAAGAAATACGTTTTTTTCTGAAAGTTGTTTTAGGGAAAAAAGGAAAAAAAAAAAAGAACTGTCCATTTTGAGGTATGTTTCAAGATACCTGGCTGACATATTGTTTTCAGGAAGAAGGGGAATTTCCAGAACCTTTGTGCTGGCAATTATTATCTCTTGACTTGCAGTAGCAACAGTCTTCCCAGTGATTCGATGCACCTGGTAAAATGCATGAGGTCGTAAATATCGGTCATCTGCTGTTCCAATAAACATCTGTAGATTTATCGGCTTTTCATTATAGCCCAGGAGCTAATTAGGAAGAACAAATGGAAAAATACAATTCATTATCCATGTATTTACAATAAGCTTAGAAGAGTAAGTCTGTTATATTTGTAACATATTATTGATACAGAAAATGTTATTTCAAAAAGATAACAGTAAGAAAAATAAGTGAACAATCTTCCACATTTCAGAAGTTTATGAGTTATAAAATGTTAGAATATGTTACAAAGGGATGAGGGCTTTCTCCTGTATAAATATCTAGAACAATAAAAATTTTACAAAGTTTTCTTACAGAATGCTATGAAGAACCAAAAGGAATGATGATTCTCTTTGTCAGGCAACATGAACCGTCTAGATCAGACTTAAAAGACTTTGGTGTGTAGGAAGCTCCTCTAAGAGGCTATTAAAATCAGAGACAGTTTGTTTTAGCAGAATCTCAAAAAGCCTATTAGATACGTTACTAAACTTAAAACTTCAACTGACTTAATAGGCTGGGCAACCTGACATTCTCTATTGTTGAGGTAAAGATAAGTGTACAGAGGGAGGACCAGGAGGTGCTGGAGGTTTAAAAAAAAAAAAAAAAAGTGGCCACAAAGAAGGAGGGAAATAAAGGAAACAGAGCCTAAAGAAGTATACATTTGGCACTTAGGGAGACTCCCCTATCCAATCTGATGGCTGAATAGCATTACTATGACTCATCATCATGCAGATAACAATTAAAAACTGGAACATAAAGAATGACTTGAAAGCATGGAGGGTAACCAACATAAGCATATTCTGGAAGCAAACTGACACATGTAAGAAGAGAGTAAGGAAAAGTGTGTTTCCTGTTTTAAAGGCTTTTAACCTGAGAGAAGGCTAGAGTCCATGCCTTACAAAGTGGCTGAAACTCCTACAGAAAATCTAGTCTGGGGCGCCTGGGTGGCTCAGTCCATTAAGTGTCTGTCTTCAGCTCAGGTCCTGGGATAGAGCCGCACGTCGGGGTCCCTGCTCTGTGGGGAAACCTGCCTTTCCCTCTGCTCTTCCCCCCACTCGTGTTCTCCTTCTCTCTCAAATAAAATTAATAAAATCTTTAAAAAAAAAAAAAAAGAAAAAAGAAAAGAAAATCTAAAGTCTGAAGGGCCTGAAGAACAGGACAACCACAGCTCCTGGAGAGTAAGAGGGAAATCCCAGAAAGGAGACAGCCTGGAGAAGGGAAGCTCCAAATTATATATATAAACTTTGCCCAATCGTTTGGTTGACCTGGGAACTACCTATGAACATGTCAGATCCCAAGGAATGTAAGGCTAACATAACTGAAATGAGATAATGAGCTGCCACCAACCACAGAGAGACACGTTTTACAGGTTGACTCCAACCAAGTTAAGTGACCGCTTAAACAAAAAACCAAAAATTCAACATTCTTTGGGGGTACATTTGGGTGTATATCTGTTTTTGTTTTGATGTTTTTGAGTTGGGGGTTCTTTATATAATCTGAATTAATCCCTTGCAGATACATGATTTACAAATATCCTCTCTCATTCTGTAGTTTTTTTCACTTTCTTAGTAGTGTGTCCTTTGATACGTGAAGTTTTTAAATTTGATGGAGTCCAATTTATCTGTTTTGTCTTTTGCTGCTTATACTTTTGGTGGCATACTTGAGAAACCATTTCCAAATCCAACGTCAAGAAGGCTTCCCCCAATGGTTCCTTCTAAGAGTTTTATAGCTTTAGGTCTCACATTTAGGTCCTTGATCTATTTTGAGTTTATTTTTGTATATGATGTAAGGTAAGGGATCAACTACATTATTTTGCATGCAGATATCCAGTTTTCCCAGCACCATTTGTTGAAAAGATTGTCCCTTCCCCCACTGAATAGTCCTGGCATCCTACAGAAAATGAACTGACCAAATATGTTAAGGGCTTATTTTGGGGCTTTGTCTTCTATTTCATTGGTCTGTTTTTATGCCAGTACCACAGTGTTTGAAATACTATAGTTTCGTAGTAAGTTACAAGTCAGGAAAGTCCTCCAACTCTTTTTCAGGACTGTTTTGCCTATTTGAGACCTTTCGCAGTTCCATATGAATCTAAAAATATGCTTTTCCATTCAGCAAAAAAGGCAGTTGGAATTTTGGTCTAAGTATAGCACTGAATCTATAGAGTGCTTTGGGCAGTACTGATGGCTTAATAATGTTAAGGCTTCCTGTCTACAAACACGGATATCTATTTTTATTTTACATATGCTTAAATTTTATTTTTATATTTCCATCTACATTTTTCTTTCAGCAATATTTTATAGTTTTCAGTGTACATATTTTGACACCTCCTTGGTTCAGTTCATTCCTAAGTATTTAATTCCTTTAAATGTTACTGTAAATGGAATCGCTTTTTAAATTTCCTCTTCAGGTTGCTCATCAGTGGTACAGAGAGACACAAATGCTGAGCGTATGCTGATCTTCCACCCGGAAGTGGCTCTGTAGTCTTCTTGTGGATGATTTTAGATTTTCTATGTACAGGAACATATCATCTATGAATAGAGACAGTCTTACCTCTTCCTTTCCAATTCAAATGCCTTCTATTTCTTATATTGTCTAATAGTTCTGGCTAGAATTCCCAACACAAATGCTGAATAGTGGTGAAAGTAAGCATCCTTCTTCCTAATCTTAAGGAGAAAGCTTTCAGGCTTTTACCATTAATTAAGTATGATTTTAGCTGTGGGTTTTTCATAAATGACCTTTCATGGTAAGGAATTTTCCCCCTTTCCCAGTTTGTGTGTGTGTGTAGGGGGGGGTTAAATGAAAGGCTATTAAATTTTGTCAGATGCCTTTTCTGTGTCAACTGAAATGATCATGTATTTTTTATCCCTTCTGTTAAATGTGGTGTATCATATCAACTGATTGTCCTGTGTTGGGCCACCTTTTGCATTTTTGGGATAAATTCCACTTGGCAATGATGTATGATCCCTTTACTGTGCTGTTGGTTATGGTTTGTTAGTTTTTAGTTAAGAATTTTTGTTTATATTAGAAATAGAAATATAAATACTGTATCTTTGTCCTTATCCATTCAATTAAATTTTTTTTTCATATCTCTACTGAAATACCTCCATCTCTTTACATATGTAGCTTACGTTTTCTACTAGATGGTTCAGCATTTTATCATGGCTATTATTAAAGACTTTTTCTGATAACTCCAACACAGATGGAGAGAAATCTAGACCATGTCTGGGCCTGCTCTTACCAACTGCTTTTCTTTTTATTGTGGGTCACACTTTCTTTTTTGTGTGTGTATTGCTGAACATATCCTGAACATTTTGTATTCAAGAGACTTCTAGAGACTCAAGTAGGGAAGTATTTACCTCTAGAAAAAAGCATGCTATTTCTTTTGTCAGGTAACAAATTCTTAAGCTGTGTCTGGGCTTTGTTGCAGCCTTAGTCTGATTCCCCTGCTTTGAGATAGTGGTTTCCTCATACTTGGTGGTCTTACAAGTTTCAGAAAGATGTGTCTCAGTAATCTCCACTCCTACTTTTAGCTACCAATTGGGAGAAAGATTTGTTCCATGGCTGCTTTAATCCATTAAACCAGCAAGGGAAAGACATAATAATGTAGGTTACATAAAGTCTATTTTTCAATACACATACTGGAGGAGGTGTCCAGCTCTTCAAGGCAGCAGTGGAGTTTCCAGCACTCAGTCCCTACCACTGCCACAACAAGTTATGGTCATGAGTCACAGTGTCAGTGATGTCTTCACTATAGCAGTACTGGGTTGGATGGCTGGACAGTGTTCCAGACCACGTAGCTTGAAGCCAGAGATTTTATAATACCTTTTAAGAAAAATTCTCCTCTCTTTCTGTACTATGGTTTATAAATTATCCTGATACATCATATCAAATATAAAATGCCTAATACATGGGACGCCTGGGTGGCTCAGTTGGTTGGGCAGCTGCCTTAGGCTCAGGTCATGATCCCAGCGTCCTGGGATCGAGTCCCGCATCGGGCTCCTTACTCATTGGGGAGCCTGCTTCTCCCTCTGCCTCTGCCTGCCATTCTGTCTGCCTGTGCTTGCTCTCTCTCCCTCTCTCTCTCTCTGACAAATAAATAAATAAAATCTTTAAAAAAAAAATAAATAAAATGCCTAATACAGTATTGTCTTGTAGGCAGTGATAAATACTAGCTACCAGTCTACATCCGTGTTTCTAGGTATGTAATGTAGTCAGAATTCGAGTATGTAGGAGTTCTAGTCTAATATGAGGTCTTTCAGGTGAACACTTCACTCCCCCTCCTTGTCCATTCATGAATCTATAGTGGAATTTGTAACTAAGCCACATCATAATTGATTATCCTCTAGCCCAGGAAAGGACATGAAGATTTCTGCCTATTCTGGGGTAATATAATTGACCTAGGATGGTTTTCAGGACTGTAACATTTATAGAGAAGTAATTAAAGCCTGGACCATTGCAATAGCCTTATAACTATTCTCCTTGTTCTTGCTCTTGCTCCCATACAGGCTATTTGCTGTCAGGAGACAGAACAAACTTTAACTAGATAATTTCATGCCCTGCTCAGAACTCTCTAATGGCTTCCTTCCAACACTCAACTAAATCCAAATGCCCTGTGGTGACTTATAAGGCCTATGTGATTTGAGCCCTGGCTAACTTGTTGCTTTACCTTCTCTTACTCTTTTCCCTTCCACAGTCTGCTCTAACCATCCTGGTCTTATTGCTTGACGAAACCCATGCTTATTCCTAACCTCAAGGCTTTCATATTTCATACTTTATCACTCTGGAACATTCTTTCCTCTGATCTTCATATTACCTCACTCCTTCAGTTCCATACTCAAAGGTCAGCTCCTCAGAGAAGACCACCCTACCTAAAATACAATATCACTGTCCCCTTCCCTTTTTTAAATTTTTCATAGTATGGATCACTACAAAAAGTATGTTATAGGAGCACCTGGGTGGCTCAGTTGGTTAAGTATGTGACTCTTAATTTCTGCTCAGGTCATGATCTCAGGGTTTTGAGATCAAGCCCCAGGTCAAACTCCCAGCTCTACAGGGAGTCTGCTTGAGATTCTCTCCCTTCCTCTCCCTCAGCTCCACCCCTCACTAGGCATGTGTGTGTGCTTGCTCTCTCTCTTCCTCTCTCTTGCAAATAAATCTTTTTTTTACAAAGTGTGTTATAGATTTATTATCTGTTTTCCTCAGTATCTTTTAAGTTCCAAAAAGGCAGAAACTTTGTCTTCTACCTCTACCCCTTCCTCTTTTAACTGAAGATCCATTATGGAAATATCCGTATTGAATATCATTGCTTCAGCCAATACTATATAGATGACAACAAAATAAAGAACAAAGCGGCATGTATTAAACTTTAAGAAATTAGTGAAGACTTTTTAATTTAATTTTAAAGATTTTATTTAATTATTTGACACAGAGAGAGAAATCGCAAGTAGGCAGAGAGGCAGGCAGAGAGATGGGGAAGCAGGCTCCCTGCTGAGCAGAGAGCCCGATGCGGGGCTCAATCCCAGGACCCTGAGATCATGACCTGAGCCGAAGGCAGAGGCTTAACCCACTGAACCACCCAGGAGCCCCTGAATTTTATTATTTTAAGATTTTATTTAGGGGCGCCTGGGTGGCTCAGTGGGTTGGGCCGCTGCCTTCGGCTCAGGTCATGATCCCAGGTCCTGGGTTCGAGCCCTGCATCGGGCTTTCTGCTCAGTGGGAAGCCTGCTTCCTCCTCTCTCTCTCTGCCTGCCTCTCTGCCTACTTGTGATTTCTCTCTGTCAAATAAATAAATAAGATTTTATTTAAAGAAATTAGTGAAGACTTTAAAAGGCAGAAATTTATTTATAATAAAAAGGATATTGGGAAGAATATGATAAAAATCAATAAAGGCTCTCTGAAGGAAGGAAAAGACAGAATCATGGAAATCAGCTAAGAGGCCAACACACTAAGTACTAACATCATGTGTACTAAAAATTTAAATTAGAATGGAAGTAAAAACATAAACAGAAAATAGAAACAGGGATGAATGCAATAAATCCTTCCCTATAGAGATTTTTCTAACTGACTATATATAGAATGAAAGAAAGGAAAAAAGAAGTTAGAAGTTCTGAGATTTAGGGGCGCCTGGGTGGCTCAGTCAGTGAAGTAAGTATCTGCCTTCAGCTCAAGTCATGATTCCAGGGTCCTGGGATCAAGCCACATGTTGGGCTCCCTGCTCAGTGAGAAGTCTGTTTCTCCCTTGTCCTCTCCCTCTGCCCCTCCCTCCTCCTCGTGCACACACTCACTCTCATAAATAAAATCTTTTAAAAAAAGTTCTGAGATTCAGAATCCAATAGAATGGTGGTATCACTAGCAAGTAAAGTGAAGAAGTCACTTTATTTAGATTTAGAACAGTTTTGGAGACAAAGGAGGTAATGTTTTCACTGTTTGTCATGGTGTATTCAAAGTAACAGTGACACAGATAGATGGAAATGTGAGACTATATAAGATGTACATCCTTTTATTTATTATTTTTTTAAAATATTTTTATGTATTTATTTATTTGACAGAGAGATCACAAGTAGGCAGAGAGGCAGGCAGAGAGAGAGGGAGAAGCAGGCTCCCTGCTGAGCAGAGAGCCCGATGTGGGGCTCGATCCCAGACCCTGAGATCATGACCTGAGCTGAAGGCAGAGGCTTAACCCGCTGAGCCACCCAGGCGCCCCTATTTATTATTATTTTTAAAATTTTATTTATTTGACAGAGAGAGAGATCACAAGTAGACAGAGAGGCAGGCAGAGAGAGAGGAAGAAGCAGGCTCCCCGCTGAGCAGAGAGTCCGATGTGGGGCTCAATCCCAGGACCCTGAGAACACGACCTGAGCTGAGGGCAGAGGCTCAACCCACCAAGCCACCCGGGCGACCCTATACAACCTTTTAGACCAACCTTAACATTGATTGAATGATAAACACAACGCTTTGCTATCTATTTTGACAATAAAATAATACAGTCCACTGTGCCTTAAAAGGATGACCTTTGAAATCCATTTTTCTTTTGTTTTGACAGAAGTATGCATTGTAAAAGTTCCAGTACAGCCATACTCTGAGGACTTGAGACACTATTGAGTTTTAAGATTTGCAACATCCTGAGCAAACTGTGAGGTGATGAGAGTACCACCTATGTTCTCTATCTTAACTGCTCTGCCATCATTGCATAAAAACAGTCACAGACAATATATAAATGAATGAGCATCACAACAAGCAGAGTGAGGTACACTATGGGCATTTTATGACAAGGGGGGAAATTCCTATCAATGCATGGGATAATCAGTTCTTTCAAGCACAGAACCCGTCGATATTGTACAGAACTTCAGAATCTCCTGCAAACATTTACGTGTATAGAAAAGTTTATGAACTTAGAATCCAACTCCCTAGTATATATAAATACCAAAAAACTGCATTTTTTAAAAGGTTTTATTTCTTTGTCTCAGAGTGAGAGAGGGAAAGCACAAGCATGGGGAGTGGCAGAGTGAGAGGGAGAAGCAGGCTCTCAGCCGAGCAAGGAGCCTAACGCGGAGCTCGATCCTGAGCCGAAGGTAGATGCTTAACTGACTGAGCCACCCAGGCGCCCCAAAACTGCAGTTTTAACACATGAATGTTTAATGAATGTGACTACCATATAAACTGAAGAAAACTTTAGTAAGAGTTCATCATTTCAGAAAATCACGTTATTGCCAGTAATGCCACTTGTTAATGAAATTTAGGTTGATAATCAATATCCCTGCTTTTGTATCTAGAACACTTGCAGTGATACTGCAGGTAAAAATACCTAACTACTTCATTGTCTTCTACGGTCAATACCAAGCTTTTTCATTTTGAAACACAACTATTTTGTTATAATTTAGTTTTGTACATTTATTTCCTCGTAATATTATAGCATTATTTTTATATTCTTAAATTTGTACAAGCAAGTTGATTAAATAATCTTTGCATTTCCATTTCAGGTTAATAAACTTATATTACAAAATATCTGCTTAAAATAAAGTGGAGTTGGGTATGATCATTAGTCTAGAATATCTGTAAGTCAAGAGGCACATAGGTATTTTTTTTTTGACATATCTGTCTAAAAGCAAATCTTCCAATTTTCTGTCTAGGGAACATAAACTTATTCTAAGCATTTTGGGAGTTAAGAAAGGGGTCAGCAGTCTCCCTATTTAGTATGCAGACTTTCATTATGCCTCCACTCCATTTTCTGTACAGATCCTCAAGCTCTGCCTTCAGTAATTCTAGAACCTAGAATCTTTATTTTATTCCCTCTGAAGAGTAAATCTGCAATATTCTCACAGGGTAAGACAGTGGTTATTTCATGGCTATGCCACATAAGAGAAAAATCCAGGAACTCTAACTACTTCTGCAGACTTTCAAACAATCCTTTTGCTGTCAGCTCCACCGTGCATCCCACTTTCAGAGACACTCACTGCCTCAAATTCCTGAGTCTTTCCAGGGTTCTTTGGTGTAAAAAGAGTTGTTTGTTATTGATTCGTTCTCTCTGTCCAACAGGCTTAAGTTGCAGCTGCCTAAGTTCTAATGAAAGTAAAACACGTGTGCTATTTACTATATTTAACTGGAAGTTGCAGTTTTCTGTATTTATATAGTCAAGAAATCTATCAATATTCTAAGATTTTATTTTAAAGTAATCTCTACACCCAATGTAGGACTCAAACCTACAACCCCAAGATTAAGAGTTGCACACTCTGGGGCACCTGTGGGGCTCAGTCAGTTAAGTGTCAGACTCTTGATTTTGGCTCAGATCACTATCTCAGGGTAGTGGGACTGAGCCCTGTGCCAGGCTCTGGGCTCAGTGGGGTTTCTGCTTGAGATTCTCAAAATCCCTCTCGGTCTTCCCCTCCCCCGCATGTGCACGTGCATGTGTACTCTCTCACCCCCTCTCTAAAAAAAAGGGGGGTGGGGAGTTGCAAACTACACTGACTGAGCAGCCAGGCACCCCTCAGTATTTTCAGTTGTGATTTCTTTTCATATATTTTTGTAGAATAAGTTAATAAATTTTATATAGCTTTAACTGAAAATAATCCATAACAAATAAAATGCCAACATGATCACAATAAAAAAAACCCTAAGTAAATTAATAACTAAAGAAGAAATTGGAAATCCATAGCTAATAAGTGATTATTCCTTTCTGCTATACCTGTTGCTCTTTCATGTTTAATCCAAACTGAACAAATTATTCTATGGAACCAACTATTCATCTAGTAGAGGAAGAAATACCAACTTTACCACTTCGCCTCCAAGTACTGTGCAAGGGACAGGGTCCATCCTGTTATCTCCAGAGAACAGTACAGTACCTAGCACGTTACAGATGTTCAACCATTGCTAAATGAATGAACTTTGGAGTAAGACAGTACAATTTGGTGAAGCAAAATAACACATGGGGTTAGTCAACAGAATTATTTAAATAATAATAATAGTCACTGAAGCAGGTTGTTCTAAACAGAGTAGTTGGGAGTCTAAAATAGAAAATACAAATAAAAATTTTATTGCTATCTATTAAGCTACCCAAATATCACATAACGTACCAGTAAGTACTATATACCAAAGTATCCTAGTCATATTAGATGACTCACATTAATACCAGCTTGGCAAAGACATAAGCCACCTGTCCTTTATACTTCGATAGTAAAATAAACCAGTGATGCGGGAAGGTAATCATGCATATAAGATTTCAAAGGGAATATATTTCATAACACATACTTCAGCCAGCATCTGCTCCAAGCATATGTATTATATAGCATATGAAAAACAGGGTTTCTTCTATGTACCTTAGGGATTTTAAAGGACCATCAAATAAATTAGGCTGCCTTCCCATTTCATTTTCAGAGGAGCATTATGTTATAGGCCATAAACAAATTATTGCTGCTAACATTACTCTCTAAAAACTTTCATCTAGAATAAGTATACCTCTCTTCAGGCCACCCTCTGCTTTGGAGAAAAAAACTAAGCCAAGCTGTTTGTTATGTTTCTGTATCGTTTCCATAGCAAAGGTTTGTGCCTGCTTAATTTAACTAAAGCTGGAGTGTTAAAGCCTGAAGGTCACTATAGAACAAACAAGAGCAGCTTCAATAAGAGCAATTCTATTATCAGTTCTGCTAAATTACTTGGGGGGGAGGGAATCTGAACATATCAGAAACATGAGAACACATCGTAGAGATACGAAAAATACAAAATTAAATTTCCATAATATAAATTGCCTCAAAGTGAAAATGTACATATAACATCATATAAAAAAATCATCACCAGGGAAAGGATCTCAGTGTATGATGAAATAGAAAGTCTAAAAATGAAAAAGTCTATATTTTTATTTTAATTTTTTAAGATTTATTTATTTACTTCAGAAAGAGAGAGAAAGCAAGCAAGAGGGGGGAGGGGCAGAAGGAGAGTGAGAACCTCAGGAAGACTCTGTGCAGAGTGTGGACCCCAAAGTGGGGCTCGATACCATGACTGTAAGATCATGACCCAAGGCAAAACCAAGAGTCGGATGCCACCCACCTGAGTCACCCAAGTGCCCTAACAATCCCCATTTTTTAAATTTCAATAATTTTTGAGAAAAGATTCAAAATATCTATGCCTTGGGGTGTCTGGGTGGCTCAACTGGTTAAGCGTCTGTCTTTGGCTCAGGTCATGATCTTCAGGTCCTGGGACTGGCCTGCATCAGGCGTCATGCCCGGTGGGGAGTCTCTCCCTCTGCCCTCCCCCCGACTTGTGCATGCACTCTCAAATTTTTTTTTTTTTAAGATTTTATTTATTTATTTGTCAGAGAGAGAGAGAGCACGAGCACAGGCAGAGACAGAGAGAGAAGCAGGCTCCCTGCTGAGCAAGGAGCCCGATGCAGGACTTGATCCCCAGACGCCGGGATCATGACCTGAGCCGAAGGCAGCCGCCCAACCAACTGAGCCACCCAGGCATCCCTGCACTCTCAAATTTTAAAAATACAAAATATCTGTGCCTTAATACAACTGTCACTATATAATAAAATCTATGTGTAGCTTTATGCAATTTTATCCCATGTGTAGATTCACATGACCAACATCACAGTCAAGATAAGGAACTCTTCCATCACCAAAAAGGAACTCTCTTTTGCTACCCCTTTACATTTGCAATCTTCAACCTCTTCCTGTTCACTGGCTATCAAACCACCATTGCTCAAAACTTTCTGCAATGATAAACATCTTCTACATCTGCATTTTTAAAAAATTCCTGATTTATGTGGAATCAATTCTTGTGTAAATGTGATGTTTAGGTTCAGATTTATTTTCTGAATGAAAAATAAATGGATGGCCTATGGATGTCCAATTCTCCAACATCATTTGTTAAAAGACAATGTAGAGGCTCCTGGGTGTTTCGGTTGGTTAAGCATCTGACTCTTGATTTTGTCTTAGGTCATTATCTCAGGGTTGTGAAAGCAAGCCGTGTGTCAGGCTTCTGCACTGGTCGTGAAGCCTGCTTAAGATTCTCTCTCTCCTTCTCCCTCTGCCCCTTTTCTCTCTCCTCCCCCTCCTTCCCTCCTTCCCTAAAAAAAAAAGACAATGTAGTCATTAAGTCATTAGCCACATGCCTACCAAGTCTTGAAATGCTGTTAATGCAACAAAAGAACTCAATTTCTAATTTTGGTTAATTTTGGATGGAGTTTCACATTAGGGTCCTTGCTCAGTGGGGAGCCTGCTTCTCCCTCTCCCTGCCAGTTGCCCTGCTTATGCAGGCATCCTCTCTTTCTGACAAATAAATAAAATCTTGGGGTGCCTGTGGCTCAGTCATTAAGTGTCTGGGTCCTGAGATCGAGCCCTGCATCAGGCTCCCTGCTTAGTGCGGAAACTGCTTCTCCCTCTCTCACTCCCTCTGCTTGTGCTCCCTCTTTCACTATCTCTCCCTCTATCAATAAGTAAATAAGATCTTTGAAAAATAAAATAAAATCTTAAAAAAAATTAAAAGTAGAATTATTGCATGATCCAGCAATTCCACTTCTTGGTATATACCCAAAAGAATTGAAAGCAGGGTCTCAAAAAGATGTGCACATCCATGTTCACACCTATGTTATTCACAATGACTAAAATGTGGAAGAAATGGACAAGGGACATTGTATATACAATGATATCTTATGCAGCCCTAAAATGAAGGAAATTCTGATATATGTTACAGCATGGATCAACCTTGAGGACATTATGCTAACTGAAGTAAGCCTATCAGAAAAAGATGAATATTGTATGATTCTACTTATATGAGGTATTTAGAGTTGTCAACATCATAGAGACAAAAGGTAGAATGCTGGTTTCCAGTGCCTGGAGGGAGAATGGGGTATAGAATTTCAGTTTAAAGATAAAAAGAGCTCTGGATGGGGTGCCTGGGTGGCTCAGTGGGTTAAGCGTCTGCCTTCGGCTCAGGTCATGATCTCAGGGTCTTGGGATCCAGCCCCACTTCGGGCTCCCTGCTCGGCAGGGAGCCTGCTTCTCCCTCTCTCTCTGCCTGCCTCTCTGCCTACTTCTGCCTACTTGTGATTCTCTCTCTCTCTCTGTGTCAAATAAATAAATAAATAATCTTTAAAAAAAAAAAAGAGCTCTGGAAATGGACAGTAGTCAAAGTTGTACAACGTTATGAATGTAATACACTAAACTGTATGTGTAAAAATAATTAAGATGGTAAATTTTACGTGTATTTTGCCACAATAAAAATTTGGGGGGAAAAGGGTATAAAAATTAGAAAGAAAGAAGTAAAACTCATTACTCAAAGATGACTTGACTGCTTAGAAAATCCAAAAGAAGCTAAAATAAACTATTAGGTCAAGAAATATTAAGTCAACATGAAAAAATTAATTACATTTCTGTATTCTAGAAACAGAAAAACACTCAACACTGGAAATAACAAAAGATGTAGAAGATTTCTACTTTGAAAACTACAAAACACTGCAAGAAGGAATTAAATAATACCTAAATAAATGGAAGGATAGACCATATTCATGGACTAGAGGCATCAATATTATCAAGAGGGTAATCATAAATAAATAAATAAATAAATGCCCTATCCATGAAAAAAGAAGATTAGCAGTTTGGACTTGACTAAAAAACTTTCATTCATCAAAACACACATCTAAGAAAGTGAAAATGCAACCAAAACACGAGAAAAAATTTTATTTGCAACACATATCTGACAAAAAACTTCTATTCAAAATATTAACTCCTATAAATCAATAAGAAAAAGAGTTAATTTAAAAACTGGTCAAGAGATGTGAACAGGCACCTAACAAAAGAGGACAGCCAAATAACTGACAAATACATGAAAAGATGTTCTACATCATTGGTCATTAGGAACCACAAATTAAAACCACTATGATTCCCCTAGAACTCTACTGGAATGGTTAAAAATTACCAGCAAACAAGAACTGGTATGGGTGAGGATGTACAGTAACTGAAACCTTCATATGTGGCTAGTTAGGAGTAGAAATTGGTACAGGTACTTTGAAACACCAGCAATTCCACTCTTGGACATATACCAAAAAAAGTGAAGGCTTTGTCTATTAGAAGATAGGTGTAGTGGGCCACCTGGGTACCTCAGTCAGTTAAAGCATCCAACTTCAGCTCAGGACGTGATCTCTAGGTGCTGGGATCAAGCCCTATGTTGGGCTCCCTGTTCAATGGGGAAGTATGCTTTTCCCTCTCCCTCCCCTTGCTTGTGCTTTCTCTCTCTCTCTCGCTCACTCTTTCTGTCAAATAAATAAATAAAATCTTTAAAAAAGAAAAAAAATGTATAGTATACCTGAAACTAATATAATACTGCATGTTAACTACACTGGAATTAAAATTAAAAAGATATGCAAAAAAAAGGAAGAGAAAAAAGAACATAGCAGCTTTATTCAT
Source organism: Lutra lutra (assembly GCF_902655055.1). Lineage (NCBI taxonomy): Eukaryota > Metazoa > Chordata > Mammalia > Carnivora > Mustelidae > Lutra > Lutra lutra. The sequence continues at coordinate 17,705,588 of NC_062294.1, forward strand.
AATACTCCAAAACTGAACACAAACCAAATGTCTATGACTAGGATGACAGATAAAGAAATCACAGCAAATTCATGCAATGGAATACTACACAGCAAAGAAAAAGAACACCCCTCCCCCCAATGGATGATTCTCACAGTCATAATGTTGAATAAAAGAAGCCAGACTCACAAAAACAGACACATAGATCAATGGAACAGAACAGAGAGCCCAGAAATAGACCCTCAACTCTATGGTCAACTAATCTTCGACAAAGCAGGAAAGAATGTCCAATGGAAAAGAGACAGTCTCTTCAACAAATAGTGTTGGGAAAATTGGACAGCCACATGCAGAAAAATGAAACTGGACCATTTCCTTACACCACACATGAAAATAAGACTCAAAATGGATAAAGGACCTCAATGTGAGAAAGGAATCCATCAAAATCCTTGAGGAGAACACAGGCAGCAATCTCTTCAACCTCAGTCGCAGCAACTTCTTCCTAGAAACATCGCCAAAGGCAAGGGAAGCAAGGGCAAAAACGAACTATTGGGACTTCATCAAGATCAAAAGCTTTTGCACAGCAAAGGAAACAGTTAATAAAACCAAAAGAAAACTGAGAGAATGGGAGAAGGTATTTGCAAATGACATATCAGATAAAGGGCTAGTATCCAAAAATCTATAAAGAACTTATCAAACTCAACACCCAAAGAACAAATAATCCAATCAAGAAATGGGCAGAGGACATGAACAGACTTTTCTGCAAAGAAGACATCCAGATGGTCAACAGACACATGAAAAAGTGCTCCGTATCACTCAACATCAGGGAAATAAAAATCAAAACCACAATGAGATACCATCTCACACCAGTCAGAATGGCTAAAATTAACAAGTCAGGGAATGACAGATGCTGGCGAGGATGCAGAGTAAGGGGAACCTTCCTACACTGTTGGTGGGAATGCAAGCTGGTACAGCCACTCTGGAAAACAGTATGGAGGTTCCTCAAAAAGTTGAAAATAGAGCTACCCTACGACCCAGCAATCGCACCACTGGGTATTTACCCTAAAGATACAAACGTAGTGATCCAAAGGGGCACGTGCACCTGAACGTTTATAGCAGCAATGTCCACCATAGCCAAACTATGGAAAGAACTTAGATGTCCATCAACAGATGAATGGATAAAGAAGATGTGGTGTATACACACACACACACACACACACACACACACACACACACACACACACAGGAATACTATGCAGCCATCAAAAGAAATGAAATCTTGCCATTTGTGGCGATGTGGATGGAACTAGAAGGTATTATGCTTAGCGAAATAAGTCAGTCAGAGAAAGACATTTTCATATGATCTCCCTGATGTGAGGAAACTGAGAGGCAACATGGGGGTTTGGGGGGTAGGAAAAGAATAAATGAAACAAGATGGGATCGGGAGGGAGACAAACCATAAGAGACTCTTAATCTCACAAAACAAACTGAGGGTTGCTGGGGATGGGTGGGTAGGGAGAGGGTGGTTGGGTTATGGACATTAGGGAGGGTATGTGCTATGGTTAGTGCTGTGAAGTGTATAAACCTGGCAATTCAGACCTGTACCCCTGGGGCTAATAATACATTATATGTTAATTAAAAAATTAAAAAAAAAAAGCCAGACTGAAAATAAGACATATTGTATGATACAATTTATATGAAATTCAAGAATAAAAAGACAAATCTATGATGATAAGACGTCAGAAGCAAGATCACCTTTGGTTGGGGGATACAAATTAGGAATGACACAAGGGAATCTTCTGGGTGCTTAAAATATTCCATAAACTGGGGCACCTGGGTGGGCAGTCAGTTGGGTGTCCTACTCTTGGTTTTGGTTTTGGATCAGGTTGTAATCTCAGGGTGGTGGGACTAAGCCCCGAGTTAGGCTCCACACTCAGCATAAGTCTGCTTAAGACTCTCTTTATGTCTCCCTCTGCCCCTCCCCCCTCAAATAAACAGATAAATAAATCTTTTAAAAAATAACATATTCTATATCTTAACCTTTGTGGTATTTTATGGGTGTGTGCATGTGTTAAAAATTCACTGAGCTGTATATGTTAAGACTTATACTTTAGTGACAATCTTACACAGCAATAAAATGTCCAAAAAAAGCCAATACACAGCAAAATCAGGGCCTTTTTGGGGGGAGGGTCCTTGAGAACCAAGCACACAACTCTTACTTGTGATGGGTCAGACCAATAAGGAATGACAAATGATGCCTTCCTTTCCTGAGTATTACAAAATTCTCAGAACAGCAGAGATATCTATAAAATGTCTTTCTAGTTGCCAGAAAAGGGCCTCCTCTGTTAGACAGAAAAACGAGGTCTCGGAAGTAGGCATAAACAAATTAAGAGTGTCCATACAAAGCACACAACCCTGCAAGTGTGGTATAGTATACAGAATCAGGCATCAGTTTTATTTCCAATTTGCAATGACTGGCTCTGATCATGCAATGCTTGTTTTCCTCTGATTATTAGAAAAAGAGAGAACTTCTGGATAAAGACAATGGAATGTAGTAGTATCACAATCTTCTTCCCCAAATACCTAACAAAATAAACAAAATATATATGTCTGCGGTGGTAGCAGGGACAGTACGAGAAATGAAAAACAGAAGATTAAGATTCTGATTTGTAAAAAAAAAAAAAAAAAAAAAAAAAAGATTCTGATTTCTGTGGCAGAACTGCTAACTAATCCATACCTTTACCCACCAGGAAGAGTAGTAAGAATAAATAAAATTAATAAGTAAATTAATGGAATAAAAGTCATAAAGTGAGAAAATAAAACAGAAAATGCTAACTAATTTACAGCCTTTTATCCCCCATGTTGTTTGAGAACTTTGGTCTATAGCCTGAGGAGATTAGGGTAAACAGGGACAGAATTAGTTAAAGGTTGGCCTTGTTGAGTTTGGCTCAAGAGAGTGAACAGTATCATGTATGTATTATGGCCCACTCCCATTACTCCAGTATGTATCATATTTTCAGGAGCTGTGCTTTTTCCCCTAGTACAGCTGAGACCTGGAAGATCGTAAGCACTCCTGACCTTTTCTGTCTCTGCCAAAGGGCCTGGAGCAGAAGGTAGTATCTTTCATTCTTTTTTTTTTTTTTTTTTTTAATTTATTTATTTGTCAGAGAGAGAGAGGGAGAGAAGAGCGAGCACAGGCAGACAGAATGGCAGGCAGAGGCAGAGGGAGAAGCAGGCTCCCTGCCGAGCAAGGAGCCCCATGTGAGACTCGATTCCAGGACGCTGGGATCATGACCTGAGCCAAAGGCAGCTGCTTAACCAACTGAGTCACCCAGGCGTCCCAGTATCTTTCATTCTTTTTTTTTTTTTTTTAAGATTTTATTTATTTATTTGTCAGAGAGAGCGAGGGAGAGAGAGCGAGCACAGGCAGACAGAATGGCAGGGAGAGGCAGAGGGAGAAGCAGGTTCCCTGACGAGCAAGGAGCCCGATGCGGGACTCGATCCCAGGACGCTGGGATCATGACCTGAGCCGAAGGCAGCTGCTCAACCAACTGAGCCACCCAGGCATCCCCCCAGTATCTTTCATTCTTAAGGAAAAATTTTTTCTTGACTTTTTGCAGAGATGGTTACTTACAATTATGATTTACTTTGCTGCAAATTAGTTAAAAATAGAGGGCGGGAAAGAGAAAGTGAGATTTAAGCCAGACGTAGGGGTTGATCCCACCACCATGAGATCATGACTTGAGTCGAAATCAAGAGTTGGAAACTTAGCCCACTGAGCCACCCAGGTGCCCCAAAGAGAAAACCAGTTTTTAATTAAAGGAATACTGTGGAAACAAATCACTTGGACTTTAAAAAAAATTTTGTTCATTTAAGCTCTTGAGAATAATTTCTTTCGGGGCGCCTGGGTGGCTCAGTGGGTTAAGCCTCTGCCTTTGGCTCAGGTCATGATCCCAGGGTCCTGGGATTGAGCCCTACATCAGGCTCTCTGCTCAGCAGGGAGCCTGCTTCCCCACCCCCTTTCTCTCTGCCTGCCTCTCTACTTGTGATCTCTCTGTCAAATAAATAAATAAAACCTTTTAAAAAATAATTTCTTTCTTGGTAAGAAAAATCAAAGATATAGGAAATGAGGCAAAGAATCATCTTCCTTAATCTAAGTGACATAAGCTCTCTTTTAAGAGTGAAATATGACTAACAAATGGCAGAATTCCTAAGACAACTGACATAAAGCACTGAATAAATTTAAGATATGTAACATAATGACTTGACTTACATAAATTATGAATTGATTACCACGATAAATTTAGCTACATTCATCACCTGATATAGTTACCAAAACTAAGAGAGAGAACCAAAAGGTTGTTTTCCTTGTGATAAAAGCTTTAGGATCTACTCATAGCAACTTTCAAATATATCATATAGCAGTGTTAACTATAGTCATCATGTTGTATGCTACATCCTCAGTACTCATTTATACTATAACTGGAAGTCTGTACCTCCTGACCACCTTCAACCAGTTCCATCACTGGTAACCACAAATCTGATTTCTTTATTTTTTGAAAAGATTTACTTATTGGGCGCCTGGGTAGCTCAGTGGGTTAAAGCCTCTGCTTTCAGCTCAGGTTATGATCTCAGGGTCCTGGGATCGAGGCCCATGTTGGGCTGTCTGCTCAGCAGGGAGCCTGCTCCCCAACCCCTCTCTGCCTGTCTCTCTGCCTACTTGTGACTTTTCTGTCAAATAAATAAATAAAATCTTTTAAAAAATAAATAAAAATAAAAAGATTTATTTGTTTATTTGAGAGAGAAAGAAAGAGCATGCACATGCACATGGGAGGAGAGGGAGAGGGAAAGAATCCCAAGCAGACTCCCTGCCAAGCATGGAGCCCAGCACAAGGCTTGATATCACGACCCCAAGATTGTGAGTCAAGCCAAAACCAAGAGTCAGATGCTCAATCAACTGAGGCACCCAGGATCCCCCGATTTCTTTCTATAACTGACATTTCCTGCTACAAGTCATTTTAACAACTCCCCCAAAATGTAAAGTTTGTCAAGAACTATGAAATACTGTTTATATACAGGAAATGACAGTTCATAAACTGTATTTGTTCTAATTCACCTCAGATATAATTAATTTCTCCACAATACACAATGCCATTAAGACAAGTTCTGACAAAGAAAATGGGTGACTCAATGTTATTATACACAGCCATTCTGATGTTTGAGTATTTAAGGCAACAAACATTCTCAAATATGAAAGAACCCAAGAAACATAGAACCCAAAGCCCTCCTTAAACAAAAACACCTAACAGTGAAATAAGTAGAAATTAGTAGTAATTATTGTATCCAACTAAATATAGGACTAAAGCTAAACAATGGGGAATGACAGGGTATAAGGGTGGGAAGATGGCTCTGCATCAGCGGGAAAAATAATATAAGCAACAAAATTCAGGAGGTAGTGAGTAGAGGAGAAGTTTAAGACAATCACCTAATCTTTCAAGCAGGGAGTCAATTCAAACCATTAAACAACGATTCAGTTTCTCAATAATTTCTTTATTATCTTTGACCTTAGATCTTTTTAGGGCCTCTGACCATGAAGAACAGTATCTAAGATTCAGTAGTTCTCAGTTTTACTTCTGTTTCATTTTTAAAATGTTTCAAATAAAATTAAAGGTAATAGTCAACTATTATGACTCAAAACTTACATATTAGATATATTTCACACACTCAACTATTATATAATTTTTATGATTTCATGTTAGTTTTATTTTCTTCTAATAAATTCAGATAAAAATTAGTTAAATATTTTAATCACAAAGATGTTCAGTATAATCTTGTCCTTAAAAAATTCACTCTATTTTCTAGCCATCCATTCAGTCTTTCACTAACTATACAGAGAAAATTATCTACAATGTTAATGAAATATTAACAACTACTTATTTCTGGGTTTGTTTTTTTTTAAGATTTTATTTATTTGATAGAAAGAGAGCACAAGCGGGGGGAGCAGCAGGCAGATAGAGAAGCAGGGAACTTCTCAGCAGGGAGCCAGTGGGGGGCTCCATCCCAGGATCCCAGGATCATGACCTGAACCAAAGACAGACACTTAACCAAGTGAGCCACCCAGGTGCCCCGTTCTGAGGGGCTTAGATTTGGGGTAATTTATTGCTTTATTCTACTTTTCTGATATTACTTGGATTTTAAATGGGCATGTATTACACTTAAAAGCCTAATACAGCTTGATTTTGTTCTTTGTTTTTTTTTTTTTTTTATACAGAAGAGTGACAGACCCTCTTTTTTTTTTTTTTTTTTTTTAAAGATTTTATTTATTTATTTGACAGAGAGAAATCACAAGTAAGCAGAGAGGCAGGCAGAGAGAGAGGAGGAAGCAGGCTCCCTGCCGAGCAGAAAGCCCGATGTGGGGCTCAAACCCAGGACCTGGGATCATGACCTGAGCCGAAGGCAGCGGCTCAACCCACTGAGCCACCCAGGCGCCCCTGTTCTTTGTTTTAATGAGAAAAACAACTATTTGACCACTATAATCTTTCCCCAGAGTTCCCCAGCTAAAGTCAGTCTGCAATCAAAAGACTGTTTTTCAGTACAGAAAACAAAACAAAACACCTCAATGCAGAAGTGCTGCCATTATCCACAAGAACACAAAACCTCAATGGAGGTTTTCAAGCTTTGAGTTTTCTGTCTCTGGGCTCAGTAGTACCTAAATGAGTAGACTTTATCATCAAGAGATGTATGATATCTCCAAAAGAAGCCCCAACTCATACCTTTACAACAGGATGTCCCCCAGTAGAGGCTTTTACTGCTCCTCGACTACCTTCAGTTTCATAATGGGCTCGATGGTGAGTTTTAGGTTGCACTTCTATTTTCAGTTCACACTGTCCAAAATGAGTTGGTAAAGGCCAGTCTAGTGGAGGTAATGAAGATGTGCTATAAACAAAAAACACACAAAAAATGCATTTCACCACACTATTCTTGCCAAGCAATTATTCAAATCACTTCTTTGCTAGCAACCAACAATTTATTTCTTCCTATGATCTCTGAAGTAGAGTAAAGCAAAAGAAAACTTCACTTAATAAGTTATAACATTAGATATGATGGATACTTAAGAAATAATTCTTGAACTAAAGAATAAAATCAATTTCACTTACTTTTTGGCTTCCTGCATTCTTTTTAAAAGGACAAATTCTAACATTCTATAAAACTATAACTGATTTTTCAACTATGTGTACATAATTACAAAAACAAAATAATTTATGATGTCCATCTATGTGTATATATATCAGTGTCTAAGGATCCAAAGATCCTTTTATCTCAGTACATAGGTCTCCCTCCCTGATGTGTACCTACAGAAGTTAGTCTGTTCTACATGTTGTTTCCCCACTTTTTCCCTATTGCTCTTTCCCGGGTCTCACTGAAATACTGCTAACAGTCAGCAGTATACTGCAATGTGAGGTACAAATTTAAGTTCACTACACACCTGGCTGAAAAAATATAAGGCCTATCACTGCAGTACTCTAAATGTCAATTTTAGAGAAAATGTCAGTAGATCAATAAGATAATTTAAACAGCTTAAAGGGATACAGATTCATTCAGACATATTAACACTGAAAATTGGGATTTAAAAAAGAAATAACTTACATGTCTATTGGTCAAATATTAAAGGACCCAAAGCTACAATGATTTATGTTAAAAATATCTTTTTAGTGACTGGTGAATTTGGACTGTTAAGGTCTCTTCTACCTCTGAAATGCTATCATTCCCAACATTCATTTCTTTGAATGTCCCCAGCCCAGCTTTACTAACTACTGTGAAATACAAACGTATGAACTTTTATTAGGCTGAAACAACTCAATTTCAACTCTTGGCTAGTTTCCACACTGTTTCACAGACTTAGCCAAACCCCTACAAAGATCAAGATAATTTTCAAAAGCAGCATGTGTAATAGGCTCAAAGGTGTCTTCAATACCGTAATTCCACATTTTATTTTTTAAAAGATTTGGATCCAGAAATAAACATCCATACCAATGAAAAAGCATTAAAAAAAAAAAGGTAAACAAACCTAACTCCACTATGTGCATGATAAAAGTTCTTTTCTAATCAATTATAGACTAGATTGATTCTATAAAATAAAATAGGATTATGGTAACTGATCAGTTATTTGGAAAATAAAGTTGTTACACTGTTCTCTACTCCAGGCCTTAGCTAGACTTAAGATTCAAAAATACATATATGTAAATACAATTACTATATATTATGTTATATACACATATTGTAAAATTAATATGTAATTAATATGTAAATAAATGTCTAGAAATGTGCAAGTTAGATTTTTGTTTATTTTTAATTATTTTAGCCTAGGTAGGGTTTTCAAATATAACACAAAATCCAAAAGCCATATGGCAGATGACAAATTTGAAATCATGAAATACTAAAATTCCTCTACACTAATAAAAAATTCAAACTTATAAAATTAAAAGACAAAAACAATTCTGAAAAAAGCTTGCCATTATACAAATTTCACTGGTACATTAAGCTCTTAAAAATATAAAAAGCCTATTCACAATTAGTTTTACTAGTAATTTAACTCATACTATAATCAACTTTTTACAAGAAGCCTTTTTAGATAAGAAAATTCTTTCTAGGGATTCTTAAATGTAATCTACTATTATTTACAATTCATTATCTACACGCTTTTAAAATGCTAAGTCCAGCCTATCTAAAGGCCCTTTGAAGAATCAATGGAAAATACATGCAGACTTTAATCGATTTGTCCAAAAGACACTGAAAACAAAACAAAACAAAACAAAACAAAAACAAAAACTGGGATGAGGGGGGGAATGGTCAAACCATTCCATACAGATAATGTAATCACATGTCACCAATAACCCATAAGCAAGAAAAATGACCAGCAGCCATTTCCATCAACTCACCGAAATATTGGGGTATGGCCAGGCTTTGGTTTGTTCCAGGTAAAGGGTGAAGGAACTGAAAGAAATTGGTCACCAGATGAATCTTTCTTTAAAGAATACTGAGATCCAAGGCCATCATCTATTGAAGTCTCCCGGGATGGTGATAAATTCCCTTGGTCATCTGAACAGAGCTCTAATTTTCCTGGTAGTACAGTGGCTTGATCTTCAGAAGTCTTCCTTGTTTTCAGAGGGATATCAGTCTCTACACAGTACTGAAATGGAAAAAGTGCAGGGCCAAGGCCTGATCCACCCTGGACAGAAGCATTAAGCCAGGTATCTTCTGTTACACTTCCCCTGGGGGAGTGACCAGGAGAAGGAACAGGTGAGTGATGGGGTGAAAGGGAACCAGCATAACAAACCTCAGCACTCGAGTGCCGTCGTTTCCCACAGGGGGAAGTAGGCCTTGATGAGGGCCCTGAAGCTGGCCTGGGGCTCAGCCAATTCTCATCAGTGACACTCGATCTAGGAGAGTGGCAAGGAGATTGCCTGGGTGACAAGGAGTGTCCAAGTCCATATTGTTGATGCCAGGACTCTTCTCCAGGGCAACCTCCGGGCGAGCCACCAGGAGAAGTCAGAGGGGATCCGAGAGTAAATCGGGCAGCAGCTTCATTCAACTCCGAATCCACATCATCATAAATGTGTGAAAGAGATTCACAAGAAGATGCATCTGAGAACCAGCTCCTAGAAGATATACTGCTGGCAGGACTAGGACTAAGGGAAGACTCCCGGTAGGATGGCTCAAGAGGAAGATAGAGATGATCTCTAGAAGGCCTTTCCAAATACTCCCTTTCTGGGTCATTTATATGTAGGTCATCTTCATGAGCATCTACTTCTTGATGACAATTAGGAGAGATGGATGTAATCTGAATGCTTGGGCACTCAAAAGGTTTGGGACCACCTAATGGGCTGTATTTAGATTCAGGAATCTCACAAGTTCCTTCATAGCTTTTGTGACTTTGGAGCTGAAACGATGGTGACAAAACAGAAGAGTGAGACGGTAATCCATGATGTGGTAAGCAAAGTGGTGAGTTTAAAGTAGATGGAGGTGGATCTACATTAAAGATGTAAATGGATGCACAATCATCTGGCTCAAGATCTACGGGGGGAAAGAAAAAAAAAAAGAAAAGAAAAAAGAAAAAGAAATCAACAAAACAAGAAATTAGAAAATTTAGATGTATAAATTACTAGATGAGAAAGTAAATAATAATCTTGAGAGAAAAAAGTGGACATAAAATGTACATCATTAGCTCTACTAAAGAGTGATGTGTGTGTTTTGTTTATATTCAAATCCCTACTCTGTCAACACCAATGATGTGTGCTTTTAAAAAAAAATTTTTTTTAACATAATCTCTACACCCAACATGGGACTTCAACTTACAACCTTGAGATCAAGAGTTGCATGCTCTACTGAATGAGTCAGTCAGGCGCCCCAATGTGGTTTTTTAAAAAATGTATTTGGTTATTTCTGCAGATATTATTTATATCACATATTTATTTATGTAACTATATGTGTAATTTCCCCCTTATTTCCACATTTTCTAAAATGAAAATCGAAAAACATCTGAAAATAAATGCTTCTATAAAAGAAATAATCATATACGTAATTCTAAAAAACATTCATGAAATTATAAAATGATACAATCCTATCAATTCAGCCTTATCTGGGGTCTGCAAGTTAAAATGGACTAAGAGATAGAACATTTGAATAGTCTTTGGAATGTTTTTAGTTAATAAGTATACACATTAAGTTTATTAACAAGAAGGATTGCAGACTCAACTCAGGAGACCCAGATTCTAGTCTACCTTTGCCATTAACTGTGAGCTCTTAGTCATATCATTTGACCTCTCCAAGGCCTCAGTTTCCATGTAGTAGTACCAGAACTTTATACATTAAAGAATTTTTTTTTAATTTGAGAGAGAATGCACACACATGCGTGCATGAATAAGGGGAGAGGTAGAGGAATAGGGAGAATCTCAAGCAGATTTCCCACTGAGCACTGAGCCTGCAGGACTCAAGCCCAGGATCCTTCGATCATGACCTAAGCTGAAGTCAAATGCTTACCCAACTGAGCCATCCAGGCTCCCCAAGAAATTTTTATGATTAACAACAGCAGCTTTCTCCTTCAACATCATACCATCAAGAATTCATATCTTTGGACATAGCAGACCAGGTTTATAAGAGCCAAATGATCCCACTGGATCCAATTTACCTCAACTAGAAATTAACTCATTATAGCTTTTAACCTATGATTGATTATTAAAGTAAACCTTTTAAGGGCAGAGCTTTTAAAATGCAACCCTTCCTGGATGGAATATTTACCACTAAACAGGTCCTGCCAAATTACCTATTGAAAGTATTTGCAGCAAAAAGGGTATTTTGCAACTTTACTTTTAGAATGGAGTGATTATTATTCTTTTCACAGAGACAGAAGTTTGAAGCACTAGCACAAGGTGCTGGTTAACACCTTCACTTTCTCCAAAGAGATGGGAAACCGAAGACAAAACTGTTCATAGATAGTAGACAGAAGCACAAACCTTTAGCCTCTTCTCAAAATACTCAAGGATATCACATTATTTCAGTACATTAGTACCCCTGGAAAATAACATATCTTTAGACTCCTAGTGCTGCTGCCATTAACCGGCATCCCATAATTTAACTATCTCCCTAAGTCCTAGATTTTTGAACTTTAAAGATGATCTATGGTTGGTGACCACATTCAGTAAAGAGTTTTTACATGTATCAAAACAAAAGAAAACAAAAAACCCTATGTTTAATTAAACCCTGGCTCTGCCATTCCATAGCTGTACAAACTTGGACAAGTTATTTAACCAGCTTGAACCTTAGTTTTCTAAGGCAGTTTTTTTCTTTAAAACCGTGAAGAGGTGATCAGGGTATCAATTGATATACCCGTGACAATTTTAGAACAAGCAACCTAATATAACAATTAATATTTAGCAAGAACTCACTACATGTTAATTACCTTGTCTTTCCCTTTTTAAAATTTAAGGTGGATATGTTATATTATACTTTTTCTAAATTCTGAAGTATTTCTTAATAAATTATAACACCTTTTTAAGTACACCACTCACTCTACTCTCAGCTCCACTTACTGACTCAAGATAAGTAGGAAGATCAGAGCTCCAAAGAAGAAAACCCATATTTGACAGTGACAAAAGCTTTTAAAAATAAACTTTTGGTAAGCATAGAGTAAGGTACTACTGGTTGTATACCCGAAACTAATGTAACATTGTGTGTCAACCATACTCAAAAATTAATTAACTGAACAACAATAATAAGAGGTTTGGGGAAGGGATGCCTGGGTGGCTCAGTTGGTTAAGCCGCTGCCTTTGGCTCGCTCAGTCCATGATCCCGGAGTCCTGGGATTGAGTCCTGCATCGGGCTCCTTGCTCAGCAGGGAGCCTGCTTCTCTCCTGCATCAGCCTGCCTCTCTGCATGCTTGTGTGTACTCTCTCTCTCTGGCAAATAAATTAAAAAAAAAATCTTTAAAAAAATAAAAGAGGTTTGGGGAAAATGGTGAATCACTTGGAATGGGTATTGGGTTTCTTTTTGAAGTGACGAAAAAAATTTTTTTAAAGATTTTATTTATTTACTCAACAGAGAGAGTGAGAGAGAGCAGAGAGCACAAGCAGGGGGAGCAGCAGAGGCAGAGGGAGAAACAGGCTCTCCACTGAGCAGACAGCCCAACAAGGCACTCTGGGATCATGATGAGCCAAAGGCAGACATTTAACCAACTGAATCACTGATGTGCCCTGGAGTGATGAAAATGTTCTAATACTGCCTGTGGTGATGGTTATCCTACTCTGTAAATACACTAAAATCAATGAATGGTACACTTTAAATGTGTGAATTGTATGGTATGTGAATTATATCCCAATAAAGCAATTATGAAAATATAAATCAAAAACATGTTATCTATATTTTATCACAATTTAAAAATTTTTTAAATTTAAAAAGTTGTTTCTTATCTAAGAAAATCATAAACAAATGCTATCACCTAACACTTAACTAATATTTAACATTTTCATGTATGTCTTTGTCTACTTGGGTATATTTTTTTTTTACATAGCTGTGGATTATAATGTTTTGGAGATTTTTTCCTAACCTTTCATTGAAGTACAAGATATATCACGGAAGTGCAGACATCATATAGAGCTTGCAAATTGTCACAAAGAGACATACCTTGTAATGGTATCTTTAAAAAAAAAAAAGATTTTATTTATTTATTTATTTGAGAGAGAGACAGCATGAACAGGGGCTGGAGGGAGGGGCAGAGGGGGAGGGAGAAGCAGACTCCCCACTGAGCAGGGAGCCCAACATGGCAGGACACTGAGATCATGACCTGAGCTGAAGACAGACACTTAATTGACGGAGCCACTCAGGTGCCCCTGTAAAAGCATCCTTTAAAAAAAAAAAAAACAAAACAAAACAGGGGCTCCTGGGTGGCTCAGTGGATTAAGGCCTCTGCCTTCAGCTCAGGTCATGATCCCGGGGTCCTGGGATCGAGCCCCGCATCGGGCTCTCTGCTCGGCAGGGAGCCTGCTTCCTCCTCTCTCTCTCTCTCTGCCTGCCTCTCTGCCTACTTGTGATCTCTATCTGTCAAATAAAATAAATAAAATCTTTAAAAAAAAAAAAAAACCTCAAAAGCCCCCACTTTGGCTTGCTTCCAAGTCACTACCCACCTCTTAAGAAAGAGTAATCATTATACTGACTTCTAATAGCCTGGATTTGTATAACATACAACTTGACTTTCGGTGGGTTTTTTTTTTTTTTTTTTTTTAGATTTTATTTATTTATTTGACAGAGATCACAAGTAGGCAGAGAGGCAGGCAGAGAGAGAGAGGAGGTAGCAGGCTCCCTGACGAACAGAGAGCCCGATGCGGGGCTTGATCCCAGGACCCTAGGATCATGACCTGAGCAAAAGGCAGAGGCTCAACCCACTGCGCCACCCAGGCGCCCCTTGACTTTCAATGTTTTCATATTTTATTGAGGCTTATAAAAAGTTGCTAAGTAGTTTTCAAGGCCATGTGTTAAAAGGTCAAGAGTCAATGATCATCGCTATTTCCTATCTGTTATTTTGATAAATAATATAGCACTGAAAATCTCTATACACTCAGCTTTTTCTCTTCTTTTGAATCCCTTTCCAAGAATAAATAAATACCTAAAGGTGGGGTTTCTAGATCACAGGGTACCCATTTTTAGCACATCTACTATGTACAGACATTTGTTTCAAAAGACTTGTTTTAATATGCAGCATGGGAAGGGCATGAGTATGTTTTACTTTAGTTTCTCCAACCAGGATGTTACTTTAATTTTAATGTAATTTAGGAGTAAAAATGGTTCTGTATGAAATATAATGTTTCTAGACTGCAAAAAGCAAAATCCAATTAAAAGTAGCTGAAAGGGGCGCCTGGGTGGCTCAGTGGGTTAAAGCCTCTGCCTTCAGCTCGGGTCATGATCCCAGGGTCCTGGGATCGAGGCCCGCATAGGGCTCTCTGCTCGGCAGGGAGCCTGCTTCCCTTCCTCTCTCTCTCTGCCTGCCTCTCTGCCTACTTGTGATCTCTGTCTGTCAAATAAATAAATAAAATCTTTAAAAAAAAAAATTAAAAATTAAAAAAAAAAAAGTAGCTGAAAGGAGGGAAGGTATTGTCCAACGTAACAAGAGGCCCAAAAGTAGGGCAATTCTAGAACTGGTTATTTCACCAGTTCAACAAGGTCATTGAGACATCAATATATTTCTATATTACCATTCCACTTTTGGGGTGCTAACTTTGTGCTGTTCACTTTCAACCACATATGTGTATTTTGTCCTAAACCAGAAGCAAAACACGATCATTCATTAAAAAAAAAAACTTTTTTGAAGATTTTAATTTGTCAAACAGGGAGAGATAAAACCCAAGCACAAACAGGGGATGTGCTGAGCAAGGAGCCAGATGTGGACTCAATCCCTGGATCCTGGGATCATGACCTGAGCCAAAGACAGAAACTTAACCAACTGAGCCACCCAGGTATCCCTAAAAAAACATTTTTTGAGTAGCTGTTATGGAACGGACATGTTCTAGACACTGAAAACACAAGAGTAAATAAAGTCCCCATCCTCATAGAGCTTCCATGCCACCATGAAATAAAACGTCATTTAAAAATGGAGTCCAGGGGAGCCTGGGTGGCTCAGTGGTTAAAGCCTCTGCCTTCGGCTCAAGTCATGATCCCAGGGTCCTCGGATGGAGCCCCGCATCGGGCTCTGCTCTGCGGGAAGCCTGCTTCCTCCTCTCTCTCGCTCTGCCTACTTGTGATCTCTGTCTGTCCAATAAATAAATTTTAAAAAATAATAAAAATATAAATAAATAAATAAATAAATAAATAAATAAATAAAAATGGAGTCAAGCAGCCAGCAGGGGGAGCTCTCAGACCCTCCAAGTCTTCCTCAATTCCAGCCCAAACAGGAAGAGATGAACAAAGCAAGTGAACACCAGTTTACCACCCCAAGGAAGGGGAAGATAAGTTTTTCTCCTATCCCAGGCAACAGCTCAGCCAATGACAGTCTGTCACAACAGCCAAAGAAAAACCTCTATACTCTGAGCTCCAGTTAACGCCCATGGGCTTTTTGATTAAAACAGCCCAACTCCCCCCACCTTCCTCCATAAAAATCCTTTCCATTCCTTTTTCTCAGATTTGCCTATGGTTTTGCCATAGCTTGCTTGTCTCAAATCACAATTTTCTGCTACTCCAAATAAACCCATTTTAGCTGGTAAAATAACTGGCAGCTTTATTTTTAAGGTTAATACCAGTAACATGTCAAGTAGTAATACTTATTGTAAGGAAAAATAAAATAGGGGAAGGGGAATAGAAGTGAGAAAAGGACCAAAGTTAATTTAGATAAGGGGTTAAGTAAGAAAAGGATTTTCTCCAGTATGTGAGGAGATACCAAAAGGATAAGAGGAACAGAGCTATACAGAAATCTATGGGGGAAACACTACAGGTTGAGGAAATAGTTGAGTGCAAAGTCCTAAAGACATAGAATTTTTGGATTTTATGAGAAAAAGCAAGAAGGCCAATGGGGAAAGAACTGAGAGGGTAGAGTCAGGCCTGGGGATGGAGGGACACTGGCTAGTAAAGTAAGGCTTCACAGACCATTAGAACAACTGATTTTTATTATGAGATGAGAAACCACTGGAGGGTTGTAAGCAAAGGACTGTCATAATCTGATATATAACAATGTGACCTATATTTAAGGGACTATTGAAATAATCTAGGTATAAAGTAATGGAGCACAGAACCTGGGTGATGGTAGGCTGTAAAAGTAGAAAAAGCAGTAAGAAGAGAGGTGGAGTGTTTTGTTTTCTTTTGTTTTGTTTCGTTTCGTTTTGTTTGTGAGGTAAAGCTGACAGAACTTGGACTGGATGTGAGAAACACAGGTGAATCAAGGATGACACCAAGGTTTGGGGCCTGAAAGAGTATAAGAACAGTGGTTATAATTACTGAAATAAAGGAGAAATTTGGGAGACAGAACATCAAAAATTCTCCTATCGACATACAAAACGTGAGATGCCAACAAGCTTTCCAACTGGAGATATCAAGTGGATAGTTTTATATAAAGTCTCAGGTTTACCACATAAGTTTGGGAGTCATTAATGTACAGATAACATTTACTCCTACTAAGACCAGAACAGAGGGGTCACCTGGGTGGCTCAGTCAGTTAGGAGTCTGCTTTTGGCACAGGTCATGATCCTGGGTCCTGAGATCAAGCCCCACACCGTCAGCCTCCCTGCTCTGTGGGAAGACTGCTTCTCCCTGTGACCCTAAACCCCTCATGCTCTCTCTCTTTCTCTGAAATAAATAAAATCTTAAAAAAAAAAAAAATGACCAGAACAGAGGACAAGGGAGTAAGTGCAGATGGAGAAGAAAGCATGCAACTGAGGCATAGGAGAGCCCAAAGTTTAGGAATCAGGGAGAAAGAAAAATGAGGAAAGAAAAGGGACAATCACAGAAATAGAAGAAAACCCAAAAAGTGTGACATCCCAGAAACCCAAGTGCTCATTTATTCAACAATTATTTATAATATCATTACTATTTTCTAGGAACTGTCCCAGATGCTAGGTATATAAATAGTAAATAAGTAAATATATAAATAGTAAATAAGATATGAATGGTCCCTGGCTTCATGAAGTGTACAGTCTCAGGGGACACTGACAAAAACAAAAATTAAACATTGTAACTACTACTAAATGGCAGAAATTTCAGATACTAAAGAAGCAATCTTCTTTACAGAGAGTAGAGGGACAGCCTTTTTGAGAAGGTGGCATATAAGCTAAAACCTGAAAGATGAATAGGAATCAGCAAGCAATGAAAAGGAGGTAAGTGTGGGCAGGCTTAGGTAGAGAAAACAATAGTCCAACACAAGGGTTATAAGCAAACAGTCAGGTAAGACTTTGGCTTCTTTGAGGAAGTGAAAGGCCCAGTATGTGCCTAGAGCCAACAACAGAAGGGCGAGAACAGAAAAGAAGCAAAAGCTGGAAGGATCATGGTAAGAAGTGTGAATTTTATTCTAAAGATAATGGAAACCATAATAGAGTTTCAAAAGGAGAGTGACATAATCTCTGTATTATTTGAAAATAACTTTACCTACTACATATCTAGTACCTAGAAAATCCCTGATGCTTAAGTCTGTAGTAATGTATTTGTTAAAGTAATTGTCCTAAATGTCTTACAGCACTGCAGAGATATGAATACAAAATTTGGGAGAGTGCTGCTTCATCTTCTTCCCAAGTGTCACCAAAGCCCAAGCGCTGGGAATGATACGAGCAGCTACTACAATCTCTCTATAATAGTTCTAGCTCCAGATTTCCAACTCTACAATTCTCAAATTCATGGTGCTTCAGAAACTTGACCACCTCAAGACTTATTTGCTCTGTGTCCCTTGAGCCACTAGGAGGTCACACACAGGCATGCAGTAATCTGTAAATGTCTTAAACACCACATAGCAAGTGTTGGCAAAATATAGCCCGTGGCCAAACCTGGCATCCACCTGTTTCCATACAGCCTACAAGTTAAAAAGAGTTTCAAATGATTGAAAAAAAAAAAAAATCAAGTAATACTGTTACATGGCACAAAATGATGTGAAATTCATATTCTGGTGTCCACAAATAAAGTTTTAATGGAACACATCCATGCTCATTTGTTTGGGTATCATCTATGGTTACTCTCACACAACAAGGGTAGAGCTGAACAGCTGTGAGAGGTAACTGCTTCCCATTGCTACCTGCTCCACTAACAAATTGCAGTGACACAGTTTTAACTGGACAGCATTCTGAATGCAATGCATATCGACATACTGCGATGTCGTTTTAAACTTACCAGTAAACACCTATCAAATCAAAACAGGACAGAGAAAAGCAGACTTCAAATCTAAGTCACACTTCCAGGGCACACCGGAATGTGCGTTATTTTGCTATCAAATTAAATGACAAGGTATCCTGTTTATCATCCAATGACATTATGGCTGTGCTATAAGAATACCCTATACATCAGCAATACCACAGTAAATTCATCACAACAGCTCAACTCACAGGAAAATAAAATTTAGGGGAAAAAAAAACCAACAACAACAGAATACCTTATCATAGCAGCATTTCTTTACAAAAGGGAAGAATAAAAATGAGGCTGCAACTGAAGAAAGTTTCTGAATGGCTCATTTGTTAGCCAACCACAGAAAACCATCTTCTAATGGTAATTTATTTAAATTGTTTGACTGCAGCAAGTGAAGAAACTTGCTCAGAGAAAATAAACTTGTATTAGCCTTTCAGCAAGCATGGTTGATTGAAAAATTGAGGACACTGGTAATAATATCAGTAGGCAATTGCGTAACCAGGCAAATGGTTTCAAGTCGTTCTCCTTGGCTCCTGATGTATAAAAAGATGTTACAGGTACAGGTTATGTTCAATTACTATTTAAGGGTAAAAGTGAAATTTAAAGTGACTGAAGAATTAGCTTGTATGAATAGTCTGCATGGAACAACTTTAGGCAATAATATTTTTTAAAAGTTGAGAAAAACAAAACAAAAAAACTAAAAAAAAAGTAAAACAAAAAACAACAACAACAAAAAAAAAAAGTTGAGAAAACAAGGGCGCCTGGGTGGCTCAGTGGCTAAGCGACTGCCTTCAGCTCAGGTCATGATCCCAGAGTCCTGGGATCGAGTCCTGCATCAGGCTCCCAACTCCACGGGGAATCTGCTTCTCCCTCTCACCTTCTCCTCACTCATGCTCTCTCTCACTGTCTCTCTCTCAAATAAATAAATAAATAAATAAAATCTTAAAAGTTGAGAAAACAAGAGTTTAGTACAATCTTCATGGACGCTACTAAGATGCATTATAACTGGTACTGGTAAAAATATGAGAATATTATGATAGTAATAATATGAACAATTGTACACCACCAAATTAGACAATCTACAAGAAATGAGCAAATTCTTACAAACATATAAATTACCAAAACTGACTCGGAAGAAATAGGAAAATCTCAACAGACATATATCAAGTAAAGAGATTCAATCAGTAGCCAAAAAATCTCCCAACAAAGAAAGTCCAAAACTTTCTTCACTGGTGAATAGCTTCACTGGTGAATTCTATCAAACACTGAGAGAACATTCCATGAGGCCTGTATTACCCTGATACCAAGCAAGACAAAGATACAAGAATACTACAGATTGGGGCTCCTGGGTGGCTCAGCGGGTTAAGCCTCTGCCTTGGGCTCAGGTCATGATCTCAGGGTCCTGGGATGGGAGTCCTGCATCAGACTCTCCGCTAAGCGGGGAGCCTGCTTCCCACCCCTCTCTCTGCCTACTTGTGATCTGTCAAGTAAATAAATAAAATCTTAAAAAAAAAAAAAAACACTACAGACTAATATACCTTATGAATATAGACATAAAAATCCTCAACAAAATACTAGCAAACCAAAAACATTTTTTAAAGATTTTATTTACTGAGAGAGACAGAGAGCGTGACAGCATGAGTGGGGAGGAGGAGGAGAAGCAGCTCCGACTCCTAGATAAATTCTAATATTCTTTTCCATTTCCTACTTTTCTCTTTGCTTAACTCTCTGGAGAATTTCTTCAGCTTGATCTTTCAGTTTTTTCTTTGAGTCTGCCATTCATTATTTTAATTTCTAGGAGCTCTTATTTCATCTTAATTTTTTTTTTTTTTTTTAAGAGAGAGTGAGCATGGATGCATGCAGAGGGAGAGAAAGAATCCATGCAGGGCTCAATCTTGATCTCATGACCTTGAGATCGTGACCTGAGCTGAAATCAAGAGCCTAACACTCATCCAAATGAACTACTCAGACACCCTTCATCTTTTTATAAAAGCCCATGTTCTTATTTCAAGGTTACAATATCTTGTTTTTTTTCTCCGAGGTTACTGAGGTTAGGTTTTGTTTTTATTTTTGAGGTTTCCACCTTGCTGCATAGTCTTTCCCCTTCACTTCTCTTTTTGTCTTTTGGGTTGAAGCTTTTCTCAGATGTTCAATGATCTGTGGCTATCTGATTATTTTAAAAAATGAGGCACCAAAGCCTTAATGGCAGTTATGTGATCACAATTGGCACTTGCTAACTTGTAGGCCTAATTGTAGGAGTTTTACTAGGTTACTTTGTTATGTCATAAGCTGTAGGTATTTTCTCTTAGGCTAATCAGGCTCACAAGAGAAGAATCTTTTTTTTTTTTAAGATTTTATTTTTTATTTGACAGACAGAGATCACAAGTAGGCAGAGAGGCAAGCAGAGAGAGAGGGGGGAAGGATGCGGGGCTCAATCCCAGGACCCTGGGATCATGACCTGAGCAGAAGTAGAGGCTTTAACCCACTGAGCCACCCAGGTGCCCCGAGAAGAATCTCACTGTACTGAGCCAAGGGAAAGAAGAATATTGGGGGTTTTAATATGCAAGTTTTAAACTTCAATTTCATCAACTCTGTTTTCAGTATGGTTAGCCTGTTTTTTTGTTGTTCGTTGTTTTTTTTTTTTAAATTTTATTTATTTGACAGAGATCACAAGTAGGCAGAGAAGCAGGCAGCCTGGGGCGGGGGCGGCCTCCTCGCTGAGCAGAGAGCCCGATGCGGGGCTCGATCCCAGGACCCTGAGATCATGACCTGAGCTGAAGGCAGAGGCTTAATCCACTGAGCCACCCAGGCATCCCGGTTAGCCTGGTTCTTAATCGTCCTGTTTTACCTCTTGAGAAAATCTCCAGTGTTCTGCCTAGAGAGGTGGTCATCCAGTAGTGTGAAGTGAGGCAGTGAGGGAAACTGGGAAGGTTAGTGACTCTTAAACAAACATTGTGTCAATCTTCTTTCCATTTTTACCTTCACCAAAAGTACCTGGTAGTTGATTTCCTAAGTGTCTGGAGTTCTTTGTTGGAAATCAGTTTTCACACTTTTCAGTTGCTATATCAGTTACCATGTGTTCTGCATTGCACCTTCTAAAAGTTTTGTTGTCATGGCTTCATCTTCTGTTCTTTTTGTTCTTGTGAATTTACACCCTTAAAAAATATCCTTGGGGTACCTGGGTGGCTCAGTCGGTTAAAAATCTGCCTTTAGCTCAAGTCATGATCAAGTCCCACATTGGGCTCCTTGCTCACCAGGGAGCCTGCTTCTCCCTCTCCCTCTGCTGCTCCCCCTGCTCGCTCTCTGAAAATAAATAATTTTTTTTTTTTAATCCTTTTACAGGGGCACCTGGATGGCTCAGTCGGTTAAGTGACTGCCTTTGGCTCAGGTCATGATCCTGGAGTCCCGAGATCGAGTCCCACATCGGGCTCCCTGCTTGACAGAGAATCTGCCTCTCCCGCTGACCTTTCTCCACTTAATTCTCTCTCTCTCTCTCATTCTCTCTCTCAAATAAATAAATAAAATCTTGAAAAAAAAATCCTTTTACAATCATTTAGTGGAGATTCAGTAGGGAATGGGCAAATGTATGTCTTCAGTCCTCTTCCTAGAAGTTCTTTCAATTTATTTCTGTTTTTACTGAGATAAAATTTACACAACATGCAATTAACCATTTTAAAGTATATAATTAACTATTTTCAAGTATACAATTAAGGGGTATTTGGTGTATTTACAATGTTGTGCAATCGCCAGCTCTCTTTAGTTTCAAAACTTTTTCACCAGCCCTTAAAAAAACCATACCCATTAAGAAATCATTCCCCATTTCCTTCTCCCTGCATCCCTGGTTACCTCTAATCTGCTTTCTATCTCTATGATTTGCCTATTCTAGACACATCATCTAAAAGGTATCATAGAGTATGTGATCTTTTTTTAATCTGGCCTCTTTCCCTTACTGTACTGTTTCCCACGTTAATCAAGGTTGCAACATCTTTGACTACTTTGCTCCTTTTTATGGCTTCCATTGTTTGTATGCACCATAATTTGCTTCCCCATTCATTCACTGATGGACACCTGGATTGTTTCTACCTTTTGGCTATTAATAAATAATGTTGCTATAAACATTTGTATACAAGCTTCTATGAAGACAGTATATTTTCATTCTCTTGGGTATGTACCTAGAGGTGGATTTGCGGGATCTTATGCTAATTCTGTATTTCACTTTTCTGAGGGACTGTCAAACTGTTTTTCCACAATAACTATACCATTTTACATTGCTACCACTAATATATAAGGGTTCCCATTTCTGCACATCCTTGACACTTACTATTATTTATTTTCTAATCAAAGTCACCCTAGGGTGCCTGAGTGGCTGAGATTGTTAAGCATCCGACTCTTGATTTCAGATCAGGTCATGATCTCAGGGTGATGAGACAGAATTCCATGTCTGGCTCTACTCTTTGCAGGGAGTCTGCTTGAGAGTCTCTCTCCCTCTCCCTCTGCTCCCTCCCCCAAATAAATAAAATCCTGGGGTAAAAATTAAAACCATCGAAGTGGGTATGAAGTGGTATTTCATTGTGGTTCTTATTTACATTTCTTTAATGACCAATGTTGAAGGGCTTTCTTTTTTATTTAAACTTATTTATTTATTTATTTATAAAGTAGGCTCCATGCCCAGAATGGAGTCTGACCTGGGCTTGAAGCCACAATCCTGAGATTAACTCAACCAACTGAGCTACCAAAGTGCCCCTCAAACATCTTTTCTTGTGCTTGTTGGCAATTTATCTATCTTCTTTGGAGAAATGTCTTTTCAGTTCCTTCGCCCATTTTTAAAATTGGGTCTTTTTGTTTTTGAACTCTAAGAGTTCCTTATATATTTACATATATTTACATATATTTATATATTCTGGATACTCAAACTCATCAGATATATTATTTGCAAATACTTTCTTCCATTTTCTGGGTTGTCCTTTTTCTCTCATTTTCAGATTTTTTTTTTTAAGAGAGGAAATCAACTTTCTGAAGGGAAAATGTCATCATAACACAGAATCATCTGCAGAGGGGTTTGCTGAATGGCATTTTTCAAGAACTATTTTTCAAATTTTTATTCTTGAAGTATAATTGATAAAATGTATTAATTTCAGGTACATAACATAGTGATTCCACAATTCTTTACATTATGTAATGCCTACCACATAAGTGTAGTTACCATCTGTCACTAAACAATGTTATTATTATTTGTTAACTGTATTCCTCATGCTGTACTCTTCATCCCTGTGACCTATTTTATAACTGGAAGACTGTACCTCCTTAAACCCCTGCATCTACTTTGCCCATCCCCCCACTGTCTCTCTTCTGGCAACCACCAGTTTGTTTTCTGTATTTATGAGTCTGTTTGTTCGTTTGTTTGTTTAGGTTTCACGAGTGAAATTATTTCACATATGAGTGAAATCATATGTTGTCTTTCTCTGTCTTTTTTTCACTGAGCATACTACCTTCTAGGTCCATGCATGTTGTTATAGGTGGCAAGATTTTGTTCTTTTTGTTTTATTTTTTTTTTAAGATTTTATTTATTTGAGAGAGAGCGAGAGAGAAAGCACGAAAGGAGGGTCAGGGAGAAGCAGACTCCCCACTGAGCAGGAAGCTGATGCGGGACTCAATCCCAGGACTCTGGGATCAGGACTGGAGCCAAAGACAGATGCTTAACCAACTGAGCCACCCAGGTGTCCCAAGATTTCATTCTTTTTTATGGCTGAATAAGGACTGTCCTTATTTTCTTTATAGTATCTTTTGATGCACAAAAGTTAATTTTTAGGAAGTCCATTTCATCCAGTTTTTCTTTTGTTGCTCCTGCTTTTAATATCAATTCTAAGAATCTTTTGCCAAATCCACCAAAATACACCTATGTGTTCTTCTAATAGTTTTATGTTTCAGCTCTTAAATTTAGGTCACTGATCTAGTTCGAGTTAATTTATGTATATGGTGTGAGGTGGGGTTCAACTTCATTCTTTTGTATGTAGTTATCCAGTTGTCCCGGTGACATTTGTTGATTTATTCTTTTTCCATGTAATCATTTTAGCACCCTTGTCAAAAATTAATTGGCCGTAGGGGTGCCAGGGTGGTTCAGTTGGTTAAGTGTCTGCCTTCAGGTCAGGTCATGATCCCAGAGTCCTGGGATCAAGACCAGCATCAGGCTCCCTGCTCAGTGGGAACCCTGCTTCTCCCTCTGCCTACTACTCCCCCTGCCTGGGCACACATACTCTCTCTCTGTCAAATAAATAAAATCTTTTTTAAAATTAAAAAAAAATTTTTTTAATTAAAACAATTAAATGATCATAGATATTTTAGGTTTATTTCTGTACGCATTTATGTTTTATTGTCTATATGTTTATCCTTACACCAATACCACACTTTTTTTTTTCTTAAAGACTCCCTTTATTTATTCGACAGGCGGGGATCACACATAGGCAGAGAGGCAGGCAGAGAGGCAAGCAGAGAGAGAGGGGGAAGCAGGCTCCCCGCCGAGCAGAAAGCCTGAAGCAGGGCTCAATCCCAGAAACCTGAGGGCTCAATCCCATCCCTGAGACCATGACCTGAGCAGAAGACAGAGGCCTAACCCACTGAGCCACCCAAGCCGCCCCAATACCACACTTTTTGATTACTGCTTTGAATTAAGTTTTTGAATTATGAAGTGGGAGTCTTCATACTTTTCCCTTTTCAATATTGTTCTGGCTGTTCTGGGCCCCTTTCAGTTCCATATAAATTTGAGGACTGGTCTCATTTCTGCAGAAAAAGCCACTGAAATTTTGGTACAGACCACACTGACTAAACTGCTTTGTGGAATATTTCAGTGTTAAAATTAAATCTTCCAATCCATGAACAAGGGAATTCTTACCACTTATTTAGCCTTTAATTTCTTTCAGCAATATTTTGCAGTTATCAGTGTGCAGGTTTTCTACCTCTTTGGTTAAATTTATTTCTCGGTATTGTATTCTTTTGGAGGCTGATGTAAACAGAATTATTTTCTTAATTTACTTTTTGTACTGTTCCTTGTTGGTATATGGAAGCACAACTGAATTTTATGTGTTGATATTATTCTACCTTCCAACTTTCCTTAATTTGTTTATTAGTTCTAATTGTGTTTTGTGGATTCTATGGGATTTTCTATATATAGACTCATGCCATCTGCAAAGAGATAGTTTTACTTCTTCCTTTCCAATTTGGATGCCTTTTATTTCTTTTTATTGCCTAACTGCTCTGGCTAGGACTCCCAGTACAATGTCGAATAGCAGTGGTTAAAGTGGCATCTTTGTTTCGTTCTTGGTCTTAGGGAGAAAGCTTTCAATTTTTCACCATTAAGTATGATGTTAGTTATGGGGTTTTCATAAATCCCTTGATCATTTTAAGGACGTTCCCTTCTATTCCTAGTTTGTTGGAGTTTTTTTTCTTTTATCATGAAAAAGTATTGAATTCTATTAAACGTTTTTTTGTATTAATTCAGATGATCCTCCAATTCTAGTACTGTAATGATTAATTTTCTTATGTTGAATCACCCCTGCATTCCTGCCCTAAATTTCGTTTGTTTTTTTAATATGCTGTTAAATTTGGTTTGCTAGGGCACATGGGTGGCTCAGTCGGTTAAGCATCTGCTTTCGGCTCAGGTCTATCCTGGGGTCTTGGGAATCAAGCCCCACATCAGGCTCCTTTCTTGGCAGGGGGTCTGCTTCCTCTCCCTCTGCCTGCTGCTTCCTCGGCTTGTGCTCTCTGTCAAAATAAATAAATAAAATATTTAAAAAAAAAAAAAAAAAAGCAGGGGTGCCTGGGTGGCTCAGTGGGTTAAAGCCTCCACCTTCGGCTCAGGTCATGATCCCAGCATCCTGGGATCGAGCCCCGCATCGGGTTCTCTGCTCGGCAGGGAGCCTGCTTCCTTTCCTTTCTCTGCCTGCCTCTCTCCCTACTTGTGGTCTCTGTCTGTCAAATAAATAAAATCTTAAAAAAAAAAAAAAGCAGTATGTTAGAATCAACGTGGAATTTCACACAGGTACTCATAATATACCCCACCAAAGCAGAAAGAAAATACTTCCTAAAAAGAGATTTATTTATTTATTTAAAGATTTTTATTTATTTATTTATTTGACAGAGAGAGAGAGAGAGAGAGCGAGAGAGCGAGCGAGCACAAGTAGGCAGAGAGGAAGGTGGGGCGGGGGGCACGTGAAGCAGGCTACCCGCCGAGCAGACAGCCCAATTCGGGGCTTGATCCCAGGACCCTGAAATCATGACATGAGCCGAAGGCAGAGACCCAACCCACTGAGCCACCCAAGCACCCCAAGAGTTTTATTTATTCTAAAAGATTTTATTTATTTGAGAAAGAGAGTGAGAGAAAGCAAGAGTGAGGGGATAGACAGGCAGAGGGAGAGGGAGAAGCAGGCTGTCCACTGAGCAGGGAGCCTGACCTGGGGCTGGATCCCAGGACTCACAAGCAGTGGGACTGGGAGAGGGAGAAGCAGGCCTCCCGCTGAGCAGGGAACCCAACGCAGGGCTCCATCCCAGGGCCCTGGGATGGTGACCTGAGCTAAAGGCAGACACTTAACAATTGAGCCACCCAGGCGCCCCCAAGAAGAGTTTTAAAAAGTAAAGGAATCCTTTAGGTCCTATCGCTGCTGAAAAACAGTAGTAATGAACAATTGTTCAAAGGAATTCTCACCCAAAAAGAAAAAAACAGGAGAATCATTTGGTAACCATCTACTTAATATTACGCTTGATTACAGGGACAAAGTCAATAGTGAAGAAAGGTTCTGCCACCACAGCTTAACATCCACATGTAGGAAAAAATAAGTACAGTCAATTCACAGTCATCTAAGAAAATACAGAATATATACTAGTATGATTTTGTTTAAAAAAATGCCAGGACAATTTAATTTTTTCCTACAATAGCCATTATAGTGGCCTACAAAGAGAGAACAATTAGAAAATCAAATCTACCTAGATTATAAATAATAAGCCTTTGTTTGAATCCATCACATGTGACATTCTCAACAACGGGGAAAGAAATCATGGTGGCAATTAGGTATACAAATTGTTGTTTTGGAAATAGTGACCCACAGATATCAACATTTAGATAGCTTGTCCTTTAGTACAACATCAACATTAGTAGCTTGTCCTTTTTAAGTTACTTATGAATAACCAATATAACAATATTAAATACATATTCATGTTTCCAAATGTTACACTGGATTAGTATTATTAGTATTTGTATAATACTTGTATTAACTATAATGGCAATGGCAACCGCTATAAAAGACAAAATTCTAAATTACCATGAGAAGCTGTGGGGAAATCTCTTAAAAGCAGAGAAAAAACAGGTGCCTGGGTGGCTCAGTCAGCTAAGCATCGAGTCTTGGATTTGGCTCAAGTCATGATCTCGGGGTTGTGAGATGGAGCCCACATGTTGGGTGCTGGGCTCTGAGCTCATGAGCATGGAATCTGCATGGGATTCATTTTTTTAAATTAATTATTTATTTACTTTTGTAATAGAGAAAGAGCATGCATGCGAGCATGAGTGGGGGAGGGGCAGAGGGAGAAGCAGACTCCCTCCTGGGCAGGGAGTCTGATTCCAGTCTTAATCCCAGGACTCTGGGATTATTACCTGAACCTAAGGTAGATGCTTAACCAACTGAACCACCCTACCTGGGATTCTCTCTCTCCCTGTCCTCCTGCCCCTCCTCCACTCTCTAAGAATCTTGGGGCATCTGGGTGGCTCATTTGGTTAAGCAGCTGCCTTTGGCTCAGATCATGATCCCAGAGTCCTGAGATCGAGCCCCGAGTCAGGCTCCTTGCTCAGCAGAGAGCCTGCTTCTCCCTCTCCCTCTGCCTGGCATTCTGCCTACTTGTGCTCACTAACTGTCTGTCAAATAAAAAAAACTTTATAAAAAAAAATAAGTAAATAAATAAAATAATCTTTTTTTTTTAAAGGCTGAGAGAAAACAAAGTGGTCAAATTATGATTCCAACATTAATACAGACTACAATAAGACCACACTAGACAAATAATGGATTGTGTATTATATTTAGAAAGTAGTGTAGCCCAAGGCGGGGTAGGGATCAAAAGAAAAACATGATGAACACTAACTTTGGAGTCAAATACACCATTTAATAGATGCCTTACCTTCAAGTTAATTAATTTATCTGAGTTTCAATTACCTTATCAGTAAATTGAGGATAATATCTATACTGAAAGGCTGCTGTGAGTATTCTAGATAATCTGTATCAATATCCAGCATCGGGGCGCCTGGGTGGCTCAGTGGGTTAAGCCTCTGCCTTCGGCTCAGGTCATGATCTCAGGGTCCTGAAATCGAGCCCCGCATCAGGCTCTCTGCTCAGCAAGGAGCTTGCTACCCCTCTCTCTCTCTGCCTACCTCTCTGCCTACTTGTGCTCTCTCTCTCTGTCAAATAAATAAATAAAATCTTTAAAAAAAATATCTAGCCTCATATCTGGAACATCACTAAATAGATGTTTATGTATCTAACATATGCATACATATATAACATTTAAAAGAACGGAAGCAAATCTGGTTCTCAATAATCTGTGTATTACTACTGAGTATAATTTTTAAGTCAACAATAGAGTTCTACTGCTTAAAACAGCATATTATTAGAGTTAATAAAAGCTAAATATAAGAACTTTAAAAGTAGTCATCTAATAAACCACATCGGTAAGTCCTTTACTACAGTGATATGAATGCTAACCCTTATGCTTCCAATGAGTGTACAAGATCCATTATTTCAGAAACCAATGTCATGTACTATAGTCCCTCCATTTCTCCCCAAACCAGGATTCTCTTTTAGATACCATTTCTTCTCTTAATCCCTTACTACTCTACACTTTCCCCCTACATATCAGGCTACTAACAAGGATGACACCAGACTCCTCTCTGTTCTCAATCTCTTACAGAAAAGATCCTCCATCCTCATCTCTCAAACTTAAGGCTGGTTCCCCTGAGAACACTGCTTCTCAGGAAGTCAGTGTAGTATACAGCTGCTTATTCACCAATTCTCAAATGTGTGCTCTGGGACCAAAAGACAAGAGAGCCAGCAGCACTCTCTCATCTATTTCCACACACCTCTCCCAGCTTTTGCAACATTTACCAGTCTTTACCACACACCATCCAGCTAAATCACCTTCCATCTGTTATTACCATTATCCAATGTCCTCTAGGTCACTGGCATCTGTAACAGGTTTCCTCTACAACCCAAGTCTACTTGACCCTAGGCATCTTCAACATCCAAGTCCTCCATCACCACCTCACTTCAGCATCTAAATCCCACGAACTTAACTTGGGGACTTTGACATTGCCTGGGCCCATTTTGCTACATATAATCTTAAAACTCTAAAATTCCAATCTCTTACCACTATCCCTAACTATTCATCACTCTTTCTCTTACTCTATTATACCAACTGTGTTACCTCATCTAGATGCACAGTCTTTTAACCCTTCCCCTTTCTCTCAGTCCTTCACCTCCTGGTTTTACTTACTATCTTATCTAAACTATATCTCAGATTCTAGCACTTCAAATGCCTTCTTCCAGACAGCTCATTTTCGTCTACTCTTTGACCTTCCACCCAGCAGATTTCAATCCAGAATCAATCCAATCATTTGTTTTTCTGTTATTAAACATAAAAAGTTAATTATCGCTGGGGGAATGGATGGGGCAGGAGTGGGAGGCAGGCAGGAAAAGACAACACCAATCCAGACTGGAAGAAACACAAATAACAGAGAACCACTATCTCCTACACCACCCTCAAAAATATGATCTCTACAAATGCCTATATTTATCCTTTTCATTTCTTCCTTTCTCAGTAAAAAAGTGACCCATCTCCCATATAAAGCTATTCTTCTCCATCCATGCTCTAAATTCCATTCCCCAGTCCCGTCAGTTACCTTCTCTTTCATTGCTTCAACCTTCCCCTTCTCACCACCCACTACTTCCTTCAATCTCTCACTTCCTTTAAGAAGTTTCCCTGAGATCTGAGTTCTTCTCTAGGGTCTTCACTCTTCTTCATCTAAAATACTGTTTTAAGATGGGGGCAATTTTGATCCCCAGATTGCCAATGTCCGGAGGCAGTTTTGGTTGTGATAGCTGAAGGGGTACTACTGGCACACAGCAAGTAGGGGTCAGAGATGCTGCAATGTACAACTCAGCTCCCAAAACAAAGAATTACCCAGTCTAAAATGTCAATAGTACCAAAGGTGAGACACCATGCTCTAAAAACTAAATTTTCAGGAGAGCCTAGGTGGCTCAGTCCATTAAGCATCCAACTTCTTAATTCTGGCTTAGATCATGATCTCAGAGTCCATGAGATTAAGCCCAATGACCCTGGGATCATGACCTGAGCCAAAGGCAGATGATGCTTAAACAACTGAGCCACCCAGGTACCCCAATAAATAAATCTTAAAAAAAAAAAAAAAAAACTCTCTCCCACTCCCTCTGCCCCTCCCCCTCTAAAAAATACAAATAAATTTTCAGAAAAAGTCATGTACTGTTATTGTCTTCACTTCCTCATTTTCAATGTTATCTGGCTTCAGGTCTCATCCATACACTGAAACAGCTCTTAATAGAGAATGAACTTTTATCCACCTCCTTGAAGAAGTAGATGTTAATTACTCCTCCTTAAAGTCCTCTACTTGAAAAGCAACAATGAAGACATGAAAGCTGAAAATAAATGAAACAGAAAGTAGAGAAAAATCAATAAAACCAAAATAAGATGCTTTAAGAAGACCAAGTAAACTAAAAACTTAGGTTCACAAAAAAACCTGTGTGTATATTCATAATTGCCTAAATCAGGAAGAACCAAGATGTCTTTCAATAAATGAATGTATAAACTAACTCTGATACATCCGTAGTGGAATTCTTCACAGTGATTAAAAGGAACTAGCTATTAATTCATACAATGACATGGATGCCACTTAAATATATTTTGCATCGTGAAAGAAACTAGACATAAAAGGAAGAGGGAGTGACTGTAAAGGTAACTCATGGGAGGATTTTTAAGATAAGGAACTTTCTATATGGCAATAGGGTAAGGAACACATAACACTACACATTTGTCAAAATCCACAGAACTGTACACCACAAAGAATGAACTTTAATGTATGCAGATTAAAAAAAAAAATCGGGGCTCCTGGGTGGCTCAGTGGGTTAAGCCTCTGCCTTCGGCTCAGGTCATGGTCTCAGGGTCCTGGGATCGAGCCCCACATCGGGCTCCCTGCTTAGCGGAGAGCCTGCTTCCTCCCCTCTCTCTGCCTGTCTCTCTGCCTACTTGTGATCTCTCTCTCTCTCAAATAAATAAAATCTTTAAAAAAAAAAAAAAATCAACCAGGAGTTTCGGGGGTGGGGCAGTTCCAGGATGGAATGCACACAATGTAAAAAGAATGTACTGTATATAGTATATGTTATAACCTAAAAAAAGTATCTGGAATATATAAAGAACTCTTCCAACTGAACAACAAAAAGCCAACTCAATTTTAAAATAGGACTATTTTTAGGACTTGGATACACATTTCTCCAAAGAAGTTATACAAATAGCCGGTGAACACATGAAGAGATGCTCAGCATCACAAGTCATTAGGGAACTGGTAATTAAAACCACAGTGAGGGACCAAAAACAAAAAATAACAAGTATTAGTGAGAATGTGGAAAAACAGGAACTCCTGTGCACTGCTAATGGGAATGTAAAATAGTGTGGCTATTGTGGAAAACAGTTTGGCAGTTCCTCAAAAAGTTAAACACAGGGGCGCCTGGGTGGCTCAGTGGGTTAACCCTCTGCCTTCGGCTCAAGTCATGATCTCAGGGTCCTGGGATCGAGCTCCACATCGGGCTCTCTGCTCAGCAGGGAGCCTGCTTTCTCCTCTCTCTCTGCTTGCCTCTCTGCCTACTTGTGATCTCTCTGTCAAATAAATAAATAAAATCTTAAAAAAAAAAAAAAAGTTAAACACAGAATTAATATATGACCCAGCAATTGCATTCTTAGGCACAAACTCAAGAGAAAGGAAAACATGTCCGCAAACTTAGTATATCAATGTTCACAGAAGCACTTAAAACTGAAAGACCTACACATTGAAAACCATAAAATATTGCTGAGAGAAATTATATAACAGCAATATAATAAAATAACAATGATATATAACAAATTAACAAAATACTTGTTAAATAAATATTTTTATTTTGTAAAATAAAAAAATTTTATCTATAGGTTGGAAGATTCAATACCAACATCAGTTCTCCCAAAACTGGTCTATAGATTCATCATAGTTTGGAGCACCTGGCGGGATGAGCTAGTAGAGTATATGACTCTTGATCTTGGGGTCATGAGTTTGAGCCCCATGTTGGGAAAAGAAGTAGAGATTATTAAAAAAAAAAAAAAAAATAGATTCAGAGGCGTCTGGGTGGCTCAGTGGGTTAAAGCCTCTGCCTTTGGCTCAGGTCATGATCTCAGGGTCTGGGGATCAAGACCCATGTTGGGCTCTCTGCTCAGCAGGGAGCCTGCTTCCTCCTATCTCTCTGCCTGCCTCTCTGCCTACTTGTGATCTCTGTCAGCTAAATAAATAAAATCTTTAAAAAAAAATAGATTCAACATAATCGTAATCAAAATTCCAATAGATTTTGGGGCACCTGGGTGGCTTAGTCGGAGGAGTGTCCAACTCTTGATTTTTGGCTCAGGCTGTGATTTCAGGGTCGTGGGATCTAGCTGCATCCAACCCCATGCTCAGCAGAGAGTCAGGCTGAGGTTCTCTCCATCCCTCTGCCCCTCCCCCATTGTGTGTGCACAAGTGCACACACAAACACGCGCCTGCTCTTCCTCTCAATCTTAAAAAAAAAAAAAATCCAGTAGGTTTTTTTTTTTCCAATAGAAATTGACAAGCTGATCCCAAAATTTACATGGGAAGGCAAAAAGGATTTAGGATAGCCAAAACAGTCTGAAAAAGAACAAAGCTGGAAAAGTGATACCAATTTCGAGTGATTCTAAAGGTACAGTTATCATGAGCATAGTATCAATAAAGGACAGACACAGTTTAACATAAAACAGAGTTCAAAAATAAATTCATACATATGGTGAACTTATTTCTGACAAAGGTGCAAAGGCAATGCTGGGAGAGAGAACAGCCTTTTCAACAAATGGGGCCTGGAAAAACCGGATATCCATATGGAAACAAACAACAAACTTGGGTCCAAATGTCACACCATACACACAAAAAAAATTAACTCAAAATAGATTGTAGACCTAAATGTAAAACCCAAAACTCTAAAACCCCCAAAAGAAAACCAAGGAGGAAATCATCGTGAACTTAGGTTAGGCAAAGACTTCTTAGATGTCACATCAAAAGCACAATCAATAAAAGAATTGATAAATCAAACCTTATCAAAACTAAAAGCTTCAATCATACATATGGAAAAAAAAACTAAAAGCTTCTATAAAACACACTGTTCATGAAAAGACAAGACATCTATTAAGAGGAACTCTTTAGAAAGCATATAAGTGATAAAGGACTTGTGACAAAAAACGTAGCAAACTCTCAAAACTGAATAATAAGAAAACAATCCTACTTTAAAAGAGGCAAAGGGGGAGGGTACCTGGGTGGCCCAGTGGGTTAAAGCCTCTGCTTTGGGCTCAGGTCATGATCCTAGGGTCCTGGGATCAAGCCCCGAATTTGGGTCTCTGCTTGGCAGGGAGCCTGCTTCCTTGTCTCTCTCTGCCTGCCTCTCTGCCTACTTGTGATCTCTATCTGTCAAATAAATAAATAAAATCTTTAATAAATAAATAAATAAATAAATAAGGCAAAGAGGGCACCTGGGTGGCTTAGTGGGTAAGGCCTCTGCCTTCAGCTTGGGTCATGATCCCAGAATCCTGGGGCCAGCTTCCGGCTCTCTGCTCAGCAGGGAGCCTGCTTCCCCCTCTCTCTCTGCCTGCCTCTCTGCCTACTTGTGATCTCTCTTTCTCTCTGTCAAATAAATAAAAATATAAAAGCTAAAAAAAAAATAAAAGAGGCAGACTTGGACACTTGACCAAAGATGATATAGAGAGGATAAAAAAAAAATGCTTAATAGTATTAGTCATTAGGGAAATATAAATTAAAAACCCAATGAAATATCATCATACACCCACCAAAATGGCTGAAATAAGAAATAGTGGTGATACCAAATACCAACTAAGATGCTAAGAAACTGGGTAATCTGTGCACTGCTGGTGGGCATGTATAAATCTGGCAGTTTCTTATAAAACTAAATTCACATGTTGGAGTTTGGGAGGCAACTGTACTTTTAGGCATTTAAACGAGAAATGAAAACTTACAAACAAAAACCTGTATATAAATGTTCATAGTTACTTTATTAACAAAAGCCTATTAAGTGGAAATAACCAAGTGTTCTTCAATAGGTAAAAGGTTAAATAAGTTGTAATACAATTCCTATCATGGAATTCTTTTCAGTAATTAAAAGGAACAAACTTGGGGCACCTGGGTGGCTCAGTCGGTTAAGCATCTGCCTTCAGCTCAGGCCATGATCTCAGGGTCCTGGGACTGAGCCCCGCTTCTGGCGCCCAGTTCAGTGGAAGGCCTACTTCTTCCTCTCCCTCTCCCACTCCCCCTGCTTGTGTTCCCTCTCTAGTGGTCTCTCTTTCTCTCTCTCTGGCAAATAAATAAATAAAATCTTAAAAAGAAAAAAAAAAAACTTAATACAGACAACTTGGAAGGATCATTCAAGAATTATACTGAGTGATAAAAGCCCAACTCAAAAGGCTAACTACTGTAAGACTTAATTTATATAACATTTTCTTGAAATAAAATTATGGAGATGGAGAATAGATTAGTGGTTGCCAGGAATTAGATAATGGGGTGGGGAGGAAGGAGGGAAGTGGGTGTGGTTATAAAGGGGTTAGTGAGATGGAACTTTGTGGTAATGGAACAGTTCTGTATCTTGATTATGATGGTGGTTACACAAATCTACACAGGATAAACTGCACAGAACCACACACACACACACACACACACTCTCTCTCTCTCTTTCTCTCACACGACTGCATGTAAAATTGGTGACATGTGAGTAAGTTCAGCGGGCTGTAACAAAATCATTTTCCTGGCCTTGATATTATACTACAGTTATGCAAGATGCTATCATTGGTGGAAACTTAAGTGAACTTTCAGAACCTCCCTCTGTACATATATTTTTGCAACTTTC
Source organism: Lutra lutra (assembly GCF_902655055.1). Lineage (NCBI taxonomy): Eukaryota > Metazoa > Chordata > Mammalia > Carnivora > Mustelidae > Lutra > Lutra lutra. Next base: position 17,741,152 of record NC_062294.1, read on the forward strand.
TGTGAATCTATAATTATTTCAAAATTTGAGGGTTTTTTTAAAACAGGCAAAAAACCCTCAACAGATGGGGCGCCTGGGTGGCTCAGTGGGTTAAGCCGGTGCCTTCGGCTCAGGTCATGATCTCAGGGTCCTGGGATCGAGCCCCGCGTCGGGCTCTCTGCTCAGCAGGGAGCCTGCTTCCTCCTCTCTCTCTGCCTGCCTCTCTGCCTACTTGTGACCTCTCTCTGTCAAATAAATAAATAAATAATCTTAAAAAAAAAAAAAAAACAAAAACCTCAACAGACACTTCACCAAAAGATATACAGATGGTAAAAAAGCACACAGAAAGAATTATAAATACACACACACATTATATGTATATATACATACACACTGAGGAAATATAAAATCAAACCACAAGGAGATAACTACTACCCACTTATTAAAATGCCTGAATTAAAAAAAAAAAGCTGACCATACCAGATGTTAGTGACAATATGCAGATGTACATTTCCACTAAGAGGAATGTAAAAGGATATATCCACTTTGGAAAACAGTTTGGCAGTTTCTCATCAAGTTAAACTTATACCTATCATATAATCTAACCATTCTGTTCCTAGGTATTTATCCAAGAGTACAGGAAATATGTGTCTACATAAATACTTACACATGAATGTTTACAGCAACTTTGTTTATAATAGCCAAAATCTGGAAACAATCCAAAAGTCCATCAACAGGTGAATGGATAAACAAATTATGGCATATGCATACAATGGAAACTATTTTCCAATAAAAATGAATAACTTACTGATAAACTAACATAGAAGAATCTCAAAAATAACAATGCCCCTTAAAAGAAGTCAGACCCAGGGGCACCCGGGTGGCTCGGTTGGTTAAGCATTGGATTTCAGCTCAGGTCAGGATCTCAGGATTGGGGAGATCAAGCTTCTCACTCAGTAGGGAGTCTGCTTGAGATTCTCTCCCTCCCCTTCCCTCTGCCTCTTCCTGCCCCCCCTTACTTGCTCTCTCTCAAAATAAAAATTAAAGAAAATAAAAGAAGTCAGAAGCTGCAAACCCCGCTCCCCCGACAAAGTGATGGAAATTATGGAATATAGGTGAGGTTGGTGGGGTGAGGTCTGGAGCCAATGACCAAGAAAGAATTCTTGAGACATCTTTAGTGCAAAATGGTGGTTTTATTACAGCACAGGGACAGGACCCACTGGCAGAAAGAACTGCACTGGGGTCATGAGAAGTGACCAATTATATACTTTCAAAATGGGAGGGGTTTAGGAAGGGAGTAAGTCTCTAAGAAATTTTGGAAGCAAGGTTTCCAGAACCTTGAGGGGGCTAACTATTGTTAGGAAAAGGTCATTTACTACTGTCCAATAAAACCTTAGTCATGAGACCCTTCAGATGTATATTGGTGGGTCATATGCTTAGAGGATGATTGCCAACACGGATATTGGGAGGGTTTAAAGATAAAGGAAATTTCTAAAGGAATTTTTATATGTTAAAGTAGACTTACAGGATCCTGGGGGTTGGGCTAAGATTCTTTTGCCCTTAGCAAAGTATTAATATAAGGCAGTTGAGTGCCTAGAGGAATGTCACTCTGCCTATTTAAAGGACTTGTCAATAGGCTATAGGTAATAAGGAAATTTAATAATTTCTCTTCTGCCTTTGTTTCCCACATCCAAAGTACATACTCCAGGGACAGCTGGGTGGCTCAGTCAGGTAAGCATCTGCCTTCCGCTCAGATCGTGATCCCAGGGTCCTGGGATAGAGCCCCCAATAGGTCTCCTCACTCAGTGGGGAGCCTGCTTCTCCCTCTGCCTGCTGCTCCCCCTGCTCATGTTCTCTCTCTCTCTCTCAAACAAATAAAATCTTTAAAAAAAAAAAGTGCATATTACCTAATTTCATTTACATGATTTCTATAGTGACTTCAGTGCTTGTCTGGGAGAGGGGAAAGAAAGGTGAGTGAGAGGGAATGATCATTAAAGGGGCATAAGGAAACTTCTGGGGGTGATGGATATGTTCACTATCTTAAACACAGTAAAAGTTTCATAAATATACATGCGTCAAAATTGGGCGCCTGGGTGGCTCAGTTGGTTAAGTGACTGCCTTGGGCTCAGGTCATGATCCTGGAGTCCCGGGATCGAGTCCCGCATCAGGCTCCCAGCTCCACGGGGAGTCTGCTTCTCCCTCTGACCTTCTCCTCGCTCATGCTCTCTCTCACTGTCTCTCTCTCTCAAATAAATAAATAAAATGTTTAAAAAAAAAAAAAAACTTAATGAGACCAGGGGCACCTTGGTGGCTCAGTTAGTTGAGCATCTGACTCTTAGTTTCAGCTTCGGTCAGGGAAATAAATAAATAAATAAATAAATAAATAAATAAAATTTTAAAGATCTTAGGGTCGTGGGATCAAGCCTGGCATCCTGGCATCGAGCTCCACGCTCAGCACAGAGTCTGTTCATTCCCCTCCCTCTGCTCCTCCCCGCCCCCACAGCTCACACTCTCTCTAAAAAAATAAATAATAAAACCTTAAAAAAAAAAGTATCCGACTATACACTTTTAAAAAAGATTTTATTTATTTGTCAGAGATAAGAGAGAGCATAAGTAGGGGGAACAGGAGGCAGAGGGAGAAGCTGGCTCCCTGCTGAGCAGGGAGCTTGCTGCAGGACTCATCCAACCTGACCTGAGCAAAGGCAGGCAGACGTTTATATCCGGCTGAGCCACCCAGCCGTCCCAGACTGTACACTTTAAATAAGCACTGTTTATTACTGAAGGAGATCAGAAAATACCACCCCAAAATATGCCACTTTGGCATAAGGATTATTTGAGCTAAAGGCAATTAAAACACAGCAGACACAGGAAGAACCCTGCTCTCTCCTTTACAGCCTAAAAGCAGGGCATAAATTTTTCTTTCATAAAGGGGACATAAATTTCCATTGTAAAGTGTTCTCCCTCTTCAGTTCCCAGAGGAGAAGTACTCTTATCTGCACAACAAATCTTACTAAACAGCCCTTATTTGCCATACATTTCCTAGTCACCTTCCTACAACTAACACCCTCCTTCCCAGAAGTCCAAACTCTCCTTTTACTTTGTTTAGTCTCGTCTCCACACCTTATCACTCTGGTAAATTGGTATATAAGTCTCCCAAATTTTTAATAATGTTTGAAACATTTTATTAAACAATTAATATCTGAGTCAACTTTCCCTCTCCCTACCTCCAAATATGCTGCTTCTCCTATCACAACTGACCTGAACTAGAAAAGAAATAATTCTAGCCTCCTTCCTCTCTTTACTCAACTGATAACAGGTCCTATTGATTTCTTTCCCCTAAATCTATCTCAGCTTTATTCCCACCTTGCCATCTCTACTCCTCTGCTCTTATCATTTCTCAGATACATTGGCTGCCCCTACCCACCCAGCCCCACTCCCCCAATTCCTGTCTTAATCCATGATCCAACTTAGCCTAGTGATCTAAGCCACAGATTTGGTGTCCTTCCTCAGCTTCAAATCCTTCAATGGCTCCCTACAATCTTCATTCTAAAATTCAAATTCCTCACTATGACCAAATAGATTCTCCTTCTCTGTCCAAATCTGGATACTAGAGCCTGATCTGCAACCTTTCCAAATTAAAGAACTCTCTAACTTGGGTCTTTGGATGTAATCATCAATGAATCTAAAATATACTTCTTCCTTTGTCTATCTAGGAAACTCATTCTACTGGATTCAGCTCCAGTAACCTCTTCTCTGTAACCTCTTCTCTGACCTCTCAAAGTTGTCATTTATGCATTCAGAGGGCCTTCTCTGTACCTGTATTACATAGATATTGCTTCATTTATTTACATGTCCACTCCAATAAACTGAACTGTATTCACATATAATATTGATATAATAAATTTTATTAAAAGATTGAATGGTTTTGGGGGCACCTGAGTGGCTCAGTTGGTTAAGCAACTGCCTCGGCTCAGGTCATGATCCTGGAGTCCCGGGACGGAGTCCCATGTTGGGCTCCCTGCTCGGTGGGGAGTCTGCTTCTCCCTCTGACCTTTCCCCTCTCATGCTCTTTCTCTCAAATATATAAACCTTAAAAAAAAAATTGAATGATTTTGTTCATTTATTCAGCTAATGATTTTGAGTTCCCCTCCCTCTCATTTACTCTAAGATTTCATACAAAGTCCTATCTAGTTTTTAACCTACTCTTCCCAGTGCATACATATCCTTCTATTTTACCATTTAACAAATTCTAGGTTCCTTTCAGGCTAGCCTTAAAGACAAAGAATAAAATAAAACACATAATGCTATTTTGAAAAATCAGGATTGGCTTAACTAGATGACTGTCTTTATGCTTCCCTATGCATGCATGGCCCTCTGATTCCACTTGAACCATGGAAGGAACATGAATTCACTGTCCCAAATAGCCCACACACCATTCACAGAAACCTATTAGCCATACTTGATTCAGTCTTTCTCTGTATTTACATAAGCTCCCATATCCCAAGAACTTTGATGTAACAAGAAAAAGCAAAAAAAAGTAACTGCATAATAAAAGTTGCATTTACATTTTTTTTTTTAATTTGACAGAGAGAGATCACAAGTAGGCAGAGAGGCAGGCAGAGAGAGAGGAAGGGAAGCAGGCTCCCTGCTAAGCAGAGAGCCCAATGCGGGGCTCGATCCCAGGACCCCGGGATCATGACCCAAGCCGAAGGCAGAGGCTTAACCCACTGAGCCACCCAGGCGCCGCTGCATTTACATTTTAAAGTTCCTCAACTGCTAACAAACTGTGGATAGTAAGCACAGAGGATTCTTTTGGTCGATACTCTCCTCCCCACTCCTCAATCCTCTCCTTCCTCCCTGATACATTTTTTCCACACACCTATCTATCTATTCTTCTCTCATGCACCCATACGCTTCAGGGGAAGTAACCCACATCCTCAGGCCAAGGGATGGGCCTGGCTGGCTAAGAATAATTCCCTCAGTCTTTTCCAGTGGCTAATTTAGGAAAGGGAATGTAACCCAATTTTGGTCAATAAAATGAAAGGGTAAGTTTGCTGTAGGCTTCTGGAACAGTTCTTCCTCGCTCTTAAAAAGAAAATAGCCAAGGGTAGCCGTGTTTGTATCTCTTTCCCTCCCCCTACCAAATATACCAACCCCAAATATAACTATTTTGTATATGTTTAAACTAGAAAATTTAAAGTATTACTATTTCTTTCAAATAGCGATCAGATGATAAAAAGTCAATGAAGTTTCAAAAAATAGCAATGAGCCAACATTTATTAGATAATCTAACAAAAGAGTTTTCTTGCCTTTGCTCTGAAAAGGAGAGTTCTGGTAAAACTCAAAGACAACTGGGTATGTGTAAAAGAAGTAGGTAGCACACAAAGAGAAGCCCAAATGGCAGTATTGATCTTGAGAGATAAGAGTAGGTAACAGATAGCAAACTGACCAAAATATCCAAGAAAAAAACTGCATCAGTGTCAGTCAGCTATAGACATAAATCAATTTTACTTGAGATCTAAATTCAACCAAAGAGGGGCACCCGGGTGGCTCAGTCAGTTAAGCACCCGCCTTTGGTTCAGGTCATGATCCCAGGGTCCTTGGATCAAGCCCCGCATCGGGCTCCTTGCTTAGTGCTGTCTGCCGTTCTTTCTGCTTGTGCTTGCTCTCTCTGTGTGTGTCAAGTAAATAAAATCTTTAAACAAATAAAAATTTTAAAAATTCAACCAAAGAAATAAATAGTACATACATTTCTTTTGGAACATATGAAAGCAAATGTTAACTTAAACAAACAACAAAAAACTCCCCTATCTAGTAATTTCACATTTTTTAAATTCTTAACTTTTCCCTCATTTAGGTTTAGAGCAATTTTGACAAGTCAAAAAATGCTTTAAATTTTAAATCATAAGTGCAAAATAGCCTGCAAAGGTCACACACCAGACCCTAACCAGGACAACATGGGAGTGACTTGTCAAAGAGAAAGGCCAAGTCCTCATTACTGAAAACCTAGAACAGCATGACCTCTTGAACTCCAGATCCACAAGGAAGCAAAGAGGCCTAACATCTAAATTCGGGCCTAGCACAGTTAGCTGTGCAGTACCTTCTATTGGCCCGGCTATAATACTACTACCATTTAAAAATTTCTAGAACAGGCAGAAGCAGAAGCATCACCCCTCAAGCAGCCATTCTGAGCCAAAAACAGAAAATCTAGTCACAGGAACACACAAGAAACTCGTAAGCCCTAGCCCACATATATTTTGATTCCATGTGCTCATCATGAGTCTTGGTTTCACAAAAGGAAAACCTGAATATATCTGTACTTAAACTCTTTCTGAGAGGCAAGAGACATAGTAGAAAGAACCTAAAAAACAAAAAACAAAACAAAACAAACAAACACACAAACAAAAAAACAGGGCCTGGGCGCCTGGCTGGCTCAGTCGGTAGAATATATGACATTTGATCTCAGGTTGTAAGTCCGGGCCCAAGTTGGGTGTAGAGATTACTATAAAACAAAACAAAAACAACATAAACAAAATCAGGGTTCAAATGCCCTATCTTCCACTTTATAGATGGTCAAAACCCGACATTTGTTTCTTCAGGTATAAAACAGAACTAATAAAACAAGGGCACCTGGGTGGCTCAGTCAGTTAAGCATCTGGCTCTTGGTTTAGGCTGGGGTCAGGATCTCAGGGTTGTGGGATCCTGCTCAGCAGGGAGTCTGCTTGAGGTTCTCTCTCTCCCTCTTCTTCTGCCCACCTACCCCCCCCTTGCTAGCTCGCTTTCTGTCCCTCTAAAACAAATAAATCTTAAAAAAAAAAAGGAAGTAATCATTATCATAAAACTTAAGGATAATATACATAAAAATACCTTACACATAACAGGTATTCAATTAAATTATTTATTTAATAGAACAGAAACAGTTCTATAAACCTAATAGAACACAAATACAAAAAGGAACAGTTACAAGATCAAAATTATAAGCTGTGCAAAAACAACTCTACAATTTTCAAGAAATCAAGCTACTTTTTAGAGAACAAAGGAATAGGAGTCAGAGGTCCTGGGTCTTTGTTTTGCAACTAACTGGTTAAATGACCAGTGGCAAATAAACTTGAACCTCAATATCCTCTATTATAAAATGAAAGGATTATTAGCCAAAAACTATTCTGTGCTTTTTAGCAATGTCACACAACCATAACAAACCTAAACCTAGTTCGGCAGTACCTCAAAATAGTGTTTATAAACTGACTCACAGAAGAGAAAAACTATGAAAGGCCATGTGATAGGCAGAGGCAGTTCAGGTAGAGCAAAAGGTTTCAAACTGACACTGAAAAAAGATGAATAAAATTAAAGACGATAAACTTGTTATTAACATAGTGAGGATTATTAAATAGGTAGAGCATAATGAGAAAGACCAGTGAGGAGGCAGGGTATAGATTCAAGGAGCAGGAATCAAAAGATCCACTTGGCTGTGACTTTCAAAACTGATTTGGGGGGAATAAAATTTGAAGAGAAAATTTCATAAATCTAAACAGGAGGTGACCAAGATTTGAGTTGGGTCACAGAGCAGAGAAAAAGAGGAGATAAACTCATTTTCATGAACCGACAAAATTTAGCAACCAAGTAACCCAATAAAAGATAGCAATAAAGTAATCCAATAAAAAATAATTTTAAAAAATGTATTAAAGACTAAAGACATAAGGAAATATGGCCTGAATAACAAGAACATCTCTATGACCTAACAGTTTTTAATATAATCAGTATTATGAAACCATTTCCTAAAACTCTGTTTTTCAAACTGAAGGTCTGAACAATTTTTTAATATAATGAAAAAAAATGTCAAGGTTATGTCACAGAATAGATGTAAATACTGCTTTATCTGAAACTTCTATCTCAGTTTTCTGTGTATAAACACATATGCCTGTGCTAGGTTGAAACATAAAATGCATTTCTTACTTTTTTTGCATTATGGTCAAAAAAGTTTCAAAACTTTGTATTATGAAGTTTTCAAACATAGAGGATAGAATAATACGAAGTCCTCATATATCATTTAGCTTCAACAATTTCTGAATGTCATTTTTTTCTGAATGTCATTTTTTTTTAATTTTTTATTTTTTCAGCATGACAGTATTCATTATTTTTGCACCACACCCAGTGCTCCATGCAATCCGTGCCCTCTACAATACCCACCACCTGGTGCCCCCAACCTCCCACCCCCCACCCCTTCAAAATTCTCAGATCGTTTTTCAGAGTCCATAGTCTCTCATGGTTCACCTCCCCTTCCAATTTCCCTCAACTCCCTTCTCCTCTCCATCTCCCCTTGTCCTCCATCCTATTTGTTATGCTCCACAAATAAGTGAAACCATATGATACTTGACTCTCTCTGCTTGACTTATTTCACTCAGCATAATCTCTTCCAGTCCAGTCCATGTTGCTACAAAACTTGGGTATTCATCCTTTCTTTTTTCTTTTTTTTCTTTTTTTTTTTTTACAGCTTTATAAACATATATTTTTATCCCCAGGGGTACAGGTCTGCGAATCGCCAGGTTTACACACTTCACAGCACTCACCATAGCACATACCCTCCCCAATATCCATAACCCCACCCCCCTCTCCCAACCCCCTCCCCCCATCAACCCTCAGTTTGTTTTGTGAGATTAAGAGTCACTTATGGTTTGTCTCCCTCCCAATCCCATCTTGTTTCATTTACTCTTCTCCTACCCCCTCAACCCCCCATGTTGCATCTCCTCTCCCTCATATCAGGGAGATCATATGATAGTTGTCTTTCTCCGATTGACTTATTTCGCTAAGCATGATACCCTCCTGAATGTCATTTTTATTGAAATCCTTTACTGAAAGGAGGTGAAAACCATGAAGTAGTATTAATAGCAGAGGAAATACAAGGTTTCCTTAAAACTTGTATATTGCAATAAAAAATGAGGAAATAACATTTAGATGAAACTTCCTGTATTTTCCCCAAAGGCTTTCCATTTATAAAGGACAAGTTTAATACTTATATTCCTTTAGTATTCAATATGATCTCACAAATGTCAAGGCATAGACCTTGTTTGCTCTGAAATGTTCACAAATACATATCAATTATTTTTGTGAGTTAATCACTATAAATTACATACCAAGATTAAAAACCTAGTCTTGGGGTACCTGGGTGGCTCAGTTGGTTAAATCTGTGACTCTTGATCTCAGTTCAGAATCCTAATTTAAGACACAGGTGGGTTCCACACTGGGTACGGAGCCTACTTTAAAAAACAAACAGGGTATCTGGGTGGCTCAGTCAGTTAAGCGACTGCTTTCGGCTCAGGTCATGATCCTAGGGTCCTGGGATCAAGTCCCACATCGGGCTCCCTGCTCCACTGGGAGTCTGCTTCTCCCTCTGCCCCTCCTCCTCCCACTGGCTCTCTCAATCTCTCTCTCTCTCTCTCAAATAAGTAAATAAAATCTTAAAAAAAAAAAAAAAAAAGAACCTAGTCTTAAAATTAAGAACAAATTTTGGGGCACCTGGGTTGCTCAGTTGGTAAGCATCTGCCTTCGGCTCAGGTCATGATCCCAGGGTCCTGGGACTGAGCCCCACATCGGGCTTCCTGCTCACTGGGAAGCCTGCTTCTCCCTCTCCTACTCATCCTGCTTGTGTTCCCTCTCTTGCAAGTCTGTCAAATAAATAAATAAATCTTTAGGGGGGGGGGGGAGACTAACTTCTCTAGTTTCATTTCATCATAAATCTAAAAAGTTCAAGAGAATTGATAATATTTAATAAATATTAGACTGATAGATATAAGCAATATAGAACATTAATATTTGCAAAAATAATTTCAAGCCCAGGGAGCCTGGGTGGCTCAGTCAGTTAAGTGACTAATGAATGATCTCAGCTCAGGTCTCAATCTCAGAATCATGAGTTCAAGCTCTGTCTTGGATGCTGAGCCTCCATTAAAAAAATAATAATAATAATACCATCAAGTCCCTAAATTACTAAGCAAGAAGTGAATTTTTCTAACCCCTAAAATGTTAGAAAACTTTTTAAAAATTAAGAAATACCAGGACACCTGTATGGCTTGTTGGTTGGGCCTCCAACTCTTCATTTCCACTGGGGTCATGGGTCTTGGAATCACGGGACCAAGCCCCACCTCAGGCTCCACCCTCTGTGCACTTTCTAAATAAACAGATAAAATCTTTAAAAAAATTTTTAAATACCTAGTTTTTAAAAAATATTTATTTATTTATTTATTTGAGAGAGTGTGAGTGGGGAGATGGGTAGAGGGAAAGAATCTTCCAGCAGACTCCCCCTGAGCAGAGTCTGGTGCACACCTCCAGATCTCCAGCGTTTGATCACAGCCATGAGATCATGACCTGAGCTGGAACCAAGAATCCAATGCTTATTCCTAAAAAATATCTACTTGAAAGCACACCAAAAGATCAGTTCACTGTTTATTTCTATACACTAACTCACCTCACCATACCACTACTAATACTAATTAAAGAGAGAAATGGGTTTTGTAAATCAGACATATCACAGCTGATTTTTATTTATTTTTTTTAAAGATTTTATTTATTTATTTGACAGAGAGATCACAAGCAGAGGCAGGCAGAGAGAGAGGAGGAAGCAGGCTCCCTGCTGAGCAGAGAGCCCGATGCAGGGTTCGATCCCAGGACTCTGAGATCATGACCTGAGCAGAAGGCAGCGGCTTAACCCACTGAGCCACGCAGGCGCCCCCACAGCTGATTTTTATATTGTTTATTTGCTGAACCAGTTTTTGTTTATTTTTTTAAAGATTTTTATTTACTTATTTGAGAGAGAGAGTGCCTGAGCATGCAGGGCAGAGGGGCAGAAGGAGAGAAGCAGACTCCCTGCTGAGCTCTGAGCCTGATCCCAGAAGGGAGATCACTAATTGAACCTACCAGGTGCCCAGCTAAACCAGTTTTTTTTTTTAATTACATGCAACAGCAAATCCTATTAACTTCATAATGCTATTTTATTTTGTTGTTGTTCTAAGTAGGTTCCACACCTTATAAGGAGCCTAATTGCAGGGCTTGAACTCAGGACCCCAGACCCAGACCTGAGCTCTGGACACTTAACTAAACCACCCAGGCACTCCTCAGAGTGCTATTTTAAAACATTTTTCTGGGACACCTGGGTGACTCTGTTAGTTAAGCATCTGCCTTTGGCTCAGGTCATGATCGTAGGGTCCTGGAATTGAGTCCCACGTCGGGCTCCCTGCTCAGCCAGGAGTCTGCTTCTCCCACCCCCCTGCTTGTGTGCTCGCATGCATACTCTCTCTAGCTCTCTAATTAAAACAAAAACAAAAACAAAAACAAAACCATTTTTCCTATCCTAATCTAACACCTTAAGGAACTTGAAGAGTTTCTCAATGTTATTTTTTTAAACTTTCTATTATGGAAATTTTAAAACATACACAAAAACACAGAAAATATTACAGTAAATTCCCATATAGCTAATATCTAGCATCAACAATTTTTTAAAAGATTTTATGTATTTATTAGAGAGAGAGAGAGCATGTAGGCGCACGAGCAGAGTAGGGAAAGGGACAGAGGGAAGACTCCCTCCTGGGGAGGGGAGTTGGGTTCTGCTCAATCCCAAGACCCTGAGACCATTACAGGAGCTATTACATGACTGTCATATAATGTACATGAGCCAAAGGCAGACGCTTAACCAGTGAGCCACCCAAGCACCCCAAACAATTTTTTTTTTAAGTTTGTTTATTTATTTCAGTAATCTCTACACCCAAGGTAGGGCTCGAACTCACAGCCCCAAGATCAAGAGTCACATGCTCTTTGAGGGAGCCAGCCAGATCCACTTAGCTTCACCAACTTTTGAATATCATTTTTTCCCGGTCATTTTTAATTTAACAACTTTTTAAAAACAATACTAAAAAATATTTACATTTAAGTACAACTCACAAACTGCCCATTAACGTGTTCTGGCCAATGATTAATTACCTTCATGGAAAAAATGTTTTTAGAAATATTTTTTCATATGATACAATACTGAAAAGTTATTACTCAATATTAATTTCAAAGCTCATTTAATCCTTTTTTCTAATTAAAATAAACAGCAAAGCTGATAAAAATTTACCACAGAGGGTATGTCTCAGTCAGTTAAGCGGCTATGTTCCGCTCAGGTCATGATCTCAGATCCTGGGATCAAGTCCTGCATCACATACATGGAGCCTCCTGCTCTGCAGGGAGTCTGCTTCTCTCTCTCTCTGTCTCTCTTTGCCCCTCCCCATCACTGGTTTTCTCTCTCCCAAAAAATAAAAAAAATTTTTTTTTTAATTTTTACCACAGAATTTAGAAATATAAAAATTATTTTAAGACATTGAAAATTTTAAAAAATTAAAACTATCACCTGGTTCTGTAACATAAAACATATTCAAACTTTACATTTTGTAGGAAAACAGAGCCTTCAAAATTACTTCTCCTGTCTACCAGAGATTTTCTGGCTTTCAAAGACATGTAGTTCCTTTACACAAAGGATAGCTGTCCCAATTATTATATTTCAGGTAGTAATTTAAAGAAAGAAAGTTCAGAGACCATACTACTTAAATCTTATAGGCCCAATTGTTCCTCTGTTCTAAAGTTTACTGAATTCAGGCAAGCAGGTGAGAGCTCTATTATTATAATTACATAAACATTACCAGAAATGCTAAAATATATGCAGATCCATACTATGTTTGAGTTAAAATTATAGCTGTTAAAATGCTTACTCTTGCTTGTGACTCTCCTAAAGCTTCCATGAACAAACTCACTCCTCTTAAATTCCACTGTTACTTGAACCTCATATGGCATGCCTGGGCAAATTTGATGACTTGGATTTTGTTTTAGAAGCCAGGCTTACTGCCAAGTCTGCTGTGTCTACTTCCCTGACCCACCAGGACAGCTTTAGACAACACCTCTCGTATTTATGTTACTGCTGTGAGCAGTCAAACTGCAGCTTACTATCAAATGAGGCTCAACCTACTCGGGTTTCCTAACTCTTAAGAATAATGCGACTGACTTCACCTTCTTATGGCTTCCTCAACCCCACCTCTTATTTAAAATAAAACATCACCATACTGAATCACGAACTACTCAATACTAATAAGGAAAGTAAAGGACGCATTAAGTTCACGATCAGTAACAACTGCTTATAGTAGGCTTCCATTTTATGTACCAGTACTTCATTACATTCTTTAAAGAAAAACACATTTCACATTTTCTTACCAAAAATGTCTTTATGATCACACTTTACTGAAAAAAATAAATAAAGAGCAAAACTCAAAAGCAGAGCTTGGGATATACCCTCACTAAAAATACATACGATTATTGGCAAAGTTTACTGGTTGTCACAGAAAGGCAAGTCATAACGATAAACTGATCCTACAATTAAATTAAATTAATACCTTAAATGCCCTTAAATGCTGAAGATACAGATCTTACAATACCCACAATTGCTTGGCCATGTACATAACACCCAAGTTTTAATTTTTATATCACGTAATATAAATACTACAGTATTACTTCTACTAAATTTAAAAAATATGCCAAAATGTCCCTTTTGTATTGGCAAACAGGAAAACCTAAGAAAGTGCAGGTGTGGCAATGCTATTACATATGATAGCTCCATCACAAAATTCTGCTAATATCCCCAGGAGCACCTACCCCTATCAGGAAGTGTCAAAGAGACAGAATATTAAATTATTCTTCCAAGTGAAATACTGAAATATTTGTCAGTGACTCGATCACCAAATACATATTCTCACTGCATTCAAATCTAAAAAAGTTGACCTATGGTATGAAAGTAAGGCTCAGCAGTAATCCTCTCCTCGTATACACTACCTAATGCACTATACAAACACACTATTAAATTTCTACAGGAAACCATAGAAGCAACTTCCCCTTTTTCATACTGATTTAAATATCCAATTATACTTAGTATAGTTAGCAAATCAACCAACTTCACACCATACTGAGTAACAGTTTAATTCCAGAAAGTAGAAAAACATAAAAGCAAGTGACCTTCAGTATTTTTATTTAGAAAAATATGAGAAAGGAGGTTAACACTGAAAATAATAGAAGATAAAATAAAAATGTCTAAGACAAATATTCCAATTTCTCTAAGCAAGGTTTAAATAGCTGGATCTCCTACCTGTCCCTACTCACTTTCAGTGTCTAAGTTTAGCACAGGGAAAAGGGTCTAGGAAAAAAGAGGAAATAAAAAATAACCTATCAGTGTGTGTGTGCGTGCACACGCGTGTGTGTTAAGAAATGTTAACTATCAGCACTTAATGAACACTACTGGACCAAAAACTGTGCTAAGAGTTTAAATATATTATCTCACTTAACATCAGATAAAACAAAAACTTTGAGTAAAAATTATCAATAAAAACTGTAAAGTGAGTGGGGCGCCTGGGTGGCTCAGTGGGCTGGGCCGCTGCCTTCGGCTCGGGTCATGGTCTCAGGGTCCTGGGATCGAGCCCCGCATCGGGCTCTCTGCTCAGCAGGGAGCCTGCTTCCTCCTCTCTCTCTGCCTGCCTCTCTGACTGACTACTTGTAGTCTCTGTTTATCAAATAAATAAACAAAATCTAAAAAAAAAACTCAGTCATAGGGTCATCTGGGTGGCTTAGTCATTAAGCATCTGCCTTTGGCTCAGGTCATGATCCCAGGATCCTTGGGATCGAGCCACATTGACAGGCACCTTGCTCAGCAGGAAGCCTGCTTCTCCCTCTCCCACTTTTATGTTCCCACTCTAGCTGTCTCTCGGTCAAATAAATAAATAAAATCTTAAAAAAAAACCCGCCATAAATGTATCCAACATTATCAAGTATCAAAACATCTAATTTGTACTTTAACAAGCTTCCTCTTAGAACATTCTCTAAATTCAGCTCCTCCACTTATCCTCAGTTCCTATCCATTATCCCTTCCTCCAAATATTTTTCAAAAATTTTCCATATGGAAATTTACACGTAATACAAACCAAACCCTCAAAGAGATGGAAAACCTTCAGTCCCAAATTACCAAGATCTGCTGTCTGATGGGATTGACCACTAAAAGCCAAAGAACTGAAAAAAGTCTCATTAACTTCCTCTACCACAAAAAAAAGTTAGCACTGACTGAAAACTTAAGCAGTATTTATTCATTAATCCAACACATACTGGGTGCCCACTTATGTTAAAGGCACTATGCTAGGCACCAATCATACAACTATGAACACGATACAGACACTATCCCCGCCTTCATGAAACCTTCCATCCAGTAAGGAAGTGAATCCATAAGCATGTAAACACACTGATATAACCCCATACCGACCTTAATTTTGCCAAGCAATTTATTTTATTTTATTTTATTTTATTTTATTTTATTTTATTTATTTGAGAGAGAGCGAGCATGAGAAGAGGGAGGGTCAGAGGGAGAAGCAGACTCCCTGCCAAGCAGGGAGCCTGATGCGGGACTTGATCCCAGGACTCCAGGATCATGACCTGAGCTGAAGGCAGTCACTTAACCAACTGAGCCACCTGGGTGCCCTCTGCCAAGCAATTTTATTCTCATGTCTCATTTTACTGCATTTTACCATCCTAAGAGCATGTCAGTTAATCTACTTGTTCCCTCAAACTACACACACATAGCAGCACCTGAGTGGCTTAGTTGGTTAAGTGACAGCCTTCAGTTCAGGTCATGATCTCTAATTCCTGGGATCAAGCCCCCTATCTGGCTCCCAGAGAGCCTGCTTCTCCTCTCCCTCACCCTCTCACACTGCTTTGGCATTCTCTCTCTGTCAAGTAAATAAATAAAATCTTCAAACTACACACTCATCATTATGCTTACTAAAATGAAAACTAATTTTGTGAACATATGACATATAACATATAAAGTAATTTTGAACATATGACACATCCTTCTCAGGAGAATTTTTAAATTAGCTGCTACGTATTCACAGCAGCACTATTCACAATAACCAAAGGTCCAAATGTCCATCAATGGAGGAATGGATAAACTGGGGTATGTATACAACAGAATATTATTCAGCCATAAAAACGAATGAAGTAATGATATATTCTACAACATGGATGAACCGTGAACTACTATGCTAAGTGAAAGAAGTCAAAAACTTTTGTATGAGTCCATTTACATGAAATACCCAGAATTGGTAAATCCACACAAACAAATCCCAGATTAGGGACTGGGAGGCCAGGGAGTGGGAGGGAACAAGGGAGAATGAGGAACAACTACTTAAAATAGGTTTGGGGTTTCCTTCTGCAGTGTTGAAAATGTTTTGGAACTAGATAGAAGAGGATGCATAACACTGTCAATGCACTAAATATCACTGAATTGCTCACTTTAAAATGGGTATGTCATGTGTATTTCACCTTAACTGGGGGGGCAGGACTTTAAAAAAAACAGCTACCACAATATTTTAAAGTGAACTTTTTATCAAATAAAACTGCTCAAGTTTAAATTTGGGAATTTCAGGTATAGGTCAAGTTTCAAACCTTAACTTCTCCCAGATCCATTTTAATACCAAAATGGTTTTGGGGGTTTTATGGCAAAAATTATTTCTTAAAAAGCTGTTTTCATAGCTCTTAAATGTTATCCAATATTTTGGATGTACATACAATTCCTACCTACATGAGGATACTCCTTTGTTGATCATGAATTTGGTATATAACATGCCCTAATCAAGTCTGTGCTCAACAAAAGTCTGCGGAGATCATCAACTGTTTATCTTCTTTATAATAAAAATACTCTTTAAAATGGTTTTTTACCTTATTAAATCCCAATAATCTAAACACAAAATTCAGTGCTATTCTCTCCACAAATTCTCCTTTTTCCATTGCTACCTATGTGGTAACACATACCACCACTCAGTCTGCGCAGGGGCATTATTATTTGGGTTATGTGTCCCCCCCTCCCATTTCCCAAGCTCCTTGAGGGGCCTCAGTCCTCTTTTGCGTCCAACACAACACTACAAAGTACCTAACAGTATCTTCAAGGTAACAGGTGCTCAGTCAGTGGAACTGAAATAAACTCAGGCAACAAATAACTACTGTAATTTACTATGTTGAAAGAAACAACCTATAAAGACTAAAAGGGCTGATAAGACAAATACTGTCCAAAAAATCCTTTGGCTTTCACGTTCAGATATGTATTTCAATGCAATGCTACAGAAAAGTCTGTGGAACATCAATATCATCATGAAGTAATTCAACTAATACCCAGAAAGAATAAATAGAGATTAGTCTTATCCATCTCTCTTTTGAAGTTCGCCTGCATATGCAATAGAGAAACTGAACTTAATGAACCACACTATTCCAAACCAGGTCACTTGAGAGCTCTAAGTCCCCAGCCATCCTGTTTCTATTTCCTGATTGGTCTGACCTCCAAGCATTATGGTGCCCAACCTTCCCAATTCACCATCTCCTCTAAAACATCTTCTGAGGTGAGGTTTTGATTGAAACAAAATTGACTTCCAGAACTTTCTAGAATTATGAAGAAGGCACCCCACTTTTTTTAATATTCCGAAACATTTTGCTCAAGAAAATAAATCCAGTTTTCAGAAAAGTCCCGTTATAATTCCTCTTCGAATTACATGTGGGCCATAAACTTGCACAAGTGTTGTTAACGCGATGGCATTACTCTCCCAACAAAGTCGATTTAAACAGACATATGCACGAATTTTTGAGAACTCCTACACCTCAAGAATGTGCACCTAACAACAACAACAACAAAAACAACAAATGTTAAAAACCTGGGATAGATGAAAAGCCAAGAGCGCTTACACTTCACGGGGACAGCTTTTTCTCTGCACCACGCTGGCAAAGCAGCGACAACCAGACGCCACTTGGGCAACGGCCCCGACCCTCGGCCTCCAAACCGCAGGCGTCCACTGGCCACAGGCGTCCCGGAGTCGAGTTCCCCACTAGTTCGCCTCCAGCCAAGCCCGAGGCCACTTCCACGTCGCTGCGACCCATATGCCTCTTCAGCAACTTAAATCCGCTCTTCACTCACCGCACGCACAAACACACAAACATACACACACGGTGTTACCAATCCCAGGACAACCAAGGTACAGGGAACGGGCGAGCTCGTGCGAACCAAGAGAGGAAGGGACGCTCTCCAGTCCCGCCGGGCCCGGCACCCACCTGCAGGCCGCGAGCCCGAGGGCGGCGGCGCCGGCGCCCCGTCCTCGCCGAAGACGAGTTTGAAGTCGAGCTCGTCGTGGGCGCCACAGTTTGCAGTAGTCATCGGCGTGGCCCAGGGTGCTTGCGGCTCCTCCTCTGGCGGCGGCGGCGACGGAGGCGGCGGAGGCGGCAGCTCTTCAGCGCCGCTTCATGCCGGGCCGCGCGGGCCAGGAGGTCGCGGCTCCGCGGCAAAGTTTCCGGGCGGAGACCGTGACACCGAGCGTTCCGTTCCAAACTCGAAAGCTGGCCGCGCGCCGAGCCGCACCAGGAGCCGCCGCCACAGTCTGTCGCTGGTGCCTAAGCCGCCACGGCCACCTTAGCAGATATTCTCCGCCCCACAACAGCCGCCTCCGCCAGCGCGCTGCCGCTCAGTGTAGCACGCCTAACCCCGCCCCCTACTGCGCGCCCAGACACCGTGCGGCCCATAGGTCACTGGCGCCACGGCTGCCCAAAGGCTCCGCCCCCTCACCGGCCTACCGCGTGATTCCCTCTCCGGGAGAAGGAAGTCACGTGCACAAAGAGAGTTGGATAGCCCCACTACCTCCTGGGAGTTGTAGTTCAGCCGCTATTCTCTCCTCAACTTCTAAACCAGGGCCCTCTAATTTGGATTTGAGTGCAATCCAATCCACCCGCCAATCGAAGATCCCTTTCCTTATTGGGCAGGGCTCACGTCGAGTGGGGTTATGGGTTTGGTGATCGGCGGCCGAAATGTTGCTCTGATGGCTAGGTTTGGGGAAGGTGTCAGGGCCGGAGAGGGTTATGTGAACGCCACTCACGCACTCCTCCTGCCACCCCAACCCTAATGGTGGAGTCTGGGGATGGCAGGGCTGGGCCGAGCCTTCAGCTAGAATGAGGCGGAGTCGGAGGAAACCAGCGCAGCAGCCGGAGGAGTCCCGAGTCTCCGCTCCTCAACAATGCAGACCCACCCCTTCGGGGCGGGGCCCACGGCGGGTGGCAGTGCCTTTGTCTGTCCCTACCAGCTGGCAGCTGCTCTCTGGAGGACAGCCGGCGCTTTCGAGGCCTCGGCAAAGCCCCACGGGCAAGGTCGGTCCATGGCTGGAAGTCGAAGCCGATTGATCCAAAAAACCGGTGGTGAACTCGCACCACTCACGGGCTCGGTGACTCAGCATCCCGGTGCACATCCGTGAAAGTTAGAGGACCCACTACCCAAACTGGGTGGTTGTTAGTGGAGAGGAAGTGACACCATGTCTGAAGAACTGTTTTTCGCTCTCGGTCCCTCCCCAGTGGGCTTGTCTTCCCGTGAGACCAAGGATGCCTCCTCCTGGGCCTGGGGTGGAGGCCGTGCCAAGGGACGCCGAGCCTCGCTTGTTTACTTAGGGCTCCTTCAAGACCGTGTGGACTGGGAGCTGGGAGAAGTGGCAGTGACCTACTTCCCTAGCTCCAGGCCCCATAGGGCATAGTATCTCTAGAAGCAAGTTGCTGTAGGAACCCAGGGCACTAGGTCTCAGAGGCTTGGGTGCAGGTGCAAGGGCCCAGGCACTCACCCACAAAAAGGTGAAGAGGACAAAGTGGAATGCTTTATAGAAAGGTCTCAAAAGGGGCGCCTGGGTGGCTCAGTGGGTTAAGCCGCTGCCTTCGGCTCAGGTCATGATCCCAGGTCCTGGGTTCGAGCCCCACATCGGGCTTTCTGCTCAGAGGGGAGCCTGCTTCCTCCTCTCTCTCTGCCTGCCTCTCTGCTTACTTGTGATTTCTCTCTGTCAAATAAATTTAAAAAAAAAAAAACTTAAAAAAAAAAAAAAAAAAGGTCTCAAAATATGGGGCACCTGGGTGGCTCAGTGGGTTAAAGCTTCTGCCTTCAGCTCCAGTCATGATCTCAGGGTCCTGGGATCCGGCCCGGCATTGGGCTCTCTGCTCGGTGGAGAGCCTGCTTCCCCCTCTTTCTGCCTGCCTCTCTGCCTGCTTGTGATCTCTCTCTCTGTCAAACAAATAAATAAAATCTTAAAAAAAAAAAGAAAGGTCTCAAAATATGAACTAAAGCCCAAGCTACCAGGGAGCCCTAGGGTAGGCCTAACTAGGCCTTGGGTCAGGACAGGTAATGTCCAGAGTAGATGAGATGCTCATCTTGGATAGGTTCATCCTTGAGGTCAGAAAATCTTTCCTGCCCCGAGCTCTGTACACATACCTGAGCTGGACCTAGGGAAGCAGAGATAAATTGGTCTCCCTTCAGGGGTTGGGGGAAAGGAGGCCAGCAATTCTATAATCACTGTGCAAAGAAATTAGGAATGTACCAGGATCTCCAGGAAGGTTCATAATCCCCTGGGGTTGCAGGGCCTCCAAAGGACTAAGTAGGAACTGGAAAGATGATTGAGAGGTGAGGAAGATAATCCAGGCAGATAACAGATTTAAAAAACTTAGAAATCAGAAAGCACTGGCACTCAGCAGAAGCCGAAGGTAAGGCCAGATGAATGGGCAGAGAGCAACAGTCCACTGCAAAGTATCTAGACTTTATTTTGAGACCAGTAGGGAGCCATGAAAGGATTGAAAGCAACTTACATATTCAGAATTCTGGCAAAGGGGGAGGTTAGGGACACAAGAAAATAACAGGGGTCAAAGAGAGGGAGTAGGGACGCCTGGGTGGCTCAGTTGGTTGGGCAACTGCCTTCGGCTCGGGTCATGATCCTGGAGTCCTGGGATTAGGTCCCACATCGGGCTCCCTGCTCGGCAGGGAGTCTGCTTCTCCCTCTGACCCTCCCACTTCTCATGCTCATTCTCTCTCTCACACTCTCTCTCTCAAATAAATAAATAAAATCTTAAAAAAAAAGAGAGAGAGAGAGAGGGAGTAATCAGCACTGTGTGGTTGAAATATCCTAATGAGCAATTTCAGGATGTGTTGTGGTCCCCCTGCCTAGACCGCTCCCCAAAATACTTCCCTAGGTTGTCATCTGGATTGAGGAAACAGACCTTTATCTATCCCCTCTGCCCTCCAAACCAGGGACTCAACTAGCCAGGCCAGGGGGAATGCAAGAGATAGATTCTGGACCTATCAGTCCCACCACTGGGAAGGGACCACACACAGAAGCTAGAGATGGCTTAAAAAATTCACCCATTCTCCAAATGCATACATCTGTGCATCTGTGCAATCCATCTGTGTACCCCAACCACTGTGCAGCTGGAGAACACTCAGAAGGGATTACGTTTTAGGAAGGTTTCTGGTCTGGAGGAAACTGAGAACTCTAAGCTGGATAAGGGCTGGAGCCACGGTGGGCACTGACTGCAGGAAAAGTGTTATCATCTTTGTCAGAAAGGTAGCAATGGCTAAGAGCCCTGCAGGCTGGAACACAGGCCCACCCCATTCACATGGTCTCTCTACCCCTTTTCCTCAGCCAGGACCTCCCCCATCCACTCAAAAGCTCTTGTAAATGGCAGGAACCCATCTGACCTGCCTCCAGCCTTCTGAGAGCCCTGTGAAACCAGGTAGCCAGGGGACTACCGCAGTAAATAGGACCCCAGACTGATGGACAAGGACTATGTGGGTTTCTGTATACTCCTCTCCCTCCTATGTGAATGTGAGTCAAGCCTGAGATTTAGGGGAAGCCATTACTTTCATAGGCCTGGTCCTGAGCCCCCAGTGTTGAAGGCTCTCCTGTGGCCTCTGAGCCATGGGATGGTACAGCTTAGCTTAGCCCAGCCTAGCACCTTTTGTTCCACATTAGGGGAAATAGGAGCCTTGGAGGAAAGTCAGGGTTTAGAAAACTTCTTTCTTTCCATGCCACATATCCCATTCAACAAGCTTGTCTGACTGTTCTTTTGTGCCTGCTCCCCACACCCACACCAAGGCTGGCCATAGCGGCCACAAGAACTGCCCTTGAGCAGCTCCCAAGCTGGGCAGAGGCAATACTGGCCAACTACAACTGAAGAACGTTGGTTGCTGAGGTCAGCACAGAGTGCTGAGAAGACAGGGTCAGCACTTTGTCCTCAGATACTAGCCTGAGGAGTTTGGACTTGATCCAGAGGGCAGTGGAGAGCCACCAAAGGGTTCTGAGCAGGACTGACACCTGGAAAGAACTAAGTGTGCAGGGTTAAAAGATTCCCCACTCATCTGTGCACGAAGTCCAGTCTTGCTGTGGCCTTCGGAAGATGTGCCACCCCCTCCAGCTTTAGTCATCCCTCCTTCTCATGCCCAAAACCATATGTCCCTGAAATGTGATGAGCTATGAGTAAGTCTTCAGTCTAGGTGGCTGGAATGGATGAATACGTATTATAGACACTGGCCCATAGAGGGCTTTGGGCATCTAAGTGTCCTAAATTTAAGGTGGGCATGGTGAGAACAATGAGAAGAGCTTTCAGACCTGACTGGGCCCTCCCAGTCGGTCCCAGACTTGTGCAGGTCACTCTGAGACCAGGGTAGGCCTCACTCAGGTATGCTAACGTGAGACCATTTGAAAGGCAACATATACCTGGGATATACTTGGGATCTTGGCCAGATATCCTTAGTTATGAAATGCACATGAGCCCCTTTCCACCTGCTCCCCTGTGAATGACCCTCTCTCCAGTGCTTTTCCTTGGCCCTCTAACTTCCCATATTCTAGCCTCTCTTTTTATTTTTCTAGCCTCTATCTTAACAGCTGAGTTTCACCCTGCCTCTCCTTCCCCAAAACCCAGAAATAAACCTAACCCCACCAGAGAAGGGGCTTCCCCAGGGAAAGTACACTGGTGGGAGAAAAGGCGGTACAGCCCAACCCCACAAGAGACTTGGTATTTGGCTACCACAGGGTCCTTCCACAAGCTCTGACTAGCTCAGGATGCCCAGGGGTCCACTATGGCCACCCTGTCTGCCCTGTTCCAGTTGGGATCTAAGGAAAGGAGGAATTTTAACGGAGACAGTTTTTTTGTGAGAAAAATCAGACAGAAATTGTACCTAAAGCTTGATGGCTGAGACTGGACCAAGCCTCAACTGTCTCCTGGGTGGGGTCCCTTCTCTTGGAGCGCTAATCTAGGAAGCTAGGGCAGCCCCAGCATGAAGTGACCCCATTAGCCACACAGTGCCCCAATCACAGGCCTATTTATCCTCCAGCCAGCCTCCTGCAAGCAGAGAGCAGCTGATCTCCCTCTCCTCTGAGGGCCCTCAGGCCCAAAGAGAGCTAGAAGTTACTTTCCCAAGGTCAGACGGCAATGGGCTCTGGGAGGCAGCTGGTAGTGCGGTATCCTTATCTGCATATAGAAGAACAAGTGTGAGGGGAAGGGCGGTTCAGGGACTGAGACGGAGGCCTCACATGCCTGATCTTTCATTCGGGCCACCAGGGCCAGCAGCCTAGCACAGGGGCCTGACCCCAGGGACAGGAGAGAAACATAGCCTTGGCCTAGAGGGGAATGCCCCTCCCCAAAGAACTTGGAAAAGGGGAGGAGAAGTAGTGTGTTTACAGTGGAGGAAGCGGGGGTGGTGCAGGGCAGGGACCTTTGGTCAGAACGCCCCTCCCAGTAAGAGGGGGAGGCCCCATGAGATGTGGTAGCCGT
Source organism: Lutra lutra (assembly GCF_902655055.1). Lineage (NCBI taxonomy): Eukaryota > Metazoa > Chordata > Mammalia > Carnivora > Mustelidae > Lutra > Lutra lutra. The sequence continues at coordinate 17,764,792 of NC_062294.1, forward strand.
TTGTTTGCTTCTCACTGCCAAGAGGAAATTAAAGAGAATCTGCCACTTCCTTCCGGCCCAAGTGGGATAGTGGGGGCTGGTGGCAGGCAGTGGCGTGGGTGGGCAATTGTGAGGGCCCTAAACTGCTGGCATCAGCAACGTGTATCCTCAGTGTCCCCTGTCTGGAGCCGAGACCTCATCAGGTCTGGGCTCCAGCTAGCTAGGGGTCAAACCCAGGGCCCCCCACACTCACCTGAGCTGGTCCCTTCCGGGAGCACCAGATACCCTAATTGTTCCCCAGATTCTGTAGCACATCTCATCATGAAAATTCATTGATGGGCAGTACCTCAGGTTTGCCATCAGCAGAATGGGCTTCTTGGGCCTTCCTGGCTCATCCCAAGTCCTGTGTGCATTCAAGATGATACCCATCCCCCACTTCCACGCAGACCCAGAAGGATATGCTTTAGGGAACTCCAACTCCGCACAGAGGATGGAAGTAGAATAATTACGCCAGGCCCTGTGTCTGTGTGTGAAGATGCCCAAGGCTAAAGCAGCCAGCTGCAGGGAAGGGTGGGCGATCTTTATTGCACTGTATCAATGTCAGGTTGAGGAGGCGCCACCTGAAAAGCTCCTGTTTTCAAAGAAAATACTGAGGTCACTGGGAACTCAGCCTTGCTACTCAGACCCACCAAGGGAGATGTGCACCCTAGGCACCCTTTAGCCTGTACTCCAGGCTGACAGCCCAGGTCAAGACCTCGTAACTCCTGCCAGGAACAGTCAGAGAATTGTCCGATGGCATCTGGTTCATGGTCCGCACCCACAGACATCTTACGGCCAGGCTCCTGAAGCAGGTGACCAAGGTAGGGACAATGCTCACCAGCCTCCCAGGGGGCTCTCTTCACCACTTCCCAAGGCCACAAAGAGCTTCTTGCACAGCTCCCCAGGCACCGCGTGCTCCTGATTTCTGGAACCCTCAGGGCCTTGGTCAATGGCCTCCCGCTTGCGCTTGTGCCAGGAGGGGCTCTCCTCGCCCAGGCGACCCTCAGGGAGGCCCCGGCTCCGCAGACAGACGATGGCCGCAGCCTGCTCCGCCAATTTCTTAGACTTGTCCCTGGGCAAATGAGGCATGGGACAATAAGGCACATAGGTAGGTAGGCTGGTTGCAGGGCAAGAGGCTGGACAGGCCTGACTCTATAAACCCTTGGCAAAGATTCTAACAAGACCAAGGAAGGGGGTATTCGCCCGGGGATATCCACTGCCCAGGTACACCATCCTCCCCAAACCCTCTTCGGCCAAGGCTCAGTTCAGGCCCTTCATCCCAAGCCCCAAGTCCACTGATAAGGAAACTCACCACAAGGTAGACTGGTACTTTTGCTCAGCAACAGTCACGACAGAGCAGAAAAGGCGATCCAGGGGGCGCTGAACCTGGTGCAAAGAGAGGAAAGGAAATAGGGATGGCTGCATGGGGGCAAGAGGAATGAGTCCTGGGGCTCACCTGCTAGGATCACGTGGAAGACAGAAAAAGGGAAATACCTCCCACCTAAGTTAAATGAAGTCCACCGGTATCACATGGTCCTCCCCAGGAGAAGTGCCTGGTGCGTCTGCCGAGGAAGAAAGGCAGACACATAACCAGACAATGACACTCCAGTGTGTCAGGAGGTCAATCACGTACCTAAGCCAAGGGCCATCAGAGCCCTTAGCAGCACGTGACTCTGGATCCTGCTCCTACTGACATCTGGATGGGCCAGGTCACACAAAATGAGGAGAAATTCAGCAGATGGCAAAGGGGTGAGAGGGGTCAAGGATGGGGCAGAGAAGGTACACTTGGCAGAACAACCAGGTGATATGGCTGGACAAAGAGCTGAGTGGATGAGACAGGAAGCAGAAAGACATGTGGGGAGCCTTGCGCTCTGTGCTGAGGTGCTAGGGCTTGACCCCAAAGGCACTGAGGAGAGGAGACTTGAGCAGGAAGGCAGAGGACAGATTTATTCTGGAAAAGTCACTCTGGGAGAGGGGGACACAAGTCCTGGAAGGAGATCAGAGGTAAGAAGGCTAGTCCAAAGAGACAGAGCAACCTAAATAAGGCATGGCCATGGGGACCAAAGGAGGTGAAGCAAGACTGTCTTAAAGTTTCCACCATGGGGCCTCAAGTCTGGGGCCCAATTCTGAGCCCTACTGGCTGAGTCCTGGTCCAGACACATGTCTGTCTAACTTAGGTTTGAGCATCCTTCCTAAATAAGCCACCTGGTCCTTTCCAGAGAAGTCTCCCTGGTCTGCCACCGGCAGAGACTGGCCCAAGCAGCCCCCTTACATAGGTCTCAAGTTCAATTTTATGAAAGTGGTCAGAATTTGACAATAAGCCCACAAATGTCACAGGGAAGGGACTATCACATCAGCAACAGTCGGGCCGCCAGCAACCACTGCCGTGTCCACGGAGGGCAAAGCCAGGCTCCAGTCAAGCAGTCTGGAATTCAGGGTACGAGGTATGGGTATGCTGGGAGCGATGGCACCGGCTGTGGGAGGCACTGTAGAGCAGGATGCAGGGCAGGCCACAGCCAAGAACTCACCGTGTCATACACAGGCTGCGCCAGCTTCTCCTTCCGGCACCATTCCAGCAGGCACATCTTGGGGGTGATCTGGGGTGAGTATGCTCTCCTAGGACAAGGAGGGGAAGGAGTCAGGCCTTGCCCACAATCACCACCAGGTTGCTGCCTTAGGACTCCTGTACTT